>NC_141689.1:1547950355-1548607230 GCF_964263255.1 Lissotriton vulgaris | reverse complement strand
TGAGAGACACCGAAGCAAGTGTGACAGCTGTCAGTTGTCGGCTGATGTCTGAAGCGCAGGTGGTCCCCAGTACATTTTACCCAGTAGTTTCCACTGACAAATCAGAGTGCCTCTTGAAAGTGGCACAGGTTTCCTTTGGGTGGGGGGAGGGGGTCTCAGGTACCTTGAAAGTAGCCGGGAGGCCAGCCATGCCTGTTGACTGTCTGCTAAACAAATATTTAGAGAGCTCCCCTTGGCGAAGGTGGAGCGGAGGTCTCATTGGAGATATTGGGTCTGCCTGAGTGGGGTGTGTGACCACTCGGTCAATGGCAGCCGGTAAGGGCATTCAAGAGAACATGGAGCCTGAAAGAGTGGCCCAGGTGCTTACCATAAACAGAAGATGGTCCAGAAGGAGGCAAACCTTGAGGGGGATGCCCTGGAGAGTACAGGGGAACAAGTGACTGAACTGGGGGACTTGAATGAGCTGACCCATTGGCAGCAGGAAGGAGGCTCTGCCAGTGAAGAATTCTGCCAGGAGCAGCAGACGTGCCCTTCTCTTGTTGGTTTGCGGCAGCAGGCTGCAAACCAGGCAGCAGGTGATCAGTCCGATTCACATTGGATATACTGGGAGAATGGTCTCTTGTATAGCAAGCCTAAGGTTGCTGAGGCTGGGTCAGCCCATGTGCTGGTGGTACCCCATTGCTTCAGAGCCCTCCTACTGTGTCTGGCTCATAATGTGCCTTTGGCAGGACATTTGGGGCAAAACTAGCACTTTGAAATGCTTGTCACCCGCTTTTAATGGCCCCAAATGCGCAAGCACTCTGATATTTACTGTAGGTCTTGCTAGACTTGCCAGGCAAGTGGAAAAACGGGTGGAAGTGTAAGGCTCCTCTCTAGCTTTCCCTGTGTTCAGCACCCCCTTTGAGAGGGTGGGTATTGACATTGTGGGGCCTCTGGATCCCAAGACAGCCATGGGCAACAGGTTCATCCTAGGCTTGGTGGACCATGCAACCTGGTACCCGGAAGCCATCCATCTCCGGACTGTGACGGCCCCTGTGGTGGGTTGGGCGATGGTGGGGATTTTCTCCTGCATGGGGTTCCCCAGAGAGGTGGTGTCCGACTGTGATACCAACCTCATATCCAAGTATATAAAGTCTCTGTGGCAGGAGTGCGGTGTAACCTACAAGTTTACCACTCCTTACTGCTCCCAAGGTAATGGGCTGGTAGAGAGATTCAACCAGACCCTGAAGTGCATGATTATGGGTCTGGTGAGCCCATGAGGCATAAGTGGGACATCCTCTTGCCATGCCTGTTGTTCACTTACAGAGAGGTACCGTAAAAGTCCTCTGGGTTTAGTCCCTTTGAGCTCTTGTATGTGCATCCTGTGAGAGGACCTCTGAGTTTGATGAAAGAAGGTTGGAGAAAGCTAGCAGTAGACCTCCTCAGGAAGTATATAGCTGAATGCTGGCCTTCCAAAACCAGACTAAGTGCTTCAGGCAACTCCCTCAGGCGAACCTAGAAGCCATACAGGAGGAAATGAAACGTTGGTATGATCAGAATGCCACTCTGATCGAGTTTCAGCCTGGACAGGAAGTTTGGGTCATGGCACTAGTGGAGCCATGTGTGCTCCAGGATAAGTGGACCGGACAATTTGTGTCTCTGCAGAAGAAAAAGGGTATCTGACTCTGTCATCAAGTCCATCGCAGAATTCCATGTCCTGAAAGCACAGCCGAGAGAAACGCCTCACTTCGCAAGGCAAACCTGGTCTCACCAATTCCATCAACAAGCTGCTGCTTGCACCTTGTCCTATGGGTACCCCACTCCGCAACGCTTCGCTACACTCTGCAAGGACATCACCGACTCCATTACTGCCCGACCTGAACATTGACCTGCTCCGTCGCCGCACCGTGACATGCCAGCATCGCAGCTAGCATCATATCACCCTTTAACGCAAGCCCTGGTCACACCGACTCCATCAAGTAGCCACTGCCTGCACTGAATTGTGAGGACATCGTCCGTCACAACACTCCATTTCACAACGAGACGTTTGCCCCAACCGACGTGTTTGTCGCAACAAGAAAGGCACTGTGTCCAAGTCTGTCAATGCTTTGGCCGGCCCGTATCGACGCGATTGGCTGAAACCGTTAAACTCTGTCATATTCAGTATTGTGGTAGCCCCAGGAGGAGCTACCATTTCGGAAGAACTTTTTTATAGATTTTCCTGCAATTTAAAGGTTATTTTGCACATGTACTATTTGTCAAGAGTATTGTATGTTGGATTTTTATCGTATTTTGTCTTGTTGGTTTAGATAAAGATTTACCATTTTTCTAAACTGGAGTGGTGTATATTTGTAGTGTTTTCACTGTATTACTGTATGTATGTATGTATGTATGTATGTATGTATTTGCATACTCATATAGCGCTGTACTGTCACCCAGAGGGTATCCTGGTGCTTTGACTCAGCAAGCCGAACCACCGATGCAGGGATCAAGCTACTCTTGGAAACTACTGGGTTTTCAGCCCTTTTTTGAATGCTGGAAATTCACACTGACTCCTTAGCAAGAGCGGGAGAGAATTCCAGAGTCTGGTGGCCGCACCGCCCTCCCATCCTTATCCTCTGAACTCTGGGGACCGTCACCAGACAAGCAGAGGAGGAGCGTAGGCTCCGAGATGTGGAGTACCAAGAGAATAGATTCTGCAGCAAGACTGGGCCCTGTCCATGTACAGCTCTAAAAACCAGGCATGATGCTTTAAAAAGGATCCGCTGATGAACAGGCAACCAGTGTAGATCATGTAGTGCCATGGTGGAAGAGGCAGTGCGCGGTCGAGAAAGTGCCAGCTTAGCTGCCATATTTTGAACCCGCTGCAGCTTGCCCACCAGCGTTCTAGGCGCCTCCAGGAGCAGTGCGTTGCAGTAATCCAATCTGCTTAGGATCAGGCCCCGCACTACCTCTGGCCTAGCCTGCACTGGGAGCAGTGGTAGGACTTTCCGCAACATCCGAAGCAGCATCATGCAAGTGGCTACGGTTTTATTAACGAAAAGGTCCAGTTGTAGGTTGGAGCCAAACATGACCCCCAGATTTCGAGCAGACTCTGCTGCAGTCACTGCCCCAGAGAAAGAGGGGGGCCAGAAATCATCCGGTAATGCGCGTGGGACAAGGTCATTGGAGCAGTACAGCACCTCCGTTTTTGATCCATTAAACTGGAGGGAGTTGGAGCGCAGCCAGTTCGATGTGGCAGTCATCTGTCACTGTATGGGTTCCCAAGTGCTTTACACACTGCCTCTGAGATAAGCCTTTCAGCTCATGCCAAGCTACCAAGGGAGTGAGCAGGGGTTATTTTAGGAGAGTATCCCCCTTACCCTGTCTAGAAGCAAGGTCTGTAATTGGACAAAGTTACCTACCTCTGCCAACTAGAGACCCCCATTTCTAACAAGGACCTTCAGCCAGTTCAGTCCCTGAAGCAAATGGGAGAATGGAGCATACTTAGCTCATCGAAAAAGCAGCTGAGCAGAAGCATTTTGTACAATCTTCAAGAGGTTTATCGAGGTCTTATCTGCTCCCAGGTTCAGCACATTGCCAAAATCCAATTGGGATATAACCAGAGACTGAATAACATTCCTTTGAGCTTCCAAGGGAATTAACCAAAGAATATTTTTCAGCCATTAAGGACTGAGAAGCAGGTGGCAGTGACCCTAGTCACTTGTGAGGTCAATGAAAGTTTATCATCGATAATAAAACCCAGGTTTTTAACCTTAGTTAAAAACCTTAAGGATTAAGGCCAGTGTCTTGGGCCCCGAAGAGCTGCATTGTTACCCAGAACCAAGACTCAGTTTTGTCACCATTGAGTCCAGAGCATTTTTACTTATCCATAAAGAAAGTTTCCTCAGACCCAGGTTCAGCAAGGAAGGATCATGGTGCTGAGGCGAAGATAAAGAGAAGATAATCTATGTGTCATTGGTGTATGAGAAAAGGGTAAGCCGACAATTCTCTATTAAGTCCGCCAATGGACGGACGTAGATGTTAAAAAGCATAGGGCGCATAATAGAACCCTGTGAGACAACAGAAGTCAGTGTTAGGGACTTTGATCTTGCATTTGCCAAAGTGACCTGAAAGTTCAATCCTATAGGAAAAAGACAAGCCACCTCAAAGCCAAGCCTTCAAGGCCTAAAGACACAAGTCTACCTGCCAGGATAGTATGAGACACTGTGTTGAAAGCTGTGCTAAAATCAAGCAGAATGAACGTGGTAGTGCCTCCTGAATCCAGGTGCTGTCTGAGACATTCTGTTACACCGAGAAGGGCAGATGCAGTGCTTTGCACAGCCCTGAAGCCAGGCTGCAAGGCCTACCCGCCAAAGTGGGGTATCATTTTTATCGGGGGGGAATGCTGGGTGGAAGGAAGTTTGTGGCTCCCTACAGATTGTAGAACTTTCCATCACAGAAATGTGAGGAAAATGTGTTTTCTTATTCAAAGTTTGAGGTTGGCATGGAATTCTAGGTAAGAAAAACAGCTGAGAACCATGCAAGTCACCCCATTCTGGATACCCCTAGGTGTCTAGGTTTAAAAAATGTACAGGTTTGTTAGATTTCATAGGTACCAGCTGATCTAGGTTCAAAACCCATAACTACACACAGAAAAAAAGGGGTCAGTTTTGAGTGGAAAAATGTAGTGCATCCACATGTTATGTTATGTTATGTTATGTTAATTATTTTGTAGAGCGCGTCTGTTACTCGCGGGTGTCCTGGGGCTATGTGCTATCCTGAGGGAAAAAAATAAGTAGCACGGTCAGGAGATGGTTCTAAAACAACCAGGTTTTAAGCATTTTTCTAAAAGGGAGCAACTCAGTGCAACTCCTCAGATAAAAGGGGAGCTGGTTCCACAGTCTTGCTGCGCCCACCACAAAGCTTTTACCACCCCAGCTGGCTTTTTTCACTGGTAGTACTCTTACTAATTTTTGGACTGATGAGCGCAGAGTTCTAGTTAGCAAGTACCATTGAAGTTGGTCCTGTAGGTAGTATGGTCCCTGATTCTGAAGTGATCTGAAGACAAGGCACAAAGATGTGAAATGTATCCGTTGTCTCACAGGCAACCAGTGAAGTTTGAGAATTTCACTAGAGATGGGGGAGAATTTAGGTATTGTGTTTTGGGTAATTTCCTGTCGTGGGTACTAGACCTAGCCTTGCTAGAATGGTACCATTTATATCTGGAGATTTGGGGGAATGTGGGGTGGAAGGAAGCTCGTGCCCCCCCCCCACTGATTCTAGAACTTTCCATCACAACAATTTGAGGAAAAGGTGTTTTTTGTAAAAATTGATGTTTGCAAGCGATTCTTTGTACTAAAATATGGTGAGTCCCCCCACCCTGGATACCTCTAGGTGTGTAGTTTAAAAAATGTACAGGTTTGCTAGATGTTCCTAGGTGCTGACTTAACTAGGGTCCAAAATCTTCAACTACCCACATTGGAAAAAAGGGTCCGTTTTCAGTGAAAAAAGCCTTCCCACACAAGTAAGGTACCATTTTTATAGGAAGGCTTGTTGAAGCGTAAAATAGTGGAACATTTTGTATTCTTGATTGGATTTTGATGCAGTTGTGCCTTTCAAATATAAGCCAGTATATAAGAAAGAAGACATTTGAAAAAACACCTTCTAAATTATACACTAGTTCACATACCCACAAATTCAGAGATGTACAAATAACCACTGTCCCTAAACTTCATATATTGTGCCCATATCTGAAAAATGTAAGTTTCGTTGATACTTATTTTTTACACTACCCATTTCACTATTTGAATTGGTCTATACCTGTTCCTGAATGAAAAACCATTGTCCAGTGCAACTCAGTTGTTGGCTCTGGGCACCTTGGGTTCTTGGTGAACCTACAAACCCTTTTACCGCACTTAGAAAGGCCTAGCAAACGTTATAGTATATTGCTTTTGTAAATCAAAAATTGTGACAAAAAGTGCAGTGCAGTGCAGCATTTTCAATATTTATTTAATTCAAAAGTTTTTTCCACAGAAAAACCCTGAGAATCTAAAATGTGACCACTTACTGAATACAGGATTTTCTACTATTCAGATATCTATAGCTTGACTTGATCACCCATTGGTTTCCACCACAAACTGAAATTAGTTTGAGAACGCAAAAAATAGGAAAAATTAGCTACCAGATCTGTGGTACAAAATTGGGCATAGCACCGATTTTGATTGCTAATTGCATTTCGTTTATTATTGGTGGCAGTGTACAATTTTTTGAGATCCTGAATAACCAAGTCATGATAGGCATCGATATTGTCGTGTGCCATCGTAGGTTAGAAAGTTGACTTGGGTTTGAATGGGGTTAGGCATTTACTAATGGCTTCTGGTGCTGTATTAGTCACAGGATTGTCACTCCCATCCGTTCCTTTTTGAAGTGCCCAGATCTCCTCAGATGCAACCTGCTCTCCCACTGTTAATAAGAAGGGACTTTTTATTGCCTCTGTCGATTTCTTTTTCTTGGATATCATACTATGAAATTTACATAATTTCAATTTCCGAATAAATCTGAAGGTGTCCATGCGTGAGTCAGCATGATTGCAATTGCAGGGTGGGCAATATGATAGCCCCAACTTGAGCACAGCGTCATCATTTTTGGAAAGTGCCACTGACGTTAAATTGATTACTGAGTTGGAGTTGCTGCTTGTGCTGTTGTACGATTTTGGTAGCAATTCCATTTCCCCCTTGCGGGTCCCTTTGCCTTGATTCCACCGTTGTTTGATGCTTTTGGGACGTTGGGACTGCTTGAAGTTGAACCTTTGGTTTGGCTTCCAGGTGGTACACAAGGGCGTAGGGTGTCTCTTCGATCTAGGCAGAGACAATCCACTTCCTCGGCTAGTGAAAGTTTGGTAAACCCCAACGGCTGCCTTTTTGTTGATTCACCTTCAGGTTCGCTCTCCGCGGCTGAGCTGAGATCTGATGCAGAAACTGATATTGCCCTTGCATCCCTCGTGCTTTTGTTCTGCATATTTTTAACTCTCGCTTTGACCCCATCGTAGCGGCGGGCTAAGGTGAAAATGTGCCCGTTGAGGTAATCCAGCCGGTCCCTTTCAAACTTGTAGGCTTTTCTTTTTTAAATCACTTCCTCTTCCTTTTTTAATCTGACCAGCATCTCATCTCGCAATTTCACTATTTGATCATTGCTTCCTAAAGCAGCAATTTCAGTCTCCAATTTTTCAATTTCTCCCTGCATTTTCACTCGATCACTTTCAGCATATTTTACCAAAATCGCCATCAGCTTATTAGACGATTCCAGATTTGACTCCGCCCATTCCATTAACATCTCAGGGTCGGGTTTCTCGTAGCTGGGAGCCAGGGTGATACGAAGTCCTCGCTGCACCTTCCTGACTTGTAAATATCGGTAAAGGGACCGGTGCTCCCACCACTTGGATTGTTCAGAGATCATAAGAACGCCACTCTGACACTAGAAGGTTAACAAACCATTTAATTCAAGCAGCTGTACATGAAGGCTAGTTATTCACAAAGTCCCAACGCGTTTCAAAGCAGACATGCTTCTACTTTAGGGGTAGGCAGCAAGTGACGAAAGAACTGCAACCGTCACTTTCCATTATCTATGCTCTCTCCGGTGAGGCATACTGGTAGTTGCAGTTCGAATCAGCCCCTATATATATTTTCACTGAAAAAAACATAGGTTTCAGACATGTTATAGTTAGGAGTTAGCATTTAAAAAACCTTTGAACTTCACTGAAAACACATAGGTTTTAGGGGTGTTACAGTTAGATGGACATTTCACTCGTATAAAACCATTGAAATTCCCCCGTTATAGTTAGTTGTTCTAACTATAACTCGCGCGCCCGCAATCCACGGTTGATAAAGTCACATATTACATCATTCATGACATGGTCAGTGACATCACGATGACATCACTGATGACATCTCAAATGACATCTCTGATGACATCATCCAGTGAATGTGGTTTGGTTCAATATTTAAATAAGTATTATATATATATAGCAATCTGCCCTGAAGACTGAGTGGATGTATTAGTGTCTGAATAGAGGATTTAGTAGCAATGTGATTATCTGTCTAAGTGACGAATTTAAAGTGTCTCACTAAATATATGGGATAGTGATTACACTGTGTGAATACTTGTATCACTCTATCTCTTGTTGTGTAAACTACTACATAAGTTGGTTACTAGCTATGTGACAGTCTATATTAGTTATTAATTAGTTAAGTGAGTATTTGTATGGTATAGTGAATGAATGTGTGTGGTTGGGTGGGACGTGTATGACTGTCCAAAGATGCGTAAATAGTTAATTTAGTAGGTATATGAGGTTAAGAGTGTATGGGGAAACAGCAGTCGTTTGAGTGAATGAATTTCTTTATGGGTGTGGTGAATATATTTCTGAATCATATATGTCCAACAAACTAGAAATATAAAAGCCAGTGTATGGGACAGTTGGTAAAACAAAAAAGAAGTACCCTATGCACACACAAGAAAATACAATACGTTGTATAAAAGTCAATATACAATATACATTGCAACAAAGCAACAGAAATTAGGGGATCTCCTGTGAGGTAATACTCTGAAGATATTCTTCATTTTGTCAAACAGCCAGCCGACACGTGTTTCATCGATTACGCGAATCCTCAGGGCTGAAATAATAAAAAGTAACAATGGAGAATCCCATATGTTGTTGTACCGACAAAGATAAACATCTCTTTGTGAGTGAGCAAATATTGTGACTTCCACTGGTGTATAATATTCTTGGTCATAGAATTCAAAAGGTGCACCCACACGTACACGTGGCGATTGTGTATAGCTAGCGTATCAAACGTTTTGTGTTAATGGTGTCCGTGATCCAAGTGACATTTTTCCAAGCGAAAAGATTTTTGGTAAAGATTCTTTTATGTCACATCCGTGTAGTTGGTGTCAAGAAAAAATTAAATTATAACTCTGTTCCCGTGGTCTGTGCCAATCGTGTGTAAAAGAGTGCAGCTATTCGTGATCGACTCAATCATACACATGGTGTGGTGAAAAACACCTCCTAGTTCCGTGCGGGTGCGATTAAGATGCCAAGCTGACACATACCTTGACGTGGGAGGAAGACCTTGTAAATAATGGCTGCTGAGAGCAAAGCTTACCATGATGTCATAAAAAACATCCCAAGAAAAGTGGCTCACCGCTCCGCCGGTGATACTTCTGACCTAGCAGGGCCGGTGACCTTTATGTTGATTATCAGAGATGTACAATCCACACTGAACAAAAATCAAAAATAAATAATGAAATACTATTATGAATACACGGGAGAGTCTGTATTCAAAAAGACAAAGTATAGGTAGTTAGAATTCAACCTAGTTGTAATGACTTGAAAACGAAAAGCCCTAAAAGAAAGCTGTAAGCATCTCATTAAATAGACTAGTGGCCCTAGGGACTGATTATTCTACTCGATAAACTGGGCATGAAATGGATACTAATAAAAAAGTAAAACGTGACACTAGGTCGCACCATATAATCATAGTACATAGCAAACAAAACAATAGCTGTCACATTAGACGTACTCGGTGTTAGTCAAATAATCGGAGCGGGTATGCTGGCACACATGTTCTCTATGAATAGAAGCTCTATGAAAAAAGAAATTCTAGACCAGCAATACTGTGTATCATGAATGGCAGCTTACCCCTGTGTCGAGGAATAGGCCTTCCCGATAAGGAATTCCAGTGAAAATAGCAAACGATGACTGAATGTATACGTAAGTGTTTAGATGTGTGTGTGTAGATGAAGGAATCACTAAGTGGGGTTTTAGAAACTTGTATTGGTGTGTCAATGGTTTCAAACATGATACTCAATATTTTATAATGAGTGTTGAAAGGTTATGCTACTGAATGATGTAATATGTGACATTGTTATCAGTGGATTGCGGGGGCGCAAGTTATAGTTAGTACAACTAACTATAACTCAGGAATTTCAATGGTTTTATACAAATGAAATGTCCATCTAACTGTAACACCCCTAAAACCTATGTTTTTTTCAGTGCATTTAAAAGGTTTTTTAAATGCTAATTCCTAACTATAACATGTCTGAAACCTATGTTTTTTTCAGCAAATTTCTAAGGTTTACTAAAGGCAAATTCCTATCTATAACAGGACTAAAATCTATGTTTTTTTCAGTGAATTTTAAAGGTTTTTTAAATGCTAATTCCTAACTATACCATGTCTGAAACCTATGTTATTTTTCAGTGAATTTCAAAGGTTTTGTAAATGACCATTTTTAAATGTATTTACTGTTATTTTTATTTTTTCATACTGATTTTTTACATTTTTTAAATAGTTTATTTTTAGATATTTTATTTTTTAAATTACATTATAATTGCATTATTCATTACATTACAAAATATACTTTCTCAGAATGAATTACTTTAGTTTAAATACTTTGCAAATAGGCAATAGACTTTCAAGTACAGTAGTTACAGTTGTTGCAATGGGCAACTCAATTTCAAACACAATGCAATATTGAGGTCAATGTTAATTTCTAGTTAAATGCAATTACTTACTTTTTGGATTACTTTACTAACCACAGGACTGGATCCTAAATTCAGTCCTGAGACATCACCTGTAAACAGTTGAGTAAAAGCATTTTGGTTACAGTACTGATTTTTAAGGAATTTTATTGTATTTTAAAAGATGACGGAAACTTTTTCACATAGAATCACCAATGATATCCTATCGGTGGAAATTTACTTATCAGGTAAGTAGTGTTAACGTTACTTTTTGTTACTCAGTGGTGCATCCTGGTTCCAGCACGGGTGCATTTCCTGTAAACAGACCATTTTCAAGGAATATTTTTAGTTTGTGAAAATAGACACTTAGAAACTTTTCTGGTGAAAACCACACAATGGATTCCTATGGAAGGAAATACAAATTACTGGTAAGTACGGTTAAAATTACTTCTCAGGATCAGTACTGGGCTCAAAGAAGCAGCACTGAGGTCACTCCTGATAACAGTTGAGTACATCGGAATTCGTAGTTCGGCTGATTTTACAGGATTATTGTACATTTCAAAAATCAACACAGAAACTTTTCTGCTAAAAACCACACAATGGATTCCTATGGAAGGAAATACAAGTTACTGTAAGTACACTTAGAATTACTATTCGGGGTCAGTGCTGGGCTAAAAGATGCCGCACTAGGTTCTCTCCTGATAACAGCTGAGTTAATCGGAATTCGTAGTTCGGCTGATTTTAGAGGAATATTTGTACAATGGTGAAGGAAGGGGGTGGGGCCTGAGGTGACACGTGTGCAAACAGGCCCTTTGGCGCATTTTAAGTTACTTGATTAAGTGCCTTTGAATCCTGAGGTCCCCTGGGGGACAAATAGCCCACCAGGTACCTCTAGTATGCGCCAGTGTTCAGAGGCCATGCCCCTTTTTACAACACTCTGCAACGCAGCTCCGTGGGACTTACTAGAGGTACCTGGTGGGCTAGTTGGCCTCCAGGGGCCCTCAGTATTGACAAGGAATTAATTCCAACTTAAACCGAGCCACAGGGCGTGTTTGCACACATGTGAACTCAGCCCCTTCCCTCCCTTCACCACTGTGCAGATGTACCCTGTGACGTGTTTTAAGTTGGGGTATTAACTCCCCTTGAATAATGAGGGTCCCTGGGGTGCAACAAGCTCACCAGCTACCTCCAGTAAGCGCCAAAGAGCTGCGTTGCAGAGAGGTGTAAAAAGGGGCGTGGCCTCAGGACACCTCTCTGCAACGCAGCTCCCTGGCACATACTGGAGGTACCTGGTGGGCTAGTTAGCCCCCAGGGAACCCAGTATTCAAGGGGGTTCATTTGCAGAGTGGTGCAATAAGGGGGCGAGGCCTCCGGACGCAATCCGGTTTTAAAAAAAAAAAATTTAAGAAGGGGGCTGTGTAGCCCCCTTCTTCTTCTACGTTTTTTGGCCCTGGGGACCCCATCCCCCAGGGCCTGCCCCCAATTTTTTTTCTTTTTAAATAAAATATTTGGAAAGGGGCCCTGTGACCCCCTCCTGAGGCCATAGTCTGCCCCGGGGACCCCATCCACCAGGGCATGGTCCTTTCAAAAAATATATATATATTAGTAGGGGGGGTTATCTTGCACCCCTCCTGTGGCCACTTTTGGCCCCGGGGACCCCATCCCCCAGGGCTGGCCCTTTTTATAATTTAAAAATAAAAACTGGGGTGAGGGAGTCCACGTGGCCCCCCTCCCGGGCCACTAATAGCCCCGGGGACCCCATCCCCTGGGCCTGCCCACTCCGTTGGGGGTCCCCAATCCCCCCACGGTCCCAGCCAGCTCCCTGCATCCTACAGGAGCCAGCATTGCTTTTCCATATGGGGAGCAGCTAACATGCTGCTCCCCATATATAAAAGCAATCTGCTTTCCTATTTCCCTGCTCTCTCTTCCAAATAGGAAAGCAGTTTGCAATGGCAGGGTGGGAGCCACAAGGCTCCCGCCCTACCATTGCAAACAGCAGTGTCTTGGGGTGGGCACCCCGGGACACTGCAGGAGCCGACCCTGGGGGTGGCGGTCCCCAGGGCCATTGAGGGCTCCAGGAGGGGGGCCGCATGACCCCCTCCCACATTTTTGAGAAGCCCCGGGGGTGGTGGTCCCCGGGGTTGCAGGGGGCCCGTGAGTCCCCCGCATACATTCGAGCCCCGGGGGTGTCAGTCCATAGGGCTGGGGGGGCTTGAAAGCCCCCCAGCTAACATTTTAAAGCCCCGGGGCTGACGGTCCCCGGGGCTGGGGGGACTGAGACACCCCCCACACATTTTGAAGAAGACCCGGGGGGTGGTGGTCCCCGGGGTAGTGTGGGGGGGATTGGGACCCCCCACAATTTTTCTTTTAATAATGCCCCTGGGATTTGGCCCCGTGGGGCCAAATTAAAACATTTTGAGCGGGAGACCGTGTTTCTTTTTTTTTATCGCTCGGATGCGCAGATCCTACACGCATCCCGCGATTTAAAAAAAACATTTTTTTTTTGGGCCCTGGGGGTCCTTGTGGGACCCCCTGAGCAGGCTAGGGGGTCAGGATGTGTCTACCCTTCCCCTTTTCACGTTTTGCAGCGTTTTTTCTTTCGTTTCTTGTGTTGACAGCCAATTAAAAAGCAGCTCGTAGATATATAAATGACTTTAACTGTCATTTTCTAAGAAACTACTGAATGGATTTACACCAAATAAGCAAAAGGCACGAGTCTGAACCAAGGACTACCTCTTTGCCAAATTTGGTGTAATTCCATTCAGTAGTTTGGGCTGTAGCTGCGGCTAAAGGTCCAATCAAAAATTGCATGGGGAAACGCGTTTTGGGACCCCCTTTTTTCTCGGCCCCCCGTTCACGAATCACCCCCAAACTTTCAGGATAGTAGCGGACCGGAGCTGGCTAAAGGTTTGGAAAATGTCACGCAGATTCAATCGGCACCAAAGTTATTACAAATAGAATGTAGCGAATATCCTATGTACAATGGTTCTTTTGGGTATGAACCTGATTACTTCAAATCATGCGCAAATCTTTCAACAAGTGAATAGCCATAGTTACGTCAATTAACATGACCTCCAGAGTAAATCTTAAAAAGCAAATCTTAAAAAGCAAATCCAAACCGACAAAAAGAAAGGAAAGAAAAGAAATGCAAAGGGTCTTCAAAAGTTTTGATCACTGAATTATTTTTCATTCGTGATTTGTTTTTTCATATCAAGACCCTGTAAAAATGCATAGAAAATGACTCAATCATTAAGTGATACCTTTCTGATAAAACGGCGCATCAATTGTGGTGAGTGAGATGTGACATATTGTGCACACGTGAAATAGGTGGTTTATATACAAGTGAGTGAGGGAGGGAGGGGGAGAAAGGGATTTCTTCAGGCCAGTTTTTTTAAATTCAATAGTTATTTAGTCCAGTATGCCACATTAATTTGCTTTAGTATCCTGGATTCTGTTGACTGGTCCTATGGTATTGTATCTTTGACGTTTCGACCCTATTTGACGGGGTAAGCGCTGGGTGCGTTCCCATGTGCGCTTCCCGGTACGCGTACCCTGAGCGTACCACGGGGAAAACAAAAAAAAAATTGGGGACCTGGGGGTCCTTGTGGGATCCCCTGAGCAGGCCTAGGGGGTCAGGGCCTAGGGGGTTAGGGGGCTTCTACACTGCCCCCTTTGTGTGTTTTGCACCTTTGTTTCACTGCTTTCTTGTGCCTTGGATCTGGTGGCTTAAGCGCAAATAAACTGTCTTTTGGCCCATTACGAACGTTGGAGTGGCGTGGCTTCTGTTCGACATTGCTGCGGCAGCTGCGGTTATCACAGGAGAGAGCTTCACTTTGCGCATATATATATATATATATATATATATATATACTAGCAGCCCGCCCCAGCATTGCCTGGGGCAGAAAGGGGCTGGGGGCAGTACACCCGCTCCCGCCCGACCCCCTCCCACACTGACTCCCTCCCGCCCGACTCACTCGCGGCCCCCTCCCGCCCGAGTCACTCGCAACCCCCTCCCGCCCCGACTCACTCGCACCCCCCTCCCGCCCTGATTCACTCGCGCTCCGACATTTTCATTTACTGCTGCCTCCTTCTTGCCTCCCCCTGCATCACAGTCTCACTTTCCCTTTCCTTACCTGTGCCGCCGCTCGTCACTGCACAGCCGCTCGTCACTGCACCGCCCTCCTCTTTCGCCATCACGTAGCGGCCAGCGTTAGGTCCCGGCCGGTGCTACTTTCAGGGGACTACTTTGTTTACAAACTTAATTTTTTTAATTTACTTTTTTTTAATTTATATAGCCTATGTCCATCTACACACCCTGATATTTTCATAGATGTATGGGGTGTGTAGATTGGCGCTGTGGTTCCCGAGTTTACCTGGCCAAAAGGTGCAAGTTCTCTCTTGATAATAGTATGTATATATATATATATTACCTACTGGCGATCGCCAGTAGGTATATATAGTTAGGATTTTTTTGAATAGGGATTTCTGAAAATTCTATGTTGAATAACTTTGGTGTTGCTGGACGGAATTGGCTGAAATTTTCAGGAAAATGGCACATTTTGTTTTTGAGAAGCCCCTAAAAGTTTGGGGGGGTTTCGTCAGCGGGGGCCGAGAAAAAAGGGGGGTCCCAAAACGTGTTTTTAACATTGAGTTTTCCATAGGGCGGTTGGACTCACTTTTAGCTCGAACGGCTGAATGGATTTCCACAAAACTTGGAAAAATTGTAGGGACTGGTAGCCCGATGTGCCTTTGCTATGTCTCAAGATATATGCTCCAGTGGTTTTTACGAAAATTAACTTTGAAAAATATATATTGGGCTACATTGGGCTATATATATATGCTAGAGCCCAAATGTAGCCCAATGTAGCCCAATGTAGCCCAAAGATGGGCACCAGAGACAAAAAAAAACAAATGTAGCCCAAATATCTGCCAGATGTAGCCCAACTATAGCCCAGTGACAGAATGTCCCAGAGTGTTCTAAAGAACAACTAGAGCGCTAACAGTCTTACTTATGACAAAAGTATGGCACACCTGAAGTCATCTTGATTGGAATAAAGTGTTAACACTTAAAACATTTAATTTGCAAAGGAACAAACTGAGGGGTTTCATTTTGCCATAGAAATTTTATATATATAGGTAGTTATAGTTAGGATTGTTTTCCATAGGAAATCCTCAACATTCTATTTGGAATAACTTTGGCCCTGGTGGATGAGTCTTTGCGAATTTCTCAAAGAAGATGGCTAGGTCCGCTGCGCTGCTTCCCTGAAAGTTTGGGGGGGATTGGTCAAGTGGGGGCTGAGATACAAGGGGGGTCCCAAAACGTGTTTTCTCCATGTTATTTTCCATAGGACCTTTAGACTCGGCTACAGGTCGAACGGGTGAATGAATTTATAAGAAATTTGCCAAAACTGTAGAGTCTTGTTCGCAGATTACGCTTTTTTTGGAATGGTGTAAATCCGTTCAGTAGTTGTTGAGAAAATTAAAGTTAAAGCCAATTATATATCTATAGGCGCGCACACGTGCGCGCACCCAAGCGGCTGCGCGTGAGCGCAATTTTTTTTTGCTGCGTGCCGTCTGTTAACGTTCGATTTGAAGGAAATCAGGAAGTTTTGTCCGCCAATTTGTCACTGCGAGTAAATATATTGTTCATTTCAAAGCGTTGAAACATGGAAAGGGGAGAAGGTAGAGATTGTTTTGCTGCGTAGCTTTTCTCGGGGTGTGCAGTAAGGCCCTTAAACGCAAAAAGATATAATTTTTCCCCGAAAAAAAATACGGGGTGCGCGCGCCCGGTCGCGCACACCTATTTACAAGAGTGTGAAAATGGAGATAAATCAGAAGTTTGAGTGCTTAGATATAAGGTGGCTCTGAAAAGAGCCCTTGTGTTAATTTAGTGTTTTCTGCATTTATAAGTAAGTACCGATGCAGAGCCTGATGTTGCAGAGGAAGATTCTGTTTCCCTCATTCGTGAAATGAACACCGTCTCTCCTATAGACGTCTTGCATGTGGTATCGCAAGTTGTTGTGGTAAATAGAACCCATGCTATAATCTCTGAGGAACGCAGAAACAGATTTATTTACATGTCTCCTTGCTTTCTCAAATTGTGCACAATGGTGATTAGACCAATTCCATTTCTCTCTTTGGCATATATTGGAATATACCAAGGCAGATCGAGGAAAAAGTGTCATCAATTGTCGAAAGGTGACTTTTAGAAGCATTTCCAGACCTACCCCAGTGATTGTGCCTAGATCGTTCCCACCACAGTGCATAATTATAAGGTCTGGTTCTGGGAGATGCATAAAAGTTTTCACCAATGGAATCAATTGGTGACATTTCAATCCTCTTTTGGAAATCCATGTTATGTGTACATTTGGTAAGCTGAGGTTGCAAATTCGTCTGCTTACTGCATATTTTTCACTCCAGTGAATATAACTGTGTCCTATTAGCCAGACCTTCATTTTCAAGGGATTTGTAGTCGTCCTCCGATCGGTTCTGGAAGTGGAATGGGAGTTAGAAGTTGAAATTCTAAATAAAGAAAAAGGAAGAGGCTGGGTATGGTTTAAAAAATAAAAATGATTGGTTGATTGTAACAAGTGGAGATTGAACAGGTTAATGTTTATGTTAAATGAAAAGTACTATTGGGTGTGAAAAAAATGACATGTAACAGAGCTGTGGATAGGCAGGTGTTTCTAGAGGGAAAACAGTGTTGTTACTTTGCTGTAGAACATTGAGATATGAACTTTTGACCTGTGCCTTCAGCCAGGTGCAGAATGAGGTGTTACCATGGAAACAGCCAGAGATGGCAGTGGGTGATGGGTGACTTTTATGTGACATTGAAAATATTGTGAGGGAGAACCAACTGAAATGTAAATGCTTACGTTACGCGCTCGGCGCCGCGCCCCGGATTGCTTCCGGGAAGCTGCGCTTCGCGCCTCGCGCACCGGAGCACTTCCGGGTGCGCTAACGCGGCACGTCATATGACACATTACGCAACAACGCGATACGTCGTTGGGGCTCCACCGGAACTGATCAAATTGGTAGTCTACAGTGTTTCTGGATGTTTCAGACTGAAGCTGGCGTCAGCATGAGAGCACCCCGTGGCTACGTCGTGGCCATTCCGCGAGCAATCATGGCAGTCGCTCCCCACCGGAAGTCTGCAGGAGTCGGGGGCCTCAGTGACTCTTGTAGAATCTTCAAGGCTGAGGGGACGCTTTTGGGAATGGGGCCCATGCCGTAGCAGTCAAGCGTCCGAGTTCCAGGGTTGCCCAGAGCCATCCTTGCAGGCCAGGCCCAAGTCTGTGGAGCCGACCGCCATTTCCTGAGCTCCGTGGCAGCCGCCTGTCGCTGTATCGCAAGAGTGGGTGCAATTCAGCCGGATGGCGGGTGAGACGCTGTAATAGCAAGAGCAGGCGTAATTCAGCTGGCCGAGCGAGGCACTGTGCCGCAGGAGCAGGCGCAACTCAGCTGGCCGAGTGAAGCGCTGGGGTGTAGCTAAGAAACCTCTACCTGGGGAGGTGGGAGAGGCTCGTTCGCGCTGCCTCTCCCTTCTAGTGCACCCCACGCCGTCTCCTGGCGCAGGTATATGTGGTGGTCGGACCAGGGCACCGCAGGACGTGTCTTCAGTTCAAACGGATTGTGGGACAAGGTCCAGAATGGAAGAGGCATCAAAAGGCAACAAGTTCCGCCTGACCCCGGGAGCCGGCCGCCTATGTCGGGGGCGATCTCAGGCCATACCAGGGGAACAAGACTTGGGGAGGGGGTAGGAGCCAAGCGCCCCCTCCGAGTCCGTGCCACCACACCGCCCCTTGGGGGCCTCCGTCAAGCGGCTCAGGGAGTCACCGCAGGCAGCCGTTCTTCAGATCAGTTGTTCTCACCGGCAAGCAAGAGTGGGTGCAATTCAGCTGGATGGCGGGTGAGACGCTGTAATAGCAAGAGCAGGCGTAATTTAGCTGGCCGAGTGAGGCAATGTGCTGTAGGAGCGGGCGCAACTCAGCTTGTCGAGTGAAGCGCTGGGGTGTAGCTAAGAAACCTCCACCTGGGGAGGTGGGAGAGGCTCGTTCGCGCCGCCTCTCCTTTCTAGTGAACCCCACGCCGTTTCTTGGACCCTGAAGTATGGCACTCAACATCCAGAACTTATGACATTTGTGCAAGGCAGGGACATCGAAGCCTCTCAGGAACCAAGCATATCCAGAGTCCTTCCTACAGAAGGTGGTGGGGGTGGCGGCATTAGCAAGGCATCCCCCCACACAACTTGTCGGACATCACCTCTGGATGTACTGGGTGTTCAATTCCAGAATTGAAACTACTAAGAAGCAATTAGAAGTGTTGTTTTCATGTTGCAGCAGGCTGCCATGTAAATAGTTATTTAATAAAACATTTTACCCTGTTACTTTGCTGGTGTGCTGTATATATTTATAATATTTGCATAGTGTTTGTTGTTATTTTGGGCGGGGTGGGCGGCGGAGCCGAGCTCTCTTGCAGCCATCATGGCGTCGAGCTCAGTTCCTCTCACTAGTTTCATGTTTTTTCTAACGATTTATATGTTATAGTTTGCTAGCACGATACAGCGGATAGTCCGCATTTTATATATATGTCCTTTTTATTAGGGGGGTCCTCCGGTGTAGTCGGACGATCTACCTCTAATAAACGGTCCGGGTTGAACCAACTACCAACAAACGGGGCAGAGATAGGCATGACGGGTTACAAAGGGGACAAAAGTGTGCACTACCTATCCTTCACTATCTGCAAAAACTAAACAGAGTATTGCGACTCTGTGCTTATTTGTGAACAGAGAATGACCCAAAGAGAACCAATTTCGAACAATCATAGGCTATTGGCAGTGGGCAGAGAGGCCATGACACAGAAAATGGCTGTTACTTACGTGCATGACGGAGCCTAAAAGGGACTAGATGGCGTGGCCACTGTTTCGCGACTTTCACTTTACTTTTAACAGTGGCTGTGGTGAACATAAATGAACGCCGCTTATGTATACCTAATTTTAGTCATTTTCCACAAAAAAGCTTTTGATATTTGCTATTAAAAAACCAAAGAAATTCACTGAAAAAACCATAGGTTATAGACCATATATAGTTAGGAATTAGCATTTACAAAACCTTGAAAAATCACTGAAAAAACCATAGGTTATAGACCATATATAGTTAAATATCTCAAGTCCATCTCTGCACTCGATGGAGATACAGGTCGTCGATCAGAAGATGTGCTGGCCACCTCTAATGGTAATAGCGTGGCCAGGGCTCTTGTCGTTGCCTCTGCAAATTGCACAGGGTGCACTTGTTTGACATGCCGCACCATGGTATGTATGGAAAAGGAATATTTTTTGTGCTGGATTTCTTCTTGAGAGAACCAAGTCACATATCGTGCAGGTTACTTTTGGTGCATTCACTTTCTTTTGATCTTCAGGATAAGTGAAAAATTGCCAGATGAAAGATTTATTTTTTCTTATTAAAGGTAGTCGATCATTTTGGTCAGATTCGGAAGATGAATGAGATACGGTAGCCATTTCACCAAAGTCTTCCGAAAGATGTAGGACGTTGTTCTCTCTTGAGAGTAGAAAAGATAGTGAGGGAAGTGGGTGGAGTGCTGCGTGTAAATTCCAGAATTGAAACTATTAAGAACCAATTGAAAGTGTTGTTTTCATGTTGCAGCGGGCTGCCATGTAAATAGTTATTTAATAAAACGTTTTACCCTGTTACTTTGCTGGTGTGTTGTATATATATATAATATTTGCATAGTGTTTGTCGTTATTTTGGGTGGGGTGGGCGGCGGAGCCGAGCTGTCTTGCAGCTATCATGGCGTCGAGCTCGGTTCCTCTCACTAGTTTCATATTTCTCATGAGGGGTTGTTCCTAATTTTTCTATTTTAGCGAGGTCAAAAAGAGATCCCATCAGTGGCCTACTGATTTTGCTCGATTCCTTTTGTTTCTTCTAACGATTTATATGTTATAGTTTGCTAGCACGATACAGCGGCTAGTCCGCATTTTATATATATGTCCTTTTTATTAGGGGTGTCCTCCGGTGGAGTCGGACGATCTACCTCTAATAAACGGTCCGGGTTGAACCAACTACCATCCTGATTTTGTATATCTTCTGAGCTGGATTTAAGCACACAATTGTTAAAGTATGAAACGTTTTATATTTCTAAAAAAAATACCAAGGTGTGTACATCTGGTAACGCACGAAAGTTTAAAAAGACATTCGGCTCCATTTACTGAAAAGTTTCATAAGAATAAAAAAGAAGTCTAGGTACAGTCTCTTTGACGTACTATAAGTTCTTTGAGGGGTGTATGAAGAAATTCAATAAGTTCAAATTGCCAATTTTTCACGAAATATATAGGCAGGTGCGCGCACTCGGTCGCGCACGAAAGCCTGGAAATGCGATATCCATTTTATTGACAACTGTTGCCGAGAGTGCGCACACCGGGTCGCGCACGAAAGTTTAGTAAGGCTATTTTTATTTACAGACAAATTTTAATGCGTTCAAAAAAAAGCAAGCTACAGACTTTCGAATTCTGTATCGCTTTACAAGGAGTCTCTATGCAATTTGAACAGTGAAGAAAACGGCTTGTTTTCGAAAAAAATATTGCCAGAACTTTATTGACAAAAGTATAGGTTGCATACACAACATATTTCTGAATTAGCATTTTAAAAACCAATGAAATTCACAGAAAAAACCATAGGTTTTACACACGTTATAGTTAGGAAGTAGCATTTAAAAAACCTATGAAATTCACTGAAAAAACCATAGGTTTGACACATGTTATAGTTAGCTGGAAATTTTACTGATATAAAACCAATGAAATTCCACGATATAGTTAGTTGGACTCACTATAACTTGCACGTGCAATGCACTGCTGATGACGTCACATATTACATCACTCATGACATGGTCAGTGACATCACTCATGACATCACTGATGACACCATCCTTGTGACATAGTGACAGACCTCCTTTCACTGTAATGTAACCCTTGAAACACATATTCAAAAATAGAAATTAACATTTTCAAAAAAATGGAGATACCCATATCAGTTACAACAAGCAATTCAGTAATTCCACCATCTATATACACATCCACTCATTCACCAACAGTTCTATATAGTCACTCATACATATACTCACTCATCATATGAAGTGATACATCTATACATCCTGTTACACATCGACAGTCATCCAAAAGTTACTCACACACATACTCACACGTGCAAATAAACTATTGAACATCCATTTCTTTGAATATAGAGTTATACACACACTTCCACCTTACTTCTATTGAAAATTACACATATTTATTCTCTTAAACAATCACTTATAGAAACACATATTTATTTAAACAGGAACTCTTACAATCTCTTACTCTCACATATACTCACTTATATACATCAATATTCACATATACTAGATTAAAACATATGTAGTTACTGAAAGACACTAGTGAGACCGTCATTCAGTCACTAACAAACACATATACATACTCATCCACCCATACAGTCCTGCACATATGCTGTCTACAAAACACATAGAAACAGAGAGTCAGTCACTCATGCATCTATGTGCTAAGTAATACCCCCACCAAACCATATAGACACTCATACTGATACTAAGAGAAACATCTAATAACCCATATACATACGCATGTAGCTACTTACCAACACATGTAGCCACTTATACACAAAGTGAAACACTAATATATATATTTAAATATTTAAACATTACTCACTAATATTTATTTTTCAGAAAGACACATATTCACTGGATGGTGTCATCAGTGATGTCATGAGTGATGTCACTGACCATGTCATGAGTGATGTAATATGTGACGTCATCAGCAGTGCATTGCACGCGCAAGTTATAGTGAGTCCAACTAACTATAACGTGGAATTTCATTGGTTTTATATCAGTAAAATTTCCAGCTAACTATAACATGTGTCAAACCTATGGTTTTTTCAGTGAATTTCATAGGTTTTTTAAATGCTACTTCCTAACTATAACGTGTGTAAAACCTATGTTTTTTTCTGTGAATATATATTATATATATATTACCTACTGGCTATCGCCAGTAGGTATATATAGTTAGGATTTTTTTCCTATGGGACTTTTGAAAATTCTATGTCTAATAACTTTGGCGTTTGTGGACGGAATCGGCTGAAATTTTCAGGAAAATGGCACATTTTGTTTCTGAGCAGCCCATGAAAATTTGGGGGGGTTTCATCAAGGGGGGGCCGAGAAAAAGGGGGGTCCCAAAACGCGTTTTTCCCATGTTAATTTCAATAGGGCGTTTGGCCTCACTTTTAGCTCGAACGGCTGAATGGATTTGCACGAAACTTGGCAAAATTGTAGGGACTGTTAGCCCGATGTGCCTTTGCTGGGTCTCAATATATGTGCTCCAGTGGATTTTGAGAAATTAACGTTTTAAAAAATGTATATATCTGTGACAGCGTCCTGGATAGCGCACCCGATCGCGTACTTTTCGCGTCACGGAGCTTTGCGAAGCGATGCTGATTGGCTCTCCGGTGTCTGTCAACATTCTAAACAGTCCGGTGCGGCCGCCATCTTGTCTCTCAGTAGGATCGAGAGACAAGAAGAGGTGAAAAACAAAGGGGGAATTTAATGAAAGGGGGCAAGGTAGACCCCTCTTGACCCCCTAGGAATGATGTTGGGGTTATTAAAGGGTCCCGTGGGGAAAATAAAAAAAAAATTATTTTTCACGGTAGAAGCGTTTCCCGGATCGCGAACCGGGCCGCAAACTGGTAGCGAAACGTGAATTCGCCATTTTGTGTTTCGATTTAATTAAATTACTAGGTATAAGGGGGTACGGGAGACATATCCTGATCCCTTATGTTTTCTGAGGGTGGCTGAGGAGGCTCATATATGTTGATACATGTCTTCCAGCGGCTGTGCGTGAGCGTTTTATTTTTTTTGCTGCGTGACGTCTGTTAACGTTCGATTCGATGGAAATCAGGAAGTGTTGACCGCCAATTTGTCACTGCGATAAAATATTTTGTTATAAATTAATCCTTAATGATAAACATTGTCTGCGCCATCTTGCCTTTTTTCTAATGCCACAATTTTGTCGTGCACGGCAGCCATTTTAGATGCCTTGACCAGACCCACTCTCTGCACGCCGTCGATTCTCAGCACGGCTCCCCACCCTCGCAAGCATCTCCCCCACGCACTGGTCACCCACGCTCTCTCTCTCATGCATGGGCCATAAACCTCCCCCCATCTGCGCTGCTCTTCCCTGAGAATCACACCCCGTGCCCGCCCGACATCTCCTTTTTACCCTATTTACTAGCGCACCCTCTGACACTCCTCTTCCTCTATGTCCGATTGTCAAGGCCGGTCCCAGGCTATCACCTAGCCCTGCGGATGTAGTTTATGGCCCCAGCTGTAGAGAATCCAGACATGCCAACCCTCCCGATTCAGGCGTGAGACTACCGATTTCAGTGCTAGTCTCCCGCCTCCCGATTCCTGCAAGCAAAAACCCGATTCCTCGGGGGTTTCAGCTGACAGGGCTTGGTATTGTGTTACGTGCTAATTCTTCCAGGAAACGTCAGAGGGCCGATGCAGGGGCTCTAGAAGGGGTGATAAACCATTTAAGCCTCATTAACAAGCGCATGGTCTTTTAAAGATGTGTGAAGTACTCGGGCGGCGGTGTGTGTGCCCTGTTTCAGGAGCGGGCGGGGGGCGAGGGGGGGGGCACTGCCAGCAACTTGCCAGGCCAGGCAGTGTTCAACACTTGCATCACCCTTTCTCTGCCTGCTATTGCGCTCCATGCTTCTGAAAGGTAAGAAAAAGAACGTGCATTTGAGTTTGAAATGTCCGATCCTGCAGCAGCACACTTCCAAAGCCCACACATGACAATAACCCGATTCAAGGCCCCATTCTCCCGATTTTTTTTTTAAAAATCTCCCACTTTGCTCTTCTGAAATGTTGGCATGTATGAGAATCATCCCTCTTCAAAGGAGTTACAGTAGATGAAGGCCCCCACCCCATGAGATCCGTCACACCATACGGGTTCCTACTATCTGATAACCATCCTGTATTGTGCTTGGGGAGGGGATTCTCACTGTGAGGGTGTGTGGGACCGAGCCTGAAGCGGAAGATTCCAGGGATGCCTCTTTGTACATCAAAGTTTTTACAATTATGTGTCACATTAAAAATATACTCCAACAAAGTAGTAGGATTATAACACTTTAATAACTTATAAATATATAGAACGCAACAAAAACAGTAAATACATTTAAACATTTTTTTTTAAAAATAAGCAACAATGGTCAGTAGCTGTGTTTTGTGCGAATAGTCCCAAGGCAGCACAACGTGCTGAGTTCTGGACGGCACCCAGGTTATGTTACCTGGGTGCCGCACTGGTTTTTGGTATCCTACAATGCAGCTCCGAAAAACGGCGTGGGGCGTCCCGGGGGGTGTGCTGGGAGGCCTCGTCAGTAGCGGTCTGTTGTGCGAATAGTCCCAAGGTAGCAGAACGCGCTGAGATGTGGATGGCACCCAGGTGATGTCCAGTAAGTTGCCGCACTGGTTTTGGCATCCTACAATGCTGCTCCGAAAAACGGCGTGGGGCGCCCCGGGGGGGGGGGGAGAGGCGGCGTGAACGGGCCTCCCCAGGTGGCGGCTCGTGTGCTGTAGTGGGGCGCTCCTTTACCGTTTCAGTTGCCATTCCGCCCGCTTTTGGTACACTGTGCCTACTCTTGCGGTTCAGTGATAGGCGGCTGCCACAGGACTCTCAAAATGGCGGCAGGCGCTTTCCCTTTTGGGCCTGGTCCACTAAAATGGCCCTGGGACACCTTGGAACTCGGACGCTTGTCTGCTAGGTCTTGGATCCCATTCTCGAAAGCGTCCCCTCAGCCGTGAAGATTCTACAAAAGTCTTGGGGGCCCTCGACTCCTGCAGGCTTCCGGTGGGGAGCGGCTGCCATGATTGCTCGCGGAATGACCACGACGGAGCCACGAGATGGTGGTGCTTTCATGCTGACGCCAGCTTCAGTCTGAAACATCCAGAAACAAGGTGGGGCTTTCATCGTTTGGGAAAAAAAAATGTTCTAAACCAATGAAAAGTGTTATTTTTAGGTCATACGACCAAGCCTTCCATCATTTGGAAACCAAAAGTAAAATGAACCAATGAAAAGTTTTATAAACAAGTCACATGACCTGTTATGCGGCATAGGGCTATAAAAAGCGTAGAAAATCCGTTGTCACGTGAGGCGGCGTCAGTAGCGGACCGATGTGCGAATAGGCCGAAGGCAGCACAACGCGCCGAGATCCGATGGCACCGAGGTGGTGTCCAGCAAGTTGCTGCACTGGTATGGCTATCCTACAATGCTGCGCCGAAAGTCGGCGTGGGGTGCCCCGTTGGCCTGTGAGGTCGCGTCAGTCAGTGGGGGCTGTGCGTCTCCCCCAAGATGGAGGCTCCTCGGCTGCAGTGGGGCGCCCCTTAGCGTTTCACTCGCCATCCAACTGAGTTGCGTCCGCACTTGCGGCAACAGTAGGCCGAAGGCAGCACAGCGCGCCGAGATCTGGATGGTACCGAGGTGGTGTCCAGCAAGTTGCCGCACTGGTGTGGCCATCCTACAATGCTGCGCCAAAAGTCGGCGTGGGGCGCCCCGTTGGCCTGTGAGGTCGCGTCAGTCAGTGGGGGCTGTTTGAGGATCTGACTGCATTGGTGATGCTGTGCGTTGCCCCCAAGATGGAGGCTCCTCGGCTGCAGTGGGGCGCCCCTTGGTGTTTCAATCGCTATCCAGTTGAGTTGCGTCTGCACTTGCGGCTACAGTAGGCCGAAGGCAGCACAACGCGCCGAGATCTGGATGGCACCGAGGTGGTGTTTAGCAAGTTGCTGCTCTGGTGTGGCCATCCTACAATGCTGCTCCAAAAGTCGGCTTGGGGTGCCCCGTTGGTCTGTGAGGTGGTGTCAGTAGCGGACCGATGTGTGAATAGGCCGGAACCAGCACAAGGCGCCAAGATCCGGATGGCACCGAGGTGGTGTCATAGTTGAGAGTTCTGAGCAGTGCTTGTAACACTGTCTGAAGCTTATTTGCACCTGCTGCAGCTTCACTATCGCCCTGGTGTGGCCAAAGATCGCCCATGACATAGGCGGCCGGCTCCCGGGGTCCGGCGGAACTTTTTTCCTTTTCCTTTCTGCATCTTGTACCACAATCCGTTTGACCTGAAGACACGACCAGGTCCCTGAATGTGTGCAGGGGGACGTTATTGATTGAATCAAAATGGCGGCTTCACACAAAGCTGAGTCAAGCGTTGCTGTTGATGCTATACAGACAAAAATTGGTTTTCAGTTTGTACATTCTTCAGGATTTTTTTTTCCATCCAAGGCTGGTTGAGAGTTTGTAGAACAATGGCTTCAGATTTTCAACATACTACTCTTCAACATTCTTCCTAAATGTAACAATGTGAGACTCACTAGGAGAACGGCTGTTTATCTTTCCTTTCAAAATGCTGCCAACAATATTTTCTGAATGGAAGACACCATCTTGTAGCATAAAGGGCCGAAAGGGGTTCTGGTCTGGCCGATGGTTGGTGGAGACATTTTGACTATATCCTGGACCTGCCCGGCCTCGCCCAAAATGGCGCCGGTATAAATGGGACTCGTAACTCCTTGTTGTGTACTGGTTGAACAACCTTGATATCACGAGATATGAATGCAGTTTGGATGCTCATGGCGGGCGGGGACGAGAATTGATTGAATATTTCAACATCCCTATTGATATTAAGTTCTGATGTGTTATTGATTACTGTACTATTGAAAGTTTGAATTAACGTCACCCATGGTACTTGCCCGCAAATGTATATCTAGATAATCTTATTGTAAGTGGCCCTGTCTTATTTTAATTACAAAATGTACGTCCACCGATTCCGCAACTGTTAGACACCTTAGTTCTTGCAACCTAATGGCCCGCTCGTTACGTTCCTCTACAATGTAAATGTCTCCTCATCATATACGATTTCAGTTTGCTCCGTGGCCGGCCCACGTGGTTATAGGCCCGTATTTGTATACTGACATTTTCACAATAAAGGTTTTTAAAACAAAACATGGTAGTAGTATTTACATTGGTAAAGTTTTTAATTTTAGTCACTGTTTTCGAATCAGTAAAAGGCAAGTGAAATAAAGCAGTCCAATTACATGACGGATAAAAGGTATAATACGCAGGAACGCAGTAAAGATAAATGGTCAAGGGCAGTTGTGTTTTCCACTCCTGCAACATAAAGTGATCGATAAGAATCTGATAATCAGGCGTATCGGCGACTAAGACAGCAGGCCGAGCCTCTTTTACTCAACGGCTCCGTCATGGGACGAAGAAACGCCCTTTTTCTCGAAAAAGGAATATATTTTACTTGCAGGACAGTTGTAAATTTTCCGGGAAAGTACATTAGCCTGGAACATTATAACATATATGTTTAAGAAAAAATAATGTTCGAAACCAATAAAAAGCGTAATTTTTAGGTCATATGACCAAGCTTTTCATCATTAAAATAACAAAAGTAAAATGAACCAATGAAAAGTTTTATTAACAAGTCACATGACCTGTTATGCTTACGTTACGCGCTGCGCGCTGCGCCCCGGATCGCTTCCGGGAAGCTGCGCTTAGCGCACCGGAGCACTTCCGGGTGCGCTAACGCGGTGTGTCATATAACGCATTACGCGACAACGTAGGTCCAGAATATAGTCAAAATGTCTCCACCAACCAGCGTTCGGAACACAACCCCTTTCAGCAGTCTAAAAAGTTCTGTTAAATGACAACAGAAGGGACAGGCAACAAGAACCATCAGTCAAAGAGGGGAGGGCAAGTTCTTCTATACCGGGTCATGTTGGGGCGCTACCGGAACTGATCGAATTGGTAGTCTACAGTGTTTCTGGATGTTTCAGACTGAAGCTGGCGTCAGCATGAGAGCACCACCATCTCGTAGCTCAGTCGTTACCATTCCACGAGCAATCATGGCAGCCGCTCCCCACCAGAAGCCTGCGGGAGTCGGGGGCCCCCAAGACTTTTGTAGAATCTTCAAGGCTGAGGGGACGCTTTCGAGAATGGGACCCAAGCCCTATCAGGCAAGCGTCCGAGTTCCAAGGTGTCCCAGGGCCATTTTAGTGGACCACGCCCAAATCTGAAGAGCCGGCCACCATTTTGAGAGTCCTGTGGCAGCCGCCTATCGTTGCATCGCAAGAGCGGGAGCAACTCAACTACATGGTGAGCGAGACGCTGTAGTCGCAAGAGCGGGCGGTAAACAGCTGAATGGCGGAAGAGGCACAGTGTAGCAAAAGTGGGCGGAATGGCGACTGAAACGGTAAAGGGGCGCCCCACTACAGCGTGTCTTCAGGTCAAACGGATTGTGGGACAAGGTCAAGAATGGAAGAGTCATCAAAAGGCAAAAAGTTCGGCCGGACCCCGGGAGCCGGCCGCCTATGTCGGGGGCGATCTCAGGCCACACCAGGGCAACACGACTTGGGGAGGGGGCAGGAGCTAAGTGCAATCTCACCGCCCCTCGGGGGCCTCCGTCAAGCGGTTCAGGGAGGCACTGCATCACATTGTTTAACAATGCAGTCAGGTCCACAAACGACCCTCACTTACTTTGAGAATAGTGAAGCTGCAGTAGGTGCAAATAAGCTTCAGACAGTGTTACAAGCGCTGCTCAGAACTCTGAACTATGGCACCCAACATCCAGAACTTATGCCATTTGAGCATGGCAGTGACATCGAAGCATCTCAAGGACCAAGCAACATACGAGTTTCATGCTCGATCGATTGAGCTAGCCGGATCGGGCAACAAAAAGTATAAAATAGTTATGTAAATAGTTATTTAATAAAATGTTTTACCCTGTTACTTTGCTGGTGTGTTGTATATATTTATAATATTTGCATAGGGTTTGTTGTTATTTTGGGTGGGGTGGGGTGGGCGGCGGAGTCGAGCTGTCTTGCAGCCATCATGGTGTGGAGCTAAGTTCATCTTACTAGTTTCGTATTTCTCATGAGGGGTTGTTCTTAATGTTTCTATTTTAGCGAGGTCAAAAACAGATCCCATTAGTGGCCTACTGATTTTGCTTGATTCCTTTTGGTTTTTTTTTACTATTTTTCACTATCTGCAAAGACTAAACAGAGTATTGCGACTCTGTGCTTGTTTGTAAATACAGAATGAACCAAAGAGAACCAATTCTAAAACAGTAAATGCTTGGATAGAAATCAATCAAATAGAGAGAGAAGCAGGCACGACGGATTACAACGGGGGCAAAGGCCTGCGTTAACTACCCTTCACTATCTGCAAAGAGAGAGTACTGCTAAGAGAAAAGAGGGGGGGAAGGGGGAGCAGCGTTCAAAGCACATCAGCGTGCATAAACACGAAAATGTTTTTACCTATCATGTACTTGACATTTTACAGCTTTTGATATTTGCTATTAAAAAAACATTGAAATTCACTGAAAAAACCATAGGTTATAGACCATATATAGTTAGGAATTAGCATTTACAAAACCTTGAAAATTCACTGAAAAAACCATAGGTTATAGACCATATATAGTTAGGGATTAGCATTTACAAAACCTTATTTTACTCGAATAAAACCATTGAAATTCGCATATATAGTTAGATGCGCTAACTATATATCGCGCACCCGCAATCCACTGCTGATGATGTCACATATTACATCATTCATGACATGCTCAGTGACATCACTGATGACATCACTGATGACATCTCAAATGACATCACTGATGACACCACTGATGACAACATCCAGTGACTGTATGTTTCTGTAAAGTTAAAATATGTCTTACATATTGAAGAATGAGTGGATGTATAAGTGTCTGGATGAAGGATTTAGTAGGTGCATGACTGACTGTATGAGAGAGTAATTAAATGTGTCTCACTGAGTGCATGGGCTAGTGACTAAACTGTCTTAATTTGTGCATCATTATATCTGTTGTTCTATGAACTGCTGCATGTGTTGATCAGTAGCTAAATGAGTAACTATATGGGTTATTGATTGGTTGCCGAAGTATTTGTATGGGAGACTGAGTGTGTGTGTGGGTGGCTGGAAGGTGTATGACTCTGTGTATAGATGTGTGAGCAGTTGATTCACTAGATGTATGGGTTCAAAAGTGCATGTGGAAATAGCTGTATGGGTGGTTGACTGTGTGCATGAGTGTATTGGTGAGTGAATGGATATCTCAGTGCTACATGTCAAAGTAAGTACATATGTAAAACACAGTACATGTGAGAGTTGACATATATAAATAACTGTGCATAAGAGCCAGTGAATGTGTGAGTGGCTGTATGGATCATTGTGAACTTGTATCAGGGATTGTATAAGAGAGTAAATATGTATTAGTATATGTTTGAATAAGTAAGGTGTGTATAACTGTATAGTAGAGGAAATGGAGGTGTGATTGATTCTTTGCATGACTGACTAGGTGTGTGAGCAACTCCATGAATGAGTGACAGTCTGTGAGTTTTTGTTTACACTGAGTGTATCTAAGGTTATATTAGAGTCTGAAGAGGTTCATCGTATTATCACATGAATGATGTCATTAGTGATGTGCTCAGTAATGTCAAATGAGATGTCAAATGAGATGTCATCAGTGATGTCATTTGAGATGTCATCAGTGATGTCATCAGTGATGTCATTTGAGATGTCATCAGTGATGTCATCAGTGATGTCACTGAGCATGTCATGAATGATGTAATATGTGACATCATCAGCAGTGGATTGCGGGTGCGCAATATATAGTTAGCGCATCTAACTATATATGCGAATTTCAATGGTTTTATGCGAGTAAAATAAGGTTTTGTAAATGCTAATCCCTAACTATATATGGTCTATAACCTATGGTTTTTTCAGTGAATTTTCAAGGTTTTGTAAATGCTAATTCCTAACTATATATGGTCTATAACCTATGGTTTTTTCAGTGAATATATATATATATATGAGGGGTTTCATTTTGCCATAGAAATGTTATATATTACCTACTGACGGTCGCCAGTAGGTATATATAGTTAGGATTTTTTTGAATAGGGATTTCTGAAAATTCTATGTTGAATAACTTTGGTGTTGATAGACAGAATTGGCTAAAATTTTCAGGAAAATGGCACATTTTGTTTCTGAGCGTCCCCTTAAAGTTTGGAGGTGGTTTCGTCAAGCGGGGGCCGAGAAAAAAGGGGGGTCCCAAAACGTGTTTTTAACATTGAGTTTTTCATTGGGCGGTTGGACTCACTTTTAGCCCAAACGGCTGAATGGATTTCCACAAAACTTGGCAAAATTGTAGGGACTGGTAGCCCAATGTGCCTTTGCTATGTCTCAAGATATATGCTCCAGTGATTTGTACGAAAATTAACTTTGAAAAATATATATTGGGCTACATTGGGTTATATATATGTTAGAGCCCAAATGTAGCCCAATGTAGCCCAATGTAGCCCAATGTAGCCCAAAGATGGCCACCAGAGACAAAAAAAACAAATGTAGCCCAAATATCAGCCAGATGTAGCCCACCTATAGCCCAGTGACAGAATGTCCCAGAGTGTTCTAAAGAACAACTAGAGCGCTAACAGTCTTACGTATGACAAAAGTATAGCACACCTGAAGTCATCTTGATTGGAATAAAGTGTTAACACTTAAAACATTTAATTTGCAAAGGAAAAAAATGAGGGGTTTCATTTTGCCATAGAAATGTTATATATATATATATATATAAGATACAACTTGCCCTTTGCATTGAGAAGGCACACTGCAATGCTCGGCCATCCAGCTATGATATGCTTCCAGCTTTCTCCTCTTTGACAGATGATAAGTTTTGCCGACGCGTTTCTGGGCACCACGCCCCCTTCTTCATGGGCTAGGAAGTACACACACGCAGTGCCTGCATGTCATTGGCTTTATTTAGCAGCGTCCCCGCCTTAATTGATTACAGGGCATTATGGGGTTTGGAGTTTTGCATACAGGTTGATTTCCTTGCAGTCAAATCGAGTGTGCCATAAATTTCCATATTAAAAGTTCATTACATACTCTGAGTGAGTTCCAGAGGAAGACAGGCAGGAATACGTGCAATTGGAGCAATGCGCTGTTTTGATGTTCGGAATAGTTCTGAACTTTCAGCCTCAGCAGCCAGTGGCTGGCGTCTCCTCAGGCTGCCGATGGTGCTCTTCTCCACAGCCGGGCCGCCGTGCAGACTACAAGATACAACTTGCCCTTTGCATTGAGAAGGCGCAATGCTCGGCCATCCAGCTATGATATGCTTCCAGCTTTCTCCTCTCTGACAGATGATAAGTTTTGCCGACGCGTTTCTGGGCACCACGCCCCTTCTTCATGGGCTAGGAAATACACACACGCAGTGCCTGCATGTCATTGGCTTTATTTAGCAGCGTCCCCGCCTTAATTGATTACAGGGCATTATGGGGTTTGGAGTTCTGCATACAGGTTGATTTCCTTGCAGTCAAATCGAGTGTGCCATAAATTTCCATATTAAAAGTTCATTACATACTCTGAGTGAGTTCCAGAGGAAGACAGGCAGGAATACGTGCAATTGGAGCAATGCGCTGTTTTGACGTTCAGAATAGTTCTGAACTTTCAGCCTCAGCAGCCCGTGGGTGGCGTGTCCTCAGGCTGCCGATGGTGCTCTTCTCCACGGCCGGGCCGCCGTGCAGACTACAAGATACAACTTGCCCTTTGCATTGAGAAGGCACACTGCAATGCTCGGCCATCCAGCTATGATATGCTTCCAGCTTTCTCCTCTCTGACAGATGATAAGTTTTGCCGACGCGTTTCTGGGCACCACGCCCCTTCTTCATGGGCTAGGAAATACACACACGCAGTGCCTGCATGTCATTGGCTTTATTTAGCAGCGTCCCCGCCTTAATTGATTACAGGGCATTATGGGGTTTGGAGTTCTGCATACAGGTTGATTTCCTTGCAGTCAAATCGAGTGTGCCATAAATTTCCATATTAAAAGTTCATTACATACTCTGAGTGAGTTCCAGAGGAAGACAGGCAGGAATACGTGCAATTGGAGCAATGCGCTGTTTTGACGTTCGGAATAGTTCTGAACTTTCAGCCTCAGCAGCCCGTGGGTGGCGTCTCCTCAGGCTGCCGATGGTGCTCTTCTATTCCGAACTCAAACAGTGCCATGTTCCAAGGTGCATGATGGGTTTGCATCATCTTTCCCTGCAACTCACTCAGAGTTAATAATGAACTTTTAATTTTGAACAGCAGACTCGAACCTGCGTGGCAAACAACATGCCCCACAACACCCCGAGGAACAATTAATTAATCACATGACCATGAGAGGCGGGGATGCGGTGGAATAAAGCAATTCACAATGAAGTGCAGGCTTTGAGTTTGCTTCTCATGCCCAGGAAGAAGGGGCCGTGAGCCCTGAAACGCGTCGGCGAAGGTAATTAAATGCCGGGGATTAAAGATGCAAGCAGCACATTCAGGCTGGATGGCGGAGTATGGCGTGTGCCTTCTCAATGCTTAGGGCACTTGGTATCAACACATTTCGCACGGCGGCCCGGCCGTGGAGAAGAGCACCATCGGCAGCTGAGGGATACGCTCTCCACCGGCTGCCCGGAGCTGCAGCTCGGAACTATTCCGAACTCAAACAGTGCCATGTTCCAAGGTGCATGATGGGTTTGCATCATCTTTCCCTGCAACTCACTCAGAGTTAATAATGAACTTTTAATTTTGAACAGCAGACTCGAACCTGCGTGGCAAACTACATGCCCCACAACACCCCGAGGAACAATTAATTAATCACATGACCATGAGAGGCGGGGATGCGGTGGAATAAAGCAATCCACAATGAAGTGCAGGCTTCGAGTTTGCTTCTCATGCCCAGGAAGAAGGGCCCGTGAGCCCTGAAACGCGTCGGCGAAGGTAATTAAATGCCGGGGATTAAAGATGAAAGCAGCACATTCAGGCTGGATGGCGGAGTATGGTGTGTGCCTTCTCAATGCTTAGGGCACTTGGTATCAACACATTTCGCACGGCGGCCCGGCCGTGGAGAAGAGCACCATCGGCAGCTGAGGGATACGCTCTCCACCGGCTGCACGGAGCTGCAGCTCAAAACTATTCCGAACTCAAACAGCGCCATGTTCCAAGGTGCATGATGGGTTTGCATCATCTTTCCCTGCAACTCACTCAGAGTTAATAATGAACTTTTAATTTTGAACAGCAGACTCGAACCTACGTGGCAAACTACATGCCCCACAACACCCTGAGGAACAATTAATAAATCACATGACCATGAGAGGCGGGGATGCGGTGGAATAAAGCAATTCACAATGAAGTGCAGGCTTCGAGTTTGCTTCTCATAGCCAGGAAGAAGGGGCCCTGAGCCCTGAAACGCGTCGGCGAAGGTAATTAAATGCCGGGGATTAAAGATGCAGGCAGCACATTCAGGCTGGATGGCGGAGCATGACGTGTGCCTTCTCAATTCTTAGGGCACTTGGTATCAACATATATATATATATATATATATATATATATATATATATATATATATATATATATATATATATATATATATATATATATATATATATATATATATATATATATTCACTAAAAAAAACATAGGTTATAGACCATATATAGTTAGGAATTTGCATTGACAAAACCATGAAAATTCACTGAAAAAACGATAGGTTATAGACCATATATAGTTAGGGATTAGCATTTACAAAACCTTAATTTACTCGCACAAAACCATAGAAATTCGCATATATAGTTATTTGCAATAACTATATATTGCGCACCCGCAATCCACTGCTGATGATGTCACATATTACATCATTCATGACATGGTCAGTGACATCACGGATGACATCACTGATGACATCATCCAGTGACTGTATGTTTCTGTAAAGTTAAAATATGTCTTACATATTGAAGAATGAGTGGATGTATAAGTGTCTGGATGAAGGATTTAGTAGGTGCATGACTGACTGTATGAGAGAGTGATTAAATGTGTCTCACTGAGTGCATGGGTTAGTGACTAAACTGTCTTAATTTGTGCATCATTATATCTGTTGTTCTATGAACTGCTGCATGTGTTGATCAGTAGCTATATGAGTAACTATATGGGTTATTGATTGGTTGCCCAAGTATTTGTATGGGAGAGTGAGTGTGTGTGTGGGGGTGGCTGGGAGGTGTGTGACTCTGTGCATACATGTGTGAACAGTTGATTCACTAGATCTATGGGTTCAAAACTGCATGTGGAAACAGATGTATGGGTGGTTGACTGTGTACTAGTGTATTGGTGAGTGAATGGATATCTCAGTGCTACATGCCAAAGTAAGTACATATGTAAAACACAATACATGTGAGAGTTCACATATATAACCGTGCATAAGAGCCAGTGAATGTGTGAGTGGCTGTATGGATCATTGTGAACTTGTATCAGTGATTGTATAAGAGAGTAAATATGTGTTAGTATATGTTTGATTAAGTAAGATGTGTATAACTGTATAGTTGAGGAAATGGAGGTGTGATTGATTCTTTGCATGACTGACTAGGTGTGTGAGTAACTCCATGGATGAGTGACAGTCTGTGAGTGTCTGTTTACACTGATTGTATCTAAGGTTATATTAGAGTCTGAAGAGGTTCATCGTATTATCACATGAATGATATCATCAATGATGTGATCAGTAATGTCAAATGAGATGTTATCAGTGATTTCATCAGTGATGTCATTTGAGATGTCATCAGTGATGTCATTTGAGATGTCATCAGTGATGTCATTTGAGATGTCATCAGTGATGTCATCAGTGATGTCACTGACCATGTCATGAATGATGTAATATGTGACATCATCAGCAGTGGATTGCGGGTGCGCGATATATAGTTATTGCAACTAACTATATATGCGAATTTCTATGGTTTTGTGCGAGTAAATTAAGGTTTTGTAAATGCTAATCCCTAACTATATATGGTCTATAACCAATGGTTTTTTCAGTGAATTTTCATGGTTTTGTAAATGCAAATTCCTAACTATATATGGTCTATAACCTATGGTTTTTTCAGTGAATTTCATTGGTTTTTTAAAAGCTAATATCTATAGCTGTAAAATATATTCTTTATTACGTGACGTATCACGTAGCCACGTGAGACGCCTCATGACGCGTCGCATAAACGTGACGTATCGTCTCTGCAGCGCAAACAAAACCCGTAACGTTAGTGCGCCAGAGCACGCTTACAGATATATATATATTTTTTTAACCTTAATTAGACAAAATCCACACGTGCACATATCTTGAGGCCTTGCAAAGGCACAACAAACAAACAGTCCCTACAATTTTGCCAAGTTTGGTGGAAATCTATTCCTTTAAATTTTATTTTACAGTTTCTCTTGTTTTTCCCCTTGTTACGCTTACCGGAACGCTACCCGGTACGTAAACCGGACGCTCCAAAAACACAAGATGTCGGACTCCCGTTACGCTGCCGGTTAGCTGCCCGGTTGGCGTACCGGGAAGCGCCTCTACAGCGAAAAATCGCAATTTTCTTTTTTTTTCTTTTGCCCCGCGGGGCACTTTAATAACCCCATCATCAATCCTATGGGGTCAGGAGGGGTCTACCTTGCCCCTTTCCTTCATTTCCTCCTTCGTTTTTCACCACCTCTTATCTCTCGATCCTACCAAGAGACAAGATGGCGGCCGCTCCGGACTGTTTAAAATGTTGACAGCCAATCAGCTTCTCCTCAGACTCCCGTTACGCTGCCGGTTAGCTGCCCAGTTAGCTGCCCGGTTCGCGTACCGGGACGCGCCTCTACGGCGAAAAATCGCAATTTTTTTTTTATTTTTTTTTTTGCCCCGCGGGACACTTTAATATCCCCCTCATCAATCCTAGGGGGTCAGCAGGGGTCTACCTTGCCCCCTTTCCTTCATTTCCCCCTTCGTTTTTCACCACCTCTTGTCTCTCGATCCTACCGAGAGACAAGATGGCGGCCGCTCCAGACTGTTTACAATGTTGACAGCCAATCAGCTTCTTCTCCTCAGACTCCCGTTACGCTGCCGGTTAGCTGCCCGGTTAGCTGCCCGGTTCACGTATCGATTTGCGCCTCTACGACAAAAAATCGCAATTTTTATTTTATTTTTGGCCCCGTGGGGCACTTTAATATCCCCCTCATCAATCCTAGGGGGTCAGAAGAGGTCTACCTTGCCCCCTTTCCTTCATTTCCCCCTTCGTTTTGGCCTCCTCTTGTCTCTCGATCCTACCGAGAGACAAGATGGCGGCCGCTCCGGACTGATTAGAATGTTGACAGACACCGGAGAGCCAATCAGCTTTGCTTCGCAAAGCTCCGTTACGCGAAAAGTACACGTACTGGTACGCTATCGGGTACGCTGTCATAGATATATCTGTTTTTTTAAACGTTAATTTCTCAAAATCCACTGGAGCACATATATTGAGACCCAGCAAAGGCACATCGGGCTAACAGTCCCTACAATTTTGCCAAGTTTCGTGCAAATCCATTCAGCCGTTGAGCTAAAAGTGAGTCCAAAGGCCCTATGGAAAAATGAATGGGAAAAACGCGTTTTGGGACCCCCCTTTTTTCTCGGCCCCCCCTTGACGGAACCCCCCCAAATTTTCAGGGGCTGCTCAGAAACAAAATGTGCCATTTTCCTGAAACTTTCAGCCGATTCTGTCAACAAACGCCAAAGTTATTAGACATAATAAAATAAAATAATTTTTTTTTTGATTTTTCGCGGTGGAAGCACTACCCGGTACGCGAACCGGGTAGCTCACCGGTAGCGTAACGGGAGTCCGCCATCTTGTGTTTCGGACGAATTTAGTCACAAGATGGAGGATAAACAATGTTGGGAATGGGTATAAGGGGGCACGGGAGACATATCCTGACCCCCTAGGTTTTCTGAGGGTGGCTGAGGAGGCCCATATATGTACCGCACCGGGTAGCGTTCCGGAAAGCGTAACAAGGGGAAAACCAAGGGAAATAGTAAAATAATATTTTAGAGTGCTTTGAGGTAGGGTAGCTCTGAATAGAGCTGTTGTGTTGTGTGGGTGATGTAAGTACCAACATGTAGGTACCAATGAAGAGTCTAAAATTCAATGTACACCGTCTCCTCTGTAGATATTTTGTATGTTCTAATATGGGTTATTTAAATGTAAATGTGTGGAAAAGCACTTGATGCTTTAAAGCAATTGTATTTTTGAACTGATTGTTCTTTCCTCTTAGAGAGTCACGTACCGCCGCCACCGCCGAGAGTCTTTAACGGGCGCTTTAAACTACAGACGTTCCAGCCGCCACCGCCAAGAGTCACGAGGGCATCAGACTCCGCGCCGCCGCTCCGGGGGACTACAACACCTGGCAGGCCTCGCGGCGGCGCGTGTGAGGTGGCGACACATGCGCCAGAGAGCGCCACCAGGCCACATAAAAGCAGAAGGATCCCAGCAGAGCGGGGGAGAGTCACGTACCGCCGCCACCGCCGAGAGTCTTTAACGGGCGCTTTAAACTACAGACGTTCCAGCGCCACCGCCAAGAGTCACGAGGGCATCAGACTCCGCGCCGCCGCTCCGGGGGACTACAACACCCGGCAGGCCTCGCGGCGGCGCGTGTGAGGTGACGACACAAGCGCCAGAGAGCGCCACCAGGCCACATAAAAGCAGAAGGATCTCCGCGTCGCGGGACGCCCGGGGCTAAGCCCGGGCAAAGGGCGGGCCCTCTGTGGCCCTCAGGGGACCAAAGGAGACGGGACGGGCCACCCCCCTAACGGCGCACTACCCCCAGGAGCAAGGTGACTGTGTTTTCCTTCTTCTATTGTTTAAATAACTGTATCAGTATCCAATATTTTCATCGTGCCACATTGACTTTACGGATTATTCTGCCAACATGACTAAAGTAAGAAAGAGTCCTGTGGCTACAAGATCATCCACTAGAAATAAGACCTTGCCATCCACACCTTTGCCGACACTAACTGCCATTGACCTAATGTTACAAAAAACCATAGGTGTAGTTGCAGATGCTATCCAAAACACGGAGAGGCGTCTTTCTTTAACCCCGGACTTGTGTTTTCCCAATTTATCACAACACACTACTGCTAATACCACCGCAATCAATAATACCATGGACTCCTCATTCAACCAGGAGGAATCTCTCTTAATGCAGTCTTTTACAGGGTTGCCAAGTGGTCAAAAAAGCTGTAAGAAAACCGTACTATTGTCTTCTCCTATAATCGTAAATAGTTTAGAACAAAGCCCTTTGCTTGTTTCCAATTTGGGGGGCATTACTTGTTCTCCTCAACCCGGAATATCCACATCAAACTCGCAAGGGGGTACTTGTGTTGAAAGCTCACCAAATGTAAATGTAATAACTGTTGACAAAATACTATCCACCAACAAGAGAAAGCGTCAACAAAAGAAACATGTAAAAACGAAATCAATAGTAAGGAAAACTTATAGACCATTAGGCCTTCATAAGCCATCGGCTAAGGATGTTTGGTTAAACTTTAGGTTGGCTAAAGCACCCAATGCTATACAAAACCCTACCTCTACACTTGCCACCAAGAATGCTAGAACACAAAATGACATACAGGCAGAACATACTAAGACATACTCAGTGCAAACGTGCCAGACTGAAAAAGTTAGCGTAGTGGATAATATAACTTCAACTGTCCTGCAAGACTTGATCAAATCTTTACTGCAACCTTTGTGTGATAAAATCACTTGCATAGAGCAAACCTTTGCGAAATTTGAAAAACAACAAAGAAAGGATACTTCAAGTATTCTAAAGATCCTTTCTGTGCCAAAACCAAAGGAAAGCTCCACATCACTTAAGAGTAATCTTAAACAATCGAAGATTCTGAAGACACAAACTAATATCATTACCCCAAGTAGCAGTTCTGTTTTGACACATTCTCCATCTGTAAATACATCAGTGCAAAACACTTTAACATCATCGACACAAGCTAATAACAACACAGATATAGCACAAACCTTGCCGCCCTCATCTGAGAGTCATATTCCTGACACTGATGAGAGTGAATGGGCCGCGGAAGGTATATCCCCTGAGCCTTGCGGTGGTCAAACTGAGCCACAAACGCCAGCAACTACACAAAACGCTACTCTTGACACACGCCCTAATCAAATACCTACAACAATAAAACCAAAAAAAGCTACCCACATTGGGGTACCACAACTTGAGACAGGTAAAACTGAAAGCTATGGAGAACTGAAAAACAAAGTAAGCCATTGGCTAACTGTTCACAGACCGATTCCCCCATACATCAGTGGTAAAATAACAAATGTTAGAAGAGTGAAATGGGTGGGAAATAGATTTAAGTCCACAGAGGGCGATTGTGTTGTAGTTAACTTCAAGGATGGCCGCACGGCAAAGCTTATAACTGACTGGAAGGACAGCTCTATTAGCAGCCTGATCCGCACTATGGATCTGAGTTATTTTTACCCCCCGAATAACCATTCCCTAACATCAGTGCACTCATATTCCACCGCTGAGCATGTAAGAGCCCCAGATAACTTTAATTAATATTACAGTGGGAAAACACCTAGAAATCAAGGCCACTATATTGCAGGAGAACAACGGCAGCAAAGGAGGGCATCCTGGGAACCCAGAGAGGTTAGATACGAAGGTACCTATCCAGAGAATTGGGAGGTTGCTCAGGGGACGTATTATCATCAAGAATACTCCCAATTTATAGATCCAAAAACTTACTATAATGTACCTATTACTAATAGGTTTGACGCCTTTTATAACCAGAGCGATCTGGAGGGGGTTGACTGACTTCAGGCTGGCCCATCTACATTAACGTCAGATGATTTTGCAGAACCTAATCACGCACAAGGAGAGGCATACAACCAAGCCATAGTAGCCCCCCCCGCTCTGATGACAAAGCTAGATAACCCCAGTAAGTCAGTGTCAACCATAGACCATCTATCCAACAACAACAAATCTCCTGTCTTGCTTGAGGCCCGTAATCCCCCCTTGGCCAACACAGAATTAGACCTGTCCAGTACTGTGAACATGGGGGCTATACATACAGAACTAACCAACCCGATGACAGCTCCAATTACCAGAGAACCTGTCATAGAAACAGTACCTGGTGATTGCAGCATGAGCCTAGTCTTTTGGAACATAGCCGGCTTGGCCGATAAATTACGTGACCCCGTTTGGTTAATATCTGTTAAAAAATACACAATTATATGCCTTCAAGAGACATGGATGGAGGATAAAAATGCCCACATTGAGGGTTTTCAAAGCTTTGTCATACCAGCAGTTGCATCAACTAGGGGAAGAGCAAAGGGGGGCTTGGCCATCTTTATCAATTCAGGTCTGTGTTGTAAAATAAGCAACTGTTACAATGCCAATCGGAACATTCAGATGCTTGAACTAAAGAGTGGCAAAAGTGTTTTGACCCTGATTAATTTTTACAACGCTAATAATGGTAATGGTGATTGTAATATTGTGTCCTTAACAGAGATGTTGAGAAAAACTGCATGCACCGTGTCACGGAAGATGTTGATTGTAGGTGATTTTAATGTACACCCATGTGGCAATCCAGGCTCCACCCCAATGGGTTCTTTGGGATGTAACAATGTAGAAGGTTTCCATTTCGCCCATACTAGGGGAGGCAAGAACTTAAACGATCTGGTGAACGAAAATAATCTAATTGTAGCCATGTCCATGGTTCCTGAAACAAAGGTCTATGATGTTTCAACCTTTAAAGGACTTGGTCAGGGATCCTTTATAGACCATATATTAGTTTCTACAGATCTTGCAATTTCGGTCTCGAATTTCAACATTCTCTTGAGTGTTCACAGTGATAATAATCCCCTAACTATCAAACTGGGTGGGACTTTATTTAAACAACGAATGCCCGCGAAGATCGGGGAACGATGAGCTGTATAAATGGCAGACGTCGTATAAAATGGACAATGGTAAACCAAGCTATCTTATACACTAAAATAAATAAGGCATGTGAGGAGGAACTGTTAACTTGTACATCTTCCTACTCACCCCCTGAGAACATCTTGTCTGGGTTCGAGGCGATAGTATCAACAATAGGCTCTATGCTAACGGCACCAACCAAAGGACAAAGCAAAAATAACTCTAAATGGTTTGATTATAACTGCTCTAAGGCAAGTAGAGATTTGAAAAATGCGTTAAAAATCAAACCCAGAGATTATGATCAAATTAAAAAACTTTGCTTGATCTATAAGAAGGCATTAGCCGTTAGGAAAAAAGAAATCAAGGCCAATACCATAGAGTCTCTCCTTGACCCTTCAGTGCTGGGGAATAGCAGTAAGTGCTGGCAAATTATCAACAAACCTTTGTTTGATAATGCTAACGATACAGCCCTTGGTACTAACATCTCGGAGGAGGAGTGGGTGACCCACTTTAGTACAATTTTTAAGAGTAATAAGCAACGGGCAGAAAATGTCCTTTTAACTCCATCTGTGAATTCTCTGTGCTTTTCAGTTAATGAGGTTGAAAGGGGTATCCAGGGACTAACTAGTAATAAGGCCCCGGGCCCGGATGGCTTACCACCGGACCTTTTCAAGTCCAGTATTTCCTTCTGGGCACCCGTCCTCACTGCGGTAGTGAACGCAGCAGCGATCTCGGGGTGCCCAAATGCGTGGGGGATATCGACCATAGTCCCTGTTTTTAAAAAGGGCGACCGTAGTATCCCACTATGTTACAGGCCGATATCTTTAATCAATTCTGTAGCTAAAGTGGTAGGTGGTATAATTCTAAACAGGTTATCTATATGGGCAAAAGAAAACAATATTTTATCATCCATACAATACGGATTCAGACCCGGTCATTCGACAATTACACAATGTCTGAACCTGTATTTGATTTTAAGTAAATATACCCTGGCCAAACAAGGAACTGTCTATATGGCATTTATGGACTTATCGTCCGCTTTTGACTGCGTGGACAGAGGCATACTATGGGCTACCTTGATAAAAATGGGCGTAGAGAGGAATCTTGTCAACTTTTTGGCTGATCTGCATTCGGATACAAGAGCCAACGTTCGTTACACTCAAGATCTAAAAGTAACGGGTGAATTTAGAATAAATCGGGGTGTACGACAGGGGTGCATCCTGGCTCCATTCCTCTTCAATTTGTATATCAATGAATTGGAGGAATATCTATTAAAGACTGAAGCCGACTACCCCTTTGTAGAGTGCAAAGGGGTTCCTGTGCTGCTTTATGCAGATGATGCTGTTCTCATTTCTAGAACAGCAAATGGCCTTCAGAAACTACTAAATTCCTTCTTTAAGTTCATGGAGTCCCGTGGCCTAAGCATTAATAATTCTAAGTCCTACGTCATGAATACAGGACAGGGTTCACGGAAAACTAATTCTTTCTGCATAAATGGGGAAAAAATCCCTACCACCAACACCTTTTCATACCTTGGAGTCCTTTTAGATCATAAATTATCCTGGGGTCCCGCAGTCATCAAAAAGAAGGGCGAGGCAACACGTGTCAATGCGGCCATTCTTGGCTTTGTGAAAAGAAATTGGAAATTGCCCAACGGCCGCCCTGCTCAAACTATATCAGGCAAAAAGTGTTGCTGTCGCCTGCTATGGAAGTGAGCTCTGGGGCTACTGTAAGATAAAGGACCTAGAGGTCACAGAAAATAATGTTCTGAAGAAGATACTGAGGCTACCAAGGGGTACTGGGAATTTTTCGGTACATGAGGAGTTGGGTGTCCCCTATTTAAGTGACAGAATAGCAGTGAACCCGGTACTGTGCTGGTTGAACTGCTGGCTTAACAAAGATATACCTCTCACCCAAGCTTTATTAAAAGAAGCCCTAACACTTGATGGTAGGTTTAAAGTTCCGTGGCTGAAGTATATAAAGGACTGTCTGTCGGCAATTGGCCGGTCTCATCTGTTTTTTGCTCCCAACTTGATCACGAAACCCAATGTTATCTTTGCAAAAAATGCTATGTTAACACTCAGATGTTCTGACAGGGAAGAGGTTGAGCTACAGAAGGACAGTGTTAGGAAACACCTACTTCTCAAAACCTGTCCACAAATGGAACCTTATTTGTCATGGCACATGACTGGCTATGAACGCTTTCTGTTAACAAGGTTCCGCTTTGACCTATTCCATCTCTTATTGGCGGTTCCAAGTGGGGCTCATCGGGGCGAGGTGCTGCCAGCTTGCGGCTGCGACGGGAAGTCTCCGCAAGATCTGGCACACTTTTTATTTATTTGCCCTTACTACACTTTACCAAGGAAATTATATCTTAAACCGTGCCTCAAAAAACTGAACTTTGCACAAATTAAACCTGCACTTTATTATCTTCAACTGCTGAATTGTGATTAGACTTTATTTGTCTGTAACTTTTTAAAATCAGCTATCACCTTCAGGAAAAGTATGGATGGATAACTATGCTGCTAATGCCTTGGGCACTTTTATCTTTTATAATGAAATTATTTATGTATTTATTGTATTTTAAATAATGCTCATGCTCATGTTGCCCGCTGCTTTTTTTCTCTTATATTGTTTATTGGATCCCTTACTTGTCAAATGAATTATCCGGATTGTTTTTAACTGTTTGTTGATGAAATGTACTTTTATGATTGTAATGTCTACAATCGAATAAAGTTATTTGAATTGAATTGAATTGAATTCTTTTCTCTTAGTCCTCCTCTTTCTTTTTTTCCCCCACACTCTTCTTATATATATACTGGTCCAACCAATTTTGTCCACAATTTGAGAAAGCACGGAAACATGTGAATAAATCTTTTTCTGCTTACATGAGAGACTTTAGAATGGGTTCAATATACAACAATAACTTGCATTACAACATGCAAGACATCTACAGATGAGATGGTGTGCACTTCTCAGATGAGGGGAATAGAATATTCCTCCAGAATTTAAAACTGTGCATTGGAACCTACTTGTAGGTACCTAAATCAGCCACAGAACCCAATAGCTCTTTTCAGAGCTACCCTACCTCTGATCATTCTAAACGTTAATCTTTTTCTAACTTTTTTCACTATTTTTCATCAAAGTACGCTCCCCGGTTCGCTTACCGGTGCGCGTACCGGGCGCTCCCCAGCGAAATTTTTCAATTTTTTATTTTTTTTGCCTATATGAGCGTCCTAAGCCCCCCTCAGAAAACCTAGAGGGTCACAAAGTGTCTAACGTGCCCCCTTCTACCCATTCTGAACATTGTTTCCCCTCCATCTTGTGTCTCAATTCTACGGATACACAAAATGGTGGACTCCCGTAACGCTGCCGGTTCGCGTACCAGTGCGCGCACCGGTGAGCGCTCACTAAAAAAAGGCGGGAAAGTAATTTACAGAAAAAACACTGGAGACACTTTCATCAAATATAGAATAGGCCCTACTACATAGCAGTCCCTACCTTTTACCAGAATTTGATGAAATTCCATTGAGAAAATTATGCTGTAGGACTGACTAAATATCCTGAGGTAAATTACATGACAGAAACACATATGAAGTGTTAGAATTGACAACCAATTAAAATGTTACTTTCATTTTCTACTATTATTTCATGACATTTGATTGGTTATGTACCTGAATATATATAAAGAAAGAGAGAGAAACACAGCCATTTTGACTACTACTTCCTGAAGTACATTTCAAGAGCATTTTGACTGTGAACTTTAACTTCTTTTTCAAAGGTAAGATATAATTTTAAAAATTTGAAAGGAGAACTATGTTATGCACTTTAAATTAAATAAGGAAAACGTTTTCAGATAGTTACATACTGTCCCTCTATAAGAGTTAGTCATTGAGAAAGACTTAATTATTTAAATTATTGATTGAGTTAGGCTTCTGTGGTATAATTATGAATTTACTTAGGCTTCATCACAGGCACTTTTTAATAGTTTTACGTCCTGCCTGAAACCATGCTTTGCCCAAAGATTACTTCACTGTTAAAAACTCACAAGCACCTGTGTGAACTTAAACCCAACAGTGCCCTATCTCCACTGATATATTTTTTAATGCAATTTACAGCAAGAAAATGGAAGCACAACAGAAAGAAAATAATATTTCCTTTCAAATTAAGATTGAAAACAATCCAAAGGAAGAAAATGAAGAAATTTACTTTTTGGATGACACATTAGACGAAGAGTCTGAAGAGGTTCATCGTATTATCACATGAATGATATCATCAGTGATGTGATCAGTAATGTCAAATGAGATGTCATCAGTGATGTCATCAGTGATGTCATTTGAGATGTCATCAGTGATGTCATTTGAGATGTCATCAGTGATGTCATCAGTGATGTCACTGACCATGTCATGAATGATGTAATATGTGACATCATCAGCAGTGGATTGCGGGTGCGCGATATATAGTTAGTGCAACTAACTATATATGGAATTTCAATGGTTTTGTGTGAGTAAAATAAGGTTTTGTAAATGCGAATTCCTAACTATATATGGTCTATAACCTATGGTTTTTTCAGTGAATATATATATATATATATATATATATATATATATATATATATATATATATATATATATATATATATATATATATATATATATATATATATATATATTATCTACTGGCGGTCGCCAGTAGGTAGTTATAGTTAGGATTGTTTTCCATATGAAATCCTCAACATTCTATTTGGAATAACTTTGGCCCTGGTTAAAGAATCTTAGCGAATTTCTCAAAGAAGATGGCTTGGTTTGCTGCGCTCCTTCGCTGAAAGTTTGGGGGGGATTGGTCAAGTGGGGGTTGAGATATAAGGGGGGTCCCAAAACGTGTTTTCTGCATGTTATTTTCCATAGGACCTTTAGACTCGGCTACAGGTCAAACGGCTGAATGGATTTATAAGAAATTTGGCAAAACTGTAGAGTCCGGTTCGCAGATTACGCTTTTTTTGGAAAGGTGTAAATCTGTTCAGTAGTTGTTGAGAAAATTAAAGTTAAAGTCAATTATATATCTATAGGCGCGCATGCGTGCGCGCACTCAAGCGGCTGCGCGTGAGCGGAATTTTTTTTTGCTGCGTGACGTCTGTTAACGTTCGATTCGAAGGAAATCAGGAAGTTTTGTCCGCCATTTTGTCACTGCGAGTAAATATATTGTTCATTTCAAAGCGTTGAAACATGGAAAGGGGAGAAGGTAGAGATTGTCTTGCTGCGTAGGTTTTCTCGGGGTGTGCAGTAAGGCCCTTAAACGCGAAAAGATATAATTTTTTTCCGAAAAAAAAACGGGGTGCGTGCACCCGGTCGCGCACACCTATTTACAAGAGTGTGAAAATGGAGATAAATCAGAAGTTTGAGTGCTTAGATATAAGGTGGCTCTGAAAAGATCCCTTGTATTAATTGAGTGTTTTCTGCATTTATAAGTAAGTACCGATGCAGAGCCTGATGTTGCAGAGGAAGATTCTGTTTCCCTCATTCGTGAAATGAACACCGTCTCTCCTATAGACGTCTTGCATGTGGTATCGCAAGTTGTTGTGGTAAATAGAACCCATGCTATAATCTCTGAGAAACGCAGAAACAGATTTATTTACATGTCTCCTTGCTTTCTCAAACTGTGCACAATGTTGATTGGACCAATTCCATTTCTGTCTTTGGCATATATTGGAATATACCAAGGCAGATCGAAGAAAAAGTGTCATCAATTGTCGAAAGGTGTCTTTTAGAAGCATTTCCAGACCTACCCCAGTGATTGTGCCTAGATCGTTCTCACCACAGTGCACAATTATAAGGTCTGGTTCTGGGAGATGATTAAAAGTTTTCACCAATGGAATCAATTGGTGACATTTCAATCTTCTTTTGGCAATCCATGTTATGTGTACATTTGGTAAGCCGAGGTTGCAAATTCATCTGCTTACTGCATATTTTTCACTCCAGTGAATATAACTGTGTCCTATTAGCCAGACCTTCATTTTCAAGGGATTTGTAGTCGTCCTCCGATCGGTTCTGGAAGTGGAATGGTAGTTAGAAGTTGAAATTCTAAATAAAGAAAAAGGAAGAGGCTGGGTGTGGTTAAAAAGATAAAAATGATTGGTTGATTGTAATAAGTGGAGATTGAAGAGTACGTTGCATGTTAATGTTTATGTTAAACAAAAAGTACTATTGGGTGTGAAAAAAAAAGACATGTAACAGAGTTGTGGATTGGCAGGTGTTTCTGGAGGGAAAACAGTGTTCTTAGTTTGCTGTAGAACGTTGAGACATGAACTTTTGACCTCTGCCTTCAGCAAGGTGCAGAATGAGGTGTAACCATGGAAACAGCCGGAGATGGCAGTTGGTGATGGGTTCACTCTTTGGTGCCTCTGCATCTGACTCTGTTCTGTGGTGGCAGGCGGAGAACTGTTTGTTACTGTGGAGATGAAAGGGTGATAAGGATAGAAATACGACATAGCGTTTGGCCTGTAGAAGTGTGGGAGCAGTGATTAACTCTGAGTGAAGCGGAACTGTGGCGGTGCTTGGTAACAGTAAAAAAAATTTTTTAACAGAGGTACAACTGTCTGTACGGTGCGCGACCTACTAAGAAAGAGTTCACGGGCCGTAATTGGCTTGCAGGTTCTAGTATCAGTAAGTGAGGTCGAGAAAAGAAAACATTCAGGACTTTATTTATGAAGGCCTTGCGCCACCGGTGCGTCACTTTTTCCCATTTTAAAAAATGAGGCACCGGTGGCGGAAGGTCTTCATAAATAAGGTCCTCGGTTAGTACAGTTGAGGTTACGTGGAACACATGAATAGTTTTTCAATATGAAATCATTTCAGTTGAGATTATGGATTAAAAGAGAAACCGTGAATATTTGAAATGTTTATTTAGAAATGTACTGTTTTAAAGGCAAATCATTATGTAATATGAGTACAGAAATTGCAAAAAACACAGTAATTGGTATTGTCAGTAGTACATGGAATACAAACGCTATCGTTGAAGAAAAATGAATATAGTTGGAAAAAAACATTGTACACTCTTATAAGGAAGTATATCATATTTTAATAAATGGAAGGAGGTGTCTGGCCTTTCAGTTAGGGAACGATATATGAAAATGCAAGTGGTTATACATCATTACTTTATCAATCAGCTGTCTACATGCGAAGCACTATCAAGTTTGTGTTATGTCAGTGTGTGAGGGGAAAAAAAAGGCGCCAAAAGCGATAAAATGGTGAGAGGTGCATGTATGTAATCTGTTGGATGCTGCGCAAATCACTATTGAGGAGAACTACTGTATTGAGATATCTTTTGAAGGTTGCAGTATTGCATTTGAAATACAGCACAAGTAATAATGGAAATATTGTTGAAAGAACATATTTTTCTGTAAAGTATTTTAAAAACATAATTTTATAGGAAATTAAAGGAGTAGAGGCGTGTGAGGCAGAAATAAGCAGTTGAGATGCGAAATGACGTTTACAGTTATAAAAAACTTGTTTCCAATTTACACATTAATTAGCGCACATGTAGCATATATTAGCGAGTTTTGCATCGAGTACTTTTGAAATAACCTTAGATAAGATATGCAATAGAATTGTTGAGATTAGACTGTAAAAAAATAACGTTGAAAATCGAGTAGCTGAAGAAACAAATGTAGTCCACATAAAAGACCAAAATTTAACCAGCACGAAATCATAATGTCCACTGTTAGTAAAGGCAATAGGTCTGTTCTTCAAAAGAAAATATGGAAAAGAACGTGAAGAATATAGGGAAGCAAAAGGAAATGAGGACGTCAATGGCTTGTATAAGAGTTATTGAAGCATTGTTTAGGCAAAATAGGTAGCTTCTGCTTCTAACAGGAAATCACTTTTATCATTTGAAAGTATGTCAGCTATCCAATGGAAAAGAGTAAAGCAGTACTCATGATCTGTTAAAATCGGAGCCTCTTTTATTATCAGAGGGCAGCTCGGTGGGTTTTCGATGTAGTTCTCTGTTAGGAAAGAGTTAACCGTCCATTGTGTAGGCAAAATAGGCAGCAAGTGCTTCTAACAGGAAATCACTGTTATCATCTGAAAACATGTCAGCCATCCAATTGAGAAGAGGAAAGGAGCATTCATGATCTGTCATTATTGGAGCGTCTTTTACCATCATAGGGCAGCTCGGTGGGTTTTCGCTGTAGCTCTCTGTTAGGAAATCTTGCACCGCTGCGAATATATTCCAATGACCCAGAACTCCTTGCATCGCTGCAAAGGCCATAAACCCTCCGTTGTAACAAAGCTGTTCATGATCAAGTAACGGATTCATGAGGTGATTGTAATTCGCTTCAGGAGGTACCAAATTGCAGAGACATAAATCCAGGGCCCACGTGAAATCACAGCTCAGGCAATGAAATACAGGCTGCACACAGGTGAAATACGAATATCGAAATGATAATCGATATGAAGTATTCAAAGTTGAGAGTGCTAAGGTGCCGTAGTACAGAAGCATTCTCTGTTGAAATAGTTCTAAGTGGTCCGGCTCGTTTGCGAAGGCAGGAGGGACATCCATTTTGAATTTCCCAAGATGGTAAAGGAAATGGCGCAGCACTGCCGGTTGTATAGCAACTCCACAGAATTAGGTCGCCGGCTATGCAGTTGAGAGGAGCAGAATGACTTGATAAATTTTCTAGGAGTCTAGTCACTTAAATATTGCTTAGTAGTTATCAAAAAAGTAGCCTGTCTTGAAGTGGAGGATGCGTTAAAAAATAAGGGAGTCATTTGAGCAAGTTGTAAAGCAAGGTCAATTTTTTTTTACATCAATGCTGTTTTCTGTGAATGTTAGCTAAGTGAAACATATGTGTGTGAGCAGATGCTACGTTCAATTTTAAATGTGACAATGGAGCTCTTGTTCATGTCTTCCGATTCAAGGTCGGTATTCGCTGTCAAATGCAAATATCAAGAAACACATGCGTGGGGTAGATAGTCTGCATTCTTAAAGGAAAGCAAATGGAGGGTTATTTTTATCGCGTTAGCATTGTCTTTTAAAAAGTTACAGTGATTTTCATTATATGTTAAAAAAGTGTCACTGATGAAGACTGAAAATAAATCCTTATAAATAACAGGGACTGGTGTATTTTAGAAAAGGTGTGTAACATTACATGAATTGTAAAAAAAAAAATAATGTAATTGAAAGTGTATGGTTTGAAAATGAAATGTAGAGGTTTATAGTTCACGTTTTGAAAGCGGTTCTAGAGGGTCAGATGCATGATAGATTTATAAAAAATAGAACATGTTTTTCAATAGTAATATGGAAAAAATATGTGCCTTTATGTACTATTTAGATTATCTGCCTGTTGCCTATTCTTTGAGTTTTAGTAATTCTGTGTCTTATAAGTTTTTCAGGGGCGGTTTGAGGTTCATGGTGGGCTTGGGCAGGAAGGGTAGGTTGGGGGTTTGTAATTGGGGGTCCGGGTGGGGTGGAGTGCGGAGTTTAGTGAAGAGTGAGGGGGGGCGGGGGGTTAGGGTGTTTGGTAATGGAGCAGAGTCAGAGGACGCCACATTTCTGTTATGGGGTGCCACGGAAATATGTATCCATTCTCAGAGGTTTATTATATTAAGGATATATATTAACATGGTGGCTCTTGTGGTTTTGTGGTTCTGTGCATGTGTATAATGCTGGCCCTGTAGTTTTTGTCTATGGACCTCATTACGACACAGGGGAGCCACGTTGCACAGTTGGAGATCAGAGACTTAGGAAATAAAACTTTATAATTGTAAGGGCTCTAAGCGATACAAATCGCCCGTTCTCGGTGTAAAAAATATCACCGCTATTGGTGGTATTTTCTACGGTGTTAGTGCTCGAAGGAGAATAGTAACATATATGTGAAAGAAAATTCTGTAACAGGCTCAGCATTTCACATTATCGCGTGAAAACAAAAGTTGTTCTCACATAGCAATAAGTCTCTTATAATTAAGGGACGGAGTGTATATAGTGGTATTTACTACACTGCTATGTGAACGATGTCGAATGTTTCATAAGAGGAGGCTTTAAAAGTTTTTCGATAAACTGGTTTTCCAGGGAAGTGGGTAGAGTGTTCCGTGTAAATTGCAGAATAGAAACTAGTAAGAACCAATTGGAAGTGTTGTTCTAAAGTCACATGACTTCACATGCGTGTGTCGCTGCCTCTACGCGATACGTGGGTGCGCGCACACGATCGCGCACTAAAAAAAAGCGGCGAGAAAATATCAGCTAATATGCTCTTGGAGCTCGTTTTGGTACAAAGAGTTAGTTCTGAAAAGAACTTTTTTTAATTTTTTTTTGGAAACAAGTGTTATGATGCTTTTGATTTCTTAAAGTTGCTACAACATTTTTCAGTATGTCATACTATCCAAATAAAGTGAAGAAATTTAACTTTTCTTGGAGCATTTATGACTCTCAATTTTGTGTTTAATTAGAATAAAGCTTTGCTCTCCGTAAACAAGAAGTTTTCCACAGTTCTTGCATTTCATGTGCACGTTCGCCAGATATGGTTTCAAGTCCATGTCAGCACTCGATGGAGATACAGGTCGTTCTGCAGAAGATGTGCTGGTCACTTCTGATGGTAATAGCGTGGCCTCCGTTTTTCTAGTCAAAGGTGGTCGCTCATTTCCTTCAGATTCGGAAGATGAATGCGGAACGGTAGCCATTGCAGCAAAGTCTTCGGGAAGATGTTCGACGTTGTTCTCTATTGAGAGTAGAAAAGAAAGTGATGGAAGTGGGTGGAGTGCTGCATGTAAATTCCAGAATAGAAACTACCAACAACCAATTGCAAGTGTAGTTTTCAAGTCACATGACTTTACATGCACTTCTCAGGACGTGTAGGCGGTGACACTATCTAGTTATGAACGTGATTTGGAAGTAGTGATGTTCTTTAGTGAAGTTTAAAAACGTGAAAAGAAGTGAATTCAAACACATACGGATTTCACATATTTTTAGAGCTCGATTTAAGTATACAATTATTAAATTATAAAACCTTTTATATTTTTTTAAAAAAATATTAAGGTGTGTACAATCAGTCACGCACGAACAATTAAAAAAAATTCGGCTCCATTTAATTAAAAGGTTTGTATGACAAAAAAAAGCCTAGGTACAGTGTCTTAACGTACTATAAGTTCTTTCATTGGTCTATGAAGAAATTCATTAGGTTTAAATTGGAAAGCTTTCATGAAATAAATAGGTGGGTGCGTGCACTCAGTTGTGCACGTAAGATTGGTATGTCGATATTTATTTCAGGTATATCTTTCATACTTAGGAACTAGCATTCAAAAAACCTATGAAATTCACTGAAAAACCATAGGTTTTACACACGTTATAGTTAGGAAATAGCATTTCAAAAACCTATAAAATTCACTGAAAAAACCCTAGGTTTTGCACACGTTATAGTTAGGAAGTAGCATTTAAAAAACCTATGAAATTCACTGGAAAAACCATAGGTTTGACACATGTTATAGTTAGCTGGACATTTTACTCATATAAAACCAATGAAATTCCCCGTTATAGTTACTTCAGCTAACTATAACTCGCGCGTTCGCAATGCACTGCTGATGATGTTACATATTACATCACTTATCACATGGTTAGTGACATTACTCTTGATAACACTGATAATATCTAGTATCTCACATATGCTGCCTACAACATATAGGAATAGTACGTCACTGACTCTTGCATGAATGGAATATGTAAAATCTCCTAATGTAGCATATTAACACTTAGACACTGAGATACTTTTGGTAATAATAAAGAAACAATAACCTATATAGATATAATGTTTCAATGATATAGCTACTCATCAACACATTCAGCCAATAAAATAGAAACCGATAGACAGACACAGATAGGTATATATTTAAATATTACTCAGTAACACATGTACTCATTAAGATATATTTAATCAGTCAGTTATAGAATCTATTTGTCACCCAAAAAGCAACCGTTTATACACTTATATACTACAATTTTTTTTCAACCAACTTTCTGATCTACATATATAAAATATATGTAATTTTCAAAACTAACCCATTTAATAGATGATGTCATGAGTGATGTGATGTGTGACATCATCAGCAGTGCATTGCGGGCGCGCGAGTTATAGTTAGCTGAAATAACTATAAGGGGAAATTTAATTGGTTTTATATGAGTAAAATGTCCAGCTAACTATAACATGTCAGTAAACCAAAACTGGGTATGGGTTTCCAGACAGTAAGGCCAAACCCTGCCTTAACTATTGATCCAACACAAAATGCCAATATTGTCAGATGATTTCAAATACAATTAATTTACACCATGCATATGGACAAGACTGTATGCAAGAAGGAATTTATCTCATCAGAATAAATCAATTCAAATCTGCATTTTATTTGCACAATTCATTAATTTTGTTATTTTTTCAAAATATTTTTTCTTTTCAAGAAAGCTTTTTGAAGCACATTACAAATACACAATACAAAAGATAATCATGTCAAAAATCACCTATATGCACCATTCACACCAAAAAGACATTACAATCATACTGTGAACTCATTCAAACACCTAACACTCTAAAAGGTAAAGAAACACACTTTATATACAATTATGAGCAATATATGGAAGAGAAACCATAGATGTACAATTTCATATGAATCACTTTGATGTACAGATTTGTTCAATTCTCTTATGGTTTCCACGAGATAAACGTGTTATCAAAAGGGTCTACGCGTTTCGAACTCCTGGAGTTTGTATTGTGTATTTGTAATGTGCTTCAAAAAGCTTTCTTGAAAAGAAAAAATATTTTGAAAAAATAACAAAATTAATGAATTGTGCAAATAAAATGCAGATTTGAATTGATTTATTCTGATGAGATAAATTCCTTCTTGCATACAGTCTTGTCCATATGCATGTCATCTGACAGTATTGGCATTTTGTGTTGGATCAATAGTTAAGGCAGGGTTTGGCCTTACTGTCTGGAAACCCATACCCAGTTTTGGTTTACTGATTGTGATAGCAGGCAGCAGCCTGTGTGGTAGCCCCTACATGTGGAAACGTGACTACAGTCTTGTCCATATGCATGGTGTAAATTAATTGTATTTGAAATCATCTGACAGTATTGGCATTTTGTGTTGGATCAATAACTATAACATGTGTCAAACCTATGGTTTTTCCAGTGAATATATATATATATATATATATATATATATATATATATATATATATATATATATATATATATATATATATATATATATATATTCACTGAAAAAACCATAGGTTATAGACCATATATAGTTAGGGATTAGCATTTAAAAAACCTTATTTTATTTGCACAAAACCATTGAAATTCCATATATAGTTAGTTGCACTAACTATATATCGCGGACCCGCAATCCACTGCTAATGATGTCACATATTACATCATTCATGACATGGTCAGTGACATCACTGATGACATCACTGATGACATCTCAAATGACATCACTGATGACATCACTGATGACAACACCCAGTGACTGTATGTTTCTGTAAAGTTAAAATATGTCTTACATACTGAAGAATGAGTGGATGTATAAGTGTCTGGATGAAGGATTTAGTAGGTGCATGACTGACTGTATGAGAGAATGATTAAATGTGTCTCACTGAGTGTATGGGTTAGTGATTAAAGTGTCTTAAATTGGCAATCATTATTTATGTTGTTCTGTAAACTGCTGCATGTTTAAATCAGTAGCTATATCAGTAACTATATGGGTTATTGAATGGTTGCCCAAGTATTTGTATGGGAGACTGAGTATGTGTGTGGGTGGCTGGGAGGTGTATAACTCTGTGCATAGATGTGTGAGCAGTTGATTCCCTAGGTGTATGGGTTCAAAAGTGCATGTAGAAACAGCTGTATGGACAGTTGACTGTGTGCATGAGTATATTGGTGAGTGAATGGATATCTCAGTGCTACATGTCAAAGTAAGTACATATGTAAAACACACTCCATGTGAGAGTTGACATATATAAATAACTGAACATAAGAGCCAGTGAATGTGTGAGTGGCTGTATGAATCATTGTGAACTTGTATCAAGGATTGTATAAGAGAGTAAATCTGTGTTACTATATGTTTGAATAAGTAAGGTGTGTATAACTGTATAGTTGAGGAAATGGAGATGTGATTGATTCTTTCCATGACTGACTAGGTGTGTGAGTAACTCCATGGATGTGTGACAGTCTGTGAGTGCCTGTTTACACTGAGTGTATCTAAGGTTATATTAGAGTCTGAAGATGTATTATCACATAAATGATATCATCAGTGATGTAATCAGTAATGTCAAATGAGATGTCAGTGATGTCATCAGTGATGTCATTTGAGATGTCATCAGTGATGTCATCAGTGATGTCATTTGAGATGTCATCAGTGATGTCATCAGTGATGTCACTGACCATGTCATGAATGATGTAATATGTGACATCATTAGCAGTGGATTGCGGGTCCGCGATATATAGTTAGTGCAACTAACTATATATGGAATTTCAATGGTTTTGTGCAAATAAAATAAGGTTTTTTAAATGCTAATCCCTAACTATATATGGTCTATAACCTATGGTTTTTTCAGTGAATTTTCAAGGTTTTGTAAATGCAAATTCCTAACTATATATGGTCTATAACCTATGGTTTTTTCTGTGAATTTCATTGGTTTTTTAAAAGCTAATATCTATAGCTGTAAAATATATTCTTTATTAAGTGACGTATCACGTAGCCCGTGAGACGCCTCATGATGCATCGCATAACCGTGACGTATCGTCTCTGCAGCGCAAACCAAACCCAAAACGTAAGCGCGCCAGAACACGCTTAAAGATATATATATATTTTTTTAACCTTAATTAGACAAAATCCACACGTGCACATATCACAAACGTTCAAAAAACACAATATGTCGGACTCCCGTTACGCTGCCGGTTAGCTGCCCGGTTAACGTACCAGGAAGCACCTTTACCGCGAAAAATCGCAATTTTTTTTTCTTTTGCCCCGCAGGGAACTTTAATAGCCCCCTCATCAATCCTAGGGGTTCAGGAGGGGTCTGCCTTACCCCTTTCATTCATTTACACCTTTTTTTTTTCCACCTCTTGTCTCTCGATCCCACAGAGAGACAAGATGGCGGCCGCTCCAGACTGTTTACAATGATAACAGCCAATCAGCTTCTCCTCAGACTCCTGTTACACTGCCGGTTAGCTTCCCGGTTAGCTGCCCGGTTAGCTGCCCGGTTCGCGTACCAAGACGCGTCTCTACGGCGAAAAAATCTTTTTTTTTTTTTGTTTTTTTTTTGGCCCCGCGTGGCTTTATAATATCCCCCTCATCAATCCTATGGGGTCAGAAGGAGTCTACCTTGCCCTCTTTCCTTCATTTCCCTCTTTGTTTTGGTCTCCTCTTGTCTCTTGATCCTACCGAGAGACAAGATGGCGGCCGCTCCGGACTGTTTACAATGTTGACAGCCAATCAGCTACTCCTCAGACTCCCGTTACACTGCCGGTTAGCTTCCCGGTTAGCTGCCCTGTTAGCTGCCCGGTTCGCGTACCAAGACGCGTCTCTACGGCGAAAAAATCGGATTTTTTTTTTTTTTTTTTGGGGCCCCGCGTGGCTCTATAATATCCCCCTCATCAATCCTAGGGGGTCAGAAGGGGTCTACCTTGCCCCCTTTCCTTCATTTCCCCCTTTGTTTTGGCCTCCTCTTGTCTCTCGATCCTACCGAGAGACAAGATGGCGGCCGCTCCGGACTGTTTAGAATGTTGACAGACACCGGAGAGCCAATCAGCTTCGCTTCGCAAAGTTCCGATACGCGAAAAGTTCGCGAACCGGAGCGCTACCCGGAGCGCTGTTACAGATATATATCTTGTTTTAAACGTTAATTTCTCAAAATCGACTGAAGCACATATATTGAGACCTAGCAAAGGCACATCGGGCTAACAGTCCCTACAATTTTGCCAAGTTTCGTGGAAATCCATTCAGCCGTTCGGGCTAAAAGTGAGGCCAACCGCCCTATGGAAATTAACATAGGAAAAACGCGTTTTGGGACCCCCCCTTTTTTCTCGGCCCCCCTTGACGAACCCCCCCCAAATTTCCAGGAGCTGCTCAGAAACAAAATGTGCCATTTTCCTGAAAATTTCAGCCAATTCCGTCCACAAACGCCAAAGTTATTAGGCATAGAATTTTCAAAAGTTCCATAGAGAAAAAATCCTAACTATATATACCTACTGGCTATCGCCAGTAGGTAATATATATATATATATATATATATATATATATATATATATATATATATATATATATCCTGAACTCCGTTTAACCACAAGCTCGCGCAGCTCGCACAGCCAGCAAGTAGACTCCGGACACGGACCTTGAGGTACTTCAGAGGTTTTATTTGGCAGAAAGAGTCACCAACGTTTCGGCTCAGCGGAGCCTTGATCACATGACCTATATATATATATATATATCGCTCCAAATTTCATCTCCTGGTGAAGAAATGAATGGGCCACATTCACAAGGTCATTTTCTCAGTGATTTATTTTTTCATCCAAGGAAAACAAACACAGGACGCGTTTCTGCTTTCGCGCCTTTTCCCAACTGTGTGCAAATTGAATTACAAAATAAATGCCATTTTATCTGGCATACTCGTAGTGTTTCCGGTGCAATTTATTAACACAGAAAGCGGACTACGCCGCAAACAATTAATTTAGCGGAGGCGCCATGCTCATTGTACTTATTTTATAATACATTGTTTGGCTTTGCATGATTTATCTTTTAAATATAAGGAAAAATAAAAAAAATCAAGTAATTCTTTCGTTTCTTTGACAAAACGTCCCAACATGGATCGTGTTTCATTTTACAAAATTGTTGTATCCCTGATTTAATATCAAAGTCCCATCTGGGATCTATCTTAAGAAAACAATTACGCCCTGGATGGGCATGCCGCAAACTCCTACTTAGAAAATCTGTTAGTCAATTTCAAGGAGACTATTTTTCTCTTTCATCTTTTCAATTAGATGCCGCCAAACATAATTATATACAATAAACATTTTGCAGACCAGCAGATGTGTACATATCGATGCAGACATTTTCAATAGTCAGTTCAAAATCCTTCTAATCGGCTAATACATCACTCGGATACCCATAATCATCAGAATTCCTCATGAACCTCATTACCCTAAATGAATCAATAGCTCCTCTTCAGTGTTTAAACCATTCGGGATGACAGTTTGCATGTTTATAATGAATCTTGATTCAAGTCTGCATAATCTTAATTCGCAGTTTCCACCGCGATCACTGGCAAGAACATAATCTATGCAGTAAAACTTCAAAATATTCCTGTTACCGTTGTGAAATTTGGCAGAGTGCCTCACCACGGGGTATGAAAAATCTTTATTTTCGATCGCTCTCGCATGTTCCAGAATTCTCCATTTAGTTGGATGAATTGTGCTGCCAATGTACTGTTTGGTGCATGGGCATACCAAACAGTACACGCAGACTGGAGTATTACAGGTCAAAAATTTGTTGATCATTTTATCACTCTTCATACCTGGTATTTTGTATGAGAGAACTCTAGAACTATTTTTGCAGGCTTTGCATTTAGAGCAGGGAAAGAACCCCACGACTGTACTGATTCTTGGGACAAATGGGATTGGTTCATAATGGCTCTTGACCAACGCATCTTTTAGAGATCTACTGCATCTAAAAGTTATCTGTATGTAATCAGGAAGTGTCCTACCTATTAACAAAACAGTTTTTAGAATATGCCAGTTACTACATAGAATTTTCCTCAAGGTACCTGCCTCATTTGAAAAGGTGGTAATAAACCAACATGTGTCATCCTCACGATTGTTTAATCTCTTCCTATCTCTTAGTAGGCTATGTCTCGGAATTCTTTCTACTTTAGCCAGAGTTTTAAGCAGTAAATCCAGGCAGTAGACATGTGCTTTAAATTTCTCTGTTGCTTCTAGTGCAGCTGCAAAAAAAATCATCTATGTCAGTGCAGTTTCTTTTCATGAGTAAAAACTCCCCATAAGGGATACTGTCCATTAAAGACATTTGGTGGCTACTGTAAGCTTCTAAAATAGAATTGCCTGCCGTTTCTTTCCTAAATAGGGAGGTACAAATCTTGCCCTCCCGCACAAAAACTTTAAGATCTAGGAAGGAGACTTCTATTTTACTCAAATATCCACTGTAGTGTAGGTTTAAGGAATTTGTATTCACTTCAATGATGTATTCTTCTGCATCACTTTGTGGACCCTTCCATATGATGAACAAATCATCGATATACCTATACCATGATATGATGTAACTGAACCACTTGCTATACTTATCCCCCCAGGCCACCTGCTTCTCCCACCAGCCCACGAATAAACAATAACAGCTCGTCACAGCTTGCACCAGGAACACAACGCACGGACCAGATACTGCGGTGCTCAAAATTTCTTTAATCGCATGCCGGCTTCCATATATATATATATATATATATATATATATATATATATATATATATATATATATATATATATATATATTACCTACTGGCGGTCGCCAGTAGGTAGTTATAGTTAGGATAATTTTCAATGTTAAATCTCAACATTCTATTTTGAATAACTTTGGCGCCGGTTGACGAATCTGCCTGAAATTTTCAGGAAAATGGTCTCATGGCGGTCCGGTCCTTCCCTGAAAGTTTGGGGGGGATTCGTCAAGCGGGGGCCGAGATAAAAGGGGGGTCCCAAAACGCGTTTTCCCCATGTTAATTTCCATAGGGCGGTCGATTTCACTTTTAGCCCGAACGGCTGAATGGATTTCCACCAAACTTGGCAAAATTGTAGGGACTGGTAGCCCGATGTGCCTTTGCTATGTCTCAAGATATGTGCTCCAGTGGATTTTGAGTAATTTAGGTTCAAAAAAATATATATATCTATAGGCGCTCTCCCGTGCGCGCACGGGAGTGCGCTCCAGGCGCGACACGCGACTTGCGCGCAGGAAGCTGATTGGATCTCAGTTGTCTGTAAACATTCTAAACAGTGCGGAGCGGCCGCCATCTTGTGTCTCGGTAAAATCGAGACACAAGGGGTTTGAAAAAAAAAGGGGCAAATGACCATAAGGGGGAAGAGTAGACCCCCTCTGACCCCCTAGGTTTGATGTAGGGACTAAAATAGGGTCCTGCAGGGCATTAAAATTTTTTTTTCGTTTTGCGCGGGGGAAGCGCATGGTACGCGCACCGGAAGCACGGGGAAAATTCAGGACCATATTTATGAAGGCCCTGCGCTGTTAGTTTTGCGCTTCCTGTGCGTCAATTTTTGTGACGCACCAGCGGTGTAAAAAAATGCGCATTGTTATGCAATATTTAAAAAGTGACGCATCTATCTAGATGCGTCACTTTTTAAATATAGTGCAACGAGGTACATTTTATTACACTGCTGGTGTTATGCGTCACTTTTCTGTGCGCACTCCTTATGACATTCCAGATGTGTCATATTTAATGTATGACGAATCATGTTGCAGATACAATATGGCGCAGAGTTTTAAAAAGTGACCCATGTACCTAGATGCGTCACTTTTTAAAAATAGCGTCAGGTATAATGTATGCAGAGGGGGTGTTCTCCCGCAAAAAGCTTTGTAATAGCGACGCAGTGAAATCTTTGAGATTTCACTGCGTCAGTTTTAGGATGCTGTTGCGTCAAAATCTTGTGCCTGCTTTACAGCAGGTGTTAGACTGAGGCAAGACCTTTCATATGCTGCTTTCCCCATTTGAAAGGACACATTACTGGAGTTGCGTCACTTTTGTGACGCACTCCAGCAATGCGTTACTTGGAATGTCATAAGGAGTGCGCACAGAAAAGTGACGCATTGCACCAGTAGTGTAAAAAAATGTGTTGCGTTGCGTTATATTTAAAAAGTGAGGTATCTAGGTAGATGGGTCACTTTTTAAAATCAAGCGCCACATTATATCTGCGTGAGGTATAATGCATGCAGAGGGGGTGTTCCCCCACAAAAAGCTTTGTAATAGCGACGCAGTGAAATGTTTGAGATTTCACTGCGTCACTTTTAGGATGCTGTTGCATCCTTTAAATATAGTGCAACGAGGCACATTTTATTACACTGCTGGTGTGATGCGTCACTTTTCTGTACACAGTCCTTATGACATTCCAGATGTGTCATATTTAATGTATGACGAATCATGTTGCAAGGAGTTACAGATACGTCAGTATTTCTGACATATGTGTAAACATAAAAGTGATGCGAGGCCGGCGCAAAATTTTGACGCAATAGCATCCTAAAAGTGACGCAGGGAAATCTCATAGATTTCAGTACGTTGTTATTACCAAGCTTTTTGCGAGGGATTGCCCCCTCTGCATACATTATACCTGATGCAGATACAATATGGTGCAGAGTTTTAAAAAGTGACCCATGTACCTAGATGCGTCACTTTTTAAAAAATAGTGTCAGGTATAATGCATGCAGAGGGGGTGTTCCTTGCAAAAAGCTTGGTAATAATGACGCAGTGCGTCACTTTTAGGATGCAGTTGTGCCAAAATCTTGCGCCTGCTTCACAGCAAACCTTTCACATGGTGCTTTTTCCATGTGAAAGGACACATTACTGGAGTTGCGTCACTTTTGTGACGCACTCCTGCAATGCGTTACTTTTGTGTTTACAGATATGTCAGAAATACTGACGTATCTGTAACTCCTTGCGATATGATTCGTTATACATTAAATATGACACATCTGGAATGTCATAAGGAGTGCGTCCAGATAAGTGACGCATCGCTATTTTCACGTAGCGATGCGTCACTTTTCAGAAATGAGGCCTCCAGTTTATTCACTGTGTCATAACTTTCTTTTCTAACACTCACCTTCTTTCAGTCCTCCTACTTCACTTCCTTTCACCTCTCATACCTTTCTGTTCTTTCTTACTCATTCTCCTTTCAATTATCAATGCACTATATTTCACTTACTCTTCATTTTTTAAGATTATAGCTCTTTGATGAGAATTGGAGGTAGTTCTGAAAAGAACTTTTGGTTTTCTTCTTTTAACGGAAGAGGAACAAAAACAGGGAATAGAAACTGCTCAACAGGAGCAAAAAGAAAAGAAAAAAATTAGGGGTGGGAAGGGCAGTGATGGTTCTCTATTGCCCGAACCATGAGCAGGACACTTTGCTCCCCATAGGTGAGGAGTTGATTGCAGTATCTGCATCTGACGACCCCATGGTTGAATGCAGGTTGAATGTTTGCTACCTGCCCCTGAGATTGTTCTCTTCCAGAAGAAGTTGCTCCTCCTGTTGATGTAGAGGCCCCATCTCTGGGAACCTCCTGTGCCAGAGCCCTGACACTTTCCCGGGCAAAATTCTGGGGGTGCCTGCTCTTCACATGGCGAATCATGGTGAAGTTGCCAAAAGAGTATTTTTTTAGGGGGTTACCCCGTGACAGGATATGTTTGCAGATCCTGCACTCTACTTTTGGTGCATTCACCTTCTTCTGGCCTTCTGGAAACTTAAAAAATTTCCAGATGAAATGTTCCTTCACCTTTGGGGTAGGAGGCTCTTCATCAATGAAATCATTGGAGTCATCTTCACTGCTGGATGGTCTGGCAGCCATGATGAATCCAGGAATATGGAGCAGCAAAAAAGGCAGGTCTTTCAGTCACAAAAGTGAAAGAAGAAGTGAAGGAAATGGGTGGGGATTTCATTCATTGTAAAAAAAAACTGTTAGCAACCAATGAAAAGTGTTATTTTAGGGTCACATGACCCGACGCGCTTACGTTGCGCGCTCAGGTGCACTTCCGGGTGCGTTTACGCAGCGCGATCGTAGGCGCTTCCGGGGCGCAAACGTGGCGCGATCGTAGGCGCTTTTGCGTGCGTTTAGGCGCCGCGCACGGAGGCGCTTCCGAGGGCACGTACGTTGCGCGCCGAAGTGACGTCATCAATCTTTAATAGAAATGCATAATCATTTTCCATATTAAAAAAAACAAATTTTATTTGTATGGTACGAAATGTTTTGCATTATTATTAACTTTTCATTCATATTTTTTTTTCACGAACGACAGTTGCGCTCTGGGTGCGCTTTCAGATGAGCGCACGGAAAAGCTTACAGGAGAGCTTAGCTGAAAGCTTCCCCGAGCGCGCACCCAGAGCGCAAAAGAAAAAAATTATAAAAAAAATGAATACTTAAAAAAAAACAGCAAATTGTAAAAAAAAAAAAGGTTAGAAACTCGATATACAAAGGAATTAGCATTTAAATAACTTTGAAATTCACTGAAAAAACCATAGGTTTCACACCAGTTATAGTTAGGAATTAGCATTTAAAAAACCTATGAAATTCACTGAAAAAACCATAGGTTTCACACCAGTTATAGTTAGGAATTAGCATTTAAAAAACCTATGAAATTCACTGAAAAAACCATAGGTTTCACACCAGTTATAGTTAGGAATTAGCATTTAAAAAACCTATTAAATTCACTGAAAAAACCATAGGTTTCACACCAGTTATAGTTAGCTGGAAATTTTACTGATATAAAACCATTGAAATTCCCACGTTATAGTTAGATGGACTCACTATAACTTGCGCGTGCAATGCACTGCTGATGATGTCTTATTAAGCCAGTTAACCAATCAATTTTTAAAAACCATCCATTTAGACACTTATTTAAACATTTATTCTTCCATCAACTTTTACATATACATATATAAAATATATTTATTTTTCAGAAAGACACACATTCACTGGATGGTGTCATCAGTGATGTCATGAGTGATGTCACTGACCATGTCATGAGTGATGTAATATGTGATGTCATCAGCAGTGCATTGCACGCGCAAGTTATAGTGAGTCCATCTAACTATAACGTGGGAATTTCAATGGTTTTATATCAGTAAAATTTCCAGCTAACTATAACTGGTGTGAAACCTATGGTTTTTTCAGTGAATTTAATAGGTTTTTTAAATGCTAATTCCTAACTATAACTGGTGTGAAACCTATGGTTTTTTCAGTGAATATATATATATATATATATATATATATATATATATATATATATATATATATATTTATGTATATATATATATATACTTTTTTTTTTACCTACTAGCTGTCACCACCATGTAGTTATAATTACGACCTTGTTTCCACAGGGAGATCGTTGTTTTATTTGCCAATAACTTTGGCGTTGTTTGACAAATCCTCACAGATTTTCCTAATTGGTATGACGCTAAACTTCAGTTGCCTAAAATTATTTTTCCCCATGTTAATTCACATTCAGATTTTAAACACATCTACAGCCCAAACTGCGGAACGGAATTACATCAAATATGTCGGAAAGGCAGCTGTTGGTCCAGAAAGCAACCTTTTTGCAAAGTGGAGTAAATCCATTCAGTACTTTTGGAAATATTAAGGAAAATCCAAATTTGTATATATAGGGATGTGGATCCTCCGAGGATACAAAATCCTCATGCTCAAATCTTATTGGCTGTTAACACTTCAAACCAGGCAGTGTTGGAGGCCATCTTGAAGCTGAGAACCCCCTAAAAAAGGGAAGGGGCCATGGTGGGAATACCCTCACCCCTAGCCTCTTAGCAGGGGTTCCAGATGGCCCCCGCAGGAAAAATATCTTTTAAAAAAAAAAAGATTTTGATGGGAGTCTTGCTGTTACTGTGGCTCCTGTAGAACAATAAAAAACAGAAGCACGGTCTCCTGCGCTTCTTTACTAATAGGCCCTCAGTTGGGCCAGGTCCCAAGGGTGCGAGCACTTATGTAAATGAGGGGGTGCACAGGGACCCCTTCTATCGCTTTTATAAGCCCCGAGGGCCATCACCTCCCCAGGGTATTTTCATATGTGTGTGTGGGTGGGCCCATACTCACCCAAGCCCAGGGGACACCACGTACCCGGGGCAAGCAGTAGTTAAGTTAATGTGGGGGGCCCATGTGGCCCTCGGTGTGGCCCCACCACAGTCCCTTTGACCGCCTCCTCCCCTGGACACTGTGAAAAACTAAATGTGGCCAGGACCGCTGGACCCTCATGAGCTCCAGGGACTGCCACCTCCCCGGGGCATAAAATGAAATCAATGTGGCAGGCCTGCACAGTCCCATTGCAGCCCAGAGATACGTCACCTCACTGGGGCAATTTATTGAATTTAAGGGGGGCCTCCCCGGAACCCCACAAGCACCCCAAGGCAGAAAAAATGTAATGGAGGGGGTCCTTCACAGACACTGTGGGCCGCCATCTCCCCAGGGCAAAGATTTAATATGGAGGGAGGCTGTGTGGCCGCCCAGAAGGAGTTATGTTTGGCCCTGGGGACCCCCACACATCAGGGCTGGCTCCTGCTACCTACTGAGGTGCCCACCCTCAGGAGGTAGCTGTTTGATTTTGCTTGGTGGAAGCTGACAGCTCACATCAAGCAAAAGCAGACATAACTCTGCGTTCTGCAAGCCAGAGCTGTCACACAGCTCCGGCTTGCAGAAAGGGGACTTTTCATCTGTTCCTCTGCACGCAAATATGCATGCAGAGAAACAGATACAAACATTGCTCTGACAGAAAGGGTACTGCCTTTCTGCAGCTCCCATCTGTCAAAGCAATGTCGGGTTTGGCAGGAGGAAGGGGGCCGGCAGGGTCTACGGGGACCTTTAGCTTCCCCCCACAGTCCCAACACAGGTCACTTGGTGCCCTAGGGGCACCCAGAATAGGGAAGCCTGGCCCCGGGGGATGGGCTCCCCGGTTCTAAAATCAGCCCAGGCTTCATGGCCCCCGTCCCAATAGGGTAATGGCCAGGCCCCAAGGGATGGGGTCCTCAGGTCTGAAATCAGCTTGTGGAGGGGGTGATGCAGCCCCTCTCCCAATTACAAAAATAATTTAAATGTTTTCTTTTTTTAAATGCTGGCCCAAGGGAAGTTGCTGAATGCCTGCTCCCTTTCTCAACCACTCTGCAAAGGGGCCACCTGACACTCAAGTTGTTGGAGGAGGAAGTTCCCTTGGCTGCTGATGATCCTTAGGGCCAGCAACCCCATCTGTTACCTCCAGCAAGTCCCACACAGCAGGATTGCTAAGTGCTTATGGAAGGCCCTGCCCCCTTTCTCCACCACTCTGCAAACACGCCTCCTGGATCACTACTGTTTGGGGGATGACATACCCTTGGCTGCTTGGGGTCCTTGGGGGCCAACAATCCCTCCTATCACCTCCAGTAAGTCCCACACAGTGGGTTTGCTGAGAGCTCATGGGAGGCCCCCCTCTCTCTACCACTCTGCAAATGCACCTACTGGTGCACTGCTGGTTTTGGGGATAAAGTGCCCCTGGCTGCTGAGGGTTACTGGGGGCCAAGAAGCCCTCTTGTTACCGACAGTAAGCCCCACACAGTGGGATTGCTGAAAGATGGTGGGAGGCCCGCCCCCTTTCTCAATCACTCTGCAAATACTCCTCTTGGCACACTACTTGTTGGGGGATGAAGTGTCTTTGGATGATGAGGGTCCTTGGTGGCCAAGAAGTCCTCCTGTTACTAGTAGTAAAGTCCACAACGGAGGATTGCTGAGAGCTGGTTGGAGGCCCAATCCCCTTTCTCCATCACTCTGCAAACATGCCTAGTAGCTAAAAAAACAATAGAAATTAACATTAAACAGCAAAGGTTACAGTTAGAAAATAGAATTTAAGAAGTCTTAGAAATTCACTGAAGACCACAAAGGGTACAGGGACGTTATGGTTAGTAAACAGAATTTTAAAAAACCTTAGAAATTTATAATTTGGAAATAGAATTAAAAAAAACTTAGAAATTCACTGTAACTACCAAAGATTAAAGGGACGTTATAGTTAGGCTCAGAATTCACTTGTACAGAACAAGAGAAATTCAACAGTTATAGTTACCTGAGCTGACTATAACTTATGGCCCACAATGCACTGCCCATGACCTCACATATTACATCACTCATGACATGGTCAGTGACATCGAAGATGACATCTCAAATTACATACATAATGATATCACTGATGACATCATCCACAGAACCACACACACCCCCATACAAGCTCTTGTATGCCCAATTATACACCCACACAACATTTTTGCTACCTGCCCGGACCCCCCCCCCTTCACCTCCTCAACAGTTCTCTGGCTCAAGGTGTGGTTCCATCCCCCTTGAAGTCTGCGGTTATTGTGCCAATTCTAAAAAAACCTGGGGCAGACCCCTCTGTCCCTGCCAATTTCCGCCCCATCTCCATCTTACCTTTTCTGGCAAAGGTGCTCGAGCGCCATGTCACCGGGGCACTGAGCTCCTTTGTAGAGACTCATGGAGCTCTCGCTCCCCACCAGGCCGGCTTCCGCCCCGCACACTCCACGGAGTCCGTTGTTATCTCGGTCTTGGACAACCTCAGGGAGGGTATGGATACTAACCAGCGCCAGGCCCTAGTGCTCCTCGATCTCTCAGCCGCCTTTGACACGGTGGATCATACCATCTTGGTTTCCCGTGTCAGGGCGGCCGGGATCGGGGGGACTGCCTTGGTCTGGCTATCCTCCTTCCTGAGCGACCGCACCCAGGCCGTCCGCCTGGGTGACTTTACAGCAGACGTCCGGAAAGTTCAGTGCGGGGTTCCCCAAGGCTCCTCCCTTTCCCCCCTCTTGTTCAATCTCTATGTCGCCCCTCTTATCTTTTCTCTTCAACAAATGGAGGTCGCCGTATTTAATTATGCGGATGACCTCCAGCTGGTCTTTATCCTCTCCTCTTCCCCCTCTTCTGTCCTTAATTTTCAATCTGTCATGCTCCACATCCGGGACTGGATGAACCACAATCACCTTAAACTCAACCCCGACAAGACCGAGCTGGTGTTGACAGGTGGTTCACCCAGCCCCTGGTCCTCTCTCTTCTGGCCCCCTTCTCTTGGCCCCTCTCCTGAACCCTCTACCTCTGTCAAAACCCTCGGCATAAAACTCAACTCTCAACTCACCCTTCACTCCCAGGTTAGCTCTGTGGAATCTTCCTCTTTCCTTTCACTGCGCATTATACGCAGGGTGTCCTGTTTCTTCACCTTCTCAGCTCTCAAACTCATCACCTTAGCCATGGTGGTGTCATGTTGGACTACGGCAACGCCCTATATGCAGGCATCCCTGCATATAGCCTTCGGCGTTTGCAGCAGATACAAAACCAGGCGGCCCGCCTGGTCTTCAATCTTCCTAAATTCCACCGTTCCTCCCCCCTCTTGAAATCCCTACACTGGCTCCCTGTGCGAGCCCGGATCCAATTCAAGCTCGCCTCCATCACCTTCTTGGCCCGACTGGACCTGGCTCCAGCATTCAGAGATCACCCCCTATGTACCCACTAGGGAACTCCGCTCGTCCTCCCAGTCCCTCCTCACTATCCCACGCTACCGGACAAAGAAGTGGGGAGGTTCGAAATTTGCTACCCTTGCCCCGATCCTCTGGAACTCCCTTCCCCTGGATCTGCGATCCATCACCCTGTACCCGCAATTTCGCAAACACCTCAAGGCCCACTTGTTCACAAAGTCTTTTGACTAAATCTCCAGCAGTCTCCCCCGTCTTTTAGCCCTGGATCTTGTTAGCTGTAGCGCCAAGAAACCGCAGGTGTATGAGCGCTTTACAAGTATTTTAAAACTCAAACTCAAACTCAAACAACCACTCACATACCCATTCACAAACCAATACAAGTACTCACACACCCACACACTCCTCCATAGAGCTGTTGCAGGGATTTTGCAGAGTCACAGAAATATGATTGATATTATGGGACCTGAGTCATCTTACCACTTGAGTAACTATGAGCCCGGGACCGACTAGCTATAGTGTCTCACTTGCCCGCCTACTTACTCACAGAGACACAAGTGATTAGACAACCCAGAACACAACACTCCCGAGCCTCTCAGGAATCGTGGTTGCAGGACACACCCTTTCACTCTCACACTCGTACCAGTCCACAATGAGTTCCGACAGAGACATGAGGAAAGTTTAAAATGTTTATTTTTACTATTGTGCTCTAGTATGCAGTACACGTGCCATAAGTAGGAAAATGCTTAACGCAAATACAACTAGCATAGCAAGTAGTTCATAAATCATAAATGGAGCTGTCATCATATCCCCTTCTATAGAAGCAAAATGATTACATAGCAGAAGATCTCTAGGTGTTGGCAGCCGACCCTGTACCTCAATATACACAGATGAAAGCTCTTCATCTCAGGATCTTGTCAGAATCTTTTCCCTGGAAATATCATTCTCCAAGTGTGTGTTACATATCTGTAAATATCTATATGACAAAAAGTACGTGTTCGCAAAGAACAGCTGCATTTGTGCGTTACGTCTAGGTGCTAGGGCCAGACCAGAGCAGAATAACAAGGGGCATTGTTGTTTGACCTTGTCTAAGTGTTCAGACTAAATCCCAGGAAAGAACAGAAGGAAAAAACAACTGTGTGTTTTGTGTGAAGGCACATTGTGGCACAAAGCAAAATATATCTGTAAGTTGACATGTGCAAAAAAAGGACAGTCTGCAACGTGCTCATGCTTACAGGGAAAACACCACTGGGCCTGCACAGGACCTATGACAGAGCCACTCATATACCCACTCACTCACTCATACATGTAGTCACATAACCATTCACTCACCCACACAACTTCTCACACAGCTATACTCTAACCCATGTAGCTACTCACACACTCACTTATTCACCTATACAGCCACTCACTGACCCATACAAGCACTCACACACTCACTCACACACCCACTCAATTAATTAAATATCCATTCATGCATCCATACAAGCACTCCTATATCTGCACACTTACCCATACAGTCATTCACACAGGCACTCACTCTTCAATACAGCCACTCATAAACCAACTAACATAACCCATCACTCACTCAAACAGCCACTCACTCACCCATATAGCCACTTACACACCCAGTCACTTACTCATACAGTAATTCAGACACTCACACACTCAGCCATACAGTCACTTACACAGCTACTCCCTTACCCATAGAGCTACTCACATATCTACTTATACACACATACATCCACTCACACACTGATAGTCACACACCCACTCAGATCACACGTTAGCGATAGTATCACATATATGCCAACCCTCCAGAGTAAGGCAGGAGTCTACCGATTTCAAGGCTAGTTTCCTGCCTTCCAATTCCTGTATGCAAACACCCGATTCCTCGGTGGGCTTGAGACTGTAGGGACTAGTCTTGTGTGACTCAGAATATGCACTGCCAGTAACCTGCTCCTGCAGGCAAGTTCACAACATTTTTGTCACACACTCTCTGTGTCTGCCAAAGCAATTTGTCTGTGCTCCTGACAGGTAAGGAAAAAACTTACATTTGCATTTCTTATTTCCGCTCCTGCAGCAGCACACTTGCAAGTCCCATGCATGCCATTAGACCCCATTCAGGCTGCTAAAGACATTAATGGGAGAAATACATTCTCCAGATTATTTATTAAAAATTTCCCTCTTTCTTTTTCCAAAATGTTAGCATGTATGGGGTCACTCATTAGTAGTACAACTGTATACGCATCTAACCTTTGTAGTAGCTTATTATGTATGTTTAACACCCAAAAACTCTTAAAAACACTTACACTTACTTGATGATGTCATCAGTGATATCATCAGGGATGTCATTTGAGGTGTCAACAGTGATACCCTGACCATGTCATTCGTGATGTAATATGTGAGGTCTAAGCAGTGCATTGTGGGGCGTCAGTTATAGTTAGCTCAGGTAACTATAACTGCTGAAAGAATATATATATATATATATATATATATATATATATATATATATATATATATATATATATATATATATATATATATATATATATTTTCGTACAACTCACTGGCGGTGAGGGCTAGAAAATGTGTGGACTGGTGTGTAATATGGGTAATTTATCACTAAGCTCCAACCACGCTCTACTTTATGTGGTCCCACTGCACTGGGCCAGTATATATATATCACTGATGTCATTTCTGCTTGTTGGTTTTTTGTGTGTTTTTGATCCTTTTCTAACGTTTTTTTTCTTTGTTTGCATATTTATTTTCTCTCTATACTGTCATTCTTTTGTTTGTTGTTTATGTGCTACATACACAATGTTTCAAGTGGTTTCATATATTGCAATGCATACAAATATTTAATTTTCAAGTTTAGGGGGTTGATAATATAAGTATTCACTTGTTTTAGTAATCTGAAACTGCAACCTTTTTGTTTGCTTTTTTCAACCTGCCGTTTTTTTTGATGAATTTTGTTACAGTGAACTTAATTACAAACGGATAATTCACTCACCAATTGGCTTCCTGGTTCAGGGTGGTCACAGACCCTTTCCAGCCCTGTGCCTGACCTGGTTCAGGTGGAAAATTCCTGCTGGGCATGTCTAACAGGTATGTGCAGCATGGGTTAGTTGAAGAGCCTGGCCTCTGGCCTGGTACTATTTCCAAACCTTTCTGGTGGTCCCCCTTCACTGCCTCTGGCATTCCCTTTACCCAAAGCACTAGATTGGTCAGTGGCCATTTCATTTTATTTTTCTTGGTTCTTTAAGTTAATTTGTTTTGCTTCTATAATTGACATTTTTCCTTTTTTTTCAAATAAACGTTTTTATAATTCCAACATGGAAACTTTTTTTGGTTTGATGACTTTTTTCTAACTTTGGGGCACATGCAGCTTCATGTAACAAGCGTAGCTCGAAGCTAGCGAAATTAATTTATATTTTTCCCAGGCCTATTTTTTTCATGTGCTTTATTTCCTACTCTCTGGTTGACTTGGTGTTCTGCTCTTCTGAAAGTAGTTGGAACTTTCCTTAATCTTTCATCTTGATGTGTATGGGCAATGGTCAGTGAATTACTGCTGCAGCAAGCTTCCTCTTCGTTGCTGCATCATATTTACATGCCTGTTTTGCAATGTTCCATTCTGAAAAGAGTGAAACTGAATGTGCTGCCGATGTCGAAGATGGCTTCCTTTATAGGTCGAGCATTCGAGACCTCTTGTGTATACTTTAGCCTCTATTTAACTGTCTTGATAGAAAACGACCATCAGAGGTCAGTAAAATGCCAGAATTGTACCGGATTTAGGATTTTGTCCTAAATTAAACAAAACAAAAGACAAAATCCTAATTTAAGACAAAATCCTAACTTAAGACAAAATCCTAATTTAGGACAAAATCCTAATTTAGGACAAAATCCTACATTAGGCCAAAATCCTAATTTAAGACAAAATCTTAATTTAGGACAAAATCCTAATTTAGGACAAAATCCTAATTTAGGACTAACTCCTAACTTAAGACAAAATCCTAATTTAGGACAAAAATCCTAATTTAACTCTAATTTAAGACAAAATCCTAATTTAAGACTTCTAAATGCCTTCTGTGAATACCAAAAAGTAGTAAGTTTAGGATTTTGATGTAAGTTTGTTCTGTGAATCGGACCCATAGAGCCATTCATTGATATTATGAGAACATACATCCAGATGCTTAGCATTCTACTCACTGAGTATCTAACAAATGGGCTAAATGTTGAAATTCCATTTAGCTCTATGAGAACCAAACTAGTTAGAACCACGTGTAGGTTTAACAAACAAGTAACACATTATGAGTACTCTTTACTACCCCTACTCTATCCATCCTTGAACCCTATTAACTCTTTACTACTCAAAACACTATCCATCACAAAATCCTAAAATAATTCCTAATACACTTAGCCACTTCCTATTCCTGAAATCTAAATCTCCCTACTATCCATTAACCCTTCCAATCCCTGAACCCTCAAAACCTCCTACCATCCCCCAAACATTAAAGAACACCCAACATTGTACCCTAAAAAAATACTTGTCCCTAAACTTAAAAAAACAAAAAAGTATTAAGACTATATACCTATATATAAATTGAATCGTTTTTAAATATTAACATTGAATAATAGTTTGATTTAAATAATACACATACATTTATTTAATTTACTTTAAATATTGATTAGCTTAATGTAAAATATTAAACAAAAATGAATTTTAAGTTAAAGACTAACTACACTTAAATTCAATATAAATTAATCCAAATACTATTAGAAATAAATGCACTAATAATTAACAATACATATAGGTGTGTGTGTGCCTATGTGTGCACATAGATAAGTATGTATGTGTGTATAGATAAGCATGAATATATGTGTGTGTGATAAGTGTAACATATGCATATATAAGTTGGAAATTAACATTTTGTGGTATGATATTTTCCCAGATTTTTGCCTTGACTGTTTTTGTTGGTCTTAGAACTCTGTGCACTTTACCCCCACTAACCAGTGGCAAAGTATTGTGCCTCACCTTAAACATGATGAAATTGGTATACCCTTAATTGGCATCTTTAATTTACCTAACCTAAAATACCCTTGTATATGGTACAGAGTGTACCCATGGGCAGAAAGTTACATTTCACCAGTGGGCTACAGCACCTGCTGTGCTACCCACTGGGGTGACACTGTACACATGCCTGCCGGCCTTTAACCATTAGCCTTGCTGTGCAGGTTTGAACTTCGAATTTAACATGTCAGGCCTAAACCTTCTTTTAAATATGTATGTCACCCCTAAGTAGCCAATATTGACCACAAGGCAGGGTGCATACTATTTAAAAGTAGGACATGTAAAAGTTTAATGTTAAAGATGCCCTTACTGTGAAAAAGCACTCAAACTATTTTCACTGTAGCAGGCTTGGCTGTTCCACAGGAAAGCACTGGGATGCAATCTAAAAAAAAATAATACTGTCTCTCAGGAATGGGACTAGCTAGAAACAAAATCAAACAACTATTTTTAAAAGTTATTAAAAATCCATTTCAATTGTAAAGTCAATAATTTTCTAAATATTATGTAGAGGGACCTTTGTCCTTCCTGAAGTTTGTAGAAGCTAAATCTGCTTTTTTTCAACTCCCACTTCAGCTATCCAGTAATTAGCATTTGAATAGGTATGAATGAGATTTGAACTTGCTGCCAGGCGCAAACAGTAGTGTTACACCTGAGCGACTTAGGGTGGTCTCCGCACAAGTGCAGACATAAAGATGAAACCTGGATGAAGGACAACTGCCGAAAGCCCAACACGTACAAAACCGAAGTTCTGATTTTCAGAAGACTCCCCTTCCCCTGGAACAACACCTGGTGGCCATCGGAACTCAGACCCACCCCCACACCGAAAGACCACACTCTGAATCTCAGCATCATCCTGGACAGCAAATTCTCCATAAAGCGACAGGTCAAGACTGTCTCCTCAGCCTGCTTCCACAATCTCTGCATGTTCTGCAGAATTTTTAAATGGCTCCCCATCAGCACCAGAACAACAGTGATGCAGGCCCTCATCACCAGCCATCTTGACTACTGCAACACAATCTATTCAGGTACCACCAGCAAACTTATGAGAAGACTCCAGATGATACATAATGCAGCATCCAGACTGACTCTCAACCTGCCTAAAAGGACCCACATCATCCAGCACCAGAGAGACCTTCACTGGCACCCCATCCAGAAGAGAAGCCAGTTCAAGCTAATGGCCCATGCCTACAAATCCCTTCACAACCAAGGACTGGCATATATGAACCACTGCCTGAACTTCCACCAGCCATCCAGAAACCTTGGCTCCACCCACTTCACCCTCGCACAGACTCCACGCATCTGCCGCTGCCACTCCCAGAAGACGCTACTTCTCCTGCCTCACTGCCAAGTCCTGGACTGCCCTTCTCCTCCACCTCCAAAAACCACCCTCACTGACAGACTTCAGGAAGAAACTCAAGACCTGGAATTCAACTGCAACCCACAGCCCAGCACCTGGATACCCTCAAGGGTGATAATCCACGCTATGCAAGTAAGGACAAAGACTGGGTCAGTTCTATGGATAGTAATGTATGAATTTAAATTAATATCCTTTCACCTAAGTACCCCTTCTGCATATCTTAAAATATAGGCTAAAGGGTATTCATTTAAATTCATACATTACTATCAACAGAACTGACCCAGTCCTTGTCCTGAGGAGAACCCCAACATTGCCAGTGGGGTATGAAACATGATGGCATAGCCTCTTGGGAAATAAATCCTCAAGAAAGCAACTAAGCAGTGGAAACATCTGCAGATTGCACATTCCACTATACAACAGTTATAGCCAGAGGCCCCAAAGAGTTTACATCAGCAGGAGAGAACTTTCTAAATTAGTTATTTGTAATCTCCACGGAGTTTTGATATTTGTGAACAAATAACTTGTCATAAAGGTCTTACCACTTATGTAGTGATTTTGTTTGAATACTCAACGTTATTGTTATTCGTTGTCTTTTTTCTTTCTGCAAACTTGGTATAGTACAACATTTTATATGGGTATAATTGTTCTGTGTGTATGTTCAAAATTCAAAAGGTGGCCTGTTGATGACATGCTAAAAAAGTGTTACAAATGTTGGAATGAATGAAGAAACGCATGTGAATAAAATACAAGGTCAAATGAAAATTAAATTATTGGTCCTTTTTTTGTTGAATCGTCACAGAAATCAGGCAGCTGGATTCTTTGTTTGGTTTACACAGTAAAAAGGCCCACTCTATTTCTTTGGAAGGGTCCAACCCCTTTTAATACGTAACATCTGCTGTTTGCGGCACGCAGGCTTTGGCACATGGTCCTGCGCTGAATATTGTCATCATTTATTTGCTCTACTTGTTCAAGCAATCCAGACCAATTTCTTCTCTTTTACCCCACACTCCTACATCTCTGCACATGTTATGCTATTTAAGTGCACAGCCCTCAAGTACTTCCACATTCCAGTTGTTTGAATTGAATACTGGCCACACTTCTTTCTATGCAGCACCTTCTTGCACAAAGTGCACATGACCTCATGTGGCCATATATTTTTTTTCAAGTTGGAACTTCAAAAAACTGCCACACCACTGATTCCTTTGCTGGCCTTGCTTTTTGTGGTTCTGACGAAGTGTTTGGGAGAACATTGAGAAATTGTTAGATGTTGTACGCTGCACAGGTCTGATGAATGATATAATCTTTGTTTGCTGGTCTCCAGTTTTGTCTAAGGCCAAAAAAATCCCGTACAGTGAAAAGTCTGGGAGTGACTCTTAGTGAGGATCTCACCTTGGTGAACCAAGTCGGAACTGTGGTCTCTTCTGGTTTTTTTCAACTGAGGAAGATCAGAAAAATAGCACATCTTCTTACAGGCCTGGCTTTAATACAGACAGTCAGTGCTCTAGTCCTGTCTCATATCGATTTCTCCAATGGCCTCTATTTGGGGGCGCCTATTGGCCAACTCAAAAGATTGCAGTACTTGCAAAATCAAGCTGCGAGACTTATCTGCAAAGTACCTAAGTGGGAATCGATTAGACATGGACTGGAGACCCTGCACTGGCTGCCTGTGGAACAGAGAGCCACTTTCAAGGTGGGTTGCATTGTGTTCAAGGCTCTGGAGGGCAAGGGCCCTATATTCCTTAGATCATTACTGCGCAAATATACACCTTTGCGCAGTTTGAGGTCAATCCACAAAGATCTACTCGAGGTCCCTCGTTTCAAAAAGAAACGCCAAGGGGGTAGCAGCTTTCAATTCTTAGCCTCTTCATTGTGGAATTCCCTCCCCTTGACCCTGCGACATAGCAAGGATCTCCTTGCTTTTAGGAAGGCATTTAAAACTTTTCTTTTTTCCCAGGCCTACTGCAAAAAATAATTGTTTTTCTTTTATGTACTGTTATGTTTGATTCTCTCACCAGCGCCAAGAAGCCCAGGGCGTATGCGCGCTTAATAAATAATAAATAACATAACATAACATAACATGATGGCTTCAGATTGCAGTGCCCAGACCACAGCAATAGCCTCAAGCTTAATTGCACTCCACCTCTTTTCCCGGGGGAGTAACCTCCTACTAATGAAGGCTACAGGTTGATCTAGGCCCCCATCGTTTAGTTGTGATAGAACTATCCCCACACCATGCTCCTAAGCATCTGTCTGCACAACAAATTCCTGTGAGAAGTTGGGTGCTTTTAGCATGGGCGCCGTCGACACTACAGATTTCAGGGCATCAAAAAGTGTCTGGCAGGCATCGGTCCAGATCACCTTTTGGGCTGCTTCCTGGAAGTCAGCTCAGTCAAGGGGGCAACAATGGTGGCATACCCCTTGGCAAACCTCCTGTAATAACCAGTTAGACCTAAAAAGGGTCTTATCTCTGTCTGGGTCTTGGAAGACTCCCAAGCCAGAACGTTGTGTATCTTAGGTTGTAGGGGTGCCACCTGGCCGCTTTCTACCTGGTGCCATAAGTAAACCACTGATCCCTGTCTGATCTAGCACTTAATGGCCTTATTTGTGAGGCCTGCCATCTGCAGCGCTCTCAACACTTCATAGAGTTGTTGCAGATGTTCTTCCCAAGTGGCACTGAACACTGCTATGTCACCCAGGTAGGCGGTGCTAAAATCCTCCATTTTAGCTAACACTTGGTTAACCAACCTCTGACAGGTGACAGGGGCATTCTTCAACCCAAAGGGCATCACCTAGAACTAGTAGTGCCTTTCGGTATTGAAAATGTGGACTTTTTCTTGGCCCCATCAGTCAGGTAATCTGCCTGTACCCAGACATTAAGTCAAACGTGCTGAGGAACTTGGCAGCTCGCAACCGATATATGAGCTCATCAGCTCTCGGAATGGGGTGATCTTCAGTCTTGGTGATGGAATTGATCTCTCTGTAGTCTACACAGAACCAGAGTTCTGGGGTGGCACTGGGTGCAGCAGCCTTTGGGACCAGGATCACTGGGCTAGCCCAAGGGCTGTTTGAGGGTTCAATCATCCCAAGCACCAACATCTTGGAAACCTCTTCCTTGATGATGGCTTTGACCCTGTCAGTCAACCTGTAAATTGTGTGTTTACCAGGAAGACTATCCCCATGGTCCACGTCATGGACACACCACTGGGGGTTACGGGGAACAGAGTGACAAACTAACCCAGCAGTTGGCGACAGCCCTTCTGCTGTTCAGGTGTCAGGGCAGGGGAGAGGGTTCGCACTGTCCACTGACCCATCATGTTCCTTAGCAGACAGGAGGTCAGGGAGATGTTCGGTCTCCTCTTCCATTCTATCATCTGTGGATAGGAACATGTTCATTTTGGACCTGTCAAAGTGAAGCTTGAGGCAGTTCACATGTAGGGCCCGCAAATGGTTCCTGGGAGGCTGCAAGTCCACCAGGTAGGTGACTTCATGCTTACTCTCCACCACCTCAAAAAGCCAAGTCCACTTGGCCTGGAGAGTGCAAGGCTCTACTAGGACCATGACCCCCACTTTCCAGCCAGGCTGAAACTCAATCAAAATTACATTCTGATCATACCAGATTTTCATCTCCTCCTTGATGGCTTCTAGATTTGCCTGAGCGATTTATTTGAAGCGCTTATTCTGGTTCCGGAAGGCCAGACTCAGAGGTCTTGTTACAGGGTACCCATATAGGAGTTCAAAGGGGTTGAACCCTAAGGACTTCTGCGTACCTCTCTGTAACCAAACAGTAGGTATGGTAAGAGGACATCCCACTTATACCTCATGGTTTATGCAAGACCCTTAATCATGCCCTTGAGGGTCAGGTTGAATCTCTCAACCATACCATTACCATGGGGGTGGTAAGGAGTGGTGAACTTATGGGTAACACCATGCTCCGGCCACAAGGGCATCACATACGTAGATATGAAGTTTGTTCCCCGATCGGATAGATACCACCTGGGGAACACAACATGGGAAAAGATTCCCATCAATGCCCGGCTCACCACTGGGGCCATTGTGGTACTGAGAGGGATAGCCTTGGTGTACAGGGTGGCATGGTCCACCAAGACCAGGATAAACTTGTTGCCCATGGCTGGCTTGGGATCCAGTGGCCCCACAATGTCACTACCAGCCCTCTTAAAGGGAGTGCTGATTACAGGAAAAGGTTGTGAGGTGGCTTACACTTACTGCAACTCTTACTACTTGCCTAGCAAGTCTGGAAAGACCTACAATAAGTATCAGAGTTCTTGCGCATTTGGGGCCAAATGAGGTGGGGACAAGCCTTTCAAAAGTCTTGCCTGGCCCCAAATGTTCTGCCAAAGGCACATCATGAGCCAGACCCAGTAGGAAGGCTCTGAAGCGCTGGGGGACCACAAGCACATGCTGACCCTGGCTCTGCAACCTTAGGCTCACTATACAGGAGACCATTCTCTCAGTAAATCCAATGTGATTCACACTGATCACCCGCTGCCTGTTTACAGTCTACCACCACAAACCAACAAGAACAGAGCATTCCTGCTGCTCCTTGCAGAAATTCTCCCTTGAGGGACTACTGTTCTGCTGCTTATGGGTCAGCTCAGGCAGGTCCCCCAGTTCGGCACTTGCTACCCTGTAGGTTCCAGGGCATCCTCCTCAAGTCTGCCTCCTTCTGGACCATGTGAAATTTGGGGGCCGGTTTCCCGCGCCCCCTGTCTCTCCTCTTTCTTAAAGGTACCAGGACCACTCTTTCAGGACCCAGGTCTTCTTGATCACCCTTACAGGCTGCCATTGACCGAATGATAACACATGCCCACTCAGGCAGACCCAACATTTCTAGATGAGACCAGAGGCATGGCTGGTCTCACAAGTATCCCAAGGTACCTGAGACCCCCCCACTCAAAGGGACCCTGTGCCACTTTGCAGAGGCACTCCGAGTTGTCAGATGCAATTACTGGGTGAAGTATGTTGGAGATCACATGCCCTTCAGACACCAGCTGACAACTGACAACTGTCACACTGGCTCCTTTGTCTCTCAGAGCTTCCACCCTTTGGCCATTAATGTTCACCCACTGCCTGTTTTTCTTAGTGTTTGTGGGCAGGCAGGTCCTTAGGACCATCTCACTGTCCCCAGTGAGACAAGTATCAATTCTGCTGGCTCCCACCATTCCTGTGGACCCATCTCCTCCCCCAGGGCTACACTAGTCCACCCAGGGAGCAGTGCACTAGTGGGTGCATGTGTGGACCTGGGACACTTAGGATCCCCAATAAAATGATCCACTTGATCACAAGCAAAATATTTGCGGGGACACTTCACTGAAGAGTACCCTGTAGAGACACTTGGTTTCTTACCACAGGGAGGCTAAGAGCCTTTCCCTTGTGAACTAGATTAGGGCCCTTTCGGGAATTCCTTCTGTTTACCCTTGTCCTCCCAACTCTTCTGCTTGGGGCCCTTCCCACCCTTGGCTGAATCTCCCACACACCACCTTGTGGTCCCTGGTGCTGACTCAGCAGTCTGCCTCCACAGCAAGCTTCCTGGGGTCAGTCAGCTTACTGTCAATCAAGTGTTGGCTGGTATCGCTCTGGAAAACAATCAGCAGACAAGTGCTCCCATGCCTTCAAATCATAGAGCCCCTGAATATCAGTTACCTGGCTACCCTTAACCCAACTATCCAGTGCTCTGCAAAAGGTAGCAATGTAAAAAACCCAAGTGTGAGATTCAAGTTTCTTACAGGCCCTGAACTTCTGTCAACATAGTTCTGGAGTCAACCCATACCTTCTGATCAAGGCCTCGTTCATAGGAGTATAAATCACTTTATCTTCCTCAGGTAAAGTTAGCAAGGTATCCCTCCCCTCTGCCCTGAAGCGGCTCCACAACCCTGCACCCCAGTCTCTATCTGGGACTCTGTGGGATCTCATTGCTACCTCATACCCTTTGAACCACTGATCAATCTCATCACCTATCACAAAATCTTTGATCACCTCCTTAGGAATATGCACCCTCCCTTCCACATGCATTGATGACAAGTTGCTACCACTGGAACTGGACTCCACACTCTTGAATTCATGTTCAGCTCCTTCAAACTGCTCTCATGTTCACATCTTCTTTTCCTCCATGGCAAGTTCTGCCTCTCTAATTACAATGTATTTTCCTCCATGCCACTCTCTCTCTCCAGCCTTTGCAAGCCCCAATTCATGCCCGCAGAAAAATAGGACGAAGAAGCAAAAAAAAACGTTCGGGGATAACCCTGCAAAAAGGGTTATTTCTAACAACGTCCATATGTCACAAAGCTCTCTGTGGAACATAAACAATGGCAGCCCAATCACAATTGCAGCCTAGGGCAAGGTTGCATTTTTCTATATACAACTTTTTTTTCCCAAGTATAATCATAGACACTTCTCCTGACTTCTAGGGGTCCCTGCATTCTGAAGCTTTTGCCCAGCAGCTAACTGACATCTCCGTGAGCGCTGTCCAGTTTGTGGGAAAAATGATGTCCTACACTCTTGCACACGAAGTAAAGGGGTTAGTTTATCCAGAAGGTTTTGTTTTTGGCAGACTATACATTTACACCGTAGACATCATAGGAGTATGCTACATTGTTAGATATTATATGTGAATGTACATCTCTCCGACACTAAAAGAACTCAAATGGTTACCAATAGAAATGCGGGCAAACTTTAGAACAGCCTGCCTCACCCACAAAGCCCTTCACACTGAATATCTGGCGTCCAAACTCAAAAAAGCAGGTCAGAACACGAACCTCAGAAGCTGTAACACCTTACTTCTGATCCCACTAAAAATTTGAAAACCAAAAACCATTGTCCGGTCCTTTGCCAGAAATGTGCCCAAAATATGGAACTCTATCCCCCCCCCACATCAGAACTATTCCTTCCTTCCCTAAATTCAAAAGTCAGCTCAAAATCCTGTTCCTTGACCGCTCCTTAACTATCAGTTAGGAGCAGCCTGGAATGTCTTAAGAGATTCTGCTCCCCTCCTGGATGGGGAATGCCAAAACCCTGTAATGGATCTCTCCTTTTTCCTCCTACTATAATTTGTATCCTGAATGTCTCGTTGTATTGTATTGTGTTTTGCTTTGTTTGCTTTCTTTTGCACCGCTTTGTAATTATGTGAAGCGCTCCGATACCTTCCGGTCAGGCTAGCGCTATATAAAACTTCCTAAAAAAAATATATATATATATATATATATATATATATTCACTGAAAAAACCATAGGTTATAGACCATATATAGTTAGGAATTAGCATTTACAAAATGATGAATAATGGTATACAGACACGCACATTCAGGAAACCCACCGCAGGCAACACGATCTTACACGCGCAAAGCTTTCACCCGACACCTCTGAAACAGTCTATCCCATATGCTGAATGCCTTAGGATGACTAGGAACTGTAGCACACAAGAAGAACTGTCTAAAGCTAAAAAGAACCTTTTTCATAGGTTAAGAAACAGGGGGTATACGGAGAATACCTGTAGGGGGGCTGAGGCCAAGTGTGAAAACAAAACAAGGCAGGAACTCATATTCCCTCCCAAAAACAAGAATATTCCTGTAACAAATGAACGACAGCCACCTAGGCTAATAACAGGATACAACAGGTATCACGCTAATCTCCGCAAAATTCTCAGGAGACACTGGCCACTAGTACACAACGATCCCACCATTGGCCAGGTAGTGGGTAAAAGTCCCCTGGTAACCTATAGAAAAGCAAAATCCATGCGCAGTGAACTGGTATGCAATGCCCCAGTAATCAAAAAACAAACAAATTGGTTACAGAACCAAAAAGGCTTCAAAAAATGCAGTAAATGCAAAGCCTGCAACCATGGGATCAACACTACTAAAGTCAGTATACCATTTAGACACAAACCATACACCATAAGAGCACAATACTCGTGTAAAACCGAATTTGCGGTGTATGTGCTGACATGTGTCTGTGGAAAGAGATATGTAGGCTCCACCATCCACCCAGCACATGTCAGAATATTGCAGCACTTGAGGGCAATAGTGAACAAAGACCCTACATACCCGGTAGCAAGGCATATCAACCAGCTACATGAAGGTAATGCCCAGAATCTCACATATTATGTCATTGACAGTGTACCGAAAAATGCGAGAGGAGGCAATCGTAAACTAGCCCTACGCCGATTGGAGTCCAGATATATAATCCTTCTGAACTCCAAAATCCCGTTCGGATTGAACGCGGACGAAGCCCTGAACGTACACTTATGATTCAGTCTGTACTCTTCCCATCCCTCAGAACCCATTCCTTAACATCTGCTGTTCTACTACTACTAACAACTGATTTTAACCACAAGCACAGCAACAAAACCACTTTTCCACGTAATTTTATCACAAATAGCACTAGTAATCAATTTTAATTTGTGAACTTTCTTATCACCACACCAATCACACTAAAACAAGTCACGAGCTAATACTCCACTTGGAGAAGAGAGAAACCCATTATGTTAAGTATTGCATTAACTAGCTGCGCCGGCATGTATATGCTTGACATGAATATTACATATAGCAATTGACTTAGCTGACGCTAAAGATGGGGTAATGAATGACTGTAACACACAGTGAAAATACTGCTATATATGTATACTACTAAGCGTATACTATCAGAATTATGGCACATGCGTTAGGGAGCCACATAACCTACCTGGGTCTGCACAACTCGCATTAGTCCTACAAGCATGTCCTCACACTGTTGGTCACGAAGGGATGTTTCCAGCATCACCATTACTGGCCGCTAGCGCAACCAGCGGTTATCATTTAACTAATGGCAGACAATACACGAGTGCACAAGACTTGAAAATAGTGTGGACGCACGTTTTTTCATTTATTTATATAATTTATTTTAAAGTGTTCTCAAATTCATGAATTATACAAGTGTGAGGTTAACACATGTAACAATGAATACATGGGACCGCTTTGCAATGTGGTTCAATTGAGCGTTACCAAGTTGCATAAACATAGGTGAAAGACTGATGTGATGTAACATATGCAAGTCATGAAACTTTTCTATGTCCACACATGAGGGTCAAACATGTAACCATAACAACCCTGGGCCAATTGAAACTTGTAACACATCTAACACCTGAGCAACCATGTAACATTCATGTGTATTTAAAGTGTAACAAAATGTCAATGCAGATGTAGTGAACAAGGCGGGGGCAAGCTGCCGAAACGCGTCTATGCAGCAAATGAGCCATTAAATATCGTTTGGAATATGATTCACGGAGTCAGCGCCTTATTTTGATGGAAAGTTTGGTTTGGTGTCGATATATATATATATATATATATATATATATATATATTCACTGAAAAAACCATAGGTTATAGACCATATATAGTTAGGAATTAGCATTTACAAAACCATATTTTACTCACACAAAACCATTGAAATTTCATATATAGTTAGTTACCCTAACTATATATTGCGCACCCGCAATCCACTGCTGATGATGTCACATATTACATCATTCATGACATGGTCAGTGACATCACTGATGGCATCACTGATGACATCTCAAATGACATCACTGATGACATCACTGATGAAATCTCATTTGACATTACTGATCACATCACTGATGACATCATTCATGTGATAATACGATGAACCTCTTCAGACTCTAATATAACCTTAGATACACTCAGTGTAAACAGACACTCACAGACTGTCACTCATCCATGGAGTTATTCACACACCTAGTCAGTCATGCAAAGAATCAATCACACCTCCATTTCCTCAACTATACAGTTATACACACCTTACTTATTCAAACATACACTAACACATATTTACTCTCTTATATAATCCCTAATAAAAGTTCACAATGATCCATACAGCCACTCACACATTCACTGGCTCTAATGCACAGTTATTTATATATGTCAACTCTCACATGTACTGTGTTTTACATATGTACTTACTTTGACATGTAGCACTGAGATATCCATTCACTCACCAAAACACTCATGCACACAGTCAACCGCCCATACAGCTGATTCCACATGCACTTTTGAACCCACACATCTAGTGAATCAATTGCTCACACATCTATGCACAGAGTCATACACCTCCCAGCCACTCACACACACACTCAGTCTCCCATACAAATACTTGGGCAACCAATCAATAACCCATATAGTTACTCATATAGCTACTGATCAACACATGCAGCAGGTTACAGAACAACAGACATAATGATGCACAAATTAAGACAGTTTAGTCACTAACCCATGCACTCAGTGAGACACATTTAATCACTCACTCATACAGTCAGTCATGCACCTACTAAATCCTTCATCCAGACACTTAAACATCCACTCATTCTTCAATAGGTAAGACATATTTTTACTTTACTGCAACATACAGTCACTGGATGATATCATCAGTGATGTCATCAGTGATGTCATTTGAGATGTCATCAGTGATGTCATCAGTGATGTCACTGACCATGTCATGAATGATGTAATATGTGACATCATCAGCAGTGAATTGCGGGTGCGCGATATATAGTTAGGGTAACTAACTATATATGAAATTTCAATGGTTTTGTGTGAGTAAAATATGGTTTTGTAAATGCTAATTCCTAACTATATATGGTCTATAACCTATGGTTTTTTCAGTGAATTTCAATGGTTTTTTAAAAGCTAATATCTGTAGCTGTAAAATGTCTTTTTCTTTATATCCCAAATTATATTTTATATGTTTATGATTAATTTTTAAAAAAATATTTTTTTGGTTCGCTCCTGGTTCGCGAACCGGGAAGCTTTCCGTTAGCTCAATTTGATGCCGCGACCCGGTCCGCTAACCGGTAAACGTTCCATTTGCGCAACTACCGCATCAGAAATCAACATCGTGACGCGTCGCGGAAATGCGACATATCACGTTGTCGCGTAATGTGTCTTATGACGCGCCGCGTTAGCGCTCCCGGAAGTGCTCCGGACCGCGAACCGGAAGCGATCCGGGGCGCGGCGCGCACCGCGTAACGTGAGCGGAACAGGTCATGTGACTTGTGTATATAAGTTTTCATTGGTTCATTTCACTTTTGGTTTCCTAATGATGTAAGACTAGGTCATGTGACCTAAAAATAACACTTTTCATTGGTTTAGAACTATTTTTTTTCACAAATGATGAAAGCCCCCACCTTTTTTCTCACTCTGACTTTCAACTTTGAGAAAGGAAGACCTGATCATTTGCTCTGATTAAAAAATGGCTTCAATAGTAGCTTCAGCTGGTGCACCCCCACCACCACCACCACCATCTCCTCATAGGAAGAGAGGACCACCTGCACAGTTTCAAGGAAACCCAGAGGAGGAGGAGGAGGATCCAGAAGAGGGAGAGGAAGATGAGGCACCACGATTTATCAAAGAGTTACCCCGGGTATCTCATCACAAAAATAGCTTTATTTGGCAATTTTTTTCCATCCCACCAGGAGAGAAAAAAGTCAATGCACGATATGCTACGTGCCTTATATGCAAAGATAAATTATCAAGGGGCACTGATAAAAAGTACAGCTATGGAAACTACACGATGCACCGACATATGCAGAGGTGGCATCCATTAAATTATAGTCGGGCAGAGATGCGTGAACTACAGGAGAACCCCCCAACTTCGGTGGCCAGAAAATCTACTGATATTTCTCTCACAGTTGCAGAGGCAAGTGAAACCGTGCCAAATATTCAAAAAATGTTGTCCATATGAAGCTTACTTGCTTATATTGTGGGACATTAATTTCATGCGCAAATATGAGTGTGAAATTAATTAATTTAGCATTCGAGAAACACCGATGCTCTAAACGCCCCAAGTTTTATTTTTTTTTTGTGCTCCTGTTGAGCCCTTTTCAATGCCTCTTTTTGTTCTTTCCCTTTGAAAAAAACAAAAAAAACAAAAAAGTGTTCAAAAAATACAAAAAAACAAATATTGTTCAAAAAAGAAAAAAAATATATAAAACAACAAAAACATTAAAAAAAAAGTTCTTTTCAGAACTACCTCCCCTTTTTACAAAAATTGCTAGAAAGTGTAACACTCTGGCAAGCTGTTTTTTTTTAGTTCGCTTTCCGGTTCGCTCGCCGGTTCGCGAACCGGGAGCTAACCCCAATTTAAAAAAAAAAAAAATAAAGGAGTAAGTACAAGGGAAGAAAACAGAGAGTAATGTTAAAAGAAAGACAGCTATAGGGACTAAACCAGAAATGGTGTTTAATAGATTTATTTACCTAAGAAAAGAAGGAAGAGGATATAATTGTGGAAAACAAAATACATAAGGAAGTGAAAGAATCAAGCATTGAAAATGCAATAGGTTTCACAATAGAAGAGTTTGTTCTTTTGGTTTTGCAAATGGATGAGTGGCGTTGTGTGGATGAGAGGCATTGCGTGGATAATTGGCGTTGTGTGGATTATTGGTGTTGCGTGGATGAGTGGTATTGCGTGGATTAGTGGCATTGCGTGGATGAATTGCGTGTGTGAATGGCGTAGTGTGTGTGAGTGACGTTGTGTGTGTGAGTGCCGTTGTGTGTGTGAGTGGCGTTGCGTGTGTGAATGGCGTTGCGTGTGTGAGTGACGTTACTGTGAGGGGGGGAGGAGAAATGCACACGGCAGACAGGGGAGGGGACGGAGCGGGGACAGTAGAATGAGAAGGTAAAGCAGCCGGGGCGTTTATAGTGAAGCTAAACTTCACTTCAAAGGTGTGGGAGGAGTACGCCTGAGGAAACAGACGGCGATTTGGTAATGTGCACACGCATTTTAGGTCAATGCACTTGTGTATTGAACCAAAACCCACGGGCACAGCTCCAAATTTGCACATTTAAATAATCTTTGTTTAAAGCTCTATAGTCTGAAGCCCTATAGTAGGTGAATGTGATTGAAATGTAACGAAAAGAGTAGAAAACATTTACCTTATAATTCTTGTTAACTTTTTCAATTCGTTTTTCATACTTTCAATCTGTGAAAGAGAGAACAAACATTTCAAAAATATTAAAACATGTATTTAAAAATTAGAAAAGACAAGGGAAAAGGTTCAAGAACAAACAGTTTTTCAACAACTTCGACATTTACAGAAGCCTCTGCTTCTCTACGTCCCCTACACAGTCCTAAAGATATATATTTTAAACAAACAGTATCTTGATGCTGATGAAGTGAGGCCTATTTTGGAACATGGTGCATCTTTTGCACTGCTGATGTCTCACAATAGTGATGCAATGGCAGCGTAAAAGAGATGTAAAGCCATCATAATATTGTCTCTAACATTTTAAATAATTGTTTCAGGATGCAAATAAGATGTGTCCTTTCCAGAGGTTTGATTGAGGTGAGGCCTATTCAGGTTTAAAAAAAAAACAGTACCCAGAAGTGCAGCACTGTAAGCATTAACTTTGACACTTACAGAAGCCTCAGTTTCTCCATATCTACCTCACATTTCTAAATGTATATCATAAGTACAAAAAGTAGAGAATTAATTATACATGTTAAATGGTTTATTTTTGCTGTTCTCAGAATGTATCAAATTTCACTAAAACAGTGACTTGAAGGTATTCATCATGTAACAGCGGGGAAAAAAAACACAATCAAAATGATTGTGTTTAAAAAACCCATACAATATAAGAAATCTGAATTCAAAACTCATAAAAATTAACTTACTTTCCATGACGTCGAAGGATGTCCTATGAATACCTTACACTCCTTTGTGCTATTAATATTTTCAGCCCGCCACTTTCTGAAAGAAAACCTCCATCGTTTTGAAAAATATGTTACATACATGTTTCCACATGGCCAAATCATGTTAGAGCGATTTACAACTTTTGGAATTCTTGTAACCAAATCCCGTCATTTTCTATTTTCGCAACTTTCAGAAAGAAAACGTTTAAGATTACTTTCACAATCCTGGACTACTAATATCTTACTCTTCTTGCTCACTCATGTTCTACTTTTCCTATCACACTGATACTGCTTACTATGAAGCAGACTTACTTGCATCAGGTTTATATAGTTGGATTTTTAAAATGACATTATAATCAAAATTTTGGACCAATAATCTAGACAGCATTGCAGACTTACATTCCCTCTACTCCATGAACCTCTTGAAGTTCCTCAGAGCATATCCCGAGATTCTTTCCCTAAAATTTTGGTTTTAAAAACACCAGGTAAGAATTTTTAAGGTCATACGGCAATTTATTTTTGAAAGTTATAACAGAATCGTTTCAGAGTGACCAGCCGGTTCTGGACTTTAAATAAGCTGTGTAATGTCCTGATGTTGTTGAAGGACTGTCATGATAGATTATTGCTACAGTTACAAAAGTCCTTCCTGATATTGACAACTGCGAAGCAACAACATTTTTTATTAAAGTTGTCAATTTTGTTCCATCAGGCCTACATCGTTGGAACATTAAAATGACATACTGGCCATATCTTCATATAAATAATGTTGACATCATTTCAGATTTACATTGGCTACACTCCATGTTGTGATCAGCTGCTTTTACTAGCTTATTAAAGGACACTGATTTACTGTCTGGCAAAGTTAAATATATAAATCTTTCTGAGTCTACACTAGATGTACTTGATACCCCACAGTTTTCGCAGTCATGCTGCCATTGATAAGAAAGCCCAAACAGGTGATCTACATCTACACCCTCATCTTGCAATACATCAAGCATATACATTAAAAACTCCTGACAATCCTGCTGATTATTTTCAGAGAAGTCTGTTTGACCTGAACATTCGTCTAACAGATAACGAACTTCAGACACACTTTCTACTTTTGTTCGATCAGTGCTACATTTCTCTAACACAGAATTCAACAAACAGCATAAACTTTGTTCCAAATTGAACACAATCTGTTCTTTTAAAGTCTCTAGTGAAAAGAGAACATTAACCACTACATTTGCATAGCAGTTGACACCAGAACTGTTTTCAAATTGAAAACCGACAACATCTTCAACAGAATCCGTTTTCTTTATGCTTACAATTTTCGGTTCATCGACTTTTGGGCTTTTTGCTACAACCTCCCTACTATTACTAATATTTCTTCGTTTTCGGCCTACCACACGTTTCTCAAACAAAGGATATTGAGGCAAAGGTGGCGCATACTCTCTTCTTAACCTATTGTATTCTTTAACACAATCTAGATCCGCACAAATGTTTGTGACATCACAGTCAATCAAGTACAATCCCGATAAAGTTCTAACTCGTGACAATGCCACATATGCCATACCCTCCTTGAACACAGAACTGCCAATATTCACCAATGCACTATCTACACTTAAACCTTGCGATTTATGGATTGTCACCGCATATGCCAAGCAAACAGGAAACTGCTTACGGCGAACATATAAGTCTTTAACAAGCAAAAACCTAGCAGAACAACGACCAATTAGCTGTACTTCCTCAATGCCATCAAATTAATTTTTAAAAATTCAATTCCATCTCTACTTCTGTATTTCTCAAAATCAACAACATTACCCATTGATCCATTTACCAGACCTCTTTCAACATGTAAATTCCTTCTCAAAATGATTCGGCAATTTAAACACACATTCAAAGTCTTTTCAAAACCCGCTGTTTTAGATATTGTCTTCTCTAATGCATCCAATTTTGATTTCAAATTCTCAGACAAAATAATTGTTGATCCCATATGCTCTATTCTGTCAATAGCTTCCAGTTTCACAATCTCTTGCTTTTCTAAATGCAACATTTTGTTGTTGAAGATGGCACATTCTGCAAGAGTTGGCATCAAACATATTCCGGATTTCTTCTCAGTAATTGTCTGAAAAATATTCTCAGGCACAACGTCTTGTTCTGGATATAAATTTGACAGTAATCGTGCATGTAAAGCTTCTTTCCCATGCTCGGTCACTTTTCCAATTCTAATATCTTGTAGAATATTCTTGTAATCTTCATCCTTTGCCTGACGCATATTTTCATGCAGTTCAGCATAATTGAAGTTTAACCATATATTGACGTTGCCAATGCTCACTAGGCACTTCCTGGTATCTTCATGCGTGAGTATTTTGAACCCAGGTTGTCCTTTTACTGGTGTCAGCTGCAGAAGATCTCCGAAAACAATGATGTGTTTGCCACCAAATAACACATCATACTCAGTTTTAAGAACTTCTTGCATTCTCAAATGCACAAAGGCAAGCATGACATTGGAAACCATGCTTACTTCATCAATGATAAGAAGTTTCATTTTCCTCAAGACTCTTGAAACTTCACAACAAGCATCTCCAGATAACTTGTGGTATTGTATTTTGTTGTCATGCTCCACTGGCAGCATCAGTAGACGATGCAAAGTAATACCTTTAATGTTATGTGCTGCCAGTCCAGTTGGAGCGGTAACAACACAAGACAGCGATGACTCAGTCCTTTCCTGCAAATAACAAGAAATTGCTTTAATGAGGAAACTTTTTCCAGTTCCCGCTTCTCCACTCACGTACAGTCGGACAGGCTTCAACGACGTACATGAGCACTCTTTCTTCTCATGACTTAATCCATGATCAATTTGCTTGGTAACTTCGTCATATATTTTCCTCTGCTCAACGTTGAGTTGTTTTTCCAAGTCTTCTAAGTTAACCGCATCCTCCTGAGCATGTGCCATGGCTCTTTCCACTTCATTCATAGCAGTGGCAGCTTCATTTTCGATAATAGGTCCTCCTAGTGGATCCTGACTCAATGAAACAGAACTCTGACTGTCCTGAGAACTGTCTCTGGCCATCTCGGCTGCAATCGTTGCCTCCTGCTCAATTTCCAAAGTCAACATTTCTTGATATTTGGGAAAAGCAGGACATTCTATGGTCTCCTTGGCGGCAGTGAAAGAGTCTTCGTAACACAGGAAATCTCCAAGCAGTTCCTCTTCTGCACGCCAAGGCTTGAAAAGTTGCAAAAGTGCTAAATAGAAAAACTCCTTTTTTTCTGGAGATTCGCCACTCAATTTTCGATGGTTTACTAATTGACATTTTCTTTGCTTGACCAGACATCCCTCACTTCCAATTACAGCATACACTCCTTTCTCAATATCTTCTTTGATGTTCCTCTTGAATATGTAATTTTGTAGAACCTCATACAAACAAACATTCTCAAGGTGACTACTTCGATTTGGATAATATGTATCCAACATGTTGGTCTTCAAAATGTCGGTACTGTTTGGCTCCTTTTCCGCCAAATACTCAATTTCCCGCACAGGTTTCAGAACTCGATTACGCATTGCAGCAAGACCAAGACTCGCCCAAACGATACTCCTGGATTTGGCATAAAGACTTGCTGAAGACAACCGGTCAGAACATTCATAAGCTCCAATTTCTCGATGCGACAACATCTTCAGACTGAAACTGTACAACTTCTTACTGAGGCTCTTTTCATGGGAAATGTCCTCCCACATATCCTTCAATTCTGTCTTTTCTTTTTTGGTGATGTAAGATGTGACATACCGAGCCACAGCCATACAGTTGTCAGCCACGAACTGTATATCCATGTTAGCATTCCACATGGACAAAATCACTGGGTTGTAATCGTTGATGTACTTGGACTCTTCGTTCCTTTTCAAATTGTATGTATTTTTGGGTGATTTCCTCGTCACATTATGTCGCAGAGAAGACATCAAACTGTTCACTCTTCCTTTAGAAATCACCGGTCGTGGAAAGTTGAAACGACATTTGGTGTAGAACTTGTCCTTGTTTCTGAATTTACGACGACAGTACTTTCCACAACGATGGCTTTGGAAACGTAGAACTTGTTCTCTTAGGCTTTTCTTCTCCAGTGCATTTGGAACAGCACACGTAGAATACTGTTCTATGAAACTCATCACTAAGTCATCCGGATCTGTTCCAAATTTAGGTGCATCCTTGATCCACAGCAGCATATGTATATGAGGAGCACCTCTTGCTTGGTACTCCTTTCTCCAGAAGAAATCCAACACCTCTCCAAGAGGTGGATTCTTCTTATTCATGATGAAAGACATCATAGCTTCAAATCTATGATTGAAGTACCTGCATACATTCACTGGATCCAAAGAACACAGTTCTCCGGGTGTCTTGAATTCAATGTTTTCAATGTTTCCATTTGCCTCTCGTAGAAATTCAAGTAAGTCTTCCCAGCCATACTCGGCACAGCTCAGAGTGAGGAACCATGTCGGAGTTTCTAAGTTCCTCAGCATACATTTTAAATCACCATGACGACGGTACCAGTACTCATTAGTACCACGCTGACACGCCATGAGATTAATTAGGTGAGAATCCAAAATACTGTCTTGGACATTGACTTTATGCATAAAGTCACTTGCCGAGATGTTTCGCATCTGTATACCACTTTTCAAGATGTGGTTCACTGCATATGACAGTCCAGACAGATCGCTTTCAAACAGGAGATGAAACAAATAGGGAATGCATTGACGAAACCTAGGATCTTCTGCATACAAACGTAAAGTCCGGTATTCAGAAGCAGGAATTTGATGTGGTCGCTCATCATATCTTCCTCCTTGACCTGTTGGAAATAGCTGTGGGAAACACTGAGCTTCCAAACTTTCCTCCCAAACACTGTTTGGACTCCCTTTGGCTTGTTTCATTTGAAACAACTCAATAGCATTCCCCATGACTTCCTTGGAATGCAAAGGATGAACACTATAATGTTCATATATTTCTTCACTTTTAGAGGCTTCTACTTTCTCAATTTGGCCAGCACACAAATCACTATCGTCTTCATCACTTACTTCCTCTTCTGCAACATATACATTCTTATAGTACTTATTATTTTTTTTCAAATACAATGTTGCCTTTTTGACTTTCCTAACATCCACTAAATCTTGCCATATTTTCTTATTCTTTGTCGGAACCCCATTAACTAAGATAACCAGAGGTTCCTCTTCCACTTTTTCTACTCCAATTGTGTTAATGTTTTTGTTCAAATCTAGAGGCAAATAAACAACTCTTCCCTTTAATCCTCTCTGTAAATCTGATGGAGGCAACTTCCCTGTCTTTGGCTCCATTCTTACAATAGCCTGAAAGGGATGGATACTTTGAATCAAAATAGATTCATAAGTATTTAAATCCTTCAATTCAGAAGGAATCTCAACCAATTTCAGATTATTATGAACCGCCCTAGCAGGCATCTGGTTTTGGTTTCATTTGTTACAACAATAAGTACACACACGTTGATCCAATCCCAAATCAAAACAATTTTCTACCATCAAGTATGTTGCGAAATCCTTCCATTCACTATTATTTTCCCTTTCACTTTTTGCATATAAATCCACTAACTTAATCTGATTCTTATAATAAGTGCGTCGACAACACACACAAGAGAAATTAGCCTCTCACTTGATTTCACCTGAAACGTGGCAATTTCCTTCTGAAAATGATCTGTACTGGAAACCTGTACATTATCTTCAACATTACCCTCTACTTCTGGGTCAATTTGAACATTCTCAACTTTACTTCCAAAGTAACAAAACTCAATTTCTTCACAAATATTCTTGACATCTATTTCAGAACCATGCAAAAGAGCAGCACATAATTGTTTAAGCATAATTGCTGGACTCTTAGCATAATACAACATTCTGACTAATTTCCTCACTTTATTATGATGCACTGCTAGCATCCTGAAATGATGAAAAACACTCTGGCATACTCTCCTGGAAAGACAAGCCAGTGAATGACCACGCAAACCTGTCACTTCTCTCACTCTGCAAGGATCTAATTCTTGCAACAACTTCATTTTCTGCTTCAAACTTTTCTTATTAAATGTCCGTACAAAATCACAAAGCAAATTGATGGAATCCTGTCGCACACTGCAAATAGAACTACACTTCCAAATGTACACAGGACCTTTAGGACGTCTTTCTAAAACCTCATTACCTAACACCTCTTCTATCTCTGTTGTCACAAGTTTTTCTTTTTCAACTGGACAACCATCCTTCACTTCATAAGCTCGACCACTGGTGTCAACTGCAAGCACCAAATCATTATCCTGAAAATAACTCTCCTCATTAAAAAATGCCTCACAACTTGAACTATGCATCCATTCTCCGGAAAAAACTTCACAAAAATTACTTCGATTAACTACTCTCTTCCATCTACTATTTGATTTGAAATCAGAAATTACCTTGTTTAGTTTCCTAATTCTATTGATTACCAAAATAAATAACTTTCGCTTAATTTCGAAAGCATGATCAATAATTTTCTCTACATTTTTCTTTTTCTTATAAAATGCCACTTTCTGTTGGCCTTTCTTAATATTTTTTAATAAATTAACTATTATCCTGTTGCGGAACATTCGTTTTCGAATGTCCCTAAACTGTTGTTTCCTTCTACTATCATGCACAGAGTTATCTCTTGCTCTAGCAGTAACATTTTTGATTGGTCTTTCCTTTCCGTTTAAATTGCTTCTCTTTTTCTGGACTGAAACATTTTCTGTAGAAATACTTTTTTTACTACAAATATTTCTTATGAATGATTTCGTGGTCTTACCCGGAGCTTTCTTGGTGATTTGACAAGTTTTTTTGGGAGAGGACTGCTGCAGTAATAGCTGAACTTGCTGTCTTCGACGTTTTCTAGCCTTTCTAATTCGATTCTTAGTTGGCAATTTCAAATTTTGAAATGATCTGCAGTTGAATCTGTGATAAAATATAAAAAAATGTTATTAGCCACTATTACCAAACAGTAAATGAATAACAGTCATCAAAAACTTTACACCCTACTTATTATTTAACATAGCAAATCTTTTGCACCACCACTGCGTCACAAAAGTGACGCACAGTGGTACAAAACAGGCATACACCTATCATAAATCTCTCCCTAACATTTTAAATGATTGATTCAGGATGACGATAAGGTGTGGCCTATCTAGAGGTTTGTTTGGGCCCAGATCTTTGGACTGGGGTGAATGTGTGACATTGATCCACATTCGGTCCATCAACTGTTTTGTTTGTTTGAGGTGAGGCCAACACACGGTTGCAGATGAGATTTTCGCTTGTTGAAGAAAACAAAGGAGATAATACATGTGAAGGCCTACCAATGAAGTAAGTCATGTCCACTTCACTCTTGAACAAAGGGCAGACCTCTTTTGAATCTGTGGTCAGACCTAAACTTCATCTGCACAATGTCATTCATAAACTTAGGAAACACTAGTGATGTAATTGAAAAATGTGGAGTTTCTTTTCCTCATTTCAGAATTACATCACCTGTGTTTCCTCATTGACTTTAAATGTCCTTAAGACACATGAAAGCGTTTTTTGATTGCCCTTGCACCATTTCTGGGTCATTTTTAACATGGCTATGTAACTCCCATAATCAAAATCTAAATTTGCCAAGCACAGGTGGGAGCATATTTACAAGAAACTTGCCCCATGGAGAATGCTCTTCAATTTAAATGGGAAAAATAACATCATAGACACTCAAATGCCTTATAAATATGCCCCAAACAACCTATGAAGCTCTAGCAGTACATATCCAGAAATGTAATTGATTTCAAAAAAAGTTTTAAAACACAACATATAAATCAATTGAATACCAACATTCAAGAGGAAATGACTTAAAATGTCCTTAAGACACATGAAAGCGTTTTTTGATTGCCCTTGCACCATTTTTGGGTCATTTTTAACATGGCTATGTAACTCCCATAATCAAAAACTAAATTTGCCAAGCACAGGTGGGAGCATATTTACAAGAAACTTGCTCCATGGAGAAAGCTCTTCAATTAAAATGGGAAAAATAACATCATAGACACTCAAATGCCTTATTAAATATACCCCAAACAACCTATGAAGCTCTAGCAGTACATATCCAGAAATGTAATCGATTTCAAAAAACGTTTTAAAACTCAACATATAAATCAATTGTATACCTATATTCAAGAGGAAATAACTAAAAACGTCCTTAAGACACATAAAAGCGTTTTTTTGATTGCCCTTGCACCATTTTTGGGTCATTTTTAACATGGCTATGTAACTCCCATAATCAAAATCTAAATTTGCCAAGCACAGATGGGAGCATATTTACAAGAAACTTGCCACCATGGAGAAAGCTCTTCAATTAAAATGGGAAAAATAATATCAGAGACACTCAAATGCCTTATAAATATGGCCCAAACAACCTATGAACCTCTACCAGTACATATCCAGAAATGTAATTGTTTTCAAAAAATCGTTTTTAAACACAACATATCTGTTTCAGCTTACATGAGACACCATGGAATGGGCTCCAAAATCTATTTGTATATCACTTGAGACAAAGCAACATTTTAAAAACACAGCTTTCTTCATGATTTTCTCCTTAAATTATACTATTCTCTATCTAAATTAAATAAATCTTTTCTCACCTTAGCAAATACTTTTTGAGTTTCAAAACAGTCTCAGAAATACACCAAATTGTCTTCAGCAGAACAAAGAGGATGCACTCCAGAGGCTGCAGCTATAGAAAGCACAGAAATGCTGATATTCATTACACATATCTCTCATATTAGCCAATCATAACTCTTCCCTCACTTTTTTCAAATCAAAACCCTTCCCCCCTCTGCCCTCTCTGCCTTTTTTGCTTAGCAACCACCTCCTGAAAGACCTCTCATGTTTGCAAGTTCACACAACAATGTTTCAATTGAACTCTGAACTCTCAGTGCACCTGCGTATCCAGTGCAATCTTTCATTAAATGTTTTTTCCTTGACCATTCACATTACATCTTTCAAAGAACACATCCATGCACCCTAACTTTCTGTTTTCAGAAATGGAAATGACCCAATCACTGCTAATGAATCATGAGCACTGGAAATCCACAGTTTTTTTTCTTCACAAACTCCTACTGTTTCAACTGCCCTTTCATTACCACACTTCATCTGACTGCAGCACAACCTTCTCTCACCATGTTTTATGTCTGGATTGTTGGACATAGTTACATCTACTGGGCTCAAAGGTATGCTGAGAACAGAAATTTACATAACCTCAATTTACAAGATGTGGAAATTAAGTGGTTGGGCCAAAGAGGATTAAAATGTCACCAATTGATACCATTGGTGAAAACCTTTATGCATTTGCCAAAACCTGACCTGTTAATTGTGCACTGTGGAGGTAATGATTTGGGCACTTTGACTGCGGTAGGTCTAGAAATGCTTTTAAAGGACACCTTTGAGCAATTAATGGCACTTTTTCCTCAAACTGCCTTGGTATATTCAAATATATGCCAAAGACAGAAATGGAGGTGGTCCAACCAATTTTGTCCACAAATTGAGTAGTCGAGGAAGCATGTAAACAAATCTGTTTCAGCTTACATGAGAGACCATGGAATGGGCTCCATGTACAACAATAACTTGCGCTACTGCATGCAAGATATCTACAGAGGAGATGGAGTTCACTTCTCAGATGAGGGCAACAGAATTTTCATTTTGAATTTAAGACTGTGCATTGGTACCTACTTATAAGTACCAAAATGTACCATAAACCCAAAAGCTCTTCTCAGAGCTACCCTACATCTGATCACTCACAATTATTATTTTACTCTAACTTTTTTCTCTAAATTTCAACAAACTACGCTCCCCGGAGCGCTACCCAGTACGCGAACCGGAAGCTAACTCCGCAAAATTTCTAAAAAAATGTTTTTTTCCTGCACATATGGGCCTCCTCAGCCACCCTCAGAAAACCTAGGGGGTCAAGATACGTGTACCGTGCCCCCTTCTACCCATTCTGAACATTATTTGCCCTCCATCTTGTATCTTAATTCGACCGAAACACAAAATGGTGGACTCCCGTAACGCTGCTGGTTCGCGAACATGACCGCTTCCAGGGAAGCGGTCCAAAAAAAAAGGTGGGAAAGTAATTTACAGAAAAACGACTAGAGACACTCTCACCAAATATAGATTAGCTCATACTACATAACAATCCCTTTCATTTTCACAAATTTGATTGAAATTCCATTTAGCCATTTAGCCTGTAGACCTCTCTAAATACCGTGAGGTAAATTACTTCACAAAACACATCTGAAGTGTTGGAATTGACAACCAAGGAAAATGTTACTTTCATTTTCTACTTTTATTACCTGACATTTGATTGGTTATATACCTGAATATATATAAAGGAAGAGAAGGAAACACAGCCATTTTGACTGCTACTTCTTGTTGTACATTTCAATTGAATTATCACTAAACACTTCAACTTGTTTGTAAAGGTAAGTTGTTATTTTTAAAACTGAAGTATATTGTGCACTATAAGTTAATATGGTAAACTTTTTCTGATAGTTATATACTATCCCTCTGTAGTAGTTATAGATTTAGATAGACTTCTCTGTTATAGTTATGGATGGAGTTAGGCTTCTCTTGTATAATTATGAATTTACTTACGTTAAATCACATACACTTTTTTATATTCCTACTTCCACTCTGATACTATACACTGCCAAAAGATAAATTCACTGATAAAAACTGCCTATCTAAAATTAATCCCAGCAGTGCCCTATCTCTACTAATATATATTTATCCAAATTTCAGGCAAAATGGAAGGCGAACAGAAAGTTGAATTTCCAATTGTCCTGCAAGAGAGCAGCCAAGAAATCATTGATCCAAATGAAATTGAATTTATGAATGAAACTTGGGACTAAGCATGGGCGGAAAATCCGTTTCGCTTGCGGATTTTGCGGATTTTCGGTAAATTCGCAATCCGCGAGATTCGCAAATCTCCCGCAAAATCCGCAAATCCGCGAGCAGCGGATTTTATGGCTTGCTCGCACTGTTCGCGTGAGTTCGCGGCTTCCCAGTACAACTTTGCGCCCCGCGAATAAGTGCAAAATTGCAGAAATACGATCTTAGCAAAACTGAAACTACTTACCAGGTTCAAAAGTTCAGGCTCATCATTAGTAGCCATTTCCTGTAGTGCTTCCTGAGGGGCCCCTCCAGAGTTCAGTTGCCAGTTGCAACTATTATGTGACCCTGCTCTGAACGTCAGAATAGTTACACATATGCCACAAAGGTCCTGAATTACAGCTAAGGGAGACAAGCAGGAGCCAGGCTGGAAGTTCAAATCCATTAATCAGCCCCTAATTCATTATTGTCAGTTGGGGCAGGGCAGGTGTTGTAACTAATTTTGCAACAATGAAAGCACTTAGCAAGTGCAAAAGATCACTAATCAGGAAGCACTAAGGAAGCAGGTGCCAGCTAAAAAAATATTCTGTGACACATTAATCAGCCCCAAATTAATTCAGGTCACTTGAGGCAGGGAAGGTGTGCTTGCATTGCCACAATAATGTACACTGACTGGACAACCAGAGGGTGCTGTGATGAAACAGAGGGTGGCATGGGTGGGCCAGAGGGTGGCATGAGTAGTCAGAGAGTGGCAGTGGTGACAGAGAGTGGCAGTGATGAAGAAGAGTGTCCCAAACAGGCTGGACACGTAGAAACAACAAGTTCGCGAAACTTGCGACCCGACAGGTAAGTTTGCAATTTGCGAAATTGTACAAAACCCTCGCGAACTGGCAGAAACCCGCGCAAACACAAAAAAAAAAATCCGCAAAAATTCGCGAGAATTCGCGGATTTTGCGGATTGCGAGTTCGCAAATCCGCAAAATTCGCGAACGCGAGATTCGCAAAATTCGCCCATGCTTACTTGGGACCAAGAACTACTGCAATGTGTGGAAGCAGTAGATGACCTCCTTAAAAATGAGGACATTTTACACCCTCAGAGACTACAAACTATGTTCAATGAAAATAATGACATTTCTGACAGTGAAATGTTAGAAAGTTTATTAAATTATGAAACACAATCACAATAATAAAAATTGCTTAAAAAAAGAAATAAAAAAATAATCAACAAAACCAACAATCAATTAACATACAGTATTTGAAAAGTCTATCATTCTTTTTTCCTTATAGTACGCTGCCCAGAACGCTTTCCGGTTCGCGAATCGGCCGCTCCCCACGCAAAAAAAAAAAAATGTTTTTTATTTTGCCCTGCTGGGCCCTTTTAAAACCTCCACATAAAACCTAGGGGGTCAACGAGGATCTACTATGCCCTCTTATGGTAATTTCCCCCTTTGTTTTGGCCTCCTCTTGTCTCTCGATCCTACCGAGAGACAAGATGGCGGCCGCTCTGGACTGTTTAGAATGTTGACAGACACCGAAGAGCCAATCAGCTTCGCATCGCAAAGCTCCGTTACGCGAAAAGTACGCGAACCGGAACGCTGCCCGGAGCGCTGTTACAGATATATATCTTTTTTTGAACGTTAATTTCTCAAAATCCACTGGAGCACATATATTGAGACCTAGCAAAGGCACATCGGGCTAACAGTCCCTACAATTTTCCCAAGTTTCGTGCAAATCCATTCAGCCATTCGAGCTAAAAATGAGGCCAACCGCCCTATGGAAATTAAAATGAGAAAAACGCGTTTTGGGACCCCCCTTTTTTCTCGGCCCCCCCTTGACGCCCCCCCTAAATTTTCAGGGGCTGATCAGAAACAAAATGTGCCATTTTCCAGAAAATTTCAGCCAATTCTGTCCACAAACGCCAAAGTTATTAGACATAGAATTTTCAAAAATCCCATAGGGAAAAAATCCTAACTATATATACCTACTGGCGACCGCCAGTAGGTAATATATATATATATATATATATATATAAGAAGTCTCAGCACTTATTATAACTTTTGTCTGCTTCTGTCTATTGATCATTACAGCACATGTTTTCTATACAAAAATCACTTAGGTTCAATAAATATTAAAAAACGTCCTTTTGTCCCGAGTGTTAGAGCGAAAGGTTCTAGATCTGGCACCAGAGTTCCTGAGGGCACAGGGTTGTCATGTTCAGTAGTTGTCATAACTGTACGCTCCCTATCTTGGTTAGGGGGCTAATGGTGGCACTGTGAGCCAGCTGGTCCAAGGGAAGACATACCCTGTGGGGGTGCATGGAAACAGTCTGGCACCATCCTAAATGTATTTAGTCAAAAAATGTGCAGTTCGTACTGATTAGTGGAAACTACATGACACTGCGAGAAGCAAACTCACACATAAAAAACATCAATCTGAAGACACCAGGAGAACTTTGCTCCCTGGAGCCTGCAAATGTTTACAAATATTTTAACCACAGATTTCAGGGGATGATGGCTTTCATCTGCAACAAAACTATTCCTCCTCTTGGCTAAATAACTGATATCTTTTGATGCAAAGAGTACCAAGCTAAAGGTGCTTCTTTATTTTATTTTATTTTATGTTGAAAGTTGCGCGAACAAGACACAAAGGGGCATCAGAGTGCTGTACAGCGTTGTCATCTGCAATTACACAGAATATAAAGAAGGTAAGACATTCACGAAGAGTAGGGTGTTTCAGTGGTGCCACAGAGCACTCTGAGTAAAACATTGTACAAATAGAAAGAACCAAGATGTGCGATGTGCATCAAGGAATATTAACAAAAAGGGAGCGAGCAAAAATCAAAAGTTGATGTAGTTAAAGGAGTTATCGAGGACTAGAACAAAAAGAAGGTAAAACCATATCATAGAAGATCAGTGAAAATATTTCAAGATTTTGGTTATTAACAAAACACAAGAGCATGATCAGTGTATTCATGTTCATTCATTAGTAGTCTTTTGACCAGTTTTTTTTAAAGGAAGTTGTGGAAGGATTTGATCTGATCTATGATGGCAAGGAGTTCCAGATTCTTGGAGTAAGACCGGAATGCGCACGGCTGTACGATCTTTTCTTTTTGAATGTTGGAAGTTTCAAAAGAAGGGTGGAGGTACTTCTGAGGTTCCGGTTGGAGCCCGATAGCTCAAGTTTATTTGCTAGATAGTATGGGGTACTGTGGTGTATGGCTTTATGAGTCAGACATGCTATCTTGAGTCGGATTCTAGCTTCAATAGATAACAAGTTTAGCTGCAAAATGTCGGGTGAATTGTGATCAAATTTCCTAGAACCCATTAAAAACCTGGCCAATGCAATCAAGGTCGCTCTGAGTGGGGCCAGGCTAGCTTTGGGAAGACCTGCAAGGGTCACCAGTCCATATTCCAATCTAGGGATAATCAGGGATTGAACTGCCGGCCTGAGATCTTTGGGGAGGAATGGTTTGATTTTCTTCAGTGTGTTGAGTTGGAAATTGGCTCCCCTAGTAGTAGCACTGTGTGCTTGCATGTTTAGGTGTTTATCCAAGGTGATACCTAAGATTTGGCAGAGTCTATAAAATGAGGAGTGCAGTTCAGAGCAGTTAGGTGTTTAATCCAGTCAAGGGTAGTAGCTGAGTGATTAGGTAGGGTGATAAAAGAAATTCCTTTTTTGAGAGTATTTAGTAGGAGATGGTTCTGAGTTAGCCATAGTTGAGTTAGGGTAAGTGCAGCATTTAAAGTTTTTATGTCCTCTTGCAAGGAGATCTTCAGGTACAATTGCGTGTCATCCGCATACATATGGTATTGTATATTGGCTCTGTGCAGAATGACCACAAGAGGCTCCATAAATAGGTTGAAGAGAGTGGGCAAGAGCGTAGAACCTTGGGGGACTCCAGTCAGGACAGGGGTACTGGAAGCAAGGGCATGATTAACTTTGATCCTTTGCGTGCGGTTGTGAAGGATGGAGGCAAACCAATTTAGGACCGGGCCTGACAATCTTATCCTATGTTTTAGGAGATCAATCAAGTTTTCTTGTTTGATGGTATCAAAGGCTGAGAACAGGTCTAGAAGGATCAGAAGACAAGGGGCATTTTGGTCATCAACAATGTGAGTTAGTGCCGTTTCAGTGCTGTGTCCTGCTCTGAGACCCGGCTGATTAGGATCCAGGAGTTGATATTTCTCAATATGTTCGCAGAGCTGTATATGAACGCATTTTTCAAGCAATTTCGCTGCTGGTGATAGGTCGAAAGTTGTTTGAATCTGATAGGTCCTCATTGGGCTTCATAGGAATGAGAGTAACTTGGCCAACTTTTGGGCAGTCCAGAATCTTTCCCTTTAAGAGGGATTCATGAATGATCCTGGACCAAAGAGGGAGAAAGGCTGAGATTAAATCTTTATAGAGCTTGGCAGGTAGAGGATCACCAAAGTGGTTGGAGGGTTTGATGGATGCCATGTTGCGAAGTATCTCAGTGCAGTCTGGTAGGAAAAAACTGACCAAGAGGCATTGTTTTTGGGGCCCAAAGGTGAGTGTATTGTTTTGGATTCTACCTCCATCCCTGATCCTGTGGGCGGTATCTTGGATAGCAAGGTTGGGGTGGGGGATAATAGTAAGCGTGGGCGTAAAATCCGTTTCGCTCGCGGAATTTGCGGATTTTTGGCAAAATCACGGTCCGCGAATCGCGCAAATTTGCCCAAAAATCCACAAATTTGCAAGCTGCGAATTATTTTGCTTGGTCGCGCTTGAAAAATACAATATTGCGCATGCGGCGTTGACTTACCGTGATTCTGAGTCCGCCGAGTTGTTTTTCTCCCAGTTTGCGTGTGCTGCGCCATTTTGGAACTTGCTGCGTGATTGCGCAAGAGTTTTTCGAATGCAATTACTTCATCGCGGCTCGCCATCTTGCACAGCGAGAGTTTGACAACGCGAGTACGTCATGAGGGCCCGCGATCACGCATTGCGGGAGTAAACAATGCTGAACACGTACATGCGGCGCGCAGCTGACTTCCGGCGGGAGATTTGAACAGCTTGCTTTGCCGAAATTGCAAACATTGCAATTCTGCACAAAAAGTCGACGGCAAAAAGCATCAACCTTCTGAAAATGATGATTTTGATCAGAATAACTCATCAGATTGACATTTGGCAGCACTTTTTGGTGCAAGGAGTCCATTTTTGGCGTGGGGGGGTGAAGTGCCCTAGAATCTCCAACTTCCTGTGCCTGTCCAGCAGGCTCCTAAAAAGTGCTTTGTCCATGTCCTGCTCACTTTTGATTTGGATCTGGAGCTGGAAGGATTACTTTTTGTGGCTGCTGCTGGATATTTGTATTTGAGGACTTTTTGGACTTTGGAGTTTGGATCACTTTTGGACTTGAGATTTTACAAGTAAGTTGGTGTTGTTTGTTTGGGGCATTGCAGTTACTGCAACTACAGTTTTAAAACTTTTTTCACAACTTAAAAAAATATATATATTGTGGGTAGCCACAGTATCCAGTAGGCCCAGGGTTAGTCATGGGTGCATGATACAACTGTTTCTGGGATTTTTTTAACTTAATTCTCTTTTATGTCATGGAATTTTAGCTCACTGTTATATGTTGATTTTTTTTGTTGGGGTGCCTGTAAAGCCTCACTAGCCAGTAGGCCCAGGGGTAGTGAGTGGTGCATGGACCAAGTCTTTCTGTGGGGTGTCTTTAATTTGGACATCATTGAGGGCATGGATGGCATTGGATTGAGGTAATTTTTGTGTGTTTTTCGACTTTTTGGGGTGTTGTTGGGGTCTGGCCATGTGGGTGGGGGCCATTTTGAGGCCTGGTCCAGGCAGGGCATGGCCATGTGGCTGGGGGTCAAGGGCCCATTTCAAAGCCAGGCGGTGTGCTCAGGCCTGCACCCAGTTTGCCTTGCTTTCTTCCATTAGGCCGAGGGGTACTGAGTGGTGCATGGACCAAGTCTTTCTGTGGGGAGTCTTGAATTTAACCATCATTGAGGGCATGGATGGCATTGGAATGTGCTGATTTTTGAGTGTTTTTTTACTTTTTGGGGTGTTCTTGGGGCCTAGCCATGTGGGTGGGGGCCATTTTGAGGCCTGGTCCAGGCAGGGCCTGGCCATGTGGCTGGGGGCCAAGGGCCCATTTTGAAGCCAGGCAGTGTGCTCAGGCCTGCACCCAATTTGCCTTGCTTGCTTCCATTCGGCCCAGGGCTACTCAGTGGTGCATGGACCAAGTCTTTCTGTGGGGCGTCTTGAATTTAAACATCATTGAGGGCATGGATGGCATTGGATTGTGGTGATATTTGTGAATTTTTCGACTTTTTTGGGTGTTGTTGGGGCCTGGCCATGTGGGTGGGGGCCATTTTGAGGCCTGGTCCAGGAAGGGCCTTGCCATGTGGCTGGGGGTCAAGGGCCCATTTTGAATCCAGGCAGTGTGCTCAGGCCTGCACCCAGTTTGCCTTGGTTTCTTCCATTAGGCCCAGGGGTACTCAGTGGTGCATGGACCAAGTCTTTCTGTGGGGTGCCTTGAATTTAAACATCATTGAGGGCATGGATGGCATTGGATTGTGGTGATTTTTGTGTGTTTTTTTACTTTTTGGGGTGTTGTTGAGGCCTGGCCATGTGGGTGGGGGCCATTTTGAGGCCTGGTCCAGGCACAGCCTGGCCATGTGGCTGGGGGTCAAGGGCCCATTTTGAAGCCAGGCAGTGATCTCAGGCCTGCACCCAGTTTGCCGTGTTTTCTTCCATTAGGCCCAGGGGTACTCAGTGGAGCATGGACCAAGTCTTTCTGTGGGGCGTCTTGAATTTAAACATCATTGAGGGCATGGATGGCATTGTAATGTGGTGATTTTTGTGTGTTTTTCGACTTTTTGGGGTGTTGTTGGGGTCTGGCCATGTGGGTGGGGGCCATTTTGAGACCTCGTCCAGGCAGGGCCTGGCCATGTGGCTGGGGGTCAAGGGCCCATTTTGAAGCCAGGCAGTGTGCTCAGGCCTTCACCCAGTTTGCCTTGCTTTCTTCCATTAGGCCCAGGGGTACTCAGTGGTGCATAGACCAAGTCTTTCTGTGGGGCGTCTTGAATTTAAACCTCATTGAGGGCATGGATGGCATTGGATTGTGGTGATTTTTGTGTATTTTCGACTTTTTGGGGTGTTGTTGGGGCCGGGCCATGTGGGTGGGGGCCATTTTGAGGCCTAGTCCAGGCAGGGCATGGCCATGTGGCTACGGGGGTCGAGGGCCCATTTTGAAGCCAGGCAGTGTGCTCAGGCCTGCACCCAGTTTGCCTTGTTTTTTTCCATTAGGCCCAGGGGTACTCAGTGGTGCATGGACCAAGTCTGTCTGTGGGGCGTCTTGAATTTAAACATCATTGAGGGCATGGATGGCATTGGATTGTGGTGATTTTTGTGTGTTTTTTTACTTTTTGGGGTGTTGTTGGGGCCTGGCCATGTGGGTGGGGGCCATTTTGAGGCCTTGTCCAGGCACGGCCTGGCCATGTGGCTGGGGGTCAAGGGCCCATTTTGAAGCCAGGCAGTGTGCTCAGGACTGAACCCAGTTTGCCTTGCTTTCTTCCATTAGGCCCAGGGGTACTCAGTGGTGCATGGACCAAGTCTTTCTGTGGGGCGTCTTGAATTTAAACATCATTGAGGGCATGGATGGCATTGGATTATGATGATTTTTGTGTGTTTTTCAACTTTTTGGGGTGTTGTTGGGGCCTGGCCATGTGGCTGGGGGCCATTTTAAGGCCTGGTCCAGGCAGGGCCTGTCTATGTGGCTGGGGGTCAAGGCCTCATTTTCAAGCCAGGCAGTGTGCTCAGGCCTGCACCCAGCTTGCTTTGCTTTCTTCCATTAGGCCCAGGGGTACTCAGTGGTGCATGGACCAAGACTTTCTGTGGGGCGTCTTGAATTTAAACATTATTGAGGGCATGGATGGCATTGGATTGTGGTGATTTTTGTTTGTTTTTCGACTTTTTGGGGTGTTGTTGGGGGCTAGCCATGTGGGTGGGGGAAATTTTGAGACCTGGTCCAGGCAGGGCCTGGCCATGTGGCTGGGGGTCAAGGGCCCATTTTGAAGCCAGGCAGTGTGCTCAGGCCTGCACCCAGTTTGCCTTGCTTTCTTCCATTAGGCCCAGGGGTACTCAGTGGTGCATATACCAAGTCTTTCTGTGGGGCGTCTTGAATTTAAACATCATTGAGGGAATGGATGGCATTGGATTGTGGTGATTTTTGTGTGTTTATTGACTTTTTGGGATGTTGTTGGGGCCTGGCCATGTGGGTGGGGGCGATTTTGAGGCCTGGTCCAGGCAGGGCATGGCCATGTGGCTACGGGGTCAAGGGCCCATTTTGAAGCCAGGCAGTGTGCTCAGGCCTGCACCCAGTTTGCCTTGCTTTCTTCCATTAGGCCCTGGGGTACTCAGTGGTGCATGGACCAAGTCTTTCTGTGGGGCGTCTTGAATTTAACCATCACTGAGGGCATGGATGGCATTGGATTCTGGTGATTTGTGCGTGTTTTTCAACTTTTTGGGGTGTTGTTGGGGCCTAGCCATGTGGGTGGGGGGCATTTTCAGGCCTGGTCCAGGCAGGGCGTGGCCATGTGGCTGGGGGTCAAGGGCCCATTTTGAAGCCAGGCAGTGTGCTCAGGCCTGCACCCAGTTTGCCTTGCTTTCTCCCATCAGGCCCAGGGGTACTCAGTGGTGCATGGACCAAGTCTTTCTGTGGGGCGTCTTGAATTTAAACATCATTGAGGGCATGGATAGCATTGGTTTGTGGTGATATTTGTGAGTTTTTCAACTTTTTGGGGTGTTGTTGGGGCCTGGCCATGTGGGTGGGGGCCATTTTGAGGCCTGGTCCAGGCACGGCCTGGCCATGTGGCTGGGGGTCAAGGGCCCATTTTGAAGCAAGGCAGTGTGCTCAGGCCTGCGCCCAGTTTGCCTTGTTTTCTTCCATTAGGTCCAGGGGTACTCAGTGCTGCATGGACCAAGTCTTTCTTTGGGGCGTCTTGAATTTAAACATCATTGAGGGCATAGATGGTATTGGATTGTGGTGATTTGTGCGTGTTTTTTGACTTTTTGGGGTGTTGTTGGGGCCTGGCCATGTGGGTGGGGGCCATGTTGAGGCCTAGTCCAGGCACGGCCTGGCCATGTGGCTGTAGTCAAGGGCCTATTTTGAAGCCAGGCAGTGTGCTCAGGCCTGCACCTAGCTTGCTTCGCTTTCTTCCATTAGGCCCAGGGGTACTCAGTGGTGCATGGACCAAGTCTTTCTGTGGGGCGTCTTGAATTTAACCATCATTGAGGTCATAGATGGCATTGGATTCTGGTGATTTTTGCGTGTTTTTCAACTTTTTGGGCTGTTGTTGCGGCCTAGCCATGTGGGTGGGGGCCATTTTGAGGCCTGGTCCAGGCAGGGCGTGGCCATGTGGCTGGGGGTCAAGGGCCCATTTTGAAGCCAGGCAGTGTGCTCAGGCCTGCACCCAGTTTGCCTTGCTTTCTCCCATTAGGCCCAGGGGTACTCAGTGGTGCATGGACCAAGTCTTTCTGTGGGGCGTCTTGAATTTAAACATCATTGAGGGCATGGATGGCATTGGTTTGTGGTGATATTTGTGAGTTTTTTTACTTTTTGGGGTGTTGTTGGGGCCTGGCCATGTGGGTGGGGGCCATTTTGAGGCCTGGTCCAGGCAGGGCATTGCCATGTGGTGGGTGGTCAAGGGCCCATTTTGAATCCAGGCAGTGTGCTCAGGCCTGCACCCAGTTTGACTTGCTTTCTTCCATTAGGCCCAGGGGTACTCAATGGTGCATGGACCAAGACTTTCTGTGGGGTGCCTTGAATTTAAACATCATTGAGGGCATGGATGGCATTGGATTGTGGTGATTTTTGTGTGTTTCTTTTTTACTTTTTGGGGTGTTGTTGGGGCCTGGCCATGTGGGTGGGGCCCATTTCGAGGCCTGGTCCAGGCACGGCCTGGCCATGTGGCTGGGGGTCAAGGGCCCATTTTGAAGCCAGGCAGTGTGCTCAGGCCTGCGCCCAGTTTGCCTTGTTTTCTTCCATTAGGCCCAGGGCTACTCAGTGCTGCATGGACCAAGTCTTTCTGTGGGGCGTCTTGAATTTAAACATCATTGAGGGCATAGATGGCATTGGATTGTGGTGATTTGTGCGTGTTTTTTGACTTTTTGGGGTGTTGTTGGGGCCTGGCCATGTGGGTGGGGGCCATTTTGAGGCCTGGTCCAGGCACGGTCTGGCCATGTGTCTGGGAGTCAAGGGCCCATTTTGAAGCCAGGCAGTTTGCTCAGGCCTGAACCCAGTTTGCCTTGCTTTCTTCCATTAGGCCGAGGGGTACTGAGTGGTGCATGGACCAAGTCTTTCTGTGGGGAGTCTTGAATTTAACCATCATTGAGGGCATGGATGGCATTGGATTGTGCTGATTTTTGAGTGTTTTTTTACTTTTTGGGGTGTTCTTGGGGCCTAGCCATGTGGGTGGGGGCCATTTTGAGGCCTGGTCCAGGCAGGGCCTGGCCATGTGGCTGGGGGCCAAGGGCCCATTTTGAAGCCAGGCAGTGTGCTCAGGCCTGCACCCAGTTTGCCTTGCTTTCTCCCATTAGGCCCAGGGGTACTCAGTGGTGCATGGACCAAGTCTTTCTGTTGGGCGTCTTGAATTTAAACATCATTGAGGGCATGGATGGCATTGGTTTGTGGTGATATTTGTGAGTTTTTCGACTTTTTGGGGTGTTGTTGGGCCTGGCCATGTGGGTGGGGGCCATTTTGAGGCCTGGTCCAGGCAGGGCATTGCCATGTGGCTGGGGGTCAAGGGCCCATTTTGAATCCAGGCAGTGTGCTCAGGCCTGCACCCAGTTTGCCTTGCTTTCTTCCATTAGGCCCAGGGGTACTCAGTGGTGCATGGACCAAGTCTTTCTGTGGGGTGTCTTGAATTTAAAAATCATTGAGGGCATGGATGGCATTGGATTGTGATGATTTTTGTGTGTTTTTTGACTTTTTGGGGTGTTGTTGGGGCCTGGCCATGTGGGTGGGGGCCATTTTGAGGCCTGGTCCAGGCACGGCCTGGCCATGTGGCTGTGCGTCAAGGGCCCATTTTGAAGCCAGGCAGTGTGCTCAGGCCAGCGCCCAGTTTGCCTTGTTTTCTTCCATTAGGCCCAGGGGTACTCAGTGCTGCATGGACCAAGTCTTTCTGTTTGGCGTCCTGAATTTAAACATCATTGAGGGCATGGATGGCATTGGATTGTGGTGATTTTGTGTGTTTTTTTACTTTTTGGGGTTTTGTTGGGGCCTGGCCATGTGGGTGGGGGCCATTTTGAGGCCTGGTCCAGGCACGGCCTGGCCATGTGGCTGAGGGTCAAGGGCCCATTTTGAAGCCAGGCAGTGTGCTCAGGCCTGCACCCAATTCGCCTTGCTTTCTTCCAGACGTGCCCTGACTCCCCTCCAAAGGGTGAGTGCCTCAGACCTTGCTGGTCTGCACGGAAGCCAATCTAGTCATCTTGCATGGGTTGCTGTTGCCAAGGCTTGTTGGGTCTAACCCGGATACCGACGCTGCAGCACTCAACATCTGATTAGAGTACATGCAAACACGCATTGACCTCTTTAGGTTTTCAAGGAAATTTTAATTTTATAAATTCTTCAAAATGAAGGGGACATTTACGAGAAAAAGAAGGACTAGCATTGAAAATACTGATATTGACATATTAACTGGCAACAATCTTGAAACATTAGCAAATTTGGAAGAAGGGAATGAGGATGCACATGGAAGAGTGGAGAGGGTACATTACCTGGGCATAACTCAATAAGGAACACAGAGCCCCTTTAAATCCATGTCCACATTTGTGCCATAAATGCCTGTAGATGACATTGATATCTTCTCTGAAACAGTCAATATGGAACTGAAGCAATTACGAATTAATGCATAAGGAATGGAGACAAGATGAAGCATGACATCAATAGACAACAGAGGACCGTTTGACCAACCTGTGCAATGATAAGAGCATCATATGCAAACTAAGTATGGGCTGAAAATTCGTTCAGCTCGCGGAATTTGTGGATTTTCTGCGATTTCGCAATCCGGGAATTTTACGAAATCGCAGTAAAATCCACGAATCAGCAGGGACACATTTTCATCCAATGGGTAAGAGGGCCTCCAAAGGAGTTTGTTTTCAAGATTGACTTAGGTTATTTAGATGGATTGGATATAGGTAACTGAATTAACCTGGGATAACTTAATTTCAATAAATCAAATGGCTCAAACTAACTAGACACGACAATACTTAACATTAAAACAGATATTGACATGAAAACAATAGACATGTGTATATGCAAAAAATAGATTTTATCAAGATTTAAATTAGCAGGGAAAAATACAATAGACCAAAATGTACAACACAGGGATACAAGACAAGTATTAGGAAATCAATCAAACTCTCTGTATAGCCTGTGACAAGCTTATCCAAAAACAAGAAGTGGAGAAATTTTCTTTCGGATAAAGCAGAAGTCGACGTTTCGGTCTCTATGGGCAACTCAATGAGACCATCATCAGGACAATTGAAACAAAATATTGTAACTCCCTAATGGAAAATAGAATAAAAAAATTTCAGTACAGCTAAAAAGGACATAGTCCATTAGTTATTGTTGCATTATACACACCAAAGAACACAGTGAATAAACTACATGATTACAAAAAAACAACATTGAAACAAGACTTTAGCAAAATACAAAACACAGAATTATGCAGTTCAATTACATGCAATTCATTCAAATAGCAGCATTACTTGCAATACCAGAAATCAAAGGATATTCAATTTATATCATTGGTCTCTATTTTTCATATAGTTATGAGTCCAACAACAACAATTAGATAACCAGCGCTAAATGTTCTAGAGACATACCCAAGGGCGAGAATCACTAGCCGGTATCTTTACTTTTTAGATTTGGGCGGCTTCAGTACTGTTGGTAATTAATCTGCAAATATTAAAACAGTTCTTAGTGATTTGAGCAGATGGGCTGCAATAAGGTCTTCATTGTGCTCGTTTTCGTGAGAAAATACCTTGGAGCAATGACCACCGGTCGGAATCTTTAGCAGGGACTCAGGTGAAACGTGAGGTTTTTATTCTGTGCACTAAAAGAGAGGAGGCACGAGGTCTGTTAAAATTCACCTCTCTGGTAATAATACAGTTATCAAGATAGCGCTCGTTTATATGTTTACCTTCTGGAAAGTGCAAAAGGAGGAAATTGATTGCTCGATGAAAGTTGTGGCGCACATCCAGGAAAGTTCGGTTGTGCTCAGCAGATCGTCTGTTAATGAACGATCTGAAAGAGTGAGGGTTCGTAATTAGTTAAGTAACGGTTAGAACCCGAGGGAGAACGGGGTCACAAGGGATCAGTCCGTTTTGCTAATCTATAGTCCGCATTTACCTGTTAGGCTTCTCAGAAATCAAATCACGCGCCAGTCTTTTCCGTCATTCAGCAGAGGAACTGCTGTAGGTGCACGTTCCGTCTTTTTAACTACACCGGTGTTTGGAGATCGAAATGGGACTTATTTTGGAGCGCCATCTTGTAGTGGTGAGAATTATAACCAAAAGGAATCGAGATGGGGCTATTTTAAAGCGCCATATGTAATTTTCATCCGAGCACTTACAGGGTTACAGCAGCAGGTGCAAAAGTTGAAGTTAAGTTTTTTGTAACCTTTTACAAAAGGGTTAGAAAGAAATTAACTTCAACTTGGGCACCTGCTGCTGTAATCCTGTAAGTGCTTCCTGGCGCCTCGTTGCCTACTTGCAATTATTCTCTGACCCTGCTCTGACCCTTGAAGCAGGGTCAGAGAATAGTTACAAGTAGGCAGTGAGGCGCCTGTCACGAAAATTAAACTTCAACAGGAAGCACTGACAGATAAAAAAACAAGCATTTGCAATGCAATAGGTCTCGCATTAGAAAAGTTTGAGCTATCGGTCTTGTAAATGACAATTTTTTTTATTTATGTGTTGGTTTTGAAAATAGCTAAATTAATAGCTTTGTCATTTACAATGCCAATAGTTATAACTTTCGCAAATGTGACACCTATAGCATTTGTAATGCAACATGTTTTGTATTTACGTCACTTAGATGTATTGATATTACAAATTACAATGGCTTTTAATTTTTTTAAATAGTTAATACTTAAATAAAAGTGATTTTAATTTATAATGGCAATAGCTTAAACTTGTATTTTATTGTGACGAAAATCCAAAAACAGAAGTGAAATATTAACATCTTTTTGTGACATTTGTAATAAAGCTTGAAACATTGAGAGAACATATTTGAACCAGTTATTGTTGAATGGTTGCACAGATTGATGCTGGGGTGGGACTAAGTGGTGCTGTGGTGGTGCTGAGTGGTGCTGTGGTGATGCTGAGTGGTGCTGTGGTGGTGCTGAGTGATACTGGGAGGGTGCTGAGTGATGCTGGGGTGGTGATGAGTGGTGCTGTGGTGGTGCTGAGTGATGCTGTGGTGGTGCTGAGTAATGCTGTGGTGGTGCTGAGTGGTGCTGCTGAGTGATAATGTGGTGGTGCTGAGTGATGCTGTGGTGGAGCTGAGTGATGCTGTGGTGGTGCTGATTGGTGCTGTGGTGGTGCTGAGTGATGCTGTGGTGGTGCTGAGTGATACTGGGAGGGTGCTGAGTGATGCTGGGGTGGTGATGAGTGGTGCTGTGGTGGTGCTGAGTGATGCTGTGGTGGTGCTGAGTAATGCTGTGGTAGTGCTGAGTGGTGCTGCTGAGTGATAATGTGGTGGTGCTGAGTGATGCTGTGGTGGAGCTGAGTGGTGCTGTGGTGGTGCTGATTGGTGCTGTGGTGGTGCTGAGTGATGTTGTGGTGGTGCTGAGTGATGCTGTGGTGGTGCTGAGTGGTGCTGTGGTGGTGCTGAGTGATAATGTGGTGGCGCTGAGTGATGCTGTGGTGACGCTGAGTGATGCTGTGGTGGTGCTGAGTGGTGCTGTGGTGGTGCTGAGTGGTGCTGTGGTGGTGCTGAGTGGTGCTGTGGTGGTGCTGAGTGATGCTGTGGTGGTGCTGAGTGTTGCTGTGGTGGTGCTGAGTGATAATGTGGTGGTGCTGAGTGATGCTGTGGTGGTGCTGAGTGATGCTGTGGTGGCACTGAGTGATGCTGTGGTGGCGCTGAGTGGAATGTTTTAATTGTAACACCCCATATACCATCTACTGTCTTGTATGTCCTTTCCAATTAAAATATATAGCAGCACCATACATCCTATAAATATACACATCCTTGAACATCTGAGGGCCATAACACACAAAGATGCTACCTATCCAGTAGCAAGACATTTTGACTCTCATTATGAGTAACAGGAATCTTTTAACATTCTTTTGCATAGATCAGTTATCATCAGATGTGAGAAGAGGTGACAGAGTGCTCAAACTTCGCAGCCTGGAATCAAGATATATTATAGACTTGCAAACAAAATCTCCAGGAGGTCTGAATAGTGGATAGGAGTTAGCAGTACATCTGTAACCTGGAGAATCTGGGCAACATAGACAGTAATGTGAAGTTAATGAATGAATAAAGCACTAACTTCTATATCAATTTATTTAATTTGAGTATATATTAATTGGTGTTTGCTTCCCCTTATTTTCAATTTTCTATTTCTTTTTTCAATTTTATATTTAATGATTAAGGTCTCACTTGGGGGCTTAGTTATGAGCCCCATGCGATACTTTTGCGCCGTCATTGTGTCTCTTTTTGTGACGCAGCATCGGTGTAAACAATGCGCCACGTTGCAGCATATTTACAAGGGGACGCATCTAGGTAGATGTGTCTCATTGTAAAGCCCTGCTTCACATTATACCTGCACCAGGTATAATGTTTGCAGGGTGGTTGTTTCTACGCAACAAAGCCTCGTAGGAGTGGCGCAGTGAAATCTTTACATTTTCACAGCAACACTTCTAGGATGCCATTACATCAAAAACTTATGGCAGGTGTAAGAGTGACGCAGTGCATTAAAGATAGGCCTCCACCATGCATTGCTGGAGTTGCGTCACGCTTCTAGAACAACTCCAGCAATGCCTCAGTTTTGTGCCGGCAGATACAACAGAAACACTGACGTTTCTGTCATTCATTAAATATGGCGCATTCATGGTGTCACAAGGAGGGTACAGTGAAAACTGTTGCATTGCTATTGTAATGCAGTGATGCCACAGTTTTCATAACTAAGCCTCTCTTTTTTTTTTAGCAGACGCTGGTCAACATAAGCAATTAACTATTTTTGGATCGCCTTATCAATGCAGAAAAGCAAAACAAAGCATTAGAAAAGAAAATAATCGGCAATGCTTTTAAAAGATGAGACTGGTTGGCTTTGCCTGGGCTTGTTTTAGTGATGTTTCTCCCATTAGCTCTAGTTTAATATGCAATCTGTCTTCTAATATAATAGCATACCTCATGCTATCTGCTGCCAAACTAATACAAATTGTACTTGAACACGTTCTTTTCTGCCACGGACCTCCTAAACGAACCTTGAACCAGTGCGTCGAAGAGAATTTAGAGATATGTCAGAGACAGGTTTCATAACCGCATTATCGTCAGGGTCCTGGTAGGTAACGGAGCCCATCTTAGGATCGCATTAAGAAACTGGCATTTCTTTACCTACAAATAGACTGTTATTTTAGAAGTGTGACGTGTTTACCCCAAACAGCTCTCTTCTCTGGATGTTCAATAAGAGCGCGAGACATCGGGGCGTCCTTGCCGTGGTGTACGGAGCTCGGTTAAGTGTGCCCGCTGACCTATTTTCCTTCTTCACGCTCTGTTAGCACGTTCCGGTTCGCACTGCGAGACTCGCTCGCAAGGCCGGCTGAAGCTGTTTTTTTGCAAAAGGTAAATAGGAGCACCCACTTCACGGAGAGAAAGAGCAGTTGCCATGGAGAGGCACGAGGACGTGGCGAGTCTGTCGAGCACAGAGTTCAGCAGCTGGTGTGAAGGGGTCTGTCTAAAGGTATCTGCGTCTCTCATCTGAAGTCAGAATGTCTGTCTCTGTGCATTCGGTGCAGTATTTACGCGGCCTGATTCCAACAGGCAGTAGATTTTCGGGGACATCCTAGATTTTACTACACTAATAATTGGCTGAGTTTGTATTTTTATTTTTCCCTTTCGTTGGATATGTGAAGCAAATGAACACAGGACTGATGGATTAATTTACAGCAACTAAAGGGTACGGTTTACAAGACTGCCCTTAGAAAAGGAAGAAGGCAGACATTTACTAAAAAAGGATTTTCACTTGGTTTGCAGCCATTAGACTTTAATTTCTCTCAGATGCTGTAGTAAAATAATTTTGAAGATGCCACTGTGAAGGGGCGCCTGTAAAATGGATGGGGGTGTCGAAGAAGGGGTTTCTTGGTGTGGAAAAATGTCTCTGTGGAGAAACAAAGTACCAATGCACTTTAGCGTCAGATTTCTACATACAAACACATGCAACTCACAGTAGGCCAGAATAGACATGCACACGAATTCTACAAGAATTTGTAACTGTCGTAGTTAAACAGGTGCCTGTCTTGATCCAATTTTCTGTGATGCCGCGATGCGCTTCTTTTGCGAATCATCTGCGCATATATTAAATCAAGAAATGTCCGAGTTGGAATATGTTTTGCTAACAGTTGAGTTCGGAATAGGATGACCACCTGTCCATATTTTGCACGAAATATCCAGAATGTTGATGCTGTCACTGTGTCCGTGAAAGATTAAAGTGTCCGTAATTGGCGCGATTTGTCCGTAATTTTCAGTATTACGCGAAAAATGCTGTCGTATTAGACAGCTGCAGAAAAATGCTGTCTTATTAGACGGCTGCAGAGGAGGGCATCCGCCCTGTCACAGTTAGGCAGCTTATTATTATTGGTTGCTAGCTTACAAGAACGATGGAGGCTTGATAGGCTTGTCCTCAGAAGATGATGTAGCAAGCATTTTTCTTTTTTTTCAAAAGCACATTTGAGAGTGGTAAGTGCTAGAAGGGGTGCTTGCACTTGTGTTCAGGCAGATGAAAACTGAGGAAGGGGTTGAGCATTGCTGACACCTGACTCCCTACAGGCAGCGTAGGATGCTCTTAGATAAGTGCAGGTACATCTCTCCTTTAAAGAAATGCATGCAGGACCCCTCCCTCTTCAGATATCACAACTGCTCAAGCCCCTTTAAAATGTTGAAGGCTTCTCCTCCGACCCTCACCTCAGATTGCGGCCCTGTCCGAATACAGATAGCCGTACGTAAATAAAGACTGCACTGCACATTTGAAACACTCCTTGGGTCTCCTTTTACCTTTTACTTGAACTAGATGGTAGAGATGAAGAATGTTTACAGTGTGAACTGCACTTTGTGAGCTTTTGAAGTTTCTTGACACTAAGGGCTATATTTATGAAATTGTTGGCGCAGGGCAGTGCAGGAAGTCACCTTGCAGCACTGCCCTGAGATACAGGGAATGGGCAGGAAAGCACCGAATTAATCGAATACAGCGCTTTCCTGTCCTTTCCCCTTGGATGGTGCAAAGGTGCCTGTGTTTTAGGCAGGGTTGTTTGTGTGCAGGAAGGGGGGGCACCTTCCTGCACAAAAACAATCCTGAGAGGCGTTTTACTCTTTCTATGTGTGCTGCAGAATGTAGCACATATAGAAAGAGGAAGAAACAAGGAGAAATAACATTATTTCTCCTCGTTGCGCCTTTCCTGGGGAATCATATATATTTGGTGCATTACCAGGTTTAAAAGGTTTTGTAAATCTGGGAATTCTTCAAAGAGCATTGGAGTTGTATGGGAATACCCCTGCAACGCCCATGAAAAGCCTACCCAAGGCAGAGTAATTCAACACAGAGATTTGCTCTTCATTGCATTACTCCTGATTTTGGAGCCACTTAAAGACAAATAAAGTGGCTTTGCATGGCTTCAAAAATATGACTTAAGGCCTGTGTCACTCTTGCACAGGTGTGTAGTAAGGGGGGCAGGGGTGCCGTGTACTCCGAGTGGGACAAGTTTTGGGGCGGAGGTCTGTCCCCGCTCTTACCTGTGCCCGTTGCGGGACAGCAAACGCAGGAATCACTATCACCCCCGTTCTTACATGTGGCACAAGCAGGGACCGCCATGTGCAGCGAAAGATCTAGCTACGCCACTGCTCTTGCACCACATTGCTTGATGTAAGAGCGATGCAAACTGGGCCATAAATATGGCCCTAGGTTTGCACAAGTCTGCTACATTTTAACATACCTCACTGTCATGCAGCCGCTCATGGTGCCACCAATGTTACCAAGGCACTGTGCTCCATTCCCGATGTGCTTGCGCTTAGTCGTCTTCTTTATCTTCTGGTGTGCCAGATGTTTCTCTTCTTTCTTTGGGACTCTTCATTGGTGGCCTAATGCCACACAATTCCCTTTTCCTTGTTCTTTCCTACGCAATGCGGTCTAGTCCCATCTGATCTTGCTCTTCATTCTGACCAGGCCTCTCCGTGTAATGTGCACTTCACAGGGTCTCCCTGGCCCTGTCCTACCCCTAGTACAATGCTTTCTCGATGCCCAGTGAACAGACCTCTTGTTGCGACCTCCTTCCTTTCTTGACCTCTCTTGGACATCATACTTTGACTGTTGTTTAATCAAAGGAGGGTGGAAGAAGCATCGATTCATTCTGCTTCCGTTGGATATAGTCAAAAATCAAAGGAGAATGAATCACACATCCTGTTCTTACCAGGGTCTAGGGTTCTTGTATGGTGAAGACCCTCACTCACAATAAGCATACAGTGCAGTATATCCTTCCTTTCTACCCGTAGGAGTCAAAATTGTGTTCACTGAAAGTTATAGGCAGTAGTACCTTCTATAACCCATATATGAAGATGAGCGAATGGGCTCAGTCATGAAGCAGGGTGAATACATGTGCCTACCCTCCATAAGCTACCTTTAATGTAGCTTACTTCAATTTGGCCCTGAAGAAGGCTCACAGACCTGTGAGGGCTACCACGGACCGAAACATGTCTACCTATTAAGACATCCAATCAGGCGCAGTGGGACGTTGACACTCCCACTACAGTGCCACCAATTCACCTTTTTAACCTTGTCCCATCCTTGGGAAGTAAAAGTTTTAACTGAGGACAAAAGGCAAGTTTAACCTCACTCTTCACAACACACCTTCGCACTTACGTTTCACAATTGTCGCAAAACTAGATGGTCTACCTCCCGGTGGAGGATAAGGATATCACTTGGAGAACCGAGCATTCAAGTGATAAAAGACCCAGTGATTATACTACTCACTTAAACAAGAGAGAAGAGAATCAAGATATACTGCACTGTATGCTTAACATGAATGAGGGTCTTCACCATACAAGAACCCTAGACCATGGAAAGCACAGGATGTGTGATTCATCCCCCTTTGATTTTTGATATAATACTTTGACTTCAGGTTAGTCTCCGACCTCTGGCAGGCTACCTCTTCTCTGACCTCTCCTCTGTCCTCTTCGCTGACCTCTCATAGGTCATCTTCGTTCTGGACTCCGGCCCTTGCATTCAGTGTCTCAGGTACATTCTTCCTCGCACTTCACTCCTTGCGCTCTCCGTATTTCATCTGAGGGTACTCCTACTCAGGGGCGGCTGGTGACATTTGAAAGTGGTGGCGTAAACTAATTTGCATATTGCACCGCAGCGATCGAGTGCAGCGAGCGAGCCCGAACCACCTTGCATCCATCTATACATCATTCATGCATCCACCCATCTATCCATCCACCCACCCTGCATCCATACATCATTCATTCATGCATCCACCCATCCATCCATCATGCATCCACCCATCATGCATGCATGCATCCATACATCATTCATACATCCACCCATACATCCACCCACCCATCCTGCATCCATACATCATTCATTCAAGCACCCACCCATCCACCCATCCATCCATCATGCATCCACCAATCATGCATGCATCCATGCATCCATCCATACATCATTCATGCATCCATCCATCCATCCACCCATCCATCCATCATGCATCCACCCATCATGCATGCATCCATGCATCCATCCATACATCCATACATCATTCATGCATGCATCCACCCATCCATCCACCCATCCTGCATCCATACATCATTCATTCATGCATCCACCCATCCACCCACCTATCCATCCTGCATCCATCATTCATGCATCCATCCACCCATCATGCATGCATCCATCCGTGCACCCATCCACCCACCCATCCACCGAACAATTATTAATGCACCCACCCTGCATCCATCCATCATTCATGTATTTTTATGACCATATAAAAATAAATTATGGACTCTAACAAGCCTTTAGGATCGATGTTGAAGGATGTGACAGTTTACATATTACATCACCCCTACCTTTTTATGCTGGAAACCTTCTACCGCCCATGTATTTGCCATCCTGTAAGCCCTAGGTATGTACTATACAAATTCACATACAAACATACACCAACATGCATGCAATAATAAATGCATATATCATGCTATTCCGCCTCTACCGTTTGTTAACATTTTGAAATTTTATAACCTTAGTTCAAAGAGTACATTATATTTGTGGTGACAGTTGTTAACTCATTTTCTGGAAAAATGTTTATAAAATTAAATCTGTTGAAGGCTGTTGTTGCAACTATCAAAAAAGAAATTCTGAGAATTTTTACATTTCCAAAACCCCATGCCGTGCAATAAACGGGTGACCTGGAATAGACGCACACATTTCTGCAGCAGATGCTTTAACACACTGAACTATCTCAAGTCATTTGTGCAAGCTAGTTTACTGGAACACCGAAAAACACACACTCTTACCTTGCTGCCAGTCCCGCACACGTCACAGGCTCACAGCGCCCCTGGCCAATCCTGGCGCCAGGGGCACAGGTACCCTCTCGCCCGCAGCACGCCCATTAGGGCTCCTGATGGGCATGCGCAATGCCGCCAAAACACAAGTGCGCATGCGTGGGCACGGGTAAAAATTCACCCTCCGTCCCCACGCATGCGTACTTGTGTTGCCGTCTGTACAATCATGTCAATGAATCAACATGACGCCCGCCCAGCGGTCTGACGTCATGTTGATTCATTGACATGATTGTCATGAGGGAGCTGCGGGCGGCGTCGGGAGGGGGGGCTACGCCCCCACGCCCCAATGGACGAACCGCGCCTGGCCTCAGTCCCTCCCGGCCCAGATGTCAGTTGGGGTTGCCGACCTGAGGTTCCGTGATAATCGTAAGTGGTGTTTTCGACTCGCACGAATATGGTCGAGTCTGGTATCTATGAACCGCAAATGACGAGTTTAGTGGGTGTACGCGTTTTCGCTGTGCTAGCCTAAACCGTTCGTTTGTTTCGTGGGTTTCTTCATCTGAACCCACGGGTTCCATCTTAGATACGGCATCCATTTTCTTTCTTGCCCTCAAGTAGCCAGCGAACGGACGCTGTCTGCTTCGCGACCCTGGGATTCCCAAACTCTTGCGGAAGACACGTGTTCCTTTGAAGGTGTCTTTATGATGAGGGGGATGACACTGTGAGGCAGATGGCCCCGCTCGAGGCTCATCTTGCCGTGCCGGTCTATTGTCTCAGTTGTGCATTCATTAGGCACGTCTCCTTTGATGCCTGCAACTCATGTTTACTGATACCACCCCTTTTACACCCTCTTCGATCTGTTCACTGTCCTCGTCTTCCTCTGCACCTGTTTCTGTCTCTTCCTCGATTCGTTTACAGCCGAACGGAATGTACTAATGGTGGGAAGATGTACTTTTACGGTTGGGAACTGCCAAATGCTACTGTAATTATGTTCCGGGCCCTGAATACATGAAAGCGACCCCCTATGACCTTTACGATGGGAACCAGGTTGTAATCCTTTGTGCACCATGTTATCCTATGCCCAAAAACTGTATAAAAAGAGCGATCCACAGATACAATTTGAAGCAGACTCCTCGAACTTGCACATGTTGTACTTCCTGTGACTTCTGTGTTCCCTGCAGTAATAAACCTCGAATCTTTGACGCCGAAGGAAGTGTCCCGTGTCTCTGTCATTTGTACGCCGGAACAGGTTACCCACAAAGGTTTTTGGTGTTATCCCTGGCACCGCTGGGTCTTAGAAAAACCCAGTCCTTCAGTTGGCGCCCATGTGGGGCTGCATCAGCGGTACCGGTCCAAAGCCCGACGATCGTGAGGAACTTCGTGTGAAATCTCCGAGGGAAGGTGCACCCCGCTTCATCGATCCTGTTGTCGAAACAAGTGGCCCGACGACTTTTCCCGCGAAGATCCCCGCCTCCTGACGGCTGCGACGGACTGCTGCCCTGACTGTAGACCTGTTTTGGCGCCTGGCGTAGACCTTGGTACAGCGAGACGATTGACGGGCCTTCCTGGTGACGCCACTGATCTTTGAGTTAAGTATTTGTGGGTTGCTCCCAGAGTCCTTTGTTGTGGGTGCTTAGTTGTTGCATGGTTTCATTGCATTTGTGGTTCTTGGTATTTTGTTCTTTGTTGTGATATTTGACGTCTGCAGTCGCCAAAAACCGAGGGTTTTTGCTCTTTGCAGGGACATTGTAATCCTATAACCCTTGACGTTTGTGAAACTCGGTTAGTGTGCACGATGCCTAGCGTAGTACTTTGTTCAGTTGCTTCAGAGGTTGTGGTGCGGATTCCCGACTGGAGGACTCGTGTCCCGCACCTCCGGTTGGAACTCCTACTTACGAATTGTACAGTCGACATGGTTTGGGTCCAATTGCATTCAATGAGTGTTGGGTTCGTTACACTAAAAAAGACGGTGTCCTTAGTTGGCCACCTCATGGTAGTTTTGAGGCCCCGATTTTAGATAATCTTGAAGCTAACTTGTTCCAAAGAAAAGCAAGGCCGGCCATGTTTGATTCCTTTCGGTTGTGGCGTAAAGAAGCCAAGCAGAAGGAAATCAAGCAGCTTAAACGTAATAAGAGAGAAGGGATCGTTACAACGGTAAGAAATGCAGAGCAGTTTCAGCGAGATAAGGAGGAAAAGGAAAAGGACGTTTTTGATAGATTGCAGCGTATGACAGTGGATAAGTGTTACCCCGTTTTACCGACGGGTACGGATAAGCAGGGAGAGGAGGTAGTAGAGGACCCCTTGTTGTCCTATCTATTAAAGTCACCACCTCCGTATGCACAGGATACTGCAGTTCCTGTGGTTCCTCCTGTTCCTCAACCTGCTCCTGTTCCTGTTCCTCAACCTGCTCCTGTTCCTGTTCCTCAACCTGTTCTTGTTCCCTAACTTGTTCCTGCTCCTCTACCTGCTCCTGTCCCTACTGCTCCCCCGCTTGTGCTTCCTTATACTCCTGCTCCCGCTACTTCTACTGTTTTGGTTACTCCTGCTGTCCCTTCTGTTCCTGACACTTCTCTTGTTACCCCGTTGCTTTACTCTTCTACCCCGTCTGCTCGACGTCGTGTCCCTTCTGTTGCTGCTAACTTCTTCACTTCTCTTGGACCGATTCTTAGGTCCGCTGGTTCTGATGCTCCCCAAAGACGTAGTCAGCTTCCTGGTGGTAGGGAACGTGACACGCTATATAATATGGCGACAAATTGGATTAGATACCCCCTTAGGAATCCTCCACGTGTGGTGATTAATACGTTTTCTCAATTCAATGAACCGACACAGAGGTTCGTGTTTGAGGAAATGTGCAAGCTTTTACGTGATCAGATATCAGCTGATGCAGCTGACGATGTCTTGGCTGCTCTAACTAATCTTCAGCTTCAGTTTGCGAGCGGAATAATGGTGGGTAGCAATGTTCGACGCGCTGTCGAGCAGTTGCTATCTTTTCGTCCTGCTATAATGCCTCGAGCGTTGTTCACAGATGAAACTGACGAACCGACAGCAGCGCCTGGTCAGTATCCCATGCGCGAAGTTCCACCAGTGTGGATGCCTGGCGATGCACAGGCTGTTCCTATTGTTTCGCCACATTTCCAGAGAGTGTGGATACATCTTCCGTGGAAACGATCGGAAGTTTTGCAGATCAAGCAGACTTTGCCCGACCCTCGCAAAAATCCTGCAGGGTACTATAAAGAATTGTCTCAGCTAGTGGATGCTACGATAATGAATCCTGCCGACATCGATATGCTGTTCGGCAATGTCGTTCCGCAACCGGTGTGGGCGAAAATTCGTCAGGAAAACCATGTAGCCGAGCTAGGCGGTGACTGGCCTGCTCTTGTGGCAGCTGATACCCGACAAATTGGTGGGGCTAAGCCCGAACAGCTCATTACCGATCTCCCTCAGAGGATAATCACTCCTATGAAAACGCTTATGCCAGCTATGAAAGTAAACTGGGACAAATTGTCCGCTTGCAAACAAAAGAAGGATGAGAGTGTCTCTGATTTCTTTACAAGATTTGAGGAGGCATTTATTGATCATAGTGGTCAAGATATGGGTACCGAGGGAGGTCAGAGGTTGTTTGTGGACAAGTTTGTGTCGAATTTGTTGCCGGACCTAAGCAACAAATTAAGGAATTCAGAGAGTTCGTGGGCTGTTTCCACTTCTGCTCAGATATTGGCTACGGCCCAATATTATGAGAATAGAGAGAAAGAGAAAAATGATCGTGCCGACAAAAAGACGAAAGAGCTCAAAACGAAAGTATTGTTGCAACAAGCGTATCCTCCACATTCGAATCAGAATGATTCGCAACAGCGGAATAGATTGCAGTCTCAGTCGAATAGGTCGCAATCACGAAATGACTCCTCTTCGCAGAGATCTACGCTGGGGTACAATCAGTGTGCCTATTGTAGGGGAGAGGATCATTTGAAATTCGATTGTCCAGTTTTGCGTGATCGAAATAGTGGTAATTCATCTAGAGGAGGTCGTAGTGGTCCTCAACAGGCCTCGCGTGGTAGAGGTCGCGGTGCTCAAAATGATCGGTCTTATAATTCTTCTGATTCTAATAATTGTTTCGATCAGCGTGGATCGTCGCAAGGCAGATCTGCACAGTATAACGTGGACGATTATTACGTCGATCAGGGCACTGAGGACGGTAATTACTAGGACAGCCATAGACAAGGAGAGGGAGTAGTATCAGTTCCGGTTGATCAGAGAGGGCCTTACGTCGCAGTTGCCACCTCGGGCGTAGTTGAGCCTTTTCTGTTGGACACTGGTGCAGCGAAAAGTTCCATCATGCATTCGAAACTCCCTGGCGCACCTTTGTCTGGCTTAACAAATGTTTCCGTTGGATTCTCTGGCGCCCCTGTTAGCAATCCGGTTTCGCGCCCTTTGCCCCTAACAATTGGGCCTCGTGAGCTGAAAGCTCCTTTGATTTTGACTACTGGTTGTGGTGAAAATCTTTTGGGCCTGGATTTGCTGAAACGTCTGTATGCAACTTTGTATTGTTCTCCTGCGGGAGTGAAGCTTACATTGGGTGAGAGAGTTATCTCTCCTATGTACTTGTCCATCGACAAGCTTCCACTGGAATTGAGTTCTCTTCCTGCATCTTTGTGGGCTACAGGTCCCAATGACGTGGGCCTGCTTGACATCTCCCCTTATGTTGTTCACTTGAAATCTAATGTGCGTTTGCCACGTATTCCCCAGTATCGTATCTCCCTTGATGGTGAGCGAGCGCTGTTAGCGATCATCTAGGATTTGATCGAAAAAGATGTTATTGAGGAGACTCAGGGAAACGTGTGCAATAGCCTGTGTTGCCTATTCTGAAACGCACTGATCCATCAAAGCCTCCTGTTTATCGTTTTGTCATCGATTTATGGGAGGTGAATAAAATTGTAATTCCTCAGTTCCCTGTGGTGCCCGACATAACGGCGTTACTGACTCTGATTCCAGCCTCTGCATCCTGGTTCTCAGTGATCGATCTGAAGAATGCTTTCTTCAGCATTCCGATTGCTGAGGAGAGTAGGGACCTTTTCGGTTTCTCTCTAGGTGGCCGCAGCTTTAGGTTTAAACGCGCTCCTCAGGGCTACTGTGAGAGTCCATCGATATACAGCCAAGCCTTGAAGAGCCAACTTGATGCGTTTGTGTTGCCGGCCGGTGCGGCCTTGATCCAATATGTCGACGACTTATTGGTGGCTGCGGACACTCAGGACATTTGCAAAATTGCTACAGTGTCATTATTGCAGCATCTCTGTGACTTACATCACAAGGTGTCACCTTCTAAACTGCAATATTGTTGCCAAGAAGTAACCTATCTAGGTCACTTATTGTCAAAGGAGGGAAGAAGGTTGACCCCAGAGAGAATTGCAGCGATTGCTCGAATGACTGTGCCAACAACTCAGAGAGATGTGCGTGCCTTTTTAGGTATCACGTCATACTGCAGGCAATGGATTCCAAATTTTTCATTGCTAGCGAGACCATTGGTGGCTCTTACGTGCAAGGATGTTCCAACTCCTTTACCATGGACAGAAGAATGTCAGAAAAGTTTTTCTGAATTGCGTGATGCGTTGTGTTCGGCCCCTGTGTTAGGTACCCCTGACTACAGTAAGCCGTTTACACTATACGTTCACGAGAGGGAAGGTTGTGCGTTGAGTGTCTTGACGCAACAATTTGGTGGTAAGCAGCGTCCATGTGCCTATTTTTCCCCGACCTTGGACCCGGTAGCTAGAGCATTGCCGAGTTGTTTGAGAGCAACAGCGGCAGCTGCGGTGTCCATCCGACAATCTGCAGGATTGGTCATGGATAATATGCTTACGGTGATGGTTCCGCATGCAGTTGACACTCTCTTGAATCGTACGAAAACCCAACACCTGACGAGTGCAAGGTTGTCTGGGTATGAGCTGACGCTTTTGGCAAGTCACATTCAAATAAAACGCTGTAATGTCCTGAACCCGGCGACTTTGTTGCCAATCAATATGGAATCAGACGAGGTAGCACCTCATGACTGCTACTTACGAACTGAGGAGGAAACAAAAGGTCGTGTTGACTTGAAAAATACTCCATTGGAAGACCCCGATGGTACGTTGTATGTGGATGGGTCGTGTTTTAAGTTGCCGAATGGTGATGTGACGACCGCGTATGCTGTGGTGACGTTGAGTACGGTTGTGGAGACTGCGAGATTGAATCAGAATTCTGCACAGGCGGCAGAGCTGATTGCCTTGACTAGAGCGTGTGTGTTGTCGAAAGGGAAATGGGTGAATGTGTTTACGGACAACCAGTATGCATTTGGTGTTGCTCACAGTTTTGGACGATTGTGGAGAGAGAGAGGTTTCATGACGTGGCATGGTACAAAGATTCAGCATGGACAACTTGTGAATGATCTTTTGGATGCACTTACATTGCCCGAGCAGGTGGTGATTATTAAATGTAGTGCACACCGTAAGGTGACGGATGATGTTGGTCGTGGCAATGCGTTCGCTGATGAAGTTGCTAAGGAGACTGCCAGGAACCTTAGCACTAGAATGTATGTGACGAGTTCAGTAAGGTGGCCTGCAGAAACTGGTATGTGTGAGGACACTATCGAGAGTGTGAAAGCGATTCAGAATGAGGCCACCGATACTGAAAAGACGAAGTGGAAAGAGAGTACGGGAAAGCTGGATGCAAATGGCTGTTGGATTGATCTGTCGGAGAATAAGAGGTGGATGTTGCCGGATGCGTATGTGCTAGCTGTTGTGACAATGGCACACGGCTTGTCACATATTAGTGCAAAAGGTATCTGCAAGTTGTTGTCCCCTGTATGGAAGAATGATGGTATCGTTAAGTGTGCTGAGAGATTGGTTAAGAATTGTATGATATGTATGATGTACAATCCTGGTAAGGGAACTCCTACACCCCCTGGCCATTTTGCTCCTCCTTCATGTCCCTTTGAGGTGATTCAGCTAGACGTCATCCATATGGAGCGATGCAATAACCTAAAGTACGTTTTAGTTGTGGTTTGCGCATTCTCCCGATGGATTGAAGCCTACCCTCTTAAAGACAACACTGCTCTGTCCACTGCAAAAATCCTACTGAAGGAATACTTCCCTCGGTATGGAATGCCACGGGTTGTATGGTCTGATAACGGAAGTGAGTTTGTAGGGAGTGTGATGAAGAATGTGTGCAAGGGCCTTGGAATTACACAGAAATTCCACAGCGCCAATCATCCCCAGTCAGCAGGTTTGGTTGAAGGGTACAATGGCACCCTTAAATTGAAACTAGCGAAGATTCAGGCTACGACTGGTCTCTCGTGGCCTGACGCTTTGCCTTTAGCTCTTCTGTCAACCAGGGTGACTGTACACTCCCGAGTAGGGCTCAGTTCCTATGAGATTGTGTTCGGCCGCCCTGCCAATGTTTGGGGGGTCCCTAGACCCAGTGTGTTCTCTGATCTTGAATATCCAATGTTGATCGATTATCTTCATGATCTGACTGCTAAACTGAGGTTAATTCACCAACAGGTCTTTGAAGCACTGCCGACGCAGACGGCTGGTCCAGGCCACCAGCTCCAGCCCGGAGACTGGGTGGTGACGAGGAATTTTGGCCGAAAGCGCAATCTTGAGCCTCGATTCACTGGACCCTACCAGGTGCTCCTTGCCACGAGGACTGCTGTTCGTTTGGAGGGGCGCAAGCATTGGGTGCATGCCACCCACACCAAAAAGGTACCTATACCTTTACCAGCGGACTCGTGGGTAAGGAAGGGCATCGCCTCGTCTGAAGTTGAGACCGTACCGAACTTTGTCCCATTCAGCGACGCTCAGCCTGTCGGAGATACCTCAGTGCAGCAGAACGATATTGTTGAACATTTGTCATCACAGAACTCAAGATCTGAACAATTGACTGGTCAACAGAACTCTGTTTCCTCATCGGACCAACTGTTTGACGATCAGACTCGTCCTGGGAGAAGCCGATATTTTCTTCGCTCCAATACCAGAGACTAATAAACAAATATCTTTACTTTCTCCCCTGACATCCACGTTACCCCATTATCACTCTCCAGTCTGAACACACTTGCATAATTGTGATTTTGTAAATTTTGAGTCTTTTTCCACGTATGTGTTTTTGTTTCCACAGCTAGGAGATTTTGTATATATATTGTTGATTAAAAATACCTTACATCCGGGTAGACCGTAGGCCCTGCGGGTACTTCTTTCTGGTTAGTAGGTCTTGACACTAGGTCAGAGACCGTCGATTCCTAGGAACTCCTGGGGATTGACTACTGCTACACAGAACGAAGTGCGTCAAGAATGTTGCGGACGGTTTTAGAGGATGGCTTTCTCGAAGCTGTCGGAATTGGAAAAGGCTCAGGTACAAAGATTCGAATTGCGTAGAATTGCACGTACAAAATGCTTCATGTTTCAGGTGTTCCTTCTATTCCTAACTGTTTCTTTGTTATTGGTGGGTGGGTGTATTACATGATACAGTCATTGTTGCCTACTGCCTCACCTACCCCTTCTTCTGAACCTAAACTTACCTCCACTGTCTCTCCTCATTCTTTCCACATCTTACCCCAACACGAGCAGGTTAGACGTGCGGAATTCATGAACAATTCCTTCGTTCAGCTCCTTCATCAGCATCAGTTGGTGATGAACACTACCAATTGTTGGGTGTGTGGGTTAATGCCACATACCACCGATAAGGGAATTCCGTACTTGGTCCTTCCTTACAGTTCCCAGGGTTCAGCTCGAGCATTCCAAACAATGTTTCGAAGCGCACTAGATTCTTACCCCAATCGAGAGCCACGTTCTCCACACTTTGGTCCCGGTCCGTACCATAAGTCTTTGGCAATAGCGATTGCTGATTTAGATAGGGATATCTATGAACCATCGCTCATCCCAGAGGAAGAGGTGCGAGCCTATAGGGATCTGAGTGAGGCTAAATATAGTGTGCTCGTGGGCGATAGACAGCTTAGAAGTTCATCTCCAATATGGATCGTACCCCACCTTGGTAATTTCTGTCTAAAAGGCCGTGGCCGAAGCCCGAGAGCTCACCTTGGGGAGAGTGCTTGCTCTGAGACGTATGCTTTACCAATGCTCTCTTCCCCTGTTCTCCTGACTGCCAAGGGTACGTACTTTGTCTGTTACGACCGTGCATATACATGGTTGCCCCTTGACTTCGCGGGCACCTGTTATATTGCAAACTTGTTGCCACCGACTTTTACAGTCGCCTCCGATTATCACAAGACCAGAGTTGTGAGAGGCGTGATTAGCAAAGAGGACACTGCCGGTCAAGAGGCAGGAGACTTTTTCAAGGGTTTCTTGCCGTTTTGGGGACCTATGATCAATAGTAGGAACCTGAGACAGTTGACTCGAGTGGTGGAATCGACAGCTAATATCACTGCTAGTGCCCTTGGCAATATCACAGCAGAGCTTCAGGTGGATAGGCTTATGACGTTACAAAATCGTATGGTTTTAGACATTGTCTTAGCAGATCGAGGTGGAGTATGTAAGGTGATCCATTCGAGTTGTTGTATATTCATTCCAGACAACGCTCCGACTGTCTATCAAGCCATCTCGAAGTTGCATAAGATCTCTGAGTCCATACACGTGGACGTAGGGGATTGGACGCTACTCGGGTGGTTTTGGGGCCTAATGTCGACTTGGGGTTGGAAGATTCTGATGATCATTGGGGTTGTTGTAGCATTCCTGTTCATGTGTTGTCTTTGTGTGCAGTGTGGTCCTGCCTTATGTGGCCTCTGTGCTACGACGTGTATAAGGCAGCCGCCTGTTACCAAAGGAACTCTGATGGATAGAATTATGTTGCAACAGCATCTAGATGGTCTGATGAATATCGAGATCGATTCTGATTCCGACTAGTGCTTGCCTACATGAGGGCAAAAGGAGCGTCTGAGGTTCCGTGACAATCGTAAGTGGTGTTTTCGACTCGCACGAATATGGTCGAGTCTGGTATCTATGAACCGCAAATGACGAGTTTAGTGGGTGTACGCGTTTTCGCTGTGCTAGCCTAAACCGTTCGTTTGTTTCGTGGGTTTCTTCATCTGAACCCACGGGTTCCATCTTAGATACGGCATCCATTTTGTTTCTTGCCCTCAAGTAGCCAGCGAACGGACGCTGTCCGCTTCGCGACCCTGGGATTCCCAAACTCTTGCGGAAGACACGTGTTCCTTTGAAGGTGTCTTTATGATGAGGGGGATGACACTGTAAGGCAGATGGCCCCGCTCGAGGCTCATCTTGCCGTGCTGGTCTATTGTCTCAGTTGTGCATTCATTAGGCACGTCTCCTTTGATGCCTGCAACTCGTGTTTCCTGATACCACCCCTTTTACACCCTCTTCGATCTGTTCGCTGTCCTCGTCTTCCTCTGCACCTGTTTCTGTCTCTTCCTCGATTCGTTTACAGCCGAACGGAATGTACTAATGGTGGGAAGATGTACTTTTACGGTTGGGAACTGCCAAATGCTACTGTAATTATGTTCCGGGCCCTGAATACATGAAAGCGACCCCCTATGACCTTTACGATGGGAACCAGGTTGTAATCCTTTGTGCACCATGTTATCCTATGCCCAAAAACTGTATAAGAAGAGCGATCCACAGATACAATTTGAAGCAGACTCCTCGAACTTGCACATGTTGTACTTCCTGTGACTTCTGTGTTCCCTGCAGTAATAAACCTCGAATCTTTGACGCCGAAGGCAGTGTCCCGTGTCTCTGTCATTTGTACGCCGGAACAGGTTACCCACGAAGGTTTTAGGTGTTATCCCTGGCACCGCTGGGTCTTAGAAAAACCCAGTCCTTCAGACCGGCAATTTCTCTTCGGGCCAGGAATGGCCTCATAGCTTCCGGCACTCCTGCATGGCAGAGGTGCTGACCACCATCACTCCCTCAACTCACGTCAGCCGACCGGGGAAGTTGCAAACACCTGAGCAGGTATGTAGCATCAGTACGCTCATAGCGCTGCTGTTGCTCTTTGTCCTCACTTTGCCCTCTGCACCAGACAAACCACTTCCCCATGCAGGCTATTCTGATGATCTGGCTTGGACCCTGTGGCTCACCTCTCGCGCACAGGGAATCTGAGGACAGACATTTCCTGCTCGGCAATGGCATCAGCGCTGTTAGGGTATGCCCTCGACATGGGCCATGCTCTACCCTTATCCATTATCAAGGCAGCTGCACATGTAGGTCCACCCGCTCATCACCAATGTAATGTTGTAGGGCACTAGGCCCCCATGCATTAGGAATCACGACACAGACACAGTATTATGGTTGGTGAATTCACCGGGGAAAGTGTGCCTGGCCCCTTTTATTAACAGGGTCACATGTCCTGTGAAGCTTATGTTGGATGGGTGTGGGGTGGGGTGTAAGCCAGCCCTCGGGGAGTGGCTGGTACAGCAACAACTAGAACAGTGACCAGCAGGTCACTACACCCTCCCCAATGTTGTAATGTGTGTTAGCTGTGCACCTGTAAGGTTGCATGTAATTTAAGATGTTCATAAAATTGATACTTTGCCCAGAATTGTTTCAATCATTGTCAATGTTAGTTGGTCATCTTAGTAATATTCTTCCTACACTGCAGAGCGAGAAAAAACTCCAGCGCACATTTCTTTTTTATTTTACAGGAAAAGACGAGACAGCACCTCTGCAAATTTGTACTTGTGGTTGATGAGCCTGAAATCACCAGTTTCCTGTGCTAAAAATACCCATAAAAAAACAGAGAACGTGAACTCAAAGATTTCTATACATTAAAAAACACATAGCCTAAACCCAGTAACACAGAAAAAGACATTAAAGCTTTTCTCAGCAGCCACAGATCTTAGCAGAGTATTTAGCCCTATTAAGTTACCACAATTACCTATCGACTCCTATTTTGCACTAGTGCTGAATCAGACCTAAAAGACTTTGCTCCTTTTTTTGCACGCCTGTGAACACTAAATTATACCATTCAATGCATTCAAGGCTAGTAATGGGTAGTCATATCAGCACCAAGTGAAACTAACGTACAAAGGTAGTTGCATGTACACAGACACATGAAGGGCCATATTAAAGAACCAGGTGCATAGTCACTTTTAGAATTGGTGATTTGAGCCAAGATAGCTTCTTGGTTGCACTTATAGCAGACTCTGGCTGTGTGCCTGATTATTTTACAGACCTAACCATGCTTTTTTCCTAGGTCAATCAGCTTTGCTCAATGGGCATCAGTGCAGCCTCCTTGCTGCAAAATGTTTTCAACTTCTCACAAAGAAGTCCAGGTCAGGCACAAATAGTAGACAGTGTTTCCTAGCAGCAAAGCCTTAATCATGAAACGCTAAGTATGGTGTATTGGTGGCAATTAATAGGGCAACGTTTTTTTCCCTGAAGCAGTATGCAGGTGTGAATCACAGAGCAAATCTTTATTTTTTTTCTGGATTTCCATTTCCATTGCAGATTTCATTCTACAGTGCCACACATTTCTCTGGTTTGGTTATGGAGTGGACTTGGGGAAATGTTTAGCATGATTTCATTCTTCACATGGACTAAATATAATGCCAGGTTTTGCCCATTTCATGTTCCTGCATTTTGTTTCTCTAGCTGTTGGCATAATATTGCAGTCCCCATGTTAAAAAGTGGGATATCAGCACCAATGTGCTGTACCACTATGGGCCTGAATACGAGTTTGGCAGTCTCACCGCAGTACTGCAGCAGCCGTGGTCCCAAGAAGACTGCCACTGGGTGGTCTCCCGCCCAAGGAACAGCCATTACAACGCATGGATTACTACACATGCTTTTACCCCGCATGCCATTACCATGAAAATGGCTTGCTGTAGGGGATATAAGGTTTTGGATTTACCTTCAACACCTTCCCTACTGTTGCACAGACTGGAGTTGGAATAGTAAATTACACTATTCCAAACTCCAACGCACCCTGACAGCAATTCAGGGTAAAACATTGCATTGTAACAACATGCGGGGTAAAAGCATGTGTTGTAACGTCATACAACCCTCACGCCCACCGTTTTACCATGTTCTCCATGGGTTGGCAGTCTCGTGGCGGCGGTGTCCCTATGTTTTGCTCCTGGATAGATAGGTTAAGTACAACATGTGTATATATGAAATACGTATATATGCGGTGTATGTGTGGTACTGTATATGTAGGTCATGTGTACTGTATATTTTGTTGCACGTTAAATAAAATGAACCATTACAATGGACTACATAGGAGAAGTGACAATGAAGCCCACCTTTGTATCCGGCGATACCACGTTTGCAGAGCATTGTGACACAAATTCCAAAGTGGGACCCTGAAAAAAGTTGAGTTTTCACCTCTTTTTGTGCCTTTCTGCATGACTTTCGCATTGCGGTGTCTCCTCCAGGAAAAGTTTACAGGAAGGGCTGTTCATAATCGGGATGGCAGGAATCTTGGTGGGACTGCCTCCACGTCCTCCCTCTGGCATTCCCGCAGTTGACAGGGTAAGAGGAGTCTCGGCAGTGGCAGCGGTCCAGTGACAGTCTTGTATCAGAGTTCCCACCAGGATCGCAATCGGGCAGTCAGACCGCTAAGGCAGCGGATGGGAAGACTGCGTAAAAAGTGACTGCGGCACATTTCCACGAAACTCGTATTCAGGCTCAAAGTTATTCTGAATGAGCTCCGGGCAGACCAAGAGTTAGCATAGAAGTCAGTCTTCTCACCTGTTATGCTGCCTCATCCAACCATGGTTGCAGAAATTAAAAAGAAGTAGACAAAGAGGAGGAGTATGTAACAGTAGAAGAAATCCACACGTGCCAAAACATATTTGGAATGCCATTATTTTGAACAGCATAGTGTAATCAAGCCTAATACGTATTTTTCTCCAACAAGTTGTTAGCAGGGATGGATTACAACCCAGAATCATCTATGTAAAATGTTCCAACCAGCCTCACAATGCAGGAAGCTGCAAGCGGAATGGGGTCATTGTGTCATGGTTCATCATTATACCCTATGTTAGTGAACGTCTCTGTCACCCTTTGACTAGACTCATTTGTTCTCATGGTTTCTCTGCTATATCCTACGCTTATGATATGCAGATAATTGTATCAATTACATTTGATGCAAATGTCATGGCCAGACAATTTAATAACTGTCTGGCGCATATCACAAGTTGGATGCATGAGAACCATTTAAAGCTAAACCCGGAGGAAACAGAGGTGATACTGTTTGGGAAGGATCTCTCTTACTGGAACGACTCCTGGGGTATGATGATTCTGGCTCTTTTCTAGCCCCAGTCAATAAAGTGAAAAAACGTGGTGTTCTGTTCTGTTCTTCTCAATGGATCAACCATATCACATCCTCATGTTTAAATTTTCTAAAGATCTTAAAAAAGATTTTCCCATTTACTCCACTGGATTTGCAAACAACGGTAATAGTTGCTTTGATTCTGTCCAAGATAGACTATTGCAACGCTCTCTATCTAGGAATAGATAAACAACTGCAATCAAAAATTCAGTCTTTGCAGAATGCAGTGGCTCGATTGCTATAAAAAATCCCTAATTTCAGCTCCATATCAAACAGCATCAAGGACCTTCAGTGGTTGCCCATTCAAGAGAGGATCAAATTTAAGGCATTATGTATGGTTCACAAGGCATTGCACGGACTTGGGCCTCAGGGCTTCCAGAAATCTTTTGTCTGGTATGTCCCTCAACATGATTTGAGATCTTATGATGCTCGGCTGGTTGTCATTCCTAGGGTGAGGAAGGCTAAGTGCATTGGCAGAAGGCTCTCCTACTTGGCGGGCAAACTATGGAATACTTTGTCTTCCTCCCGCAGGTCTCAACCGAATAGGCTCTCTTTTAGGAAATTGCTCAAAACTTGGATCTACGCCCCAAAGCCCACGTACCTCTTTTTCCTAATGAGTGGAAGCATTGCTTGTAGAGCTAAGAGGCCATGGCAGATGTGCGTTTTAAAAAAATGGACTTACATGCTTACTTACTATGGCAGTCCATCTAATCCTGGAGCCCACATTGGAAATGCCAGGGTGGTACAGTGCAAGAAAATGTAAATCTATTTTGACTTGTACAATTGTTCACCATAAGTTTACTTACTTTAACATCATTACCTGACCTCCTCAGATGTGTCTGTAAAATTAGTCTTTCATAGAAAACACAAAGAGACAATTGTTGCCTATGTTTCTAAGCTCTGCTGTCTGCAGCTGTTCTTCTGGAATTGTTTGCATATTCCATACATTTTGGAATATATTTAACAAAAATGTAGGTGCAATCCTATGTAACAGCAACATACTTGCGAGTTTGTGGGTGGTTTCAAGCATTTGCTAAGGGATCCACCCAGGAACGTAAAAAACTGGCAAGTGAGGTTTGGTCAAACAAAAATGAAAGCATAATGGTGGAATATTTGTGTCAGCACATCTATTTATGATACAACGTATCCAATATCCTGATTCTGTTAGTTAGGTATTGATTGTTGCTCTTGCAGATGAGTATATTTGTGCATCTAAGCTTCATATACTTGTTTAAAAGTATTTGCAAATCAGGCACATAGACTGCACTCTTGTGTTCAGTTTTTAAATTAGTCAAATTAAGCTATGTCATGTTCATTTGTTCAGTGCTTAATGCCATTTGTTTGGCACTGTTAAGTTTAAAAAATCTGGGTGCCATTTATGGCTCATAGGCAATCAATCAATCACGTTTCTTTATTCAGCATTTTACAAAAACACCATAAAAGTACAGTTTAAAATGACAATATACATTTTAAAAAGAGTACAAAAACTATCACTATTACAGTTCATTGAGCCCCTGTCCCACCCCCTCATGTTACTCATAATTTCGGCAGAGGCTTCCTTCCACAGATCCCTCTTGTCTCTCTTAATTTAAATGCTAACCTTAAAAAAGTCATTAAAGAAAGTAGGGTCAAGGGGTCTTGGGCCATTTGTAAATATAAGAGGGCCTCCTTAGCATTCCTAAATGTGTTTTTTTCAGCAGAATAACTAAAATAATGGCACCTGGGCAATGAATAAAAGGGGCATAGTAATACAAAATGAAGGGTGTCCTGCGAAGATCGTTTATTGCAGACGCAGGGACTCTTTGACTCAACTAACCTAGTAAAACCTACCGGATCAGCCAGTAGATGATGTAAAAAGTTGACCCTAAAATGTGTGATTAAAAATCTGTCCTGGGCATTGTGGATTAGGGCAAGGTAAATTTCCATTCCTTCACAGGTCCTCACTAAGCCATGAGCTTTGACTGACTGTTTGCCCCATTCCCTAACTTCTCTAGATGAGGCTTTATTGTTAAAAAACATCTCCTTTACCCTGTCCCGATCCCGACCTACAATTCCGGTCGGCAATGTAAGCGGGAACGCATTGTGAGACTTTGAGGAGCCTTCTCAAATATTTGTTCTCCTTGACCTGCAGTTTGTCGGAATCGACGAACCCCCACAATTCTGCTCTGTACACAACTTTGGAGTAGCAGATTGAATTGTATAAGTTCATCATTTGTTCCGGCAACCACCTCCTTAGTCTGCAGCCAAAATTCGTAATTGCTCCTGTACTCTAATTTGTTGCATCGCTCTTCGATTAATGCCGTAAAATTTAAACCCCTGTCAAATAAAATGCCCAGGTACGAGAAGGACTGCACCTTCTCTAAGCTATGTACGCCTATTCTATAGTTGAAGTTTTTCCTTGATTTAGTCCCTGACCCCATGATGTACTACTTGGTCAAGTTGGCAGACAGATCTAAATTATTCATAAAATCCACAAAACCATCTATCAATCGCTGTAGTCCCAGTGGAGTGCGTGCCAACAAGACCCAAGACCGCGTCATCTGCATAAAGCAGGCCAGGAATTGCTCTTCTGCCTACTCTAGGTGAATCCACATTTAAGCCTCTTAAAGCTTGTTCTGGCCATTTATATACAGGGAAAACAAAAACTGAGCCAAAATACACCCCTGTTGTACCCCACTAGTGCAAATGAAAGGTTTGGTGCTTTTACCCTCTAGATTGTACTAACTTTAGCCGAGGTGTTCCAATGTAGAGCTCTCAAAATCTTAATGAGGTCTTGGTCCACACCTAGGTTACTCATTTGAGCCCACAGCTTCTCCCTGTTGACACAGTCAAATGTTGCGGAGAGGTCCATAAAAGATAAATAGACTGCTTCATCATTGGCAATGGTGTATTTAGCCACTAGTAAATATAGATTTAAGCATTGGTCTGTGGTTGATATTTTATCCCTAAATCCGTACTGGACGTCGGTGTGGATGTGTTGTTCCTCAGCCCAGCTCATCAGGCGGTTTAGAACAGTGTGTCCCAGCACTTTGGCAGTTACATCTATCCACCCACGTAGCTAGGGGGGGCGAGGGGGGCAGTCCGCCCCAGGCGGCTCTATTGTGCGGGTGGCGGCCGCGCAGCACTGGTGGCCCGTGGCGGCGGCCTTTATCATTTATTTGGAGACTCAGTCCTCAGGAGTAGTGTCTGTGTCCCCAAATAAATGATAACAGCCGCCACCACAGGCCGCCAGTGCCGCGCTGCCCCCGTGTTAACAGCAAGCCCTCGCACTGCTTGCTAAGCCTACCCAGTTTGTTGTTCAAGTCCCAGGGCCATCAATCATGTAGCGCGCGAAAGCGCTACCAAATTCCAATGACGGCCGTGGGTTTGGCCAGCCCTCGCGCTGAAACATAGCGCAGCACCACGGCAGGAGTGACGAATCACACGTGACGCTCGCCTCTCCTGATCGGCCGCCAGCATGACCATCAGTAAGTAGGTGGTGTTATTTTAATGCATAAGGCATAACCTGTTCATTTTAAATTGAATTCTCGTCGACGTCTCGATCACATTAAATTCTGCCTTTTTTATGACGTAAAATCTCTGTGTATTCTTGACACTTGAACTGCCAGTGGCTTTTCAGTATGTATGAAACTGAAGCTTGCGCTGCCATTTCCTCTGATGGGGCTCTTCTGGTTACGAATGTAGATATGACTGTGCTGCTGGCTATTCAGCTTTACTGTATTGGAGTGAAGTTTACTCCGCCATTGCCTCTTCTGTGATTGAAGCTTGTGTTGCCTGTTCTGCGTGTATTTTGTGTGGCATGCATATGTTGTGTGCACTGCCATCACAGAAGGCCTCTGTGCTCTTCGGGCAGGTCAGTCCACCTGTGCACAATGGCAGGCAATGATCAGCACTGGAGCAGTCTCAGGGTGGGTAAGAATAGCTGCAGTTGCCGGGGCACAGTGAGGGAGGTACCACAGTGGCTTTATTTGCACAACTATAGGTCCTGAGGCCGTCACTCAGTGACATGTCAATAGTGCAGTATAAATGAGAGTATGAGTAACACACCCATACTCTCATTTATACTGCATTATTGACGTGTCACTGTGCAGCATTAACCATCACTGAAGCAAAGTTTAGGTTAAACCATGTTAATTAAGTAAACTATTAGTGACTGTAAGTGTTTTTGTCCGTCATGCCCTCGTTAGACCACTGTTCCTGTTCTGCACGGATATCTCACTGCAAAACATTAAACAAGCTGCACTGTAAACCATTCTTTCTGAATATGTTCATCTTACAGGGCTGTGTGTGCTTATGTGAGACATGTTTTTCCACAGATGCACCTTACGGGAAAGAGCCCAGCCAGCCTCTCACTCAAACCAACTGAGCTACTTCAGTTGCTGAGGCTGCCAAGTGGCTGTGTCGTCTTTTCATACTTTTAGCCAGTAGTATCAATAGTCCCAAAATGCAACATCATGTAGGTTAATGAGTGAGACCTATAAAAAGGTGTTACACCGGATTAACAGCAATGTAGCAAGTAAACATTAAATAAGAGTCTTTCAGGCTAAAATAGTCAGTACCACTAAATATGAACAGGAGTCATCAAGACTTGGGAGAGTGGAGAGCGGTAGACAAGGGAAAAGTGGTGCAACAGGAGGAAGTACGGACAAAAGGAAGAGGGTGAAATGAGGAGAGAGATAGTAGTAATACAAGGGACAAAGGGTGACGGGAGAGAGGTGGGTGGAGTGACGGTTTCCCTCGTCTTCATTGCTTGATTTTGGTCGTGATAAAATGTCACTCAAAATTCCACTGAAATCATGGAAATGTCACACATGGCAATCTGAAACCTTGGCAGCTATGCAGCACTGACTGACTGGAGGCCGAAGCTCGTTGCGGGGGGCTCTAGCACAGACAATTTCTTATTTCTTGGGATTGCATTTGCATTGCAATTTGCATGGCATACCAATAAAGTTATAAATAGTGTAACTGAAATCGGTTCGGCGTTCATTCGAAAATCAGTGTCAACTCATCACCAATCTGTCTGTGTGAAGACCGTTGTTGGGCCCCCCTCCCAGCCTCGCTCACACTAGTCCTCCAGGGCTGTCAATCCAGTGGTAGCGCACGCCAGCGCAACCAATGACGACCCTGTAAGGACATTTTTGGCCAGCCCTCGCCGCACCGTAGAAGTGTACGCGTTACGCGCTCACAGCCCCTACGCTCGCCCCTCGTCGTGTCGAGCCGAAATGGAGTCGGAGTGCGTGGAGACCACCACCATTCTTCTTGCCCAGCCAGCCTGCTGCTTTCTTTTGTCTGTGTGGTGAGCGGCACGCACGCAACTATAAAACAATTCAAGTGAAGGTGAGCTGGTGACCGTGAATTGTGCATGGTGCAGCTTGTGCTCCACCATGCTAGAGCTACATCTCTAATGCTTGTGACAATGTTATTGCTCAACTTAGGCCCAAGCAGGCAAACGGAGTGGCTGGCGATGATTTCACTGAACAATTCCATTCATCTTGGGATCCAAGCTGGCTGGCCGCTGCCTTTCGTTGGCATGTACTTATGAAATACATTGTGAAACTTACCTCCTGTCTGGGAGTTTCATTTAAAACACTTAGTTGTACCGATAATAGTATTCAGGGAATATTCTCCACTTCCAGCTAATCTAGTCTCACTTGGACCCAGTCTTCATTCTGTAAACCCTGTTACCCATCGCCATACTGATTGGAAATGGATGGAAATAGTAGATGATAGAAAACATTTCCTTTAGTAAATTACACTGCTGCTGTTTTTCCGTGATGCAGTTGAATTGATGAGCTGCATTCTCCTGGTATTTTCACTCCTGGAATACTATAGAAACCCCATCACTTTTATATATTAGCAGCTTGCCAGTGGTTGCAATTAACATCCTGTGATTCTGGGCAAATCATTTGATCTCACAGTGCCTATAAAAAACAAAACAACCATTGGCATAGCCAATAGGTCACATACTTCGCCAGAGCTATTGGCTTTGCCAATGACTGTGTCATGTATGCGCATGTAACTTGCATGATCGAGGTAACTGTTAGCAGCAATACTATTTGTCTATCGGAGACTCGGACATCTTTCAAGTGCTCACCGTCCTTTTTCCCCAGCAAAGGAGGGGGCGGCAATCTGAGGGGTAGCCCCGGGCACCACAAGGTCTAGCTACGCCCCGGCATCTATCAGGGAGATGGGGCGATAGCAAGGAAGGGCTGTCTATATTCCCATTTTTGAAAATGGGGACAATTATGGCAGTTGAGGATGAGCGGGGGATCCTCGTAGCTATAGCAGCATTTATTACTCTTGTTACAATTGGCGCCCATAGATCTACCTTACTTAAAAAAAGGTCCGGGGGATCCCATCCGGTCCCGGCGCCTTATTTCTAGTAAGACCCAGGATACCAGCAGTAATCTCTTCTATGGTAAATTCTAGTGCAACACTCCACCTCTCCACCCACTCCTCGTTATCTTGTGCCCCAATATTCCCCCGATTGTAAAGCCCTCCAAAGTGCTCCACCCACTGTTCGGGAAGAACGTTAGATCCTATCTGCGGGCTATTTGTATCTTGGAAGCAGGGTTTGTTAACTATCTTCCAAAAGGTAGTCATGTCTTCCCTTTCGGCGGCTCCTCTCAGATCCTCCCAGATTTGAGTTTGGAGTGTATTCTTTCTGCGCTTTACTGCTTGCTTGTAAGTTAACCTACATTGCATAACCCTGTATTTGTCCCTTGGATTAAGTCTAAGGGCAGCTCTTAGATTACTCTGTGCCAGGGATCACCCACTATCAAACCCTCTGAGATCATTTTAAGTCTTACCCTGCCCTGACGTCTGTATGAGACCATCTATCAGGCGGCCTATTTCCACCAAAGCCTCCACTAAGGATGGTCCTTCCACTGCTAAATCTAGACATTCCTCTAGGAACCGTTTCCCCTCTTTTACAAAGGACTTATCGAAGCTTTCACCGTTAATCCTTGACCATTTCAGGCATCTGCCCTGATCTGTAACCTTCTCTATGTTTGTCCCAGCCCCCCTCCTTTTAACCCTACTTACATTTATCTCTGCTACCGACAGTATTAGGGGGTTGTGGTCGCTAAAACTGCTCAACTCTATTGCAAATCCCAGTAGCTACTTCTTGAACAATTGGGACACTAGTATAAAATCAATGTACGAGCTACAGCCCCTTCCTTTAAAGGTAGGGTTGACCTGCTTATTAGGCTCAATGGCCAGTAAATCTATTGAATGTTCGAGCGTGTGACCTTTTACCACCCTACTCAGTTCCCTGCCCTCCAGCGTATGCTCAAAATGTGGTCCCTCCTCCATACTGCATGAGATCCAGTCTTCTTTAATGGGTAGCAAATTTGAGCACAGATGGCAATTAAAGCCCCCCGCTATTAAAAGCATGGGTGCCATTGTGCCCTGCTTCTGCTCTATCAACAAACTAAGTCTTTCATCAAGCTCTCTCGCTCTGGATTCTCCAGCATTATAACATTTTGCCAAGATTATGTTGTTGCCACTATTTTTAAACTGGAGGCTTATCATATCATCTCTATTCCATTTTAGATCAACCCAAATTCCTTCCAGACACAAGTCTACAAATATTAAGAGCCCTCCCTTAGCTCTTCCCGCCATGGACTTACTTGCCTGAACCCCAAGTGATTCATACCCAGCTAGATGTAAATTAGTATGGTCTACCTCCATGGTTTCCTGTACACGGATTATTTTAAAATATTAATATATTCTAGCCAATCCTGATTTTGGAATTTAGCTGACAGACCTGCTACATTCCAGGATACTAATTTAAAGTAACTCCCTTGAGGGTATGCGGGGGGGGGGGCAAGTGCATATAATAGGCCTATCACTACTTCGAGGGATCTCGGTCAAGGATGGTCTTATTTTGCCAGAGGCAAGCTGAATCCCGTTTGAAGTAACACATCTTGGATGTTCCTCTGCCTGCGGGTTTGAAGTTGGGGAGGCCACATTGGGCACATTTTCTTGGCCTGACTCCTCTCCCTGCAGTCAGTCTACTTCAGTAAGATGTCTACCCCAGTGAAGTGGAGCATATTTATTGAGTAACGTTAGTACTGGCCCACCTCCCTCCCTCTAGGGGGCTAACTGGTGGCCATATATATCTCCTCACCCTAGTACTGTTGCCACAAGCTTGCTCTCTCCCTTTCAGCCCCCCCCTCCCATCCTACCTAGCTGGCCAACCCTATCCCTGGTGCGCTCAAAATGCCCAGAATTAGGCATATGATTTGGTGGGGTACACAAGTAGCTTAAAGTCCAGGCCTGGATAGTGGATCGCAAATGTGTCTGAAGGCCCCAGCAAACATGGTCCACAGCCTTAGGATCTTTAAAATTGATAACAGTGCAGTCCCCTGCTACATTTCTTGTCCTATATCCTACCCAGCTCACTCTCCTCACAAAAGAATCTTACACTGTACATCTCAAGGCAGTGGTCTATTGTTGTTTAACCAGTGTGTTGTCTTGTTTTTGAGATGGTCGTAGGATTCAACTTTACGGTGTTCCAATTCAGGAACACCGGTCAAGACAGCAATGTAGGATGTACAATCTGGGGGTAGGTCTAGGTGGGAGTGCAAGTTCTTTTCCTCATTCCCATCCCTGTCATTACTGCAGCTTACCCCGTTTGTCTCTAGGGGAACTATGTTTCCACCACTCACAGTTCCAACCCTTAGCTCATTGTGGCCCGTTGGTTGCACAGCCCAATCCGCAGCAGTTGGCACAATATTATTCGGGCAGGCTACAGGATCCCTTCCTCCCTCCCTCGCCACCTCGTTAACATGACCACAGCTCGCTATTTTGTGGTCAATACCTCCCAAGGTAGACATTATCAGACCTTACGATTTTTTAAGCCTGCTCTCAATTAGTGAGAGTCTTTACATTAGGGGCTCTAAAGAAAATGTTATAAGGGCACCTATTTTTATCCAATATAGTTCCTCGGTCTGTGGTAGTCCATATTCATGGCATTTACTGCAGACAGAGAACCCTGTGAGACTTCAGCGATTGGAAGGTCTATATTTAACATCTCTTTCTGGTTAGGTCTTGGGCTTCATTCCCTTCTGCTGTATACCTCCTTGTGCGCCTCCTCGTTTTCTATTAAAGGCAACCCCTGCGTGTATTCAGTTGATTTTAAGGGCTCTTCGTGAACTTCTGCCGCACCCATGACCGCGCTCTTAGGTAAATTTTGCGATACGCTGCATGGCAGTGATATGGGGTTTGAAGGGTCTCCATCAGTATTGGAGTATACTGAAGTTTGCAGTGGGTTTGCATTCACAGTCTGGGAGCTGATGGCAGGAACGGACTGGCAATGATTTTCTGGCGAGCACATATTTATAATGGACCCCAGAGATGATCTTTTTAAAAACACGGGGTTCATAGAAAGACGTCGTTCCGTGATGGCGATCTCATGGGCAAGCACAGAAGTAGCCCTCGTTATGAATTGGTCGAGGGTTCCTACAACATACCCAATTCCGTCAGCTTTCCTCCCTCTTACCTCACGTGCTGCCATTTTAGTTCAAGGAGAAAGCAAAATTGTAATTGGCTCAAATAACAGCCTTTGAGACCACTTACTGGTAATGCAGGTCAACTGTTAGTGTCGGAGGCCTTAGAGGGGGGGCCAGCCTAGCCTCTCCCTGTCTTGAACGAGCTCAAACGGGCCCACCCTTGGCCCGGGATTCAGCCGTGGTACGTCCCGCACGTGTCCCGCGCCGCGGGGTGAGAGGCTGTGCTATGAGCGCATTAGCCCCACCTCTCAGTCAGTCGTGGCAGCTGTGGGGTACTGCACTGCACTCTGGGGGATGGAGTCCACCCCAGAGTGTGCTGATAGCGGCAAAACAGCAGCGGGCCAGAGCAGCTACCCCTGGGACCCTCGTCCCACCAGGGGTCCACAACGGCAAATGAGGGCGAATTCAGGCAGGAAAAGCCACGAGCAGACCTTCAGGTAGGTGGCTGACTTTTGCAGAAGTCCAGGAAAGTTCCTTCATAGGCATTCAGTGACTAGAGTCAAGTGGTCTGCTGATGTTATTCTTGGTTTCCTTTGTGTTGTTTAGAGGTGAGTCATGATGAATATCGGTGAAGTCAGAATAGAGTAGTGCAATGTTGATTATGTATTATACTGGATTAAGGCAAGGTAGATCCTGCATGTTTGTGACATTTGTGTAGTGTGAACCTATCCAACATGCAGTGGACACTGGACACAGTCAAATGCAATGATACAGTTAACAAGTGTAGGAAAGTGACACGTTTTTGACCTGGTCACCTCCACTTTTTTTCTCACTGGTACTGATGTTGTTGATTGGTAGTTCATTAGGTCCCAGCTAACCAGGCTCCAGTGCCAATGCTCTTTCCCCTAAAACAAGACAGAGGTGCAAATGTAACCCATTTGTTAAGGACTTTAGCACCCCTGTAAATCACTAGTAAATTGTACCCCTGGTACCAGGGCATGGGTATTAAAGTGGGCCCCATGCAAAATGCCCCCTTAACCCCTTGGGTGCTCATGACGGCTCCATGCTGCCATGAGTCACAGTAGGCGTGTGCTCATGATGGCGCGGAGCCCCGTAATGCCGCTCCACCCACGCAGCACTAATTCCCCACCTGTGCGGGTGAATTATTGAGCAGGTGGGGTCATAACCGCACCACGCCTTCATGAGCACACGCTGCCTGTGAATCATGACAGCGTGGAGCCATCAGGAGGACTGAAGCGCCATGCCCACCCCCACGCCACTTCGGAATTCGCGGCGCAGGGAAGGGGTTAAGTGGCCCGCCCACAGAATGCATGCAGATGGCCATTGCAAGATGTATGAAATGGTGCAGATCATTCTGAAAACATGTCATGGCGCACTCACTGTGTGCCATGTCCTTATACACTGAATGTATTATATGTCAGTCACTGCTACAGTAAGCCTTTGAGTCATATGGCTGGGTGAATTATATTACATGTGAGGGCATATCTGCATGACCAATGTGTCCCTGTAATGTTGGGTTCCATTGCTTTACATTGCTTGTACTCCTAAATGCTCTTTGTGAATACCAAAAGTTGTAAAGTTAGGATTTTGTCTCAGTTAAACTTAAGTTAAACTTAAGATTTGGTCTTAAGGTGTAAAAAAGCTATATGGGGTAAATCTTGAGTTACCATCTGTTGGTCCAACGCGAGATGACCAGGACTACCCGGGAGCCTCCATGAGCCCAACCTTTTGGTCCTCTGTGCACTGCTGAAGGATCTATAGAAATGTCCCAGCAGGAAGGCCACAATACTTGAAACAACCACACATGAGTAGTTAGGTGACACTGCATGTAAAATTATCTCTACAAAATGAGGTCTGTTTAAGTTAACAATTACACAGTGTCCTATCAAGTTTTTTGTAGACCTCCAAACCCAAGAAACTGCACACCATATTTATCGATTTCTCCAAGCTTAGACCAAGGGAAGTATTGCAATTCAGCCAATGAAAAACCTTGTTCTTAAGTTAGTCAAATTCTTCAAAGGCACCCAAAGAGAGCACGAGAATATTTCCAAGTACTTTTACATATGGTAAAGATTCTGGTGGAGGATGTATAGTAGGTAGCTTCTGCCTCCGTCTCTCCCCCAGGTGGTCTGCTATGCTGGCATCTGTGCTTACCCCCCCTACTCTCAGTGGCTTCCCTCTGATCATTTGGCTAGACCAGGACAGGCTGTTGGGCACTCTGATTCGATACCACCACTCCACCCAATAAGTCCACCTCCCGGGAGTTTGAATCCACCAAGGGCCAGGGAGGAAGATTGGTGCTACCTTGCACAGATATCAATTTTGGTATATACCCACTTGGGCCATGATCAAAGGTTGTACCGCTTGCTGACCGGTGACCAGTTAAAGCCCTCCCAGTAGTGCTCTGAGGTTCTATATTCCCAGCTGGCCTATGTTGGCAAATCCTCATAATCTGTTGCTCCATTGTGGCTAAACGTTGCCGGATAGAGTCTAGTTTGCAGTCTATATTTGACATCAGGGAACCCATCCATCCTTCCATCATAGCCTCCATATAATCCTTGGACAGTGTTTGCGATTTGCTGACACATTCTCCTGGCCCCACTGCCCTTGAATGTTTTGATTTGGCCCCTGTCAAGGAACCTTTCCTTTATTCTCCCAGCCCAGCTCCTGCACTCGTCCCTCCTGGTTTGACTTTGCACCCTAGATCTTTAGTCGACTAGGCCTACATCTAGGCCATGAGCTCCATCCATACCCAGAAACGGGGATCTTGCTGATGTGGCTGGCGTTGAAAAGGGTCCTTAGTCAGGATGGGTATCCTGGGCATAAACAAAAAGAATCCTACTCAAAGTGGACGGAGAGTGTAGACCACAGAAGTGGGGGACACTCAGTGATGGGGTATATGAATGTGAGTGGTGAGGTATGGTGAAGGTTTAAAAAGTACCTGGCTCATAGATTTCAGAAAAAAACTTTATTCACAACCTCGGGCTGGTACTATTAAAAGAAGTGCAGTGTGAGGTTAGTTGTCATAGTTATGGACATTACCTCTGGTGTGCGTCAACATGTTTCGGAACTTGTGTTCCTTCTTCAGGACGGGGGCACAACTTCCCCACCTTATTCACGTATCTCTATGAAAAAATGTAAATAACTAAAAGTGAAAAATTATTTACAGTGATAAACTAAGGCTATAATGTGCCTACTGCGGTATAAGTCTATGCAGTTGCATGACCTAAAAGGAAGAAAAAATAAAGAGTAAATATTGTTGCCTCAATGGGCTGGCTCAGACAGGTGCAGTCACCTGGAGCCCCATAAGATGCATTGATCCTGTAGGGAAAAAAAGACAAACACTACACACAACATACATGACACACATAAGATCAAGATAGCCTTGTGAACATACTCATTATGCAATGTTGTCTGGCTTCATCAGCATTTTCAGAACGTCGGGGTTGGTTGTTAGATTCGTAATCTACATGGACAAAGAGGTGGTTTCAGTATCCTTTACTCACTGTTTTGGTCGAGATTGGTGATTTTTTGTTTGTCTACTAAATACTCACAGAATCTGGACGAGATTACCTCCGTGTTACCCCTTACGCTGCTCCGCTGGTAATGTTTATGAGACAGAGCCCTGTCTTATATAGGCCTGATTCCACTGATTGGTTTATCTGTCATACGTTAAATGTCGGATGTATGTTTAGGCCCATACATGGGTAATCCGATTCTGCACCAGTTAGAATTGCCGCCTTATGTGGTATTCGTATGATATATCTGAAAGCCAATCGCTGTGCGTGCGTGTTCCGCCAAGTCTCTGGTGGTTCTGCAGAATGCATGCGCGCAGACGCATCACATTGATGCTGGTGGCTTAGCAGAGCGCATGCGTACAGACGCATCACGTTGACGCTAGTCCCTGCGCATGGATATGGGTACTCAGACGGAACACCCATCGTTGCTCTTTCTGAAAAAGGCCACTTTCGGATGGCAAATGTTTAATTATCGTCCATCGCAGATCATTCACACAGTGTTGTTTTTCAAGAAAGTGGGACGCCATTTTCGTGGTCGACTTTTTGCAGCGTATGTTGCTTTTATGTTCTCCCACTCAGGTTTTTGCAGGTCTGGTGGTCATGCCAACATACTCTAAGCCACATGGGCATGTTATCATATACACAACATTCTTCGTATTGCAATTCGTGAATTGCCGTTGTTCCCATGATGTCCCATTGCTGAATGTCAAAGTATTGCTTTTCTGTGTGAGATGGCAGCTGCTGCAATTTCCACATGGAAAATGTCCTTGAAGTCCAATTGTGGTCTGCCTAGTTGCCGGATCCTGTTTAGGTCTTGTGTGGACCAATATGTCCTTGAGGTTTCTTCCTCTGTGATGTGGGAGGCAAGATGGCCGCCGAGGTGCTGTGGGAGTAAGTCGCGCTCAGACCCCTCTCCTGCCGATAAGCGAAACTTCAGGCGCTAATGGAGATATGTAAGCAGTATGCAATCCGCAGCTTTGATTCAGCACAGAGGAACTATTAACCTTGCAAGTATATTTGAGAAAGCGAAATTGTGGTACTCCAGGCTCCTCAAAGTATTGATGGCAGAAATGGGCACTCGAGGAAAGGAGAAAGTGCAGCAACAAATACCCATACCTGGTGTTACAAATAAGGAGATTACACAAAAGGAAGCGGGTAGATTGGGCGCTATCCCGAAAACAAAAGTGCCACCTAACAGAAAAAAAGACAACCCCCACGGTCTCCACCTTAACGAAAACACAGCTACGCAAACTGGAGAGAGCTGGTGAAAAGGAGAAAGCGCTGAATCAAAACAAAGACACGAGAGGCGCTAGCACTACAACAGCGGTGCGGGATGCAGCAGAAAAGAAGAGAAACGATACCGTATATCGGCAACCCTCAGTATCCGAGGTCTTCGGCGCCAAAATTCAAGCGGAGGCATCAGGAGCTTCAGGACCATCGGGAACCCTGCAAAACACGGCAATCATGCCGCCCGCAGGAGCTGCTCAGAGCGTCCTCGAGGACGCAAGCGGAGGCGTTGCTAAGCAACCGGGGATCACGGAGCTCACGCTTCCCGCGGAGCTTCCAGCGGCTCAGGGAGACGGCGCTGTACTGGAACAAGAACAGACGCAGGGAATGCAGGACGAAAATCAAGACCCGGGTAAAGAGGTGAGAGAGGCCAACGGTGGGGGTGAGATGTCGAATACAGGGCAAATGCTTGAGGCCCTTAATGAGGTGGAAGCCGAAATACGAGAGGAGCAGATACAAGCCAAAAATAAAGAGAACGCTGCGCTGGGGGCAGATAATGAAGGATATAGTTTACATAACAATCTGGCAGAGACGGCTTGCACAGAAGGGGCTGATGGAGATAGGTTCTTTTCTGTCCCTGAGGAATCAGAATCGACATTGGCAAGCAGCGATGAAGAGAGAGACTTCTCAGACTCACTCTCGAGCTCAGAAGCTAGCGATAGTTCCAAGGGGAGAGGCACGCAAAAAAAGCGCAAAACAACATCTAGAAGAGCAGGCTCCCCCCAGAACATTCATAAGGGAACATATAAAAAGCTAGTATGGGACTATTCCGCTACCTCCAACATATATAAAGAAGATGAGAAAGAGACACAAAATGATGGAGGGAAACTGGACTTAATGTTTGCCACGCTGAAACAGATACAAATGGAGGCAAGGGCTGAAAGTCGGAGGGCCAGGCATGATACGAAAAAAATCCAAGCCTCAATCAGGAAAATAAATAAAAAGTTTGAAGAAGTGGAGGAAAGAATCATTGGAGTTGAAGAAAGAACTGGTCGTTTAGAAGACGAAGTAACTGAGTGGCAATCATCTAGAGAGGGACAGACTAAGATCATGGAGGATTTACAGTGGAAGGTGGAGGACTTGGAGAATCGCCAGAGGCGCAATAATGCCAGGCTCCTTGGAATAGAGGAAGGGATTGAAGGCCAAGATCCCAGAGGCTTCGTCGTCAAGCTGCCAAAGGGAGCGTTCCCAGAGGTACCATGGAACTGGGAACAAGAAGTGCAGAGAGCCCATAGATATCCACTTTTTGTAAGGAAAACTCACAAGGAAGGCTCAGGAACGCTCCCCAGGGCTATGTTAGTTTTTTTCGGAAACTTCCTGGCAAGGCAAGAACTAATGGAGAGAGCCAGACCTGATGCCAAAAAAACGGTGGAAGGGATAACTTTTTTCGCGAGACCTGACTTTTGTCACATAACAGTGGAGAGGCGCTGGAGACTAAGACAGTTGATTAATGCGTTTCAGTCCCAAGGAGCAGAGGCATATCTAATGTTTCCAGCAAAACTGAAGGTCATCGTAGCGGGTCGCACTAGAATGTTTTTTTCTGAAATAAAAGCGGGGGAATTTCTGACAGAGTTAAAAGAGAAAGGGGGGGCTCGAAGGAAATAGTCAAGGAAGGGAGCAGAAGAAACTCAAAATCAAGTAGATACAAACGTCGGATAATTTACTAAGCCTGACAGTTTAAAGTAGTAGATGATAAGAGGGGAGGAGAGGGGGAGCGACTCTACAACGCTAAGCGGACACGCATAGGTCAGGGATGACCTTTTTGCCTGTCACAGGGGGGGAGGGGCAGCAATCGGGGCGGGGGGGGCTTAAAGGGGGGGGGAGAAGGAAGGGAAGAAGTCACGGGTAAAAGGTGGTGGTGTAAAATAATACAGATTTGTAAAGTTTGTAGTGATGCAGAAAAAGAATACACAGAAAAAGATAAAAAAGTAATTGTGGTGCTGGCAAAAGCTAAACTAGAAGTATGGCAGTTAGGATAATGACGATCAATATCTGTGGGCTAAATAACATGGAGAAAAGACAGAAGCTCTCCGCGCTGTTGCGATTCTGGAGAATCGATATAACTTGTCTACAGGAAACACACGTAGCAGCTGAAGATAAATTCTTGCTTGGCCAGATGGGATTTGAGGTTCTTGCTAGCACAGGTCAAGAGGGGAGAAATAAGGGGGTGGCAGTTCTGGCCAGAAAAGGTGTTGTTAAAATTAAAAAGAAAAAAGAGGATCCTGAAGGGAGATGGGTGATGCTAGACATAGAAACAGCTGCGGGAAGATGTACTTTGGCCTCACTATATGGTCCAAACGAAGATGAACCGGAATTATTAGATTTTATTGATAGCGAGTTAGCTCTGTGGCCAGAGCCTGTGATCTGTTGTGGGGATTTTAATATCAATGGGTTGAATGGAGTAATAGGCGCAAGTGGAGGCGGATATCAAGGAAGGAAAAAAAAGGTGCATAAAGCAGTACAAAATCTTGCTAGACATAACGCGCTGGTGGATATATGGTTGGAATTTAATCCTCTAGGTGTAGGTAGCACTTTTTATTCAGCACCACATCAAACAGTAGCCCGATTGGACTATTTTTTTATTTCTAGCTCATTGGTCAGCAGGGCTAAAATAGAATGTCTCCCAAGAATAATGTCGGACCATAATCCGCTGGTGTTAAGCCTAGCAATATCACAAAAAGCAGAAGAAATAAACTCGACATGGACGTTTGAGAGAGGTCTGCTGAAGGAGGAGGAGTATATTATAAGGATGCAAGAATGGATGACCCAATTTTGGGATATAAATAGATACTCAGCCTCAGCAGACATGGTGTGGGACAGTTTTAAAGCAGGAGTAAGGGGAGAGACACTAAGCTATACCCTGGTAAGAAGTAAAAAGGAAAAGGAAAAGGTGGAAGAGGAGATTAGAAATTTGATGGCGTTGGAAAAAATGCTAGTGGATGCAATAGAAAGACAAGACCCTATTGAACAGATTTTAGTGGCTATAGAGGTGCAGAGGTCAGAAACAGGGACCACTTTGGCACAAAAAACAGCAAGAAAATACTTAGCAAATAAAGAGAAATGCTACGAATGCAACGAGCGGGTGGGACATTTGCTCGCAATTAGAACTAGGCAAACGCTAGCTGCAGGTGAGATTAAAGAAATTAAGGACTGCAATGGGACAATTGTCAATAAAGTGGAGGAGGTGCAGGAGGTGTTCAGAAGGTTCTATGAGAGGCTATATGAGCAAGATAAAAATGATGAGGAGATAGAGGCAAAAAGCCTGGAATACTTAAGGCAATGCCTACAGGAGGGGTTGAGCATAGAAGAAAGGGATAAACTAGATACGCAACTAACGGTACAGGAGATAAGAGATGCAATATTCAGTTTACCATCTGGCAAAGCAACGGGACAAGACCAGATCCCGGTAGAATTCTACAAAACTTTTTGGGATGTACTAGCCAAAGATATTTGGATAATCTGCTGCTTGGCACAGGGAGGCAGAATAGTTCCTCAATCTTGGGCGGGTGCCGATATAATCGTGATCTTGAAAAAAGATAAACCTCCCACCGAGCCGGGCTCTTATAGACCCATTACATTGCTTAACGCTGATGCAAAGATATTCTCTAAGGCACTGGCCAATAGACTGAGTAAGGTGATAGAGAGGGTGGTCTCCCCTACACAACATGGATTTATACCAGGCAAAGGAACTACTGAACACACTAGACAGCTGATTACTATATTGGACGCTGCAGCGGCTTCAGGTGATCCTGTCGCGGCTATCTTTTTGGATGCCGAGAAGGCTTTCGACAGGGTCTCTTGGGTGTACCTATGGAAGGCTATGGAGTGGGCTGGTATAGGTCGAGGATATATAACTGCAGTCCAGGCACTATATAAACATCCTAGTGCTAGGATACGTATTAACAGATCATATTCCAACGCAGTGCAGATCAGACGGGGGACTAGGCAGGGATGCCCAGCTTCACTCTATTATTTGCAATATATCTAGACCCCTACCTGAGAAGGCTTACAAAAAATAGGTGGATTACTCCAGTCTTATTATACGGGAAAGAGTATAAATTATTTGCCTATGCAGATGATGTGGCTGTTATAACACCGACACCAGAGGAGTCATTGGTTGAAATAGAACAGGAGGCAAGGGAATTCGGAGAGGTGTCTGGATATTTAATAAATAGGGGGAAAACACAGGTTGTTCAGAATAGACACACTACATTTGTAGACGCAAGAGTTGTCTCAGACACAAAGTATTTGGGTGTTAGGGTGACGGCAGACTTAGAAAAATTAGTAGAGATAAATCTGGAACCATTGCTAGCCAAGGTTAAAAGTAACCTGGAGAGGGTCAACAACTTACACTTGACTCTTATGGGTAGAATTAACTTTATTAAAATGGTTACTTTTCCGAAATTTTTATATTTGTTTAGGGCAATTCCACTCTTTATTGAAGGTATATGGTTTAACAAAATAGAATCAGCAGTAAATAAATTAATTGGGGCACAGGGGAAGACACGTAGAGCGTACCGGTTTTTAACATTACCACGAGAGAGGGGAGGTTGGGGAGCACCTGATTTTAGATTCTATTACTGGGCAACAGCTCTACAATACTCCAAAGGATTATTAGGCGGAAGTGCTCAGGAGGAGGAGGGGAGAAAATGTCCGGCAAACGTATTTGAAGCACTCTTAGGTAAAGCGGCAGAAAACGCTTTAGTAACAACTCTGGATTTCGCATATTTTAAACATACAAGATTTAAGACTCTGAGTGCGATATATAAAGTCTGGAAAGCAATAAAGAAAAAATTGGGACTGGGAAGTGAGGTAATATAAATTTTATGGTCAAGTTATGTTCCCTAGCGCGTACCCCACCGACTCCATGTACGAGTTAAAGTGCATGTAACTTCCCTCCTGTATCAGCTATGAAGACGCAAATACATTTGCGTCCACCGTCAACTTGTCCTCTTTCAGACCCACCATGAATGGGTTGGATGGTCCGTTCCTAAGTATGCTATGCCAACGTCTTTTTGTAGTGTACTCCTACGTTTTTCAGCCCTGGCTGAAGTAGGCCCTGAATCTCTGCCACCGAACCTCTTTTCTGGCTTCTGACTCCGAGGAATCTCTGCCCAGGCAGCCCCCGTATCCGTGAACTCTGACTTACTTCTAGCGCGGCCCTCCGTGCTCAGCTCAGCCTGCTGCCTGCCAAGATTGACTATAACCTTCGAGTTATCTGTTTCCCTCCCCGAAAATACATTCCTTCCTGCTAGCTTCGGTAAACATCCTTCCTCAGCTACAGGGCTAAAGGGCCGACCTGTCCCTGTGCAAGTAATTCATAGCTCCGTTGCCATGCTTTCATGGAAGGCCCCTTGCCCCACGCTTCTCATACAGACACCCAGGCGCTTATACACGCACTCACAGCAAGTATAGACTAGCTTCTGCTCTAGAGACCTTTCTGCCCGATAGCTTAGTTCCCAAACATCAGATATCAGATATGATAGAAGCACAAGTTGATCTGACATGCCAGACTTCTGTCTCTTTCCGTCAGTGTAAATGTCAAGTCCCCTGCACCCCTCCAGTTACACGTCATGCAGCTGCGCGCGCATCCAAGCTTCCGATTTCTGCTGACATTGCAACATTCTGTTAGCACCACCCCTTGGTGCCACCCACTTGTGTCACCTATCAGTGACGTTTCCAGAACACACCTCTAGTTCACGCCTCCTGATTACGTACATGTGCCACGTGTATATTGTTATCTTGTCTTCTCTCAGCTGTTACGCCTCTTGCACTGTTACTTATGGAATGAAATAAGTATATAAGCTATGTACTGTTAATAAAATGTAGCGCTCTATCCCTTCTGACACCCTGTGTGGTGGTCAGAACATGATATCCTGATTCCTTTATGAGGAATAAAACCCTTAGAAACTCTTACACCACGGACTCTGTTTTCCTTCATTTTTGATTGAGTTATTATTGATTAAGTACTTACCTGCATAGAAATTAAGAGAGTAAATTAATTATTTACGTCATTTTGGCGCCCGAACAGGGACCCCTCCCCCACCTCACGCGCCGGTTGGCGCGTTGCATACTGTGTCCCCTGCCATCAGTTAGACGGAACACACGTGTACTGGCAGGATTTCCTGCATCTCCCTCTGACCCACGGAGGTGACGAAGACTGCAATCAGTGCCCAGACGAGGCGGTGAGGAGTGCGGAGGATCCCGACCAGAGCCCAGCCGAAAGAAGCAAGGTCCGAGGTGTGAAGAGGCCCACCAGTTTTCCGAAGTTTTCCGAAGTTTTCCGAAGTTTTTCCGAAGTTTTCCGAAGTTCCGAGTCGAGTCCAGTCGAGTTCTCCGAGGCCTTCTGTTTTCCGTGCTTCCCGGTGAGTACCATTGCTGGGTCGTATCTAGACGGGTTTGGGTACGCAAGTCCGGTCTGCACTGTTTTTAGGCAGTGTATCTGTACTGTTTAGCAGTATATCTAGTATTCCGAATTCCTGAAATTCTGCACTGTTACAACAGTGTATCTGTACTGTTGAGCAGTACATCTAGTATAGAGGGGTAGTCATCTATGTTTTAAATGTTTTTGTAATTAATGTCGTGGTATGAATGTGATTGTTTTTGTGCATTATTGTGTTTTTCTTGTATAAATAGTTACAGTCGAAATTAAGTATCAAGGATCAAGCATTTCAGTATCAAGTAGGCACAATGCCGTTTTTTAACAAGTTAAAACAGATAGGAACTAGGAAAGGGATGTTAGAGGAAGAAATTCCAATCCCCCCTAGGGACACTCCAGGTAATTTCATGTATAATAAGCATGGCATAGACGCCATCCTGTATCTAGAATTATGGACCGATTATACCAAGCACTTAGAGGAAAGATACCGATGGCCAGTTAACGGAACATGGGATGCCGAGTGCATCATAAAGGTAGAAGAAGTATTACGGAAAAAGAAAGCCAGACAATCTCAGAAAGACGCCATAGAATTTTGGCGTAAGGAATCACATAAACGTGCTGAAAGAGCACTCCGTAGAGAAGACAGACTTAAAGAATCAGAAAAGGCTCAAGAAAACGAATTAGTTATTGAAGGAATTCGAGTAAAATCAGAACAAATAGATCGCATCCGAAATAGCCAAGTGAACAACATGTATCTTTTGGCCGAAGGTACCCCTGACGCCATTTCAGAAATACCGAAAAATTTGCCGTCACCATTGGATCCAACTAAAGTAATGCACAAGACTACTAAAGACATATTCCTAAATTCCTATCTAGACGATGTAGCACCAGCTTACACTAACCTGCCTGTTCGTGCCCTGCCTACAGACAGGGACGGGGGTGGCACTCCACCCCCAGGTCACGTTCCACCGGTACCACAACAGACTTCTCCTGTTCCGCCAGCCCCGCCACTTCCCGTACTCAAAACTGGCCTACCGAAACCACGTTTACCTGATCCACCCAAACGACAAATTCCAGTCCAGATACAGACTCCACAGGGAGGTAATGTACAAGCTTCCGCTTCAGGAGGTGCGACCGCGGGTCCTCAGACCCCGCCACCAACTCACAGATTCAATCTCAAAGATATGCAGAGTCCTCTCACCTACAGGTCTCCCCACTCCTCTAATTCATCCCGCCTCGACGCATTAAAAGAAAACATGTCAGTCTGCAGATATGATCCAGTACCCGGAAAGGACGATTTAATGATATTGGCATCATTACGGTTAAGATCCGCTACTGATAGCTTGTTATGCTATGCAGGAATGAAGGATCGTCTAGACAGAATATATGAGTTTGTTCAAACAGGAAAGGACTCTGACAGTATTAAGGATGCCATGGAGAAACAGAAAGTTGGCATGCAAGCACTGATACTACGATTTTTCATAAATTGTCTAATAAGAGAACGAGACAGGCCCGGAACAGATCAGAGTGAATTAGACGCATTGAACAAGTGGGGTCAAAATATAGCTGATGGAAAACATGACAGACAAAATTGCATAGAGTCTATGTACAAGAAGATTAAGAAAGCAGTAATAGCAGTACACCAGAAAGAGAAAGAAAAGGCTTCCTCCGAGGAGGAAGAAGTACAGGAAGAATCCGAAAGAGATATAGGAACAATAGCATATGTAGGTAAGGGAACTTACCTTAGGAAGGGTATCCGTCCGGAGAGCAAGAGAGTTTTCTTCTCTGCCGTAACAAATCCGAATTCTGCTGAGCATCAGTTCCAGGAAACTGATAAAAGGCTTCGAGATCGAGTTGGGTACCATGTACTCAATTCTATGGATGAACAAGAACTAGCCCGATCCGCTGTATCATGGGCCGAGAATGCAGACATATATAATGATGACACAGTAGCGCAGACATTTCTGAACCTCTCCCCCGACGAACAGAAATTAGCAGGTGTATACATGATTCAGCACCTTCTTATCAAATACAGGAAACACTATTCTGATCCAGGTCCTTTACACGAAACACTAGAAGCACTACTGATGGATAGATGGAGAGGCTTAAGCACTAAATTAATTCAAATAATTCTAGAACAACGACACAGATATGATACCTTTGTAAGCTCTGAATACGTTCCCGCCCCACCTCCAGAAAGGAAAATGTACCATATGCAATGCGGGGGTGGCATTGAAAGTCAGAACCCCTTACGAGAAGTGCACCCTGTTATGGGTGAGGATAAAACTTTGAAACGCGTGTATGTACACACGCCTCTGACTAAATTAGAGCTGTTAGAAATGAAGAAACTAGTACCATGCCATGATAAAGACCCTGCAGGTTTTCACAGAGAGCTTAAAGACATGTTATTAATGGGGGACTACACATATGATGATATCATGAAAATGTTGAAAGTATTATTGCCCACGGGTATATTCGAGAAATTAAAGGAAAAGGAATGGGAGGTGGGAGACACAAAGATTGCCTGGGCAGAAATAGAGGAAGAGGAAAAGAAACGGGTCCCAGGGTTAGGCCTTGGGGACAAAACTAAAGCATTACCAGGTTTGATAGTACAGGTCCTGCCCAGATTATTGACAACTAGAAAGGAGGATTGGGATGCAATCTCGTCCTGTAAACAGAAACATGATGAAGATACTAGTGACTTCTATTCAAGATTCGAGAAATGTTTTATTATCAATAGTGGCCTCCAGCCAAGTAGCGAGTCGTACCCACATCTTTTTGTATCAAAGTTAGTAGAGAATTCCCTACCGTTAGTTAAAAATCGGGTGTACAAGGTTGAGAGTACATGGCAAGCAAATACGCCATCCCAGATGTTACAAATGTTACAATATCACCAGAATAGAATTAGGGAAGAACAAGATCAGGAACAGAAACGTATGAAAGACACGAAAATGAAAATGTTAGTAGCTCAGACGGTCCCATCCGACAGTCACAGAAAAGGTACGACCCAGACAAGTCACACTACGGCTCCCGTTAAAGGGACATGTAACTACTGCAAGCAGCCAGGTCACTACGTACACGAATGCCCAGTTCTGAAACATAACATAGCGACAGGTAAAACTAAAGAAAGACCGCATCCGCCTAGACAAGACCATAACCCGCATCAGTCTACACAGAATACACAGCCTATGCATGCATCCGCACAGACAGCACAGACCGTAGCAGTACCACAGCCACAGCCCATTGCTGCAACTCAGCAAGTTTCACAACAGATGTACCAGTATGCCCAGTCTGCTTACCCCGAATATTCCCGATATACATGAAACAGCCTAGAGAGGGAAGGTGGCTTGCCTCTTATTGAGATTCCTGTAGATCAAGAAGGTCCTTATGTACACAGTCAAGTATTGGGAAAAGACAGAAAGTTTTTAATTGACACAGGGGCAAGTCGCACTACAATAAGTCATGACGAAGTTCCAGGGGCACCCCTCTCAGGCTCACAAAATGTTTCCCTTGGTTTTTCGGGACAGCCTATTGTAAATGAAGTCTCCGAACCAGTCCCCCTGGCTGTGGGTCCATTATCACGTGTTACAGACTTATTACTCACGAAATCATGTCCAGAAAATCTATTAGGAATTAAAACATTGAAGGCTCTAGGAGCTATAATCTGCTGTTCCCCGGAGGGAGTTAGACTCTTTCTGCGGGATTTCAAGGGTCACTATGTTCTGCGTGAGTTTGACGTCAGATTAAAAAATGTACCTGATTACTTGTGGGCAAAAGGCCCAACTGATGTAGGATGTATGCACATTAAACCATACCGCGTTACACTCAAGGCAGGTGTTGTATTACCCAGAATCAGACAATACAAGTTACCACCCGATGCTGTAGTGGCTTTACTGAAAATCATTGAAGAGCTCATTGCCCAAGGAGTGGTCGTCGAGACCGACTCCAATATCTGTAACTCGCCCATCATTCCGATTCTTAAACGTACAGATCCCAATGCACCGCCAGTATATCGGCTGGTGATTGATCTTCGAGAATTGAATAAATGCATTATCCCACAGTATCCTGTGGTCCCCGATATCTCATCCTTATTGACTGCTATTGATTCAGAAGCAACGTTCTTCACTGTAATTGATCTCAAGAACGCCTTCTTCAGCGTGCCTATTGATCCAGAGAGCCAATATCTCTTCGGATTCTGTTTAAATGGACGCAGTTTCAAATTTTCGCGCGCACCTCAAGGATTCACAGAAAGCCCCAGCATCTATAGTCAAGCACTGAAGAGACAACTAGATTGTATTCAAATGCCAGTTAACACCGCTTTACTGCAATACGTCGATGATCTGCTGATCACCGCACGAAGTGAGCCCGAATGTGAAAAAGCATCATTAACAGTTCTACACTTTCTGGCCGACAAGGGACACAAGGTGTCTCCTTCGAAGCTACAGTTCTGTGTTCAGCAAGTTGTGTACTTGGGTCACTTGCTGTCCAAAGTGGGGAGACAGCTCACTCCCGATCGCATTCAGTTAATTGCAAATATGCCACAACCCCAGACACAAAAGGAAGTGCGGGCCTTCATAGGCCTCACCTCGTACTGCAGACAATGGATTCCCCAGTATGCATTTCTAGCCAAGCCACTCATCCAGTTAACGACACAGGAGGCAGCGATTTCGACTGCCCTCCCTTGGACTCAGGAACACACACAAGCTTTTGAAGACTTAAAGAAAACCTTATGTCAAGCACCAGTTTTAGCGACACCATGTTACAGCAAACCGTTTACACTTTTTGTTACAGAACGTGATGGTACAGCGTTGTCTGTCCTCACCCAAGACCAAGCAGGTTCACATAAGCCTTGTGCTTATTTTTCTAGTACATTGGATTCAGTAGCCCAAGCACTCCCTGCGTGCTTAAAGTCAGTAGCAGCAACAGCGTTAGCAATCAGACAGAGCGATTCAATTGTTCTAGGTCATCAGTTAACAGTACAAGTTCCACATTCTGTAGAGGTTTTGTTAAACAGAACCCAGACTCAACACTTGACTATAGCACGATTGACAGGTTATGAATTAACACTATTCCAGCCACACATAGAAATCAGACGCTGCAGTATCTTGAACCCAGCAACACTGTTACCTACAGTTATGACAGATCCAGCTCCACATGATTGTATAGAAATAATTAATGCAGTAACTAAGCCTAGACGAGACTTAACAGATGTCCCATTGACAAATCCAGACCTGACACTTTATGTGGACGGTTCATGCATGAGAACAAGTACAGGAGAATTAGTGGCCGCGTATGCCGTGACCACTGAAACTGAAGTTAAAGAAACACATCGTATTGATACACTGTCTGCTCAAGCAGCAGAGCTCATCGCTCTGACCCGAGCTTGTATTCTAGCCAAGAACAGAAATGTTAACATATATACTGATTCCCGTTATGCCTTCGGAGTTGTACACGATTTCGGAGTCCTCTGGCAAGAACGAGGTTTTCTGACTTCCCATGGGGCCAAGATACAACATGGCCCCCTCATTCAAGCACTGTTAGAAGCAATACATTTGCCCTCGGGCATATCAGTCATGAAGTGTAAGGCACATACTAAAGTCACAGATTCTGTTTCCCAGGGTAACGACCTGGCAGACCAGACAGCAAAACATACAGCACTAACTCACACCCAGATTACTGACATAACAAAAACAATAGTACCAACAAAGTGTATGGCAGTTAGAGATCCCGCCCTAGACGTAATTGATATCCAGACACATGCTACTCCAGAGGAGATAAAGAAATGGACTGAACTAGGAGGGATTCAGACAGATCAAGGTTGGGTGACGAAGGGAAAATCTATATGGTTTCTCCCCGACTCAATGGTTCAGGTCATGATAAATACAGCACATAGCCCGGCACATCTAGGAGAGAAGGCGATGTTAGACAGTTTACAGAATCTCTGGTACAACAAACACTTACGAGCAGCAGCAAAACAGAAAGTGCGTACTTGCATGATCTGTTGTCAGTTCAATCCAGGTAAAAGCGTCCCTGTTGAGCAAGGAGGATTTCATCCTCCCGATCACCCTTTTGAAGTCCTCCAGATGGATTATATCCAGATGAATAGCTGTCGAGGTTTTAAATATGTCCTTGTAATTGTTTGTGCTCTGTCCCGTTGGACCGAAGCATACCCAGTCCCAGACTACACTGCTCCGACCACTGCCAGACAGTTGGTTCGTGAATTCTTCCCACGGTACGGTTTGCCCCGTGTCGTGTATTCAGATAACGGACAGCCGTTCTCGTCCGCGTTGATGAAACAGGTTTCCCTTTTGCTAGGATATCAGTGGAGGTTCCACTGTGTCCGACATCCCGAAGCAGCAGGCCTTGTAGAAAGGCATAATCAGACACTAAAAATCCGCCTTGCCAAGATCTGTCAGGAAAAAGGGGTCGACTGGATAGTCGCCCTGCCCGTGGCACTATTCTACATGAGAATGGTCGCCCATTCTAGATCAGGGCTATCCCCGTACGAAGTGGTTTTTGGCAGACCACCGAATATGTGGGGGACGCCCATTCCGAAGAAAATCACTGATGTTGATTGTAATATGTTGACAGATTACCTTGCCTCCTTGATATCTGCACTCCAATCATGTCGTTCACAGGTTTCCGCAGCCTTCCCTGACAATACCGATGTGAAGGCGCATGAGGTCCGTCCTGGGGACCTGGTACTCGTCCGGAATTTCGACCGGAAAAGTCCGCTGGAGCCCCGCTGGAAATCCCCGAAGACCGTTCTGCTCACCACCAGGACCGCTGTGAAAATCGAGGGGAGAAAGGGGTGGGTCCATACGAGTCACATCAAACTTTGCAATGAACTAAAAAACGGACTGAAACAGGACTCTGACTCGTCCACCCCCACCAAAGACTGTGCTGAAACGAAAGACTTTACCGTTACCGAACGAGAAAAGACTCCCCAAGAACTATATCGAATGAAACTCAGATCTAGCAAGTCAGACAGTTTAATTGTTTAAGTCCTCCCCTAGGTGAATCGGTTAAATAGTTTCTGACATGTATCCCCTAGATCGAGATAGAGAGAGAGAGAGAGAAGCAAAGAAACGCACATACTGCAAATCACTGCGTAGTCACTGCATAGTGACGTTGTTAATAATGTTTTTTCTAAGTATTCTAATTATTATTGCCAGCATTCTGCTACCTATATATTGGCCTATTTTCAGGCGTGAACAATCTGCTTACAATGTCTCTGCTGAACACACTTTTAGTGAACTTCCTGCACATGAACTCTCTTACAGACTTGCGCTGCGCAACAATACATTCATTAGTATGTTACACCACTCCCATCAGACAAATAATGCTACAGACTGTTGGATATGTGGCCGACTCCCTCCCTACCAGAATTACAAGGGAGCTCTGCCCCTCTTTCCGTACCCGTTCACTCACAATGGCTCCTGTGGGGCATGGTTTAAAATAATTAATTCCTTAGATCCTGATACTGCTGTTTTCGATGGGGGCTGGGTTTGGGGAAACTTGAACTTAGTCCTGCTCAACGTCTGTTACCCTGATAAAGAGGGACTTCCCACTCGAATAGGAACTGATCTCGAAAATGAAGTATATGGATTAGGTAATTACACAATTAGCCTTATGATCCTTACTGTTGAATCCGAAGCTGCTCCAGTTTTGCCCCATATGTTAGTATTACCAGTCACAGGTGAATTATGTGTTAGCAAGAAAGGTTCAGTACACGTAGGTCATAGTAAATGCACTACTGTGGTCGGGTTCAGTGACCATGGTAAATCGTCCTTTAAAGCTACCAGTCATTCCTACTTTGTTTGTGGTCATACCGCATACCTTCGTCTACCTCCAGATTGGGATGGTACCTGTTACATTGCATTCCTTCTGCCACCTGTTTTTCTAGCTCCCCCTGATTACCATAGAAATACGAATCTAGCACCGAATAGACCCAAAAGAGATATTCCCCTTGTCGACTACACAGAAGCGGCATGGGAACAGTACACTGATTTCAATAAAGGATTCTTTTTCTTCCTAGGACCTGTCCAAAACAGTAAATTGATACGCAGATTAACTAGAACACTTGAAGCAGTAGTACATGAAACTGCCTCCGCCTTAGGTAACTTAACAGAGGAGCAATCTGCTATGCGGGTTGTTGTCCTTCAAAATCGTCTTGTAATTGACGTCATCTTGGCAGATAGAGGTGGAGCCTGTAAGGTCATCGGGTCAAGTTGCTGTGTTTTCATTCCACAAAATGCACCATCTGTCTATCAAGCTATTACCCGTCTGCATAAAATTGCAAATCAGATACATCAGAATCCAGGCACCTGGACTTGGTCCGGTTGGTTCTGGACTACGTTAACAGCTTGGGGATGGAAGATCTTATCCTTCCTAGGCATTGGCCTTGTTATAGTATTCAGCTGCTGCCTGTGCCTGCAGTGTGGGCCAGCGATTTGTGGACTGTGTGCCACATCGTGCATTGAACATTCCAGTTGTCTCTCAAACAGTCAAAGAAAGAAAGATGAACATATAATGTTACAAGAACAGACTGATCGATTCATGAGGATCGATATATCATGAAGGGTCCGTAGGGAACAAGGAGGGAATGAGGTAATATAAATTTTATGGTCAAGTTATGTTCCCTAGCGCGTACCCCACCGACTCCATGTACGAGTTAAAGTGCATGTAACTTCCCTCCTGTATCAGCTATGAAGACGCAAATACATTTGCGTCCACCGTCAACTTGTCCTCTTTCAGACCCACCATGAATGGGTTGGATGGTCCGTTCCTAAGTATGCTATGCCAACGTCTTTTTGTAGTGTACTCCTACGTTTTTCAGCCCTGGCTGAAGTAGGCCCTGAATCTCTGCCACCGAACCTCTTTTCTGGCTTCTGACTCCGAGGAATCTCTGCCCAGGCAGCCCCCGTATCCGTGAACTCTGACTTACTTCTAGCGCGGCCCTCCGTGCTCAGCTCAGCCTGCTGCCTGCCAAGATTGACTATAACCTTCGAGTTATCTGTTTCCCTCCCCGAAAATACATTCCTTCCTGCTAGCTTCGGTAAACATCCTTCCTCAGCTACAGGGCTAAAGGGCCGACCTGTCCCTGTGCAAGTAATTCATAGCTCCGTTGCCATGCTTTCATGGAAGGCCCCTTGCCCCACGCTTCTCATACAGACACCCAGGCGCTTATACACGCACTCACAGCAAGTATAGACTAGCTTCTGCTCTAGAGACCTTTCTGCCCGATAGCTTAGTTCCCAAACATCAGATATCAGATATGATAGAAGCACAAGTTGATCTGACATGCCAGACTTCTGTCTCTTTCCGTCAGTGTAAATGTCAAGTCCCCTGCACCCCTCCAGTTACACGTCATGCAGCTGCGCGCGCATCCAAGCTTCCGATTTCTGCTGACATTGCAACATTCTGTTAGCACCACCCCTTGGTGCCACCCACTTGTGTCACCTATCAGTGACGTTTCCAGAACACACCTCTAGTTCACGCCTCCTGATTACGTACATGTGCCACGTGTATATTGTTATCTTGTCTTCTCTCAGCTGTTACGCCTCTTGCACTGTTACTTATGGAATGAAATAAGTATATAAGCTATGTACTGTTAATAAAATGTAGCGCTCTATCCCTTCTGACACCCTGTGTGGTGGTCAGAACATGATATCCTGATTCCTTTATGAGGAATAAAACCCTTAGAAACTCTTACACCACGGACTCTGTTTTCCTTCATTTTTGATTGAGTTATTATTGATTAAGTACTTACCTGCATAGAAATTAAGAGAGTAAATTAATTATTTACGTCAGAAGGTATAATAGGTACTTAAGGCTCTATATGAATAATGATCTTCCTATGGAAATTTTTTGGGACACAGCTATGAAAGAATGGGATGAGAAAGGGATCAAGAAGTTGGGGGACCTAATGGATGAAGGGGGAGCAATCTTAACGTTCCAAAACATACAGCATAGGTATAAAATAGCTGGGAATAGCTTCTTCAAATATCTACAAGTGAGGAGCTACTTCCATACAAAAACGGGGGGTGCAGGAGGGATGGCGAGTTGTAGGATAATGGATTACCTGGGAAGCAGCCTTTTATGCTCAATAAGACAGCTGTATGCAGAGCTACAAGTTTACAAAACAGATGACAGAGAGAAATATAGTAATAAATGGAGAGAACAGATAAAGGCACGACCGGAAGACCTACAAATTTCCTTAGATTTTGGTCGAACTATTTTATGCTCAGCTACACTCCAAACCCAACACTACAAAACAGTCTATTCACTATACTATACACCAGCTAGAATAGCCAGTTGGGGAGGCTCCACTGGTATAACGTGCCCAAGGTGTAACTCAGTACAGGCTAATATTACACATATGTTCGCACAATGTCCGCAATTATATACCTTAAAATTGGCAATAGAAGAGTTTCTGGAGAAATCACTGGGAATAAAAACTAAATTAACTGAGGAGCTGATAATTCTGGGGGTAAGCGTAGAGGAAAATACAACTTATCCAGAATTCCTATTCATGGTTACAGCAGTATACAGGATAGTTGTTGCAAAAGCATGGAAGGAGAAATCAGCACCGTCGTTCCAGATTTGGGTAGCAAGATTACTATCTACATATAACTTAGAGAGGGCCATATATGACAGAAAAGGAAGGAAGGCAAAAGCTCTGGGGGGTAAGATATGGTTTCCCATTGAGCAATGGAAATGTAGGAAAATTACGTGTGGTAGTAATTGAGAAATTTGCTGGGTCTATAAGATTAACAGATAGGTTGTATGATGTACCATACTTATGTTTAGTGTTTTAGTGTTTTAAATCTGCATATTATTATTTAGCAACACAAATCTGTATCTGTTGTAAAAGACTATGTAATGTTAAAAATGCATTGGATGTAACAGAAAAAAGGGGGGGGGGGGAAAACTTTCGAATAAAGAGATTTAAAAAAAAAAAAAAACATTGATGCTGGTGGCTTAGCAGAGCGCATGCGTACAGACGCATCACGTTGACGCTAGTCCCTGCGCATGCGCAGTGTCACCGTTTCGCTAGGCAAGGACTAGTGTGATCGCTCGCTACTGCGCATGTCTTCTTATTCTTAGTATAGTAACGCTAATCACATTTTGTGTGGTGGTGCCTTGTACTTGGAATAATAAGGCCTGGAGCACTTTCTAAAGTCACCTCTGAATTGTTATGGATATTTTCTACGGAGTGGTTGGTAATTCGAATGAGGTGTCCATATGTAATTTATCTTGATTCTCCTATATGATTCCACAATGTGAGTGGCCATAGGTCACCCGGCTTCTCTTGGTAACACGTCGGTTGTGAGTGGTTGCAGATTATTAGGTTTGAGGCCCAGACTAATTTAGACTTGACAGTTGGCCCCCGGGGACATCATCATTGAGAGCATGGATATGGGTACTCAGACGGAACACCCATCGTTGCTCTTTCTGAAAAAGACCAGTTTCGGATGGCAAATGTTCAATTATCGTCCATCGCAGATCATTCACACAGTGTTGTTTTTCAAGAAAGTGGGACGCCATTTTCGTGGTCGACTTTTTGCAGCGTATGTTGCTTTTATGTTCTCCCACTCAGGTTTTTGCAGGTCTGGTGGTCATGCCAACATACTCTAAGCCACATGGGCATGTTATCATATACACAACATTCTTCGTATTGCAATTCGTGAATTGCCGTTGTTCCCATGATGTCCCATTGCTGAATGTCAAAGTATTGCTTTTCTGTGTGAGATGGCAGCTGCTGCAATTTCCACATGGAAAATGTCCTTGAAGTCCAATTGTGGTCTGCCTAGTTGCCGGATCCTGTTTAGGTCTTGTGTGGACCAATATGTCCTTGAGGTTTCTTCCTCTGCGATGTGCATGCATCGGTTTCTCGAGCTCCAGATTACCACAGTTAAGTATTCTCCAATGTTTGTTAATGATTTTTGACACCTCATTGGACACGGTACTGTAAGTCGTGACTCATATGGGTCTTTTGTTTGCTTCTTTGTCCTGTGGTTTGTCTTCTAGGAGTGCATCCCTGTGATTATTCTTGGCCCTTTTCATTGCCTTATCGATGGTTCTGATGGGGTATTGTCTTTGTATCAGTTTCTTTTTCAAGTCCCCTGCTTGTGTTTTGTACTGGCTTAGTTCTGTGCAATTACGCCTCAGACGCAAAAATTGTCCATATGGTAGGTTTTCCCTTAGGTGTCTGGGGTGAAAACTGTCATACCAAAACAGGCAGTTCCTAGAAGTCGGTTTGAAGTGAGTGGTACTTTTTAGTCTGCCGTCTTCAGTGTAGATGTTGAGATCCAGGAACACCATGGATGCGTTTGAGATAGTGCTTGTACATTTTAAGTATGCATTTTGGTTGTTTAACCAGGTCACAAAGTTGGAAGCAGTTTCAAGATCCCCGTCCCAAATGATGAAAATGTCATCAATATACCTTTTCCAGGTATTGATGTGGGGTCTGTATGGGTTTCCTGTGTGTAGTATTTTGTGCTGTTCTCGGTGGTGGACATACAGTCCAGCTAGACTTGGAGCAAATGTACTGCCCATACTTGTTCCATGGGTTTGTAGGTAGATGGTCTGGTTAAACTGGAAAAAGTTCTGTTGTAGTGCCAGAGAGATGCATTCCAGCACCAAGTTCCTAGGAGTTTGGTACTTACAAGAGTTACTGAAAAGTACTTCCTCTATGATCTGGAGTGTTTCTTCATGTGGAAGACTAGTATAAACTCTCTACGTCGAGGCTTAGTAGGAGTTGTTTTGTTGGGTCAAAAGTTTTTTCTTCAAGTAGCTGTAGTACTGACTTTGTATCCTTCAGGTAGGTATTGGTAGACTGTACCAAAGGGCGTAGGAAGGCATCTGCAAACTTTGACAAAGGCTCTAGGATGGAGCCGATCACCGAAACAATGGGTCTTCCCGGCGGGTTGTCGATGTTCTTATGGATCTTGGGATGCTGTAAAAGTATGGGATTCGTGGTGAGGGTTGTTGCAAGAATTCTGCTTCTTTCTTGCTCAGCCAGTCATGGGCTAAGCCCTCCTCTACCATGCCTCCAATTCTGATGCGTAGTCTTTCAGTGGGATCTTCCTTCAGGATTCTGTAATTGCGCTCATCCGATAGTAAGCGCATACACTCAGTATTGTAAGCGTCTAGGGTTTGTAGAACGATGGCTCCGCCCTTGTCTGCCGGCTTGATGATTAGCTCTTTGTTGTTGGTTAATTCTCTTATGGCTTTTTGTTCATTGCCACTGGTGTTATGGAAGGAGTTTTTATCCCTCGTATTTAGTTTATTAACCTCAGTGATGACCGCTTTTTCAAAAGTCAGGATTTAAACTGGTATTGTGGAGTCAGGTGGAGTGAAAGTTGACTTTAGTTTTAGACCAGTGTCCGTTTTGTCGTTGGGCGCTGGTTTGTCTTGAAAAAAAGCCTGTAGTTTCAGTTTGCGTGTAAAGTCCTGAAGTTCCATATTTAGTTTGAAGATGTCGGGTTTTTGTGTTGGTACGAAACCTAGTCCTTTGTTAAGTACATTTTTCTGTATGTCTGTGAGAGGCCATGGGGTGAGATTGACCACTAGGTCCCTCTCTTGCTCGTCGATGGCTGGTTGGGGAGGGATCTGGTCATGCTCCTGGTTGTCCGTGAGTTGACTTGGTCCTGGTCTTTCCATGCGACGGTGTTGCCCTTCCGGTTGCATCCCTGTGTTGCTGGGCGTGTGCCTAAAAAAGGCTGTTGTTGACTGTAATATCCCTCGTTGTAATCAGGGTTCCACTGTGGATAGTTTGGTACTCCAGAGGGGGGCCCATATTGGAATGGGTTGAATTGCGGTGGGCCCAGGTATTGTGGGTATTGTGTATCGGGTTGGTAGCCCCTCCATCCCCGTTGTCTGGGAAACTGTTGTCTCCTCTGCCTCCATCCCCCTCTTCGTTGTCTGGTTCCTCTGTTGCCACTTGAGTTTGAGCCCGAAGATCCATTATCCGAGATGTCACTGTCAGCATCACTGTAGGAACTTTTTGGAACATAATCAGGTTTGGTGTAAGGATATGCACTCTCTGGTGTGAATTTCGCCTTGTCCTTGGTTAATTTATTAGATTTGCTTTGTTTTAGGGGGAATTCAAAGTCCGTCATTTGCTGGTTTAATTCATCCAGCCTGATTTTTAGGTCTGCTGGGGAAATGTATGTGTTTAGTTGGACCTTTATTTTGTTGATCTCAATTTTCAGCTCCTGGGTTATTCTAGCCGCTGTTTTTACTATTAGTACTAGCCAGTCTCTTGAGCAGTGCCAGGATATCAGTGACCACTCTTTTTTAAAAATTAGATCGTTTTGAAAGATCAGTGGTTAATTTTTTACGATTAAGCCTGGTGGCGCCATTTTGTTGCGCAGATATTCAGTCATGAACAGGCCATGAAGGGCTGCTTTTATTTGGTTGCGTCTGAGATTTAACAACTCATTCCAGTCATTGATGTTAGGGCCGGTTTCAGGATTACTCAGGCCTTCAAAGGGATTGAAGGCCGTGAGAATCTTGTCAATTTCGTCCTCCCCAAACGTGAGGCCGTGTTCGTCTTGCATGTTGAGATAGCCGCTGGCTTCTTTAACTATGGTGTGTGTCACTATGTGTATGTAGTGTGTCGGGAAGAGACTCCCGCAGCTCTGCGCTGCCTAGATATAAAATAACAATACGGGGAGGTAGAGTATAGAGATAGGATTCTCACTCCACAGGCACTGTTACATAAACAAAAATAATCCTACTCAAAGTGGACAGAGAGAGTGTAGACCACAGAAGTGGGGGACACTCAGTGTTTTGTAAAATACCCCTCACACACCAACAGGCCCCTTGGTGTCATGCTTCATCATTGGGGTCTTCGCACCCCTCTAACGGGATGCGGCGTGCTGCGACCTGCGACTACGCGGGAGCACTGAAAGGGTAGACTATGTGTGGTGTGTGTGATGAAAGTGATGGGGTATATGAATGTGAGTGGTGAGGTATGGTGAAGGTTTAAAAAGTACCTGGCTCGTAGGTTTCAGTAAAAAACTTTATACACAACCTCGGGCTGGTACTATTAAAAGAAGTGCAGTGTGAGGTTAGTTGTCATAGTTATGGACATTACCTCTGGTGTGCGTCAACATGTTTCGGGAACTTGTGTTCCTTCTTCAGGACGGGGGCACAACTTCCCCACCTTATTCACGTATCTCTATGAAAAAATGTAAATACCTAAAAGTGAAAAATTATTTACAGTGATAAACTAAGGCTATAATGTGCCTACAGCGGTATAAGTCTATGCAGTTGCATGACCTAAAAGGAAGAAAAAATAAAGAGTAAATATGGTTGCCTCAATGGGCTGGCTCAGACAGGTGCAGTCACCTGGAGCCCCATAAGATGCATTGATCCTGTAGGGAAAAAAAGACAAACACTACACACAACATACATGACACACATAAGATCAAGATAGCCTTGTGAACATACTCATTATGCAATGTTGTCTGGCTTCATGAGCATTTTCAGAACGTCGGGGTTGGTTGTTAGATTCGTAATCTACATGGACAAAGATGTGGTTTCAGTATCTTTTACTCACTGTTTTGGTTGAGATTGGTGATTTTTTGTTTGTCTACTAAATACTCACAGAATCTGGACGAGATTACCTCCGTGTTACCCATTACGCTGGTCCGCTGGTAATGTTTATGAGACAGAGCCCTGTCTTATATAGGCCTGATTCCACTGATTGGTTTATCTGTCATACGTTAATTGTCGGATGTATGTTTAGGCCCATACATGGGTAATCCGATTCTGCACCAGTTGGATTTGCCGCCTTATGTGGTATTCATATGATATATCTAAAAGCCAATCGCAGTGCGTGCGCGTTCCGCCAAGTCTCTGGTGGCTCTGCAGAATGCATGCGTGCAGACGCATCACGTTGACGCTGGTGGCTTAGCAGAGAGCATGCGTACAGACGCATCACGTTGACGCTAGTCCCTGCGCATGCGCAGTGTCACCGTTTCGCTAGGCAAGGACTAGCGAGATCGCTCGCTACTGCGCATGTCTTCTTATTCTTAGTATAGTAACGCTAATCACATTTTGTGTGGTGGTGCCTTGTACTTGGAATACTAAGGCCTGGAGCACTTTCTAAAGACACCTCTGAATTGTTATGGATATTTTCTACGGAGTGGTTGGTAATTCGAATGAGGTGTCCATATGTAATTTATCTTGATTCTCCTATATGATTCCACAATGTGAGTGGCCATAGGTCACCCGGGTTCTCTTGGTAACACGTCGGTTGTGAGTGGTTGCAGATTATTAGGTTGAGGCCCAGACTAATTTAGACTTGACAGTTGGCCCCAGGGGACATCATCATTGAGACCATGGCTATGGGTACTCAGACGGAACACCCATTGTTGCTCTTTCTGAAAAAGGCCAGTTTCGGATGGCAAATGTTCAATTATCGTCCATCGCAGATCATTCACACAGTGTTGTTTTTCAAGAAAGTGGGACGCCATTTTCGTGGTCGACTTTTTGCAGCGTATGTTGCTTTTATGTTCTCCCACTCTGGTTTTTGCAGGTCTGGTGGTCATGCCAACATACTCTAAGCCACATGGGCATGTTATCATATACACAACATTCTTCGTATTCCAATTTGTGGATTGCCGTTGTTCCCATCTTGTCCCATTGCTGAATGTCAAAAAATTGCTTTTCTGCATGAGATGGCAGCTGCTGCAATTTCCACATGGAAAATGTCCTTGAAGTCCATTTGTGGTCTGCCTAGTTGCCGGATCCTGTTTAGGTCTTGTGTGGACCAATATGTCCATCTACACTGAAGACGGCAGACTAAAAAGTACCACTCACTTCAAACCAACTTCTAGGAACTGCCTGTTATGGTATGACAGTTTTCACCCCAGACACCTAAGGGAAAACCTACCATATGGACAATTTTTGTGTCTGAGGTGTAATTGCACAGAACTAAGCCAGTACAAAACACAAGCAGGGGACTTGAAAAAGAAACTGATACAAAGACAATACCCCATCAGAACCATCGATAAGGCAATGAAAAGGGCCAAGAATAATCAAAGGGATGCACTCCTAGAAGACAAACCACAGGACAAAGAAGCAAACAAAAGACCCACATGCGTCACGACTTACACTACCATGTCCAATGAGATGTCAAAAATCATTAACAAACATTGGAGAATACTTAACTGTGGTAATCTGGAGCTCGAGAAACCGATGCATGCACATCGCAGAGGAAGAAACCTCAAGGACATATTGGTCCACACAAGACCTAAACAGGATCCGGCAACTAGGCAGACCACAATTTGACTTCAAGGACATTTTCCATGTGGAAATTGCAGCAGCTGCCATCTCACGCAGAAAAGCAATACTTTGACATTCAGCAATGGGACAACATGGGAACAACGGCAATTCACGAATTGCAATACGAAGAATGTTGTGTATATGATAACATGCCCATGTGGCTTAGAGTATGTTGGCATGACCACCAGACCTGCAAAAACCAGAGTGGGAGAACATAAAAGCAACATACGCTGCAAAAAGTCGACCACAAAAATGGTGTCCCACTTTCTTGAAAAACAACACTGTGTGAATGATCTGCGATAGACGATAATTAAACATATGCCATCCGAAACTGGCCTTTTTCAGAAAGAGCAACGATGGGTGTTCCATCTGAGTACCCATATCCATGGTCTCAATGATGATGTCCCCTGGGGCCAACTGTCAAGTCTAAATTAGTCTGGGCCTCAAACCTAATAATCTGCAACCACTCACAACCGACGTGTTACCAAGAGAACCTGGGTGACCTATGGCCACTCACATTGTGGAATCATATAGGAGAATCAAGATAAATTACATATGGACACCTCATTCGAATTACCAAACACTCCGTAGAAAATATCCATAACAATTCAGAGGTGTCTTTAGAAAGTGCTCCAGGCCTTATTATTCCAAGTACAGAGCACCACCACACAAAATGTGATTAGCGTTACTATACCAAGAATAAGAAGTCATGCGCAGTAGCGAGCGATCTCGCTAGTCCTTGCCTAGCGAAACGGTGACACTGCGCATGCACAGGAACTAGCGTCAACGTGATGCATCTGTACGCATGCGCTCTGCTAAGCCACCAGCGTCAACGTGATGCGTCTGTGCGCATGCATTCTGCAGAGCCACCAGAGACTTGGTGGAACGCGCACGCACAGCGATTGGCTTTTAGATATATCATACGAATACCACATAAGGCGGCAATTCTAACTGGTGCAGAATTGGATTACCTATGTATGGGCCTAAACATACATCCGACAATTAACGTATGACAGATAAACCAATCAGTGGAATCGGGCCTATATAAGACAGGGCTCTGTCTCATAAACATTACCAGCGGAGCAGCGTAAGGGGTAACACGGAGGTAATCTCGTCCAGATTCTGTGAGTATTTAGTAGACAAACAAAAAATCACCAATCTCGACCAAAACAGTGAGTAAAGGATACTGAAACCACCTCTTTGTGCATGTAGATTACGAATCTAACAACCACGTTCTGAAAATGCTCATGAAGCCAGACAACATTGCATAATGAGTATGCTCACAAGGCTATCTTGATCTTATGTGTGTCATGTATGTTGTGTGTAGTGTTTGTCTTTTTTTCCCTACAGGATCAATGCATCTTATGGGGCTCCAGGTGACTGCACCTGTCTGAGCCAGCCCATTGAGGCAACCATATTTACTCTTTATTTTTTCTTCCTTTTAGGTCATGCAACTGCATAGACTTATACCGCAGTAGGCACATTATAGCCTTAGTTTATCACTGTAAATAATTTTTCCCTTTTAGTTATTTACATTTTTTCATAGAGATACGTGAGTAAGGTGGGGAAGTTGTGCCCCCGTCCTGAAGAAGGAACACAAGTTCCGAAACATGTCGACGCACACCAGAGGTAATGTCCATAACTATGACAACTAACCTCACACTCTACTTCTTTTAATAGTACCAGCCCGAGGTTGTGAATAAAGTTTTTTTCTGAAACCTTCGAGCCAGGTACTTTTTAAACCTTCACCATACTTCATCACTCACATTCATATACCCCATCACTTTCATCACACAATCACACACACCACACATAGTCTACCCTTTCAGTGCTCCCGCGTAGTTGCAGGTCGCAGCACGCCGCATCCCGTTAGAGGGGTGCGAAGACCCCAATGATGAAGCATGACACCAAGGGGCCTGTTGGTGTGTGAGGGGTATTTTACAAAACACTGAGTGTCCCCCACTTCTGTGGTCTACACTCTCTCTGTCCACTTTGAGTAGGATTCTTTTTGTTTATGTAACAGTGCCCATGGAGTGAGTATCCTATCTCTATACTCTACCTCCCCCTATTGTTATTTTATATCCTGGGCAGACTGCTAAAAGCTACCCCTGATACACATAGTGGACTGGAGACAGGAGGAGGTACAGGGAACGAGAGAGCTGGCGGGCCAGCAGCTCAATTTCCTTGTCTATAATCCCAGCGGCTCTTACTAAAAACACTTCCATCGTAGTGGCCGGAGGACCTTAATGTACTGCTGATGGGCCCTTGCGTTTCCCCATGGTTCCCAGACAGGGGAAACCTAAACAGGTTAACCAACAGGCAGCAGTAGAGAGAAAGACTAGGATGTAACCACAGTCACACCAGACGGGCCAGATGAACCTAACACACTTCGCAGGGATTCAGAAAGTACAGAAAACACAAGAAGACTCCTCCTACCTTCCTGTGCTTGTAGATCTTGATAACCATCCACTATGCTCTCTTATCAGTGCCTTCCCTTAGGGCTCACACAGGTATGCCAAACCCCCTCTAATGAGTCCAAGAACTAAGAGGGGTGGCCCAGCTGGCCTCCTTCGAGCTCTGATGGATGCGGACGGGCCTGCCCTTTGTCTGGGCGTGTCCTGCGCCGCAAGAGGCAACCAGCGCTTTTCAGTGCGTGCGTCGCGGGTGTGCTGCATGGCTCCTCCCCTTCCTTCCTCTTACCACAGAAGTTCTGGGACACCGAGTCCCTCAGGCACGATCCAGGGCAACATGCAAAAGGCAATTAGGCAGAGAAGCATCCTGCGCCGCAGGAGGCAACCAGCTCTTTTCAGCACGAGCGATGCAGGTCTGCTGTCTGGCTCCTCCCCTTCCTTCCTCTTTCCACAGCAGTTCTGGGACACTGGGTCCTTCAGGCACAATTCAAGGCAACAGGCAAAAGGCCTGGGTGGTAGAATACTTTTTATTAGGTCTGGGTGGACTATGGCGCGAGAAAAAAACTCTACTCAAGTCGCTTTACAGAGTTTTTTGAGTGAGCAAAACCCAGCAAACTCCACTCCAATCATTCACCACCCCTCCAATCCATGTGTTAGGAATTGAAAAGGACCCAATCCTGTTGTTTGTATCAAACGTTACCACCATGCGTAACTGCATCATCCTTACCACAGGTATATGATGCTCTACTTTCACCCTGGCCATTGGACACTACCAGCTCTTCACGCCTGCGTCATCTAGGTATTTACCAAGCGCGCAGCACCTTTCCTGAAAGTCAGACTATTTCGTCCCTCCTCACCTCTGAACCCATAGTCTCTCCCCACCTCCCAATCCCTTGCCCGCTCAGACATCCGCTAACATGGAATTAGTAATTATCTATCTTAATACTCGATCACTAGTCAGTCACCAATTCGACATCTTCCACCTCCTGGAGTCAGACCGACCTGACGTCCTTCTCCGAACCGAGACCTGGCTGAATGAGGACTCATCCCCTGACATCTTGGCCGCCATTCCTCCGGGGTATTACATACTCCAAGTCAATCGGCCTGTTGACAAACCAGGAGGCGGCGTAGCTGCCATTATCAAACTTCCCCTCAGGTTCACTTCCCTCTCTTTACTCACTATTCCTCAGGTGGACTGCCTAGCTATTAGATTTGATTCCTCTGTATCCCCCCTAATCTGTGTCTTGGTATACCGTCCCCCCTTTCCATGCCCAATTTCTCTTCTCACTTTGGTGACTTGCTTTCCCACCTCACAATTAATAACTCTAAACTTCTGGTCCTGGGTGATTTTAACTACTGGCCGTCAGACGCCCATGTAAGCCCGCAATCCATGGCTTTTACTGACTTATTAACTGGGCTCAATGGTCTTCAACACGTTCACTCACCCACTCACTCCAAGGACCATATTCTAGATCAAGTGTGGACCTATAATCTCAATATTAAGTCACTCATGATCACACCTTGTCACTGGTCAGACCATCACCTAATTTCCTTCCTTCTCCTGGTCCCTCCTCCGCCCCCTCGCAGTCGAGGCACTAGCCTCTTGGCTAGAAACTGGAACAAAGCACACCTTGACTTATTCCTTACCTCTCTAACATCGTCAGTTCCGCCCAGCTCTGGTTCTATCGATTCCCAAGCAGCTGCACTCGTTAATTGGCTAGAATCCGCCAGTGACAAGGTCAACCCCCTCAAGCTAATCAGAACCAAGCGCCATCACTACGCACATCGCTGGTTCAACCTTAAATCTTTAAAACTCGGTCTCCGCCAAGCCGAGCGTCGCTGGCGTAGAAGTTATGATCCCTTAGAAAAACCACCTTTTCTAAAATTACTGGGAGAATATAAACGAGCAATCTCTGCCACCAAAACCACCTACTTTTCCACCAAAATCCTCAACTCTGCGCAAAAATCAAAAGACATCTTCGCCATTGTAGAAGAACTCTCACATCCAGATAGGTTGACCATCAAACCCCTTCCATCTCAGGCACTCTGCGATTCCCTCAACTGCTTCTTCATAGAAAAAATTAGCAAAATCAAAAATAGTAACTCTTCCATACCCCTGACTAAACCCCTCACTGAGGCTGCTCCCTCCACCAACTCTCACTCTCTGACTCAGTTCCCCCCCCTTATCAGAAGACGTTTTCATCGCCTTGCTTAACACAGTTTCCTCTGGCTCCCCCACAGACTGCTGCCCCCCGCAATTCTCCAGGCTGCTTTCTCAGCCTGCCCACTTCTCCTCTGGCCCTCCTGAACAGTTCTTTCCTGCTCGGAGAGGTCCCCAGCCAATTTAAGAACGCAGAGGTAGTTCCCATTCTAAAGAAACCCACTGCCGACCCTACGGTTATGGGCAACTTCCGCCCCATCTCCCTTCTTCCCTACCTAAGCAAGGTACTCGAGACGTATGTAACTAGTATCCTCAGCTCTTTTATTGAGGACTCCAACTTCTTGGACCCCCAGCAGGCCGGGTTCAGACCTGCCCATTCGACAGAGGCGGTCATTCTCTCTGTAATGAAGGAACTCCGCAGAGGCGCCAATTCTAACACCCTCCAAGCCCTGATTCTTCTGGACCTGTCGGCGGCCTTTGACACGGTCGACCACACCATCTTGGTCGACCGTGTCAAAGAGGCTGGTATCGGAGGGATGGCCCTTGACTGGGTCCGCTCATTCCCTGACGAACCGCCACCAATCTGTCCGACTCTCCCATTTTTCGGCTGACAGGATGAAACTCACCTGCGGTGTGCCACAGGGTTCGTCTCTGTCCCCACTTCTTTTTAATTTGTAACTTACCCCCCTGATCCGCTCCCTCCGGGGAAGGAATGTCACTGCATTTAACTATGCAGATGACATTCAGCTCATCTTCAATCTTGACTCCTCGCAGGATGCGGCTCAGGACTTCCAGTCTACCCTCTGTCATATCAGCAATTGGATGGGCACTCACCATCTCAAACTCAATCCCGACAAGACGGAGCTTGTTCTTGTCGGAGGCCCATCCAACCCCTGGAACTCCACCTTCTGGCCCCCTGCCCTTGGCCCCTCCCCCCGCCCTGCTGACAAGGTCAAAAGCTTGGGGGTCTACATTTCTCATGATCTCTCCATGCAACATCAGGTCAGTGCTACAGTGTCTTCCTGCTTCCACCAGCTCAGAAAAATTCGCAAAATTGCCCATTTTCTGACCACCGAAGCCCTCACCCTGACGTTGCTGGCATTAGTCACCTCTCGGGTTGACTATGCCAATGCCTTGTACGCAGGTATCCCGCAATACCAAATCAAAAGACTTCAGATGATACAGAATCAGGCAGCACGCCTCATTTACCACCAACCCAAACATCACCAGGTCCGTCCTTTACTTAAAGCCCTGCACTGGCTTCCTGTTTCAGAGCGTTGTCAATTTAAACTAGGCTGCTTGACCCACAAATCCCTGGCCGGCATCGGCCCCTCTTTCATCTCGTCGCTTCTGCACCCGTACGTCCCTTCCAGACCCCTTCGATCCTCCCACCATGCTCTCCTTCAGACGCCCAGGTTCAGACGCAAAAAGCACGGAGGCCTCAGATTTTCTTTTCTGGCCCCCTCACTCTGGAACTCTCTCCCCCCGGAACTTAGACTTTCCCCCTCTTACCCTCACTTCAGGTCTCTCCTAAAGACTCACCTCTTCCGCGGTGCTTACACATAAGCTCCCTTGCCCTCCCTTCTTTGTCTCCTCCTGATTTAGTGAACAGCGCCAAGAAACCGACCGGTGTATGTTGCGCTTTATAAATTGTTTTTACATTACATTCAAAATTTGAACCACCCAATTATATATATATATATATATATATATATATATATATATATATATATATATATATATATATATATATATATATATATATATATATATATATATATACACAATAACATCGGCATCTATGATAACTTCCAATCAATTCTCACTGAATTTCTCCCAGAAATTCCTTCCAGTTCTTTAAACTTTAGACACACTACACATACTAATGTTGTTGTTTTTTAACATTATGAAGTGCTTACAAATCCTCAACACCATTGTCCTATGTAAGGACCAAAATATATGACACTTCACATCAATCATTACACTTCACTCAGGAACTCAAAGGGACACTGTAGCCTGTATTAATGGAACGCAACCAGTTAGACAGATTCACATATGCATTTTAGACATGTACCTGTTCCTCAGGCCCTAGAGCTGGCCATACAGAGAGAGGGCCTACTGTGCAAGCAACTCCAGCTGCTCTGGCAAGAAGGCAGTGGCCCTCTCACCTGCTCGACATGGCATTGTTGCTCCCAGAATCACAAACAGCAGCAAAAGTGGAGGCAGTCTGAAGGCTACAGTGTTAGGAGGCAAGTGAGGTTTTTTCGAACCGCCGTGTACACGTACACGACTTCAGCGTAGACAGACACAGCCATTGGCCTTCATACGTTGCTTTCACACACGTTAGTCTGTGGCTTTGTCTATCGTGGAGTTTAACACCCACTAGGCGGTCAACTTACACCATGTATTTGTGATTGGTGTGTCACTACCACCCAAAATGGTGCCAACTTTGTTTACATATTAAAACTTCGAAGGACACTCATGTTGTAAAAAAACATTTATATGTAGTGCGTTACTGTGGTTAAATTCAATATTTGCATGGTATTGTGTATACCTCCGCTGAGGGTATTTAGGTTGATTTTTAAAATAAAATAATACATTAGAAATGTATTCTTTACACATTGTTTCATATTTCAAATAATTGCAGCTACAAAATGTCATTTTGTGAAGTAAAAATGACCAAAAGAAGTTAGCTTAAAATATGTTGTGAAACATATATATTTTTTGCACAATGTTACATTTGTTTTAATAATCAAAAAACAATCTATGATAAAAATGTTAAAAAATGTTTGCAATTCTTCTAACACAGCTATTTGAAGCCTGGGAGAGTGAGGAGATGACAGGCTCAAGCGCACTGCGCATTTCCAGACCTTGTCGCCATGGAAGAATGTATTGGACTGATGCTGTGGCAAAAAATCAAGCACTCCCAGGATTTAGGAATATTGGTGTTATTGTTGTGCAATTCCTAATGAGAGGCAGAAGAACTGGCTCCAGCGGATGACATAATCCAAATATTATCGAGCCTATTGAATCAGATTCATGTGATTATATCCCCTTTTTCCATGGTGGCAAGATTTGGAACTGGAAATGTTAAAATGACACTGAGTATTTGTGTTATGTTTGATTTGTTAAGTTAAAGAAACATTTGACAGAACAATCTGTTTCCAATTCAATGAAGTACTAGTTGATGAGTTTTTGCTATTCGTATCTTATTGTCCTGGTAGAAATTAGTGAGAAACATTACCTACTGGCAATCATTGATGAATATACAATCCTTTGGTTGTTTACATTTTGAAATGTATGATAGAAGAAAAACATTGAAATAATACGGAAAATAACTACAACATCAGTCTTTGATTTTTTGTGTGCTTTTATTAAACAAATGTTAAAAAAAAGTAAAGTAAAAGTGGATGTAAACCAAAAAGCAACAAAAAATAGAAAGTCAGTCATGGTGAATGAAACCATAATTGTTGAGCCAAAAGTGTTTGAAGTCCAATGTCCAAAATACAAATGGCCTCAGAAAGGAAAATGTGACCAGAAAACAGTCCACAGAGTGAATGGTAGTCACACACTTGAGAAAATTAGGTTCTGCATCTCCTGCTGGTGGGGGGTCTTGCCAGCCTCTCCTGGTGGTCCGGATGAACGTCCGCCCTGAGGTGGGCTGGTGGATCCACTGTTACAGGGACTGAGGTGTGTGCAGGTGTTACCTCTTGTGGCAGGGCCTCTCTTTCTGTGGCTGATGCAGGAGTAGTTGGGTCCTTGCTGAACTGCAGGTGGTGTTGGTATTGTCCCACCACCAGCCAGGACCGGCGGACATAAGGTTGGTGTTATGTCGCTTTGGACACAGGAAGTGGAGGTATCCATCTGCTGAGGTGTTGTAGCAGCTGGGTTGGGAGGTGTAGGCCCAGATAGACTCACTGGAGCTGTCTGCCCATGCAGACCAGATGGATCAGGCTGCTACTCTTCTTCTGGACTTTCAGGAGTTGAGTCCTCCCTGGAGGCTTGATCCCGGGCTAGAGTGGAGGTTTTCTGAGACACAGATGTTTGGTCATGTGGTGTGGCTGTTGGACCTATAATGAATGTAACAAAAATAATATTTTGTAAGAGTGTACAAATATGATGTAGCAACATAAAAGGGAAAAAAAAATTGAATATCATTATTAGTGATTTCAGTGGTAATGTAATAAATTTCACAAACAGCTTATGTTTCATACAAAACTACTTAATCAGGTAAGAAAATGTCCTGAAATTGAAAAAGTTAAATTAGTAAGTCTACATAAAATGTACAAACCATTCAACACAACATAGTTGAGAGGAGAAATGTGAAATGTACCATTCCAAGGCCAAGCAGTCTAAAAAGAAAGACCTTTACACAACTTAGAGAGATGTTTAGCATTAGTCATCATATAAATAGTGCAGAGTTCAGTTTTCACATATGCCACTTTTATTCAGCATACAATTTTAAATGCCTCAAATGTTTACGACCAATAAACGTTGATTTGCAAAACTAATGACATCAATTCAATTACATGGCAAGAGAAGGACAAGATACAAAATTCAACCAAAACAATTTTCAAAAGAGAGCATTAAATAGAGATTGATAAATAAATGACACTTTACCATAAGTGCAAATATGATAGAAAAGGGAGAATTTGCAAAATTAAATGGTAATATTATCACAAAACTGAAATAAGGCATCATGGTAGTTGTAGTTATTTTAATGACACATTCCAACACTTGCAAACTTGTAACTTGAACATACCTTGTGTAAATCTGCTGTAGAAAGAGAACATACATTTACTATGTGAAACACATATATGTTATTTGGAGGACAAACACCTACAGGCACCATAACAGCATGTGATGTGTGACGGTGATTGAAACCTGTTATCTTCAATACATCTCAATACATTCAAATAAATAAGCCAAGCAAGATGTTACTGATACATTTAGGTTTCTGTGTAAAATAAATCATGCTGAACACATTAGCAACAGCTAACTTGAAAGCAAACAGGGCATTAGTTTTAGAGACACATTGAAAAGTGTAACTCTACCTGAGATTCCTGTCAAACCTTCAGAATGTAGGATCTGCAAGACCTTCTCCTCCCAGGACATGAGTTGTCAAGGGGACCTGGGGGAACCACCCCCAGTCCTCTGGTCCTCCAGGTGACGCTTGGATGCCAGGGAACACATTCTCCCCAGCAGGTTATCCCACCGCTTCCTAATTTCCCACTGTGTGCACAGGTTGTTTGATACAGCATTCACTCTGTCAACTACTCTGGACCACATATCCCTTCTCTGAGATAGAGGAGTATTTTGGGCATGGACTCCAAACAATTGTGTCTCCACTCTTATGATTAAATCCACCATGATTGACAATTCCCCTCAGTGAAATATCGATTTTTGTGCCTTGGTATTATCCAAATAAATATGGTGAGATCAAATTTCTTAACAACAAGGAAATAAATTAAACACATGGGACAAGAAACAGGCAAAAGCAACAAAATAGCCTAACTTTAGTGACCATTTTATGCCTTTCAAATGTTGTGGTGCAGTGGAATGGCAAAGGACCATGGTCTGAAATTAAGTATGTTTTATAGTGTGGTATGCAGGTGCAAACAATTAGCCAAAACCCATCAGGTGTGTGAACCTAGCATCCAGCCTACAGTGACAGCAATATTGAAATGTTGACTGCATCCCATTAAGGATTCACTACGTCGGCAACCCACGGCTAGAAGACCCTCAGCACAACAATGAAATATAAATTGGCTTGGCGCAATCTTGCCACCATGACCATGATGGGGTAGTATTCAATGGCATTTGAGTCTGCTGCAGCGATAAGCTGCGTACATGGCGGTAAACACTTTGTCAATGAAGATGGAGAATCAGCCAGCATATATCCTAATAGGGCGGGTGGACTGCCATCAGGTTGATGAAGTACTTGGGACCGCCGTCGTGGCGGGATGGCGTTAGTACCGTCAACACCTAGATTGGGCTCATAGTTGGATAGCACTGATTGGTCACAACCCGATATGGAAAGATAAGTCATAAAAAGTATGTAAGAGTGCTTCAGACACCTCAGGATTTTCCAGCATGATTTGGCAAATAATTCAAATAAAAAAAAGAATTGTGGTATTTTTGCTGAAAAATACTACTTGGCCTGTTGTCTGTCAATGATGGAGAATCTGCTAAGTGCCATTCTGTGACCTACAGAGTCTCAAGCAGTACCGACCCTTATAAAAGAAGGATGCCTGACACTAGAGAGTGCAGATTTCAATTTGAAATCTCTGCTCTCTGGCACCAGGTAACCTTCCTTTCAGTGGTGCATGGTGCTGCAGGGGCACGTGAGGGGATAGGCACAGGAGCCCTTAGGTTACAGAAGAGCCTGGGTCGGAGAGGGCCAGATGAGTCACAGGAGGAGAGGGAACAGGAGACATGCGGATGAGAAACAAAGGATTCACAAGATGTAGGAGTGAGAAGACAAAGCAAACACCGGACAGAGTACCAAAAGAGGTAAGGTGGCACAGGAAAGTCACAAGGCAGTGGGGGTGAAGACAGTTGGAGGCCCACAGAAGGGGGCAGAGGAACAGGGTGCAGGTAAGCCAGAGAAGTCACAGGGGCACAGAGGACAAGGGACATTGGGTGGAGGGGTGGCAAAGGGATAAAGAGGGAAGTAGGGGCCAGAGGTACCACAAGACAATTCTGGAGAAGAGCAGGTTCACAGAGTGCATCAGGGACAAATGGAGGCTGGCTGCTGCCTGCAGAGGGTCGACGCATCGGGTGCTTCCAAAGGAAATCAGATTGCGCACATACCTGCTGATACCAGCCTCTGACAGTCACTTTCTAGTATCCTCTTGAAATTCAAAGCTGTCCACAGGCTACTTGTAAAGTTGGAGGGCCCTGTACATCAGGCAGGCAAAAGTAAACATGTCTGCCTGCTGTCCTGCTGCTTATCCACCTTTTATTTGGCCAGCAACTCGAAGCCAAAAAAGAATAGTCAATCTAGTTTTTATGTTTAAAATTCATGCAAGGACCTCTGTAAAAATCGTAGAATTTTAACAAGAGTGCTGACTTCACGTGTTGCAAAACTCAAAAAATAAGAAATCTGTGACCCAGGGGCTAAGTGGAGGCAAGGATGTCTATTCAATTAGCAAACACAATGAAACAAGAACAGGCATCATAACATAACAAATAACTTTGAGGAAAGATAAGTGGCTGACAGCATTATCTCTTGCAATGACTTATTTTATTCATAAACGTAGTAAATTCTCAGACTGCCAACACATGCTTCTAGCACATTGCACTTCTTCAGGGCTAGTGGGGATTTAATTTCCTTTCATATACTATTTCACAGTGGGTATTGGTATTATAGGTTGGCTTCCTTGAATTCTTTTCTAAATGTGGAAATCACTATCTGTATAGTTCCTTGTTTGGATATTATCATAAAAGGAATATTTTATCCTTTATGGATACAATGCTGCTCTGCAATAATATGTGGGACCACCTCTATTTACTTCTTTAGCACCTGTACCTCTTGGCCAGAGCTCTCTTTCAGATGAATCAATGATAGGGTCAGGTTGCGTTCTTGTGCGTTATAGGTTTCCTGTGATAGGAATTGTGGCTCTTTAGACTGCCTCGACTCCCTCATTTGGTCAGAAAGAGCTGACAAAGCATCTGCATCTGTCAAGTTTTGTTTCGGTGAATAAATACTTGTAAAGGCATTTGACTATGAATGTGTGACTTGGTTCTGTAAAGTTATTAAACAAGGACAAGGGAAACCCTACTCACAAAGAACAAGGGATTTTTACTGTGTATCAAGAAACAACGGTTCTTGTGGAAAACAATAATAAATTCTACTGATACTTGAATGCACAATGGCAATAACCATGGTTTATATGGATTTCAAAGAAAATGGAAACCGAGTACAGTGCGATTGCTTATGTATAGTTTATAACAAATATTCAGACAGATTTCAAAATATACACAAAGATTGGTGCTTAGTGTCCCCAGTGAAAAATTGGAACCAAAGTGAAATAGAGTAGTGACATTTGTGAAATTTACAATTTTCTTTCCATTATTTTGAAAAAACGACCATATATATTTTTAACAGTTTTCCTAGACACTGTGTACTATAATCAGTGCTGGCGTAATGATTCGTTTTCCTTGTAAGTCGGCGGCATTTTGACCCTTCCAAAGGTGCAGGGTCTCTTCAGGACCTAATTATATAGGGACATTTGGAATTTAGAAAGGGAGGATGCAAAGGGAGAATGGCATAAACTATAGTCCAGTAGGATCTATAATGTTATGTGATAAAAATAAAAATAAAAATGAAAGGCCAGGGGGTACCTGAAAGAATAACAGTTGGTATGCGAAGCCACTGGTGCGAACTGAAAATACCGGTCAAGTGAAAAAAGGAACAGGATACTCACACTGGACCCAGCCGGGTACTACAAGAGTGAGAGAAGAAAGAGGAGAGTAAGAAACAAAAGTAGTAACAGTAGTCAGGTAACGTACTGGAAGAGATTCTGGATGCTTACCTTAGTGTGAGGGGAGAGGGAGAGGCTGGCAATACGAGGTGTAGCAGAGCGGATTACCCTGTCTGCAATACAGAGCTGGTTGGAAGGTGTTTATCTGAAAGGAAGCAGTCCTCTGTCAGTGTCGTGCTCAATTATAAGAGAGGCAGAATGCCATAGTCCTGGTTCTACATGTGGGGCAGAGCCGGTACCTCAGTTGCTGGAACAGGGTGTGTCCCGTCAATGGGTTTCTGCAAAAATGCAAAGTGGATGATCAGACATGACGAATGATGTATTGTGGGATGCTAATGCTTAATATGCAAAGCAGGGCTTGTTGCTGTTTTATATACCGCTTGACAACGAATAGTGTGCAGTCGCAATTACCGCAATTGAAAAAACAGTTCGGGGGCATTCAATTAATGGGTCTCTGAAAATCTAAAGTAGGGTAATGTTTCCTCGGCAGTAGTGGTATTCTAAAAACACAGTATGCTAGCCGTACGTCTTACCTTCTAAATGAATCAATGTAGGACGCGTGCAGCCACTACACGTCTCCTCCTCAGCGTCTGTCTTGGTGCAATGACAGCGCGGAATGTAAAGGGCACAAAAGAAATGGGTGTAGTGGTCGCCAGTAGATAGTTGTAGTTAAAAATTAGTTTCCATAGGAAAAGCGTTCATTGTTTTCCCAATAACTTTGGCGCTGGATGACGAATCTTCGCAACATTTTCAAAACTTGTGGCCCGCTGTGGTCAGCTCCTATCCTGAAAGTTTCGCGGTGATTCAGCAAGCGGGGGCCGAGAGGGTCCCAAAACGTGTTTTCTCCGTGTTAATTTCCATGGGAAACTAGACACGGCTACAGCCCGAACTGCTGAATGGAATTACACAAAATTGGCTAAAAAGATAGCTCTTGTTTCAGAAATAATTCTTTCTGTTAAATGGTGTAAATCCGTTCAGTAGTTCCTGAGAAATTAAAAAAAAAGAGTTTGAAAAATGAATTTCCCATAGGAAACTTTAGACACAGCTACAGCTGGAACTGCTTCTTACATCCTATAGATCTGAAGCATTACCTACTCTGTAACCCTTTCCCTTTAAGTGCATGCGCCATGTTATGTTTTCTATGAAGTTCTACATTCCTAACAGAGCTTTCCTCATACAGCATTCTGCTGTCATTGTCAGTTGTTACCTGGACACTGCTGTGTTAGGATTTGATGCTGTGCTGATCAATAAATCATCTTTTAAACCATCATTTTCCCTGGATTATTACAAATTTTGGCGACGACGACGACTCTACTCCAGCCATCTTCAGCACAGGAGCGGAGTTTGGACCCATTACTGCAATTTTGGATCATTTTTGATATTTTTAATTATTTTTATGACTCCTCATTTCTTAAGGAATCTGTTTTTAATTATTTATTCATTTGGTTATACTACCAAGAATATTTCTGCTTTTGAGACGTTTTAATTACTCTGGACTAATATTATTTCATCTGCATCTTTCAACTATCGCTGACCGCTGCAGTGCCGTTCCTTTATCAGCGTCTTATCTCTTGACTACCGCACGTCATCCTGATGCTTAGCAACCTTTGATGCAACCACGTCATTCAGCGGAAAGCGGAGAGCCTTCTTTGTGTATTGTGGCACTTTCCGATGAGCGAAGGAAGCGGAGAGCCTTCTTTGTTTATGGTTTATGGTTGCTTTGCCGAAGCCAACAGGAGACAGAGGCTGTTGAGACGCCTGAAGTTTACAGGAGACGCGAGGCACTGAGCATTGTAAACAACACTTTCCGGCGCATTTCCTTCAAGGGAACGTCATCGCGCTGGCAGCAACGTGACGCGCATCACGCAACGTCCATCCATTTTGTTTATTTTGGTTTCCTAGACAGCAACGTGACGCGCATCACGCAACGTCCCTCCATTTTGTTTATTTTGTTTCCTAGCAACCATTTTCACCGATATTTCTTGCTTTTGAGGCAAACTGTTTAATTTTACACAGCGTTTCAACTATTTATGAGCAGCGTTTTCTCCCTGTTTGGTCTACAGTATTTTTCTCACGACCTGAGGAGTCTCACCTCGTTTCTTCAAAGGACTTCGTTCTTCTACCTGTTTATTTTGAATTCTTTGGTATTTCATTTCTTTTCAACAAAACATTACCATTTATTATTCATTTTATCTTTTATTTCACAAATCCTGTTTTAATTCTGCGTTCATATTGTGTATTTACTACATTTTCTTGTAGGACAGTTATTTTCGTTTGCGATTGTATTCATTTATTTATATTGTATTTATCATTTTATTCTTCTTACAATGCAGTTTGATCCTCCTGCTAAATTTTTGCAAGTTAAAGGAGATCCTCCCATGCCTTGGTCAAGGTGGAAGGAGGAATTTTTCAATTATATGAGGGCAATTGATGGAGAACGTATGGGAGCAGAGAGAAAAAAATGTATTTTACTGCATTGTCTTGGATCCGAGGGACAAGACATTTTTAGAACTTTACCCCATTTATCTGTTCCTAGTGGTAGTGGTGATACCATGAATGTTTATACTGAGGCTCTTGGTAGACTAGAGAAAAGATTCAAACCTACAGCTAATATTGCTTCAAACCGTTTCAAGTTTTACACCAGGGCACAAAAGCAGGAAGAATCTTTTGATGATTTCCTCACTGCTTTAAGAGCTTTAACTTTACACTGTAATTTTGGATCCATGTGCGATGAAATGATCCGTGATCAAATCATTGTTCATGTCAAGAACAAAAAGGTTCAGGACAAATTGTGGTGTATTGGTGACCCTAATTTGGAAGATACTATTGCTATTGCTAAATCTACTGAGATGTCAGAAAAATGGATGGACATTGTCGTTAAACAAAGTTCTAATGTTAGTAAGAGTGGAACTGATGAAGAAGTATGTTTGGTTAAACCCAAAGTAGAGGTTAAAAATGCAATTCCTTCTCATTTTAGAGCCAAAAATGCTTACAGTGCTAATTATAGGAGAACAGATTTCTCTAATAGTTCTCTTTCATGTTTTAGATGTGGTAGCAAAACACACATTGCTTCCTTCCAGGGCTGTCCTGCTATAAACAAAACATGTAACATTTGCAATAGAGTAGGACACTTTTGTAATGTTTGTAGAGAAAAACGATATAACTCTCAGTTTAGATCAGGACAATTACATATGCCTTCTAACACTATTACTCCCACAAAAGTATCTACTATTACTGAGTATGATAGTACTGAGCAAGATCTTGACCGTGGTTATGTTGTTTCCATAGTCCAAAGTGGGTGTATAGTGTTGACTAGCAAGAAATCCCCAAAACGTATATTCCAAGTGTTTTCCATTGATATTGAACTTATGGTGGATTCTGGGTCCCCATGGACTATAATTACCAAGGAATATTTTAATGAGAAACTAAAATCTGTCTGTGATTTTTCCACTCTACAACCTTCAGATATTTTTGCTGAAGGTTTCAATGGGAACAAGATTGATATTGAAGGGTTTTTAAAAGTTCCGTTAAGCTTTAGAGGAAGATCAGCTTATATCAAGTTATACATTGCTATGAAGGGAGTCAATGTTTTGGGCTGGCATGACCAATGGGAACTTGGCATCACAGTGGAGAAGTGTGGCTCAGGGGTTAGAGGCGGCAGACCCAGAAGCTGAGATTGGCCCTGGACCAGGGTTCAATTCCCCGCCTCGGCGGGTCTTGGGCTCAAAAATTCCACGGACTCGATAATTCTCGCTCCGTTGCCTTCTCGACTCACGGGTTCACACTCTGCGACTCTGGGCAATAGCTTGCTTAATCTCCACAACGGCCCCTCGCGGCGGGATGCCTGGCTTTCACCTTGTGGATACCCTGCCGGGGTTATCTCACAGGGGAATACCAGGACGGGTTCCCTAAGCAAGCGCCGGGAAACCCTTTGTGGGTAGCTGTGCGCTATATAAGTTCAAATACATTTACATTTACATTTACATTAAATCCAAGGGCCAAAGATCCTGTCTCTCTTTGTAGTGAGCAGGAAATGCCGTTTGTTCAAGTGATGGAAGTCAAGATATTATTTCCTTTTGGAGCAGCAAGTTTAGTAAAGTTTTCTGTGAACGTTTAGGGAAATTAGAAGGTTTTTCACATAAGATTGTGTTAAAAGAAGGAGTACTTCCTGTCAAACAAAAGCTAAGAGGAGTTCCTCTAAATGTTAGAGATGAATTAAAAGAAATGTTGAATGATTTGCTAAAAGACAATATTATTGAGCCCATTGAATCGTCTGAATGGGTTTCGCCAATTGTTTTGGTACGCAAACCCGATCAAAAATTGAGAGTGTGCATTGATATGAGAGCACTTAATTCTAATATTATTATTGATTGCCATCCCCTGCCTAATATCAACGAGCTTGTTTCCCTTTTTGATGGTGCGCAGATTTTTTCCACTTTAGATCTCAGATCTGCGTACCATCAAATTGAACTTACGGAAGACTCCAAAAAGTACACAGCATTTATCACTCCCATGGGTCTGTTTCAATACAGAAGGATGCCTTTTGGATTGGCATCGGCTGCTTCCGTTTTCCAACGTGTGATGTTCCAAATTTCCAGAGACCTTGATTTGTTCGTTAAGTGTTTTCAGGATGACATATTAATCTTTTCAAAAAATGAGTTGGAGCATGCTTCAAACTTAAATGAAGTGTGCAGGAGGTTAGATAAATATGGTCTTACTCTCAAAGCACACAAATGCAAACTTTTTAGAAAGTCTGTAGAGTATTTGGGACATACTCTGTCTGGGGAAGGTTTAATTCCCAAAAAATCTAATGTTGAAGCCATACTCAATGCCCCTGCCCCAAGCAATAAGGAACAATTACTGTCGTTCTCGGGCATGTGTGAATACTACAGCAAATTTGTGGTTAATTTTGCTACCAAAATGGAACCATTAAGAAAGTTATTGAGACAAAGTAATGAATTTGTGTGGGAAGCTGAACAAGAAAAAGCCTTTACTGATATTAAACATGACATTGTCAATTCACCTACTTTGAAACCTTTTAGAATGGGTAAGAAATGTATCATCACCACTGACGCTAGCTTGTACGGTTTGGGTTGTGTGTTATCCCAAACTGACGGGGTCATGGAATGGAATGTGGCTTTCTCATCTAGGACATTGAATGAGACGGAACGCAGGTATGCTGTTATTGAACAGGAACTGCTTTCCTGTGTGTGGGCAATTGAACACTATAGGATTTACATTTGGGGCAGTGAGTTTATCTTGAGAACCGACCACAAGCCGCTTGTACATATCTTATCAGTTGGTGGAGGTTGGAACTCTACGGCAAGGATTGCGCGTTTGGCATCCAAATTACAAGAATATCATTTTACTGTGGAATACATTCCTGGAAAAAAAAATTTCACTGCTGACTGCCTTTCACGTCTTCCTTGCCAGAATCAGGAAGACAAAGTTAATAGTATTGGTGAAGTTGATTTTGTTTTAAACTTGTCTGATGTGGTTGCTTCCCAGTATCAAGATATCACAGAACAATTTTGGTTGAAATGTCAAGATGAGGATGAGAGATTTGGAATGTTAAAGAGCTATCTTTTTAAGGGTTGGCCCAATAAGAGCAGTGTCAGAGATGATTTGCTTCCTTTTTATAATATAGCTGATGAGTTGTGTTGTGAAGGTGAATTGATTTTCAAATCTGGAAAATGTATTCCACCAGTGGGTGTACAGGAGCTTATCCTCAAGTTGGCACACAAAACGCATCCTGGTATTTCAGCTATGAAGCGTTTAATAAGGCTGAATTTTTGGTGGCCATGTATGGACAGGTATATTGACCGCACAGTCAGGGAGTGTAGCGAGTGTTGTACCAAGGACAAGATGTTAAAATTGCACGTTCCTCCTCTTAAAACTGTCAAGTGGCCTGAGTTTCCTTGGAGCAAAATAGCCTTTGACATTTCAGGTCCCTTTCATATATTACCTGAAGCCTCACGGTTTGCATTAGTCATGATTGACTATCACTCAAAATGGCCTGAAGTGAAATTTGTGGCTAAGGTTACTTCGGAGGTTGTGATTACGTTCTTTAAGGAAGTTTTTGCGAGGGAAGGTTGCCCATCTGTATTGGTGTCGGACAATGGTGTACAGTTAGTGTCATCTGAGATGCAATCTTTCTTGCAAACGTGCAGCATCAAACATATTCGGACTTCCCTTTATGAACCGCATGAAAATGGGCAGGTTGAACGCTTTAACCGAGTTTTGAAGAGTTTTGTTGTTGATTCCATTAGAGAGAAGAGTAATTGGTTGAATGTGCTTAGGGAGAAGCTTTGGACCTATCGCATAACTCCCCATACCACTTCAGAAGTTAGTCCTTTCAAGTTACTTAAAGGCAGGGATCCTGCATCCAACATTTGTCCCTGGTGGTTTAAGGAAAAATGTAAGAATCTAGGTGAAGGCGAAGTTGACATCCAGGACGTTGCAAATAGAGTTAGTTGTAAACAGAGTAAGTCTGCTTTGTGGTACAATAAAAGGTGGAGGACAAAGGAACATAGTTTTTGTGTGGGTGATTGGGTTAGGATTTTGAAACCTTTTATTGTTAGCAAAGGTACGAGTAAGTATGGTAGACCCATTCAAATTAAAAGAGTTTTCAATAATTCTGTCATCACCCAAGATGGCAAGGTCTGGAATTTGAGTAAAGTTGCGAAATGCCCAACACAAAGTGATTTGCAGTCTCAATGTCATGACAATCTTTTCCAATGTGACAATTCCAATGGAAGAATTGATTCAGCTCCTTCTTCTGACTCTGTAGCATCAAGAGTCAAAGATGATGTACGCGTCAGAAGAAGACCTATTACTCTACAGGATTTTGTATGATTTTGTATAATATGTTTTCTGTTCTTTCTTTTAATGAGGGAGATGTGTTACATCCTATATATCTGAAGCATTACCTACTCTGTAACCCTTTCCCTTTAAGTGCATGCGCCATGTTATGTTTTCTATGATGTTCTACATTCCTAACAGAGCTTTCCTCTTACAGCATTCTGCTGGTATTGTCAGTTGTTACCTGGACACTGCTGTGTTAGGATTTGATGCTGTGCTGATCAATAAATCATCTTTTAAACCATCATTTTCCCTGGATTATTACACTGCTGAACCGAATTACACCAAATTTGGCAAAAGGGTAGGGCTTGCTTCAGAAAGTGCTCTTTTTTTAAATGGTGTAAACCTGTTCTGTAGATGCTGAGAAAATAAAAAATAAACGTTTCGATATATAAACGCGATGTGGATCCGCGAACCCTCCTGACCACAAGCTTTATTCTAATTGGCTGTCAACACTCCACACCAGGAAGTGTTGGCAGCCATCTTGTGCCTCGGTAACCGAGGCACAAAAAAACAGGGAAACAAAGGTGAAAAATAAGAAAAGGGGGCAGGGTGGAACACCCCCACCCCCTAGGCCTGCTAAGGGGGTCCCACAAAGACCCCCAGGGCCAAATAAAGCAAGTTTTTAAAAATTAATTGGAGAGATTCGAGCACCCAGCGTGAATTTTGGCAGAAATGTTTTTTAAAAATGAAGAACGGGCTCTAGCGCTTTTTTAATATTTAGCCCCCTGGTGGGCCAAGTCGGCCATGCCTGATAATGTAATTGCGTTAGCCCAGGGAGGCCCCTGCAGCCCTGGGACTGCCACCCCGGGCTTTCCTTAAATATTTGTGGCAGGGCACACGCCCCCCCCACAGCCCCAGGGACCGCCACCCCCTGGGGCTTTTCTTAAATATTTTCGGGGGCACATGGCCCACGCAGTCCCGGGGACCGCCACTCCCCAGGTGCTTGTTTAAAAAAAAAAGAACATGTGTGGGGGGCTCGAACCCCCTACATGCCCCAGGGACCGCCACCTCCCCGGGGCTGTGAACACATTGGAAGGGGGGCTGTGCGGCCCCCCTCCTGGAGCCCTCGATGGCCCTGGGGACCGCCACCCCCCCCGGGCTGGCTCCTGCAGTGTCCTGGGGTGCCCACCCCCGGGACACTGCTGTTTGCAATGACAGGGCGGGAGCCGTGTGGCTCCTATCCTGTCATTGCAAACTGCTTTGCTTCATTAAAGTGAGAGCAGGGTAACCTGCTCTCGCTTCAATGACAAAGCAGATTGCTTTTCCACACGGGGAGCTGCATGTTAGCAGCTCCCAATGTGGAAAAGCAATGCCGGCTCCTGCAGGACGCGGGGAGCCGGCGGTACTGTGGGGGCGTTGGAGCTCCCCCACGGTCCACAACGGGAAGGGCCTACCCCGGGGGATGGAGACCCCGGGGCAAGAAGTGCCTCGGGAGGGGCTACATGGCCCCCCTCTGAAAAATATATTAAAAACCAATGGCCAGGCCCGGGGGATAGGGGCCTCGGGCCAGAAGTAGCCTGGCCCCCCTCCCTAAGAAGAAAGAAAACAAAATAAAAGAGGCCAGCGCCGGCAGATGGGGTCCCCGGGCCAATAGAGGCCTCAGGAGGGGGGCCACGCCATAAAAAAGATAAATAAATGTGGCCATGCCCCGGGGGTATGAAATCCCCGGAGCTGGATTGGCAACGGGAGGGGGGCCCACATGGCCCCCTTCCAATTAATATTGTTTTATAAGGGGTCAGGCCCTGGAGGATGGGGTCTCCAGGGCCCCCACAATGCAAAAAGAAGGAAGGCCACACAGCCCCCCTTCTAAAAAAAAGAAAAAAGCGGCATTGTGCCGGAGGCCCCGCCCCCTCCCAGCAACACTCTGCAAACATGCCCTGTGGCGCATTTTAAGTTGGGGAATAAATTCCCCTTCAAAACTGAGGGACCCTGGGGGCCAATTAGCCCACCAGGTGGGAAACATCACTTACAACGCATTTATTACAACGCACTACCATTACAACGCAACCATTACAACGCAAACCATTACAACGCATTGCGCTGGGGGGCGCTCTAGGATAGGGAATATATTTAATTTACTATCCAACACGTTCCCTACTATCCACGGGGACTGGAGTTGGAATAGTAAATTAAATAATTCACTAACCAGCGCTTAAAAGCACTATGCGTTGTAATGGTATGCGATGTAAAAACCGCGTTGTAACAGCAGGCGTTGTAATAGCCTGCGTTGTAACAACACCAATCCCACCAGGTACCTACAGTAAGCATCGCAGGGCTGTGTTGCAGAGAGGGGGTCCAAGGCCATGCCCCTTTTAAACCTCTCTGCAACGCAGCTCTGTGGCGCTTACTGGAGGTACCTGGTGGGCTAGTTGGACCCCAGGGACCCTCAGGATTCAAGGGGACTTAATCCTCCAACTTAAAAGACGCCATGGGGTGCGTTTGCACAGTGGTGAAGGGAGGGGGCGGGGCCTGAGGTGACATGTGTGCAAATTCGTCCTATGACACATTTTAAGTTGGGGAATTAATTCCTCTTCAAGTAGCCCACCATGTACCTCCAGTAAGCGCCACTGCCCTGCGTTGCAGAGATGTGGTCCAGGCCATGCCCCTTTTTACACCTCTCTGCAATGCAGCTCTGTTGCGCTTACTGGAGGTACCCGGTGGGCTAGTTGGACTCCAGGGACCTTCAGGATTCAAGGTGACTTAATCCCCCAACTTACAATGCACCAGGGGGTGGGTTTGCAGAGTGGTAGAGAAATGGGGCATGGCCTTTGTCTACCTCTCAGCGATCCCACTGCGTAGAGCTTACTGGAGGTAAAAGGTAGGCTGGTTGGCCCCTAAAGCCTCCATCCAAGAGTGTGCCAGGGAGCGCGTTTGTAGAGTGGTGGGCAAAGTGGGCATGGCCTGGTACAAGTACTGCTGTGTGGGACTGACTGGAGGTAATAGTTTGGGAAGTTTGCCCCCAAGGATGTCCTTGGGGGCCAACTACCCCTCTTGTTACCTCCAGTAAGTCCACACAGTGGGATTGCTAAGACGTTTTCAGAGGCCATGGTCCCCTTTCTCTACCACTCTGCAAACGTGCCTCGTGGCAGACTACAACGATGGTGGATGAAGTCCAATTTAGTCCTGAGGGAGTTTGGGGACCAAGAATCCCTCCTGGCACCTCCTGTAAGTCCGATGCAGCGGAATTCCTGAGCGTTGTTTGGATGCCCAGTAGCCTTTCTCCACCACTCTGCAAACGCGACTACTATTTAAAGTAGCATATTTCTGCACCTCTGACTTAGAGGTAGTTTTAATTCCTCTGCCCTATTATGTACTAGGGCCTTACAGAGGAGGTCAGGCTAATCACAGGGGTACCCCCAACGCATTGTGTTCCCTAGTGTATGTTGGTGTTTTCACTGTGTTCTAAGTGTCTTTTAGCATAGCACTGGCTCTAGACCTGGTTAGTCAGAGTCAGTTACCACCAGTACCCGTCTGAAAAAGTTGTGGGCACAGGATGATTTTGCAACAAGGCCTCTTTCTGCTCCTCTGTTGGTTCTTTCTGCACGTCTTGCTTCTTCCTGCACTTTTCTTCATCTTTGTGGACTTCTGTTGCTTTTTTCTGCATTTCTTTTGCTTGTTTCTGTGCGTTTTTTCTTCTTTCTTCACATGTCCTACCTCTGTAGGCCTAGTTAGAAACTAGCATTTAAAAAAAACCATTGAAATTCACTGAAAAAACCATAGGTTTCAGGCACGTTATAGTTAGAAATTAGCATTTAAAATCCAATTCAAATTCATTGAAAAAAACATAGGTTTCAGGCTCGTTATAGTTAGAAATTTGCATTTAAGAAAACCTTAGAAATTCACTGAAAAAAACATAGGTTTCAGGGAAGTTATAGTTAGTTGGACATTTCACGCAGACAAAACCATTGAAATTCCCCCATTATAGTTAGTTGAACTAACTATAACTCACGCCCCGCCATGCACTGCTGATGACGTCACATATTACATCATTCATGACATGGTCAGTGACATCACTGATGACATCTCAAATGGCATCACTGATGACATCATCCATGTGACAATCTGATCCACCTCCTCACACTGTAATACAACCTCTGATACAACCACTGTACCAGTTACTACATACACTCTCACAGATTCATAAGTCTACATACACATCCACTCATTCATCCACTCACACACCACCACTAAGCCAGAATTCTCACATCTAGTCAGTCATGCAAAAAATAAATCACACTTCCATTTACTGACCTATACTGTTATACACACACCACATAAGTTATTCAAACAGAAACAAATCCATACCTACTCTTTTCTACAATCACTGATACAAGTACACACTCATCCATGCAGAGACTCTCACAATCACTGATTCTCATGTATAGTCATTTATATACTTCAACTTTCACTTACACTGCCTTTTATATATGTAGTTACTTGAACATGTAACATTAAGACATCCATTCTCTCACCAACACACCATACACACATTCACACTCACACAGCTGTTTCCACATGCACTCTTGAACCCGTACACACAGTGAATCAACCACTCAAACATCTATGCACAGACTCATACAACTCCCACCCACTCACAAACATACCCAGGCACCCATACAGACACTCACACAACCAATCAATAACCCATATATATCCTCATTTAGCTACTCACCAACCCATGCAACCTCTTACACACCAACTATCAAACTAAACCGTGTGAATGTCTGCATCAGTCACTAACCCATGCATTCAGTAAGACACATATAATCACTCACTTAAACAGTCAGTCACATGCCTACTAAATCCTCCATCCAGACACTTATACACCGAGTCATTCCTCAATACACCTTGGCATATATAAATATTTAAACTTTATAGAAACACATGTTCACTGGATGATGTCATCAGTGATGTCATTTCAGATCTCATCAGTGATGTCACTGACCATGTCAAGAATGATGTAACATATGACATCATCAGCAATGCATGGTGGGGGTGTGAGTTATAGTTAAGTCAACTAACTATAACGGGGGGATTTCTATGGTTTTGTACGAGTGAAATGTCCAACTAACTATATCGTCCCTGAAACCTATGTTTTTTTCCAGTGAATATATATTCATAACATGAAGCAGCAAACAGAGGCCCAATACTGGATAAGTTGCATTTATTCATGGCACAGCAACACAAGAAAGCCTCTGTCTCCTTACACATTTCGGTGATCAATGCCACCTTGCTCACAGGTGGAAGCAATATCAAATGCAAAGTGCAAGCCTGCATGCTTAAAAACCATTGAGTCACATGACCAGTTTGTAAAAAATAAATTTCCCATAATGCAGGTTAAGTTTGGTTTTGAATACAGGTAAGGAAATCCTTTTCACATTTTACCTGCACTATGTTAGTGTGCAAAATAAAATTGCAACTGCTGCTGTGTGTTCATAGTTGTTGCTAAGTGCTCAATTGTTCAAAAGTGCAATGAAAATGCCGGTTTACAGCACAATCAGAAAGGGTGTTTTCTTCCTGAATCCATTCCATGTACTCTCACAATTCGCTCGGTTTAGCATTTCCTTTGATAGATCATGAGAGGGCAAGTGGGTCATGCTCCCAATTTAACATTGCCGCAGAAATCCTCCAAGTACAGGAGCCCCCAACCCTTCAGGTGTTGTGAACGTATCTAGGACCCTAATTAAATATTCCCGATTTATGTCCTTATTTGGTTATAACAAATCATATTCTTATAAAGGTATGAGAATCATATCCATATTTAGTCATAGCCAATGCAGTCCAAATACGGCAAGGCTACTTCCCTACACTCCTAGAAAGTACAACGCGTTCTTTAAACAAACCAAACCTCCAGCAGCCCGGGAATTCCCCCTGCTTCTGTTTTCATTTGTCCTAGAACTCCTGAGAGTCCTGAAAGAACTGTCAGTTCTTAGTGACAGTTCTTAGTGACGTAAGGTGATAATCTAACGCAAGATACTAGAGTAACTCAGTCGTGCTTTTCACACAGACCCCTTTTTCCCGTAAAAACTCCAATAGACGTCTGTAGTGGGTGAAAGGTTAATATCCGCCGAAACTTAGTAGGAAGAGATTCCTATGTATTAATTTTTGGTTTAGTAAGCGTTGAAGGATACAGTGTTCCAAAATATTGTGCACCTAATCTTTGTTTCCTTGAAACTTGATCTGCAAACTTTCAGTCAGTAAAATGTCAGAAAGTGAAGACGAAAGGGAGAGAGCTCAACTCGTAGTGGATGACACAACTTTCCAAAATGACGACCCGAATGCTATCATCATCCCTGTCAATATAAGAAAAACTATAAAACTTATAGAAAATGGAGTAACATCAAGAGGTGGTACAGTCGTATTTGTAGTAGAGGGCCATGAATATCGGCAGACAGAGGTATTCTATTCCTGGATAACTTTTTCAGCAGCACATGCTGTAACACACGAGTTCCACTACTACAAAATGGAGGAATCTCCAGAGGAATACTCTCCTTTCGAGGAAGTTGAAATTCCACTAACATACCAAGAGCACCTGCTCTGGTTTAATGGTGCCCTAAAACATCAAAATCACATTACCATGGTCGGTACACTAGGTAGGCCAGGAGCCACATGGCCGGTTCTAGCCAGCTACACACCACATCCCGACATTGAAAAAATGTCAAGCCGAGAACTTTTAGTTCAACTAAAACAACTAATTAAAAAACAGTACATTTGGTCCAATATGTCATGCGGACTTCAACAGTCCAACCTGCAATTAAAATTCCACAAAACACCCCGCAACAGGGGAACACAAATAAAATTACACCACAGAATATACAATCATGTATTGGTAAAGTACCCACAAAACGGGAACAAATTCCATTCTGGTTAGCTCAAAAAATCACTGAAATAGAGGCAGTATTTCCTGATACTACCCCACACGAAAAACACAGAATCCTGACTATCTGTCTCCCAATGGGGATTGCACCACATGTGGAGGACTGTGACACTTGGGGCACAGTCTTTACTTCTATCTACATAAAAACACATGGTGTTCCGTCTATGGCGGTTATACCAGATGTACTAAGACAGATTCAAAATGAATACGGTCCAGAACCTGCTTTTACTCTAGGTATGAAATTACTGAAAGACTTTAAGCAGGCCTCGGCTACATTACTAGCCAACATAAAAGGAGAAGCAGCATCGGTGGCGATCCACCAAAAATTAAAAGAAACAGACATAGCAGAACAACCTTTTGAACTTGCCAGAATAATTGAAAAATCCTATGAAGAATTAGGAAGAGATAGCTTAGGTGGTAAACCAGTAAAACCACAACTAATTGAAAATCCTGAAAAGACTTTCATTAAAAATAATCTCAATTCTCGAAAGAAGAAGTGGGAGAGTAATAAACAAACCTCTCCCAGAGAAAAACAGTTTAAGTCCAGAGGAAGGTCTCCTCAACGAAGGGAAATATATCCAGAAGGAGGAGGCAAGTCTCCGCAAAGGGAGCCCTCTGAAAAAAGATACAACCTTAGAAATAGGGACAATTTGAGAAAACCTGACAGATATCAAGATATTGATACATGTCCCTCTCAATCTTTTCAGACTTCCTCACAGAAATCGGAAAGAAGAGGACGGTCAGAACATAAAGAAGAGCACGTCAAGTCCAAACACAAGGAACCTGCTCAGCAAAGTAAAAAATTACAATTTCCCAAAGAAGGTAGCCAGTATTAAAGTAAAACAAGCAGAGAATTCTGAGAACACAACTGAAAAACGGAGAGTGGGCCCAGACAATGCTAGACAGTGCAGCAGAAGTGACCATAGCTCGCAAGATCCTGATGAATCTTCTGGAGACAGTGGACACAAATGAATACATTCAAGTGGAAACTGCAGACACCCGAGTTAGCGTGCCCCATAAACTATATGAAATAACATTACGTATAGAGGGAGATAAAACTAGGAAAATAAGAGGTCTCTTTTGGTAGAATCTATCTAAAGGCAATGATATCCTTCTAGCAGAGAAAGACTGGCCACCAGAGTTTGTCAAGAAATTATTATGCCTGCCTTCTCAAATCACATTCCACTTCATAAAAAATACACATATGCTAGAAAATGGGCAGTGGCCCAAGCCCCTGCATTATATAAAAATCATGTGGGATGGGATGAGGATTCTCCTCACCATAAAATCCAGTTAAAAAATCAACCTACTGCACAGACCCAGTATCCTGTTAAGCAAGAAGGTAAAAAAACAAGTAAGAGACATTTTAGATCATTTTGAATATCAGGGGGTGATTGAAACATGCACTTCACAAATGAACAATCCTTTGTTTCCTGTCTCCAAGCCAGACGATTCCTATCATCTAGTTTTGGACTACAGACACCTAAACTCCTGCTGTAAAACCTTTGCAGTAAAAACTCACACAGTGCAGCACTAATGAATAACATCGTGCGCAAGAAATATGAAACAACGTTAGATATTTCAAATGGTTTCTTCTGTCAAAACATAGCACCTGAAAGCAGATATTTGACCGCGTTCTCCAGCATGGGGACCCAAAAACAATTTTGTTGTCTCCCACAGTGATTCAAGAACAGCCAAGGATTATTTTCAGCCAGGGTAATAAAGTTACTACAAATATATGATGATGAGGCCTTATCTTATGTCGATGACATCTATCTTACAGACGATGACCTGGAGACTCACTTGAAAAGAGTGAACACCATCATACTTGGGTTCGCATCTGAAGGGTACAAATTTAACTTTAAAAAATCACGAATTGCCCACTTAACAGTCCTATTTTTTGGATATGAGTTATCAAGTGAAGGCAAAAGCCTAGCAGACAACTTCTTAGAGAAGTGTGCAGTACTCCAAGCTCCAAAAACGCTGAAAAACTTACAATCAATTCTAGGTTTCCTGAATTTCGGAAGAACATACATTCTAAATTATGCAGAGAGGGTTAAACCTCTCTACGAACTAATAAAACCTGATTTTAAACCAATTAATTGGACTCAAAAACACACAGAAATTTTAAGCTCATTACAGACAGACATGTTAACTAAAACAAAACTGCAAACACGCACAAACTTGTAATCCGAGTCATCCCAGGAAGATGCGGATTCACATACCTGTCCTCTAATGAGGCAGAAACTGTACCAATAGCTTACAAATCACACTTGTACACACAAGCTGAAATGAAATTCAGTTCTACTGAAAAAAATCTAACTGCGATTCAAACTGCTGTAGCAAAAGAAAGAGCCCTAGCCCAAGGGAAGAGGATATCTGTTTTAACAGCAGTATCAGCCCTTGAGGCAGTAACAAGACCAGGCATTCTAAATGCTATAGCTCTAGATCCAAAATGGATACAATGGGAAAATGCTCTTGCTACAGAAGACGTGAAACACGCTTTTGATCCAAAAATGAAAAAACTAGAAGATCTGGAATATGAACATGAATGCCCTCTGTCAATCGAAATTCTGCCTCTCGAACAATACACCTGTGTAATCTACACAGACAGATTTGCACAACACTAAGTTGTGGAAAAACAAATTTACAATGCTGGCGCTTATGTAAATTCAGACCGATGGTCACTAAAACTGAATCACTCAGAAACTGTACAGCTCAGCGAGCTGAAATAAGATCTCTAAAGATGGCGCTTGAAAATGCAGAATGCGAATTCCCCACACTAATAGTGTGCAATTCGCATTACGGCGTCCGGTCTTACAATAATTCAATGCAGACCTGGATAAAAAACGGTTACAAAGATGAGACTGGTGCCACAATAAAACATAAAAAACTATGGGAACAAGTAGTTGTTTTGCAGAAAGAACTACGAAAGACTCACGTGATACATTCGCAGAGTCTTCAACATGATAGCGTTCACGTTCCAGGGAATTCATTGGCTAACAGAGCCACAGTGGCAGCGGGTCAACTGGCTTCCGTAGCTACAAAAAAGCATACGAAAACACAAATAGATGGCGAAACGCTGCTTGCAGTAAAAGCCTCAATGGAAGGCAATTATGCGCCGTTACCTCTAAACTATCCACTCGGCAATACATACATAATTGATGCGAACTCCGTTCGGTTTGCTCAAATCCCTGGAGTGGGGGATAGAGTAATTCCAAACATGAACCGGAGAGTCTTCTTGATTGAAGAAGCACACATGGGATTGGGTCTGAGGCACCAAGAGATCCTGAAATCTCTAATAGAATTACAATCAAAATACTGGTGGCCTGGGATGAGCGTGCAAATGTATAACTTTGAAATGAATTGTCAGGACTGCAACAGAGATCGCAGTTGTGAACCGGGCCAGACACCTGCCCTGACACCTCTATTAGACAGCATCAGGCTATCTATACGCAGACATCCAGACGGAAAAATGCGATCCCATAATTATTAAGACGAGATTCATTTGGATGTGGCCCCAGCACTCGGCTGACGCCAGAACTGGTATAAAAGATTTGTGAATCTTTATCGGCATATACGCAATTGGCATGCTACATTCTGACCAGGGTCCGGCGTTTAGCTCTCGGGCTTACAAGGAGGCCATGGCCAGTATGGGGTTGCATTGCGGTATTCTAGTCCATTCCATCCTGAGAGAAATGCGGTAGTGGAGAGAAAAAACCGTGACATAAAGCAATCTATAACAGCGTGGGTATTAGGTTAGGGTGACGGGTGGGTCAAAAATCTAGTAAGTGTTTAATGTTTGTTTGTTTAAGGATTTCTAGAGCGCATGGCTGCCCGTAAGCGTCCCAGCGCTAATGATAGAAACAAGCAAAAGCAGAGGGGGTAGAGTTACGGGAACAGCCAGGACTTCAGACGTTTACGGAAAGGGAGGAGATTGGGTTGAGCACGCAAATCCAGTGGGAGGGAGTTCCACAGTTTGGAGGCGTTGTACGAGAACCGCCGGCCTCCAGATCGAGCCCTCTTGATCCTGGGCATCAGGGCCAGATGGAGGTTAGTGGATCGGAGGGTTCTGTTGGTAGTATAGGGGACGATAAGATCTTTGAGGATAGGTGGGGCCTTACCATGTAGTATCTTGTGGGTTAGACGGAGGGCCTTGAAATGCACTCTTTCCAGTACTGGCAGCCAATGCAATGCTCTAAGGGCCGGTTTGCCCGAACAGTGGTTGTTGGGGTCTGCAAAGATCCGTGCAGCAGTGTTTTGCACTACCTGGAGTTTGGCTGTCACTTTCTTAGGCGCGCTGAGATAGAGGGCATTTCCATAGTCCAATCTGGACAATATTAGGCCCTGGACTAGGAGCTTCCTAGACTTGAAAGTGAGCAACGGAAGGATTTTACGGGAGGTGCGGAGGAGACCATAACAGGCTCCGGCCGTTTTCCTTGCTTGGGTGTTCAGGGTAAGCTTCTGATCCAGTCAAATCCCCAGGCTTTTGATGTCAGATTTAAGAGTTGGAGGCGGGCCCATGCAGGGGGGCCACAAGGTCTCTGGGCGGAAATGGGACTGGTTGCCCATCACCAACATCTCCGTCTTATCGCTGTTCAGCTTTAAGTGGGACCTGTCCATCCAACTGACTGTCTCCAAGGCAGGAATGCAGGTCGATGGTGGGATTGTCCTGATGGCTTAGTGATACTACAAGTTGGGTATCATCTGCATATGTCAGTAGTTTGACTCCATAAGGGGTAACGATTTTTTCAAGTGGAGACATGTACACGTTGAAGAGCGTAGGGCTCAGGAAAGAGCCCTGCGGCACTCCGCATTGTATGGGGGTCACTTCAGAGATGTGGTTACCCTCAGCCACCTAGAAGGAGCGGCTGTGCAGGAAGGATTTTAGCCAGGCCAGGGCAAGCCCTGAAATACCCAGATCCCTGAGCCGTTGGACCAATGTACAATGGTTAACGGTATCAAAGGCCGCACTTAGATCCAGTGTCCAATGTAGTCTTAATAACATGCCAAGAAATTCTCTAGGAGGTATCAGTCCGTACGAACTATTGTTTGGTACTAGAATGATCATCCAGGATCTGGATTGCAAGACTTCAGTGGTGAAACAAAAAACCTTTGATATCAAAATTGTTTGGCTGTTTTACAGGACTTGAATGAAACAAGAAAAAGTCTAAGTAACGAAAAGCTAAAGCCAACGACCACTGAAGAAAATCCACCTGTCCCAGCTAGACCTGTCTGTATTCCGAAGATTGGGGACCTGGTCAGAGAAAAGATCGCGGTGAAGAAGGAATTTGGGCCTTCTTACAGAAAAGCAGTACCTGTCTTAGCTGTCAGCGGAACAAGTTCAGTAGTACTACCGCCCCTTGCTGGTAAAAAGGAGAACCAAGTTGTATCAATCGACCTGGTGAAACCACAACCATGTGGCCAATAATAAGTAGTAGGCCCAGTGGACTCCCAAGAAATAGCAGAAGACCAAATCTTGCTACAATCCAAGAGGTTCAAACTGAAAGACTAATCACATTTGATAAACCTGCCGTGAATAAAAAAGGACTATGCAACAAAGCCATGGAACTTGTGCCTCTTGAAACCCAAATTGCAACAGCTCATCAAGAAACACCTGTCTACAACGATGAAGCCTCTGACTATACAAATGTAACAAAAAAAAATCCAAATATCAATGGAAATCCGGAAGCAATTCCACCAATTGACAGAACTGCATCTGGCTAATTTATAAACTTTGATGACTTTTCCGATGATCCAAGAAGTCACGGAGACAAGCCAGCAACAAAAACTTTCAAAGGAAAAATTACAGAGCTCTTTCATCAACTGAGAGAAAAATATCTAATTTCACCATGGATTAAATTATGGATTGTGTTAGGTGTACTTTTCCTCCTTCTGTGGCTCATCTTGGTTTTAAGTTTGGGTAGACTTATTAATGGAAAATATAGTACAATGGACACAGCAAGTCAGAACATCAAGTTGGTCCTGAAACCACACAGATCTTCACACATCGAAAAAAGAGAACTATCATCAGTGAACATCACAGCCATCCCTATACCTGGTGGCATAGCATGGGACAAAACTGACTATGAAATCTATGGCCCGGTTGAGCTCTTGAAATATCCACACCAATTCAAGATCTCCTTAAGTGACTTTGTATCACCTAGTACTTTCTCTGATGATTGGGACTTTGAAAATATGAATAATATGATGTCAAATTTAGAAATGTCAGCAAAATGTACAGAACATGATTCTATAGAGGGTTCTTCAAATTATGAAGAAATGTATTGCTTCAATCACTTTGGGCATCGTTATCTGCATAAATCTGCTAATCCTAGAAATGTTTTCAGTTATAATCAGTGGGAACATTGTCCAACTCCGCCAAAAGGCAGTTCAAAAACATTTTATGAGAAATGTCCATACTTCTCAGGGTTTAATTACACTAACCCAGAAATGTTTTATTTTAAAATTATGAATAAGACAGGAGTGAAAAACATGTTGACAAATACTAAATCGATTTATTCTGAAAAGTTTTATGAAAAAAAGTCTACATTTGGTTTTGAATTTGGAAAAACAACATTGAGACAAAAACCATCTGGGGTACAAAAGAGTGGCAGGTACAAGGTTTAGAATCATTATTTAGAGCCTGCATGATCCCAGAACAAATAATGTTCCTGAATGACACCATTCAACAAACAACCTGTCTTGGTCTAGCCAAGATAAAAAGATTTAAACAGCCCGTCTATACCAAAGCCTATGCCTGATAGAAACACCACTACAGATGAGGGGTTAGACGTGTCTTATATTTTAAAACAAAACAGAACAATTCCTGATTGGAACAAATAGTTGATCTGGCCCACAGACACTAATAACTGTCAAGATAGATTCCTGAACAAAATACAGGGGTTCAAACAGAACAGGCCAGACCCAAGATATTCCCAGAGACAACATCCAGGGATAGTGACAACATATAGAGTAGGAAAACTTTGCCTCGATTGGCTACAGAGATCCACACTATATACGCAGCTTACAATGAAGCTTGGAAAGCATCTCAAATTGAAGCTGCAGAAAAAATACGAGAAATTGATCGTATTAATTTGGAAAAATCACTGTCTGTAGTGGACAATGGGTTAACGACTCTGTCCTCCAGAATCTATTCCCTGGACAGCATTGTATCATCTGCTATTGATATAATAGAACAGGATATGCTAATGTTACAACATGGCCAGTCCCTAATTATACGATACGCCCGGACGAAAGAGTCTCGATGGCCAAGTTAGGCCAAGAAAAGGAGGGGGTTCTCCAGGGGAGCACGGGGGTTTAGGGGAGTGAGGGGGGGAGGTGGGGTCACTGGGTGGGGAACATGGGGAAAAAAACAAAAAAAATGTCCAAATCGCCAGATTCTAACTTTTTCTGTTTATAATTTTGTCAGGACAGATAGCGCAAGGTAGGGCAACAACAGTATCAAACACCAAGATTCTATCATGGAATGTGAATGGGTTACGAGTTAAACATAGAAGGGAGAGAATCCTTCAGTATTTAAGGGACGCACCCGAAAATATATTCATTTTACAAGACACTCATTCTACTGAACAAGAACTAAGAGACATCTTTGAGAAAAAAAATGGATCCAACAGGTTATCAGTTCTTCACAACAGTCCTCTACTAAAGAGGTTGCTATCTTGATTAAATCTAATTCAGGGATAAATTTGGTACAGTCTAGGTCTGATAAAAGGGGAAGATGGGCTATAGCAAATATAAAACAACACTCACATACATTTACGATTGTAGGATATTATGGTCCAAATACAGATGACCCCCTACCTTTAAAAGAACTGCTAGTTGAGCTTTTAAATTTTGAAGATCCAATCATCTTCGCAGGGGACTTCAATCTAGTAATCGACCCAAAGCTGGATAAAACATCTGCGGTCAGGTTTTCTCATAATCCCAAAACTAGGGCAATATTATCTAATGCAATAGCCCAGTTTGGCTTGAAAGATATCTGGAGACAAAAAAATGGTATAAAAAGAGAATTCACATTCCATAATAAGAAACTCCATCACAAATCGAGACTAGATTTTTTCCTAATCGCAGAACATTTAGTCCAACAAGTGGAGGAGATAAAACATCTCGCTGCCCATATCTCCGATCATTCAGGGGTTACCTTAACTTTAAAGCTCTCAGGACCCCAGTTGGTCAAGAGATGGACTATAGATAGAAGCATCCTTTTAGATGAAGAAGTAACAAATAAATTGATTGAAGAATCAAATGAGTTTTTCACGTTTAACTTAGACACAGCCACACTCCCAATAGTCTGGGACACGTACAAAGCCATTTTGAGAGGGCGATTACTAGCATATCCGTTTGCAAAACATAAAGCACATAGGGTACAAATCACACAGATTGAAGAAAGAATAAGGGTCTTAGAACAAGCTGTGCTAGTCCCCAGCTCCCCAGACGAAGAGAATAACAATAAAAAAGATCTCCTAACCTGTAAATTAGAACTAGAGCAGGTATTAGATGGAAGGCTGAGGAAGCGCTGGCAGGCTAGTGCATTAGCACATTTCGAATATGGAGAGGCCAGCGGAAAACTCTTAGCTTGGAAAACTAAAAAAGATAATGAAAAGAACTCCATAAAGGAAGTGCAGATCACAGGTACGGATGTGATTTCTGAGAACAGGCTAGATATTGAACAGGCCTTTTTCCATCACTTCGACAAAGTTTATAGAGAAGATTTACGCCCTCAACAACAACCAATATATTCATGGCTTGACCAATACCAGGTTCAAGCTTTAGATGATCAGTCCTCCTATATTCTTAATAGAGAGATCAGCTCCACTGAAATAGCTGCGGCGATAGATTCTGCCAAGAATAGTAAGGCTCCAGGCCCTGACGGGTTACCATCAGAAATGTATAAACTATTTGCTCCAGTAATCATACCCATTTTGAAAAGGCTATTTTCTGGTATATTTGAGGAAGGAGATAATATCCCTGTTTCTTGGAACGAGGCCATAGTGGTTCTCATTTTAAAACCAATTAAGAGAGCATATCAGTGTGACTCATATAGGCCCATCTCCCTTCTTAACACTGATTATAAGTTAATGGCAAATATACTAGCAAAAAGACTAAACGGATCAGCAGCCAAACTTCTACATGTAGATCAGAAGGGCTTTATAAAGGGTCGTTCTATACAAGAGCTCACACAAGCATTGGTGGGAGCGATAGATGTAGCTTCTCAATACAAAATCCCATTAGCGGTTATTACCCTGGACGCCTCAAAGGCTTTTGACTGTGTCAACTGGGAATTCCTTACTAAAGTTTTAGCAAAGGTCAATTTGGGGGAAAACTTTTGTGGCACAATAGCAGCATTTTACCAAACTCCGACGGCCAGATTATTGATAAATGGTAGCCTATCTTCTCCCATAAAAATCCAAAGGGGGACAAGACAAGGGTGTCCGCTATCACCTTTACTATTCGATTTATACATGGAATCCTTCGCAGAAAAGATCAGACAAGACCAAGATATTTTACCCTTTAAATATAAGAACTGGGTGAAGAAAGTCGCACTTTATGCGGACGATCTGATGTTATATACCATTGACCCTATCAAATCAATTCCACTTATTTACAAAGCGGCAGAGCAATTTGGTCAAGTCTCTGGATACCTGGGTAATCAAGCTAAATCAGAGTGTATGTGTTGGAATATTCCTCAGACTAATCACATTCCAATTCTGAAAAACCAAATCAGATATCTGGGAATCCAAATTACACAGGACATAAACCAACTTGCGGAAAAAAATCTCGAAAAGATCGATAAAGAAATGGCAGATTCCCTAAAAAACTGGTCACTCCTGCCTCTGACATTAATTGGTAGGATCAATATAGTAAAAATGATGTTGTTACCCAAAATAATATATATATTCAGAACATTCCACTTGCTTTCAAAGAAGCCAAATTAACTAAAATACAAGCTAAATGGAACTCGTTTATCTGGGCCTCAAAAGGTATAAGAATTTATTGGAAAAAACTACGAAGGAAAAAAGGCAAAGGTGGGCTGTGCGCACCTGATCTGAGAGTGTATGCCTGGATCCTATTATTGAAAGCCGGAATTAGTTTATTTGATACTTTAGGGGGTACAGAAACAGACATTATGTTTCAAAATATGCTTTCTGAGACTCAGGGAGGGTTAATGCCTTTATCTTTAAGTTCGGAGATATGCGATTTTTTTAAAAAGTGTGTCTAAAGGTCCTTAGAGACATGGCATATGTATGGGCCAGAGTAAGGAAAAAGCTCAACATTCAATATTATGCCAACCTAGCACCAATTTGGGACCCTCCGGGCGCCCCAGAACGGACTAAAGATATATTATCCTTAGCTCTCCAGAGCGCAAATATCAGATTATGGGGCCAGCTAATGCCTGAAGGTAATCTCTTGAGCTGGGAAGACATTTCTACTCTTACAGATAAAAATCTATCCAAATTTAAGTATCTACAAATAAAAAGTTGGGATCAGGCTGTCACAGATGGCAAAGGTGCTAAATCTAGCCTAAGGCACCAATATATTTAGACTGGGTTAGGGCAATCAGGCACACTCTTAGCTTAGATAAAGTGGTATGGAAGAGAAGGAAGCATTTTTGGACTCCTTGCATTAATTGGCTCGATGGACTTTAAATCATCTTTGTCCAATGATTATGCCTTTTTGTGGAACAAACCACCCTAAGATCAGTCCAAGGGTCTGGTAAAGGTTAAGACTGAGCTGATTATAGACACAGTGGTACCGTAAGATTCATATTGGGTGTCTACAAAAAGAGCTTCCATAAAGATTCTCAGTATAATCAATACCGAAAATATCTTTGTTGGCGTATGAGGACAAAAAAAAAAAACATGGCCAGTCCCAATTACGTTCTATTGTACAGCTAGGCTGGACGTTACAAAACCTACGTTCAGGCTACGTGCCATGACGTCTAATCAACACAACGTCATTATTTTCTATCTTTAACCTTACTGATAGACAAATCTCGTTGGCACTAAAAGGAGCAGACTATACGGTGCTGAGCATTGAAAACCTAGAAAGATTACCATTGACAATGTCAGAAAGACCTGTCATTGAATGGATAATACATGGGACCATTACAATCCCCATACAACTTTTCAGTTTCAATACTGCCAAAAGTATATACCAGCAGGCCTGTATGAAAGGTTGGGTAAAGGATACATCAAGTCAACCTGGAATTTACCTTATACACATAGATGTTACAGTGAAGGGAAAAAAGAGGTATTTCTTAGTGGTAACAATTGTAAAAAAATCACTAAGCTGTACACTTCTCTGTCAAGGTATTAACTTGCATGGAGCCTGCGAAGGTTCATCGAAAACCCTTTCATGTCATCTTCACGGCACCCCTGCTACACAGATAGAGCCCTTTTTCAGACAACTTTCCAACGGTAGCTATGTTATAATAAGTGACCACAGCTGTTGTGGCATGATGCAGGAAAAGCCTATCTCGTGAGCGTTACTTCCAGGGTCATTTGTTGTATGCAAGTATTGTATCCAAACAGCAATCCAGACATGGAGGCGGCAATATGGCCTTATGTGAATATCTCTTCTATTCGAATTGATACTTTAAGCAGAATGAAGTCTATTCTTTTACAGACAACTGTGCCTTTAACCTCGTCCAAAGAGGTGTATGACCTGCAAGTTGCAAGGACAGCGGCAGAGATACATACCCTATTATCGACAAATTGCCCCGTGCATTTTGTAGAAATGTTAAGCTAAATCTTAAACATGTCAGATACCAGTGGCATCGCACATGTATTTAAGACAATTTTTTGGGGACTTTTATCACCCTTTGAAACAGTTCTGGGCATCTTCCCGAATTTTGTGCATTCTCTATTCGGTGGCCTGCCTCTTATTTTGGGACTTGTAGCAGGAATTTTATTTTTGTTCCTTCTGCTTTGATATGGCAAGCCAATTCACAGACAAAACTCAGTCTACGATGGAAGAAACGATCCTAGCAATACGATACCGAAACCGTATCATTAAGGTCCTCGGATTGGCCCGGCTAAGAGATCTGAATACTACCTGGTTTCTTTCTTTCAGACCAATCTGGCATCTTACCTGTGCTTTGATGTCTGCTATGCGGAGAAGAATGCGTGTTGGACGTCTGTCTTACACTACCATCAGCAGTACCAATGGATATCGATGCTTTGCTTGGTCCGGTAACGACTCATGCAACGTGTTGTCCCCAGCGGCTACCTATTCTGATGACGGCATTCGTTGAGACTTCACCATTACGATTAGGTGGCGGTGTAGTATGAAATGAAAGCGGCACCACACAGGTACAACCTTCCATGACCATTGCTGATCTAAACACTGATGATGGCAATGCATCGCATGTATGCACTATTTCAGATTTTTCAGCGTTGGCCCAACTTTCACCAATTGTTGTAGACAAATTTTTTGCTGGCATATCTGAGGTAATGTTCTCTATGAACAACGGGAAAAATATTTGAAATAGCGAGCACACAGCGTTCCCTGAACTCTGATTTCGGACTTCAGTTTTTATAAACACTACTGAAAACATTTGGAAATATTTTTTCCCATGAAAGCAAAATTATTTTTTCCCAATTTCCAAAACATTTACCTTTTTTTGGCACATGGTACTCTGCTTAAAGTAGAACTATTCTTAGAGAACAGAACTTCTATTTTTAGAGACTCTTGAGACAATATTTTGAATCAGCCTCTAGCACATGTGCAATCTTGTATAAATATGTGATGAAATGGTCTCAACCTTTTTCTACTGTATTAAGAGCCATTTCATGAATGTAATTTTCGTGATTCATTCAGTCAACTTTCTAAATGAACAAAATATTATCTGAATGATACCACTGCTTGAAAGCGTACAGTATAATACTCATTTTCGTGTATCTATACCATTTCAAATGCATTTGATGTATTTTGGGGTGGGCTGGAAAACACATGCATACTTATATGTTTATATATTGTTTAGTATTTAGTAATGATGGACATTATACGTGGAGTGGGTGTTGTGAATGTATCTAGGACCCTAATTAAATATTCCCGATTTATGCCCTTATGTGGATATAACAAATCATATCCTTATAAATGCATAAGAATCATATCCATATTTAGTCATAGCCAATGCAGTCCAAATACGGCAAGGCTACTTCCCGAGACTCCTAGAAAGTACAACACATTCTTTAAACAAACCAAACCTCCAGCAGCCCGGGAATTCCCCCTGCTTCTGTCTTGATTTGTTCTAGAACTCCTGAGAGTCCTGAAAGAACTGCCAGTTCTTAGTGACAGTTTTTAGTGACGTCTTATGTCCAACCTTACGTCAAACACGGCACCTTCCAGGTATAAATATACCAGCATTTGCCTTAAGCAACACACAGTGGTTTCGAGCAGAGCGGCTATCTACTTACCCAAAGCCCAGCTGATGCGAGTGCCGAAGGAAGCCGACCCTCTCATTTGACGCACTGAGAAAGACGCTGTCTTTTCTCCTGCCGAGAACTCCAGCTCCAGTGTTTCCAGTCACCCTTGCGGGTTGCTGGGAGTTCGATTCCTGAGAAAGAGATACAAGACCTCTTTCATTCTATAACCAAGGTACGGAGCTGATTAGACCCTCAGAGAATTCTTGATTCAGATTCTTGGCAAAACTAACTTAACTTAAACTGCAGCTCACTTACTCCTTCCCACGTACTAGGCTTCGGTTAGGTACACCGGGGTAGGCGTATTTTAGAAGCACCAGTTGAGTACATTTAGTCAACTTTTAACATTGTATGTAACTGTATATATTTTATCCGTTTTAAGTATCATAATGCTCAGAAACCATATAAATGCTTTTACAGTATTATTTCATAATACTCCTTTTACTGTACGCACTTTACTTTATGATAAGTATTGGAATAGTGGCAATTAATTTCTCTTGCATGAGAAAGAAGACTGCTCAATAAATAACAACTTTTTATTGAAAACGCCCGTCTCTCTATTTCTCTGCACTCTGGTGAAACTAAGCATGCACGATTGACTCTAGAGATATACTCCTTATTCTGGAGGGAGCAAAGTTGTCATGTTTATGCGGTTGTCAGAAACTAATCCCTTCTTGTCTAATCAGGAAAGTTAACTCTTTCCTGTTCATTCGAGAAAGTTTCTAGTGACCTCTGAGCTAGCTGGCATACCTAATTAAGTCTAACATATTCAGTAGAGACCTAGTCGACCTCAGTCCTACGTCTAAACTACTGTTTATGCTATTCCGATGCGCAGAGCCTATTGGGAATATAGGAACTACCACTACACAGGGCGGCCTCTTAAAACAATGGGCACGGAGCAGCCCCTCTATTTCACCCACATGAAGCAGCAAACAGAGGCCCAATACTGGATAAGTTGCATTTATTCATGGCACAGCAGCACAAGAAAGCCTTTGTCTCCTTACGCGTTTCGGTGATCAATGCCACCTTGCTCACAGGTGGAAGCAATATCAAAATCGATATATCTATATATATATATCCAAGACAACTTCCGGTACTTCGAAATTGCTACACCAGAAAGACTACACTGGAGTCCAAAGGTACATTTTCTCTGTTTTTTAATCTCTCATTTCCAAGCTATGACGTGTTTCAGGAGGATCCCCTGCCTGATCACACACCGAACCAGATTACAACACTTTATTATCTTGTATGTTACCATCACATGATACCATAGAAATAGACAACACACTACATGTTTTACATTTTACATTTGTAGCGTATACTTTCAAACTTTTATTTTGAAAACCATTTAATTGTTGATACATTTTCACAGTATTGTTACTGGTTTTTCACATTTTTTGTTAATTTTTCTTGGGGTTTTTTGTGCATGGTTGCTGAAATGTGTATTTTCAAAAAAACCTTATTGTACCACAGAAGTCGATTTTGCTGAATAGGACACAGCATTTCATTGTCCTTTTGTCACTCAATGTGTACGGCTGGCATTGAAGGCTTATAGCTTCATTTTATATTGCTGGCATTAGGACAGGCTTAGAGACAGTAAGAATGTGCAAGAGCTTTTAATCTTAATACTCTCCATGTCAGAGTAACAGTTGCGAATATTGCTCAATAAATTGTCAAGCAATGAGGCACAAAAAATGCAAGAATCTTATACTGTTAATTATAAAAATGCTTGTGCTTAACACCTTGGGTGCTATGACTTTTCCCCTCCTGTGCTGAGGGATCTGTAAATCCCCTTGTTCATGATGAGCTGAGCTCATCATGAGCACACGAGCAGTGTACTGCATGACGAGCTGAGCTCGTCATGAGCATGAAAGGGGTTAATTGTGTATGCCTTGTCCTGACTACGACCTTACGGTGTAGATGCCCTCATATGTAAACATAATAATTAATGTGCATAATTTTTATGCAAAGACTACTCAGCACTGTCCATCATTCATGTTCGAGTCGGATGATAGGAAAAAGTGCTATTGCCTAATGAAAATTATAATTGCATAAAGTGCCAGTGCAATTGTAGGACAGTGTCCTCATTGATAGCCGCATTATAAGTCCCTAAGTTCATTCGTTAATAACTCATGAATTCTATGCACCCTTACGCATTAAACATAATTAATAAAATGCAAAAACTCTTAGTACCAAAATAGTTCCTCAATAATTCTCTCCGAATGATGGAACATATACTGACTGTATTTTCATATATTGAGATTCATTTACATACGCTAAAACAGATATTCCTATTAATCACCAATTGTATTGTGGTGGATTCACCTCAGACCCTGTACCAGCCCACATATTGCATTTCCATCCTGTTGGTGCAAACCGTTGTCTAAAAATATATACAAATCACAAGACAGCCATAAGAAATGTAAACTACATCCTAAATTCTTGGTTCTTCCCTCAGGTAACGTGTTATTTGACAATTAAGATGGAAACTACTCTCAATGGATTGAACTTCTACTCATGTTTTTCATATTGATGGTATTTATATTCCTATTAAATGGACAAATAGCTCCTCATCAGTGTTTAAACCATTAGGGGTTATGCAGTCAAACATTAATATATAGCGGGATTCAAGTTTTCTCATACTGGCCTCTCGGTTCCCACCTCATCTTTTCTTGGGTACTGAGTCTACTACAAAATATGACAAATCTTCAACTCTACCTCCATGTACATCATTGATATGCTGGGCCACTGGATAAGACTGATCCTTATTCTTGACAGTCCTTAAGAGTTGTAGTACTCTAATGTGGGCCATGTGGATTGTACTGCCCACATATGTCAAGGGGCACGTGCATTGTAGCACGTATACCATGTGGTCACTCTTGCAATTAAAAAAACACAGAATCCTCCACGTTTTTTTCATGAACGGTAGCTGGACTTCTTTCTTGTTGGTTCCGTGCTTACAAGCTGTGCATTTAAGACATTTATTTAATCCTGGGTTGGCCCGAAGCTAGTTCCCACTCTCAATCCCCTCAGGACTGCTATTCACCAATTCATGCCTCATAGATTTGGCTCTTGTATATATATATATATGTATATACGTATATAAATATATACGTACATACATATATGTGCTGCTGTTTATTTATAGTTAGAACCTAGTTCCCAAAGGAAGAGTATTTTTTGGTTTGCTAATAGCTTTGCACTTAAAAACAATATACCTTATGGAGACATTTTATGGGCAAAAAGAATCTGCAATTTCCAACCCCTATTTAAAAGAATAAATGATGAAATGACAAAGAGGGAGAGAGGGTTCAATGAGGAAGCTTTCAAATGAGCAAGATCTAGAGTAGACACACAGACCAGAGCAGAACTGCTTTTCAATTAGTGCAGCTTTATTACCACCTATAAAAACATCATAATAAAGTGAGACAGGCACTACAAAAGCACTAACACTTCATTTGACACTAGTTGGATCAGAGATCAACCCTAAACCCTTAGTTACTTATAGGAAATCAAAATCTATCAAAAAGGACCCGATCAGCACTGGGGTTAGCTGGTTGAAACCTAAGAATGGCTTTAAAAAATTCAGTAAATGGAAAGCCTGCTTAGAAGGATAAAATATCACTGAAATCCAAACTGAGATGGGTGAACAAATACAGATTCGGAATCTTTTGGATTGTGAATCAGAATTTGCAGTGTACTCCCATCATGCCCATGTCCCAAACAAATTATAGGCAGCACAAAACTACAGGTACATAGACGTATTTTACAGCACATACAGGCTGTAAAAAATGAAGATGAGACATATCCTGTAGCATGTCACTGTAAGTAACAGAAGCAATTCCAACCTTTTGACCTATACCACGTAAGACCAGGTAAACAAATTTATTCATGGAGGTGACAGAGAAAAAACACTAAGGCAACTCGAATACAGATACATTTTGAAATTAGGAACAAATGAGCCCACAGGATTGAACACCGATGAGGAAATAAATACCTATTTATGAAAGCAAATCAAACATCCAATGCCTCAGCAGTTTTATATGTTTTTATAGTTTGTATTTTAGTACGTGCACGGAACAAGCACTCTTTTCTATGTACATATAATTGACACTGATTATCTTTAACGTTTTGTTTATTTACAGGAATGGGTGTCAAAGTGTGTCCTGTCATGATTTTGACTTACAAGGAATGCATAAGAGTTAAGATATTATTATTATTTTTAACTTTCATATATTGAAATGTTTTTCTAGAGTCAGACCAGGTTTAGCCTAATAGGGGAAAATTTGTACTTGAGTCAATCTTGGCAAAAAAATTTTTTTTTATTTTTTATTTGACCTAATGGAGAGTTAGGAAAACAATTTTTTGAATTTGTGATTAATTGAATTTAACATGTTCACAGTTTTTGCAAGATTTTGTTTGTGATAGCTAACAACCATGTGCCTTACCTAGTTTAAATTCAGAACCTTTTGCCCAATAGTGTTAAATATTAGAGGGTTATTTACCATTGTTTCTAATTTTGTGTAGTATGTTATATTTGAAAGATTATCTAGCTCACCAGTGGCTTTTTGTGCCTACGTCCACTGGGGCACAATCCAGCAATATAATTACTATCACAATAGAATTCCATTCTGAGTCTGGCAGCAGTAAAAATGCAGTAATAACATTACACATTTCAATATGGCTGCCATGTGGATTTAGAGGACTTAGTGCTCTTTCAGTGTCTGTAAAATACAACTAAGAAGAAGTGTGTTCTGTGTGCAGGCACTGTGAGTAAGTCTTTGTAAGCCGAAATGCGTCTGACGCTATATTTTTGGATCTGCTGTGCTGAATAAATAAGTGTTATGCCACGATGATGAGTTCCTTTCTGTTTCTAATTTGAATTGAAGTATCTTTAAAGATAATACGGCAGGGCATTTGACAAGCACTCCCGATGAACTGGCAGCACGTCACCTACACACAGGCATATGTATATGTATATATGATCGATCAGGGCTCGTAGAGAGATGAAAGGCGTTATGGCTGTAATTGATGGTGAGAAGGAGTCTACAGGAAATATGTATATATCTGGGCTTATGACTGCATTTCGTTCCGTCAGACAGTTGTCCGAGTGCAAATAGACTATTGTTGAATGTGTATATTCATGAGGTTTGCACACATTTAAATGAACCTAAGAGTGACAAAATTTACCACAAAACAACAATCGATGCTGAAATAGACAGAGTGGATGCTGACATCCAGGGGTAATAGATTTGGACTGGGGATTTGTATTAGGCAATTGTAACATTCCTGGTTTAATAAGTAATATTACACATGCGCATGGATACGTTTTGTACATGATCGTATTTGTACATCTAATTGTTTATGCACTATCACTTTATTTTTGCTCGAGTCCAACTATCCTAGAGAAAAACCCCTTGATTAAATATACTGCGGCCTCTTTGTCATACTAATGCAATGTAGAGAACAAACTCTGTAATATCATACTTGCACGTGAAGGTGAAGGCGATTATTGTATAATGTATCGCTTCTAAATATTTCTAAATGTATTTTGCATTTTACAGAATGTGTGAAATTCCTTGATTATTTAGCATTCATAGGATTGTGCGCTTGATGTAATGAAATTTGCAAGTAACATTTGTTTTATACGATCATACGCTGGCGATGTCTGGATAACTTCACCGAAGGAACGCTGCGCTTTACAGCTGGGCTCTTCCGCGACCGAGGCAGGCCGCACTACATAATTCAAAACAGAGTTACCTCTTGAGGAGGAGCCACTTCAGGTAGGTAAAAATCACTTCTTTATTGCACACGAAGGCTGCATACAGGAGATGAGAGTGTCATCTTAAATTAAACTGCTAATGATGCCAGACGCGTTTCAAGTACGATAGACCCTTCTTCAATGGCAGCAGTTGAAAATGCATCACATTGCCGGTTTTGGTGCAGGCTACTCATATTCGACATTCTCCGCCCCAGTGGGCGTGGCCACTTCACAGGCCTTCTGGTCTCTGTAGTTGCACCCTTAACCTCCAGTGTGTCCGTTTTTGTGAGGCATGATTAATTCATAATAAACCACAGTGGGGGGATGCACACCTTCAAAACATCCTGCTGCATGTTCGCTCCTTCATGTGGAAGAACTACCTTCCTCGCTGGCGATGTCTGGATAACTTAGCCTGCACAAAAACCGGCAATGTGATGCATTTTCAACTGCTGCCATTGAAAAGGGTCTATCGGACTTGAAACGCGTCTGGCATCATTAGCAGTTTAATTTAAGATGACACTCTCATCTCCTGTATGCAGCCTTCGTGTGCAATAAATAAGTGATTTTTACCTACCTGAAGTGGCTCCTCCTCAAGAGGTAACTCTGTTTTGAATTATATATATATATATTCACTGAAAAAACCATAGGTTTTAGGCCATATATAGTTAGGGATTAGAATTTACAAAACCTTAATTTACTCGCACAAAACCATAGAAATTTGCATATATAATTAGATGCAATAACTATATATCGCGCACCCGCAATCCACTGCTGATGATGTCACATATTACATCATTCATGACATGGTCAGTGACATCACTGATGACATCACTGATGACATCATCCAGTGACTGTATGTTTCTGTAAAGTTAAAATATGTCTTACATATTATAGAATGAGTGGATGTATAAGTGTCTGGATGAAGGATTTAGAAGGTGCATGACTGATTGTATGAGAGAGTGATTAAATGTGTCTCACTGAGTGCATGGGTTAGTGACTAAACTGTCTTAATTTGTGCATCATTATTTCTGTAGTTCTGTAAACTGCTGCATGTGTTGATCAGTAGCTATATGAGTAACTATATGGGTTATTGATTGGTTGCCCAAATATTTGTATGGGAGAGTGAGTGTGTGTGTGGGAGTGGCTGGGAGGTGTGTGACTCTGTGCATAGATGTGTGAGCAGTTGATTCACTAGATGTATGGGTTCAAAAGTGCATGTGGAAACAGCTGTATGGGCGGTTGACTGTCTGCATGAGTGTATTGGTGAGTGATTGGATTTCTCAGTGCTACATGTCAAAGTAAGTACATATGTAAAACACAGTACATGTAAGAGTTGACATATATAAATAACTGTGCATAAGAGCCAGTGAATGTGTGAGTGGCTCTATGGATCATTGTGAACTTGTATCAGTGATTGTATAAGAGAGTAAATATGTGTTAGTATATGTTTTAATAAGTAAGGTGTGTATAACTGTATAGTTGAGGAAATGGAGGTGTGATTGATTCTTTGCATGACTAACTAGGTGTGTGAGTAACTCCATGGATGAGTGACAGTCTGTGAGTGTTTGTTTACACTGAGTGTATCTAAGGTTATATTAGAGTCTGAAGAGGTTCATCGTATTATCACATGAATGATGTCATCAGTGATGTGATCAGTAATGGCAAATGCGATTTCATCAGTGATGTCATCAGTGATGTCATTTGAGATGTCATCAGTGATATCATCGGTGATATCATCAGTGATGTCATTTGAGATGTCATCAGTGATGTCATCAGTGATGTCACTGACCATGTCATGAATGATGTAATATGTGACATCATCAGCAGTGGATTGCGGGTGCGCGATATATAGTTATTGCATCTAACTATATATGCGCATTTCTATGGTTTTGTGCGAGTAAATTAAGGTTTGTAAATGCTAATCCCTAACTATATATGGCCTAAAACCTATGTTTTTTTCAGTGAATTTCAATGGTTTTTTAATAGCAAATATCAAAAGCTTTAAAATGTCAAGTACGTGATAGATAAAAACATTTTTGTGTTTATGCACGCTGATGTGCTTTGAACGCTGCCCCCTCCCCCCCTCTTTTCTTTTAGGAGTATTCTCTCTTTGCAGATAGTGAAGGGTAGGTAACGCAGGCCTTTGCCCCCGTTGTAATCCGTCGTGCCTGTTTCTCTCTCCATTTCATTGATTATTATCCAAGCATTTACTGTTTTGGAATTGGTTCTCTTTGGTTCATTCTCTATTTACAAACAAGCACAGAGTCGCAATACTCTGTTTAGTCTTTGCAGATAGTGAAAAATCGTGTAAAAAAACAAAAGTAATCGAGCAAAATCAGTAGGCCACTAATGGGATCTCTTTTTGACCTTGCTAAAATAGAAACATTAGGAACAACCCTTCATGAGAAATATGAAACTAGTGAGATGAACTGAGCTCCACACCATGATGGCTGCAAGACAGCTCGGCTCCGCCACCCACCCCGCCCAAAATAACGATAAACTCTATGCAAATATTATAAATATATACAACACACCAGCAAAGTAACAGGGTAAAACATTTTATTAAATAACTATTTACATAACTATTTTATACTTTTTGTTGCCTGATCCGGCTAGCTCAATCGATCGAGCATGAAACTCATGCACTCTGATAGCAAGCGTTGCTGCCGATGCTATGCAGACAAAAACTTGTTTTCAGTTTGTACATTCTTCAAGATTTTTCCATCCAAGGCTGGTTGAGAGTTTGTAGAACGATGGCTTCAGATTTTCAACATACGGTGTGGTGGCGCGGACTGGGAGGGGGCGCTTGGCTCCTGCCCCCTCCCCAAGTCGTGTTGCCCTGGTGTGGCCTAAGATCGCCCCCGACATAGGCGGCCGGCTCCCGGGGTCCGGCGGAACTTTTTGCCTTTTGATGACTCTTCCATTCTGGACCTTGTCCCACAATCTGTTTGACCTGAAGACACGCTGTAGTGGGGCGCCCCTTTACCGTTTCAGTTGCCATTCCGCCCGCTTTTGCTACACTGTGCCTCTTCCACCATTCTGCTGTTTACCGCCCGCTCTTGCGACTACAGCGTCTCGCTCACCATGTAGTTGAGTTGCTCCCGCTCTTGCGATGCAGCGATAGGCGGCTGCCACAGGACTCTCAAAATGGCGGCCGGCTCTTCAGATTTGGGCGTGGTCCACTAAAATGTCCCTGGGACACCTTGGAACTCGGACGCTTGTCTGCTAGGGCTTGGGCCCCATTCTCGAAAGAATCCCCTCAGCCTTGAAGATTCTACAAAAGTCTTGGGGGCCCCCGACTCCCGCAGGCTTCTGGTGGGGAGCGGCTGCCATGATTGCTCGTGGAATGGCCACGACTGAGCTACGAGATGGTGGTGCTCTCATGCTGACGCCAGCTTCAGTCTGAAACATCCAGAAACACTGTAGACTGCCAATTCGATCAGTTCCGGTAGCGCCCCAACGTGACCCGGTAGAGAAGAACTTGCCCTCCCCTCTTTGGCTGATGGTTCTTGTTGCCTGTCCCTTCTGTTGTCATTTAACAGAACTTTTTAGACTGCTGAAAGGGGTTGTGTTCCGACCGCTGGTTGGTGGAGACATTTTGAATATATTCTGGACCTACGTTGTCGCGTAATGCGTTATATGACACGCCGCGTTAGCGCACCCGGAAGTGCTCCGGTGCGCGAAGCGCAGCTTCCCGGAAGCGATCCGGGGTGCGGCGCGCAGCGCGTAACGTAAGCATAACAGGTCATGTGACTTGTTAATAAAACTTTTCATTGGTTCATTTTACTTTTGTTATTCTAATGATGAAAGGCTTGGTCATATGACCTAAAAATTACGCTTTTTATTGCTTTCGAACATTATTTTTTCTTAAACATATATGTTATAATGTTCCAGGCTAATGTACTTTCCCGGAAAATTTACAACTGTCCTGCAAGTAAAATATATTCCTTTTTCAAGAAAAAGGGCGTTTCTTCGTCCCATGACGGAGCCGTTGAGCAAAAGAGGCTCGGCCTGCTGTCTTAGTCGCCGATACGCCTGAATATCAGATTCTTATCGATCACTTTATGTTGCAGGAGTAGAAAACACAACAGCCCTTGACCATTTATCTTTACTGGGTTCCTGCGTATTATACCTTATATCTGTCATGTAATTGGACTGCTTTATTTCACTTGCCTTTTACTGATTCGAAAACAGTGACTAAAATTAAAAACTTTACCAATGTAAATACTACTACCATGTTTTGTTTTAAAAACCTTTATTGTGAAAATGTCAGTATACAAATACGGGCCTATAACCACGTGGGCCGGCCACGGAGCAAACTGGAATCGTATATGATGAGGAGACATTTACACTGTAGAGGAACGTAACGAGCGGGCCATTAGGTTGCAAGAACTAAGGTGTCTAACAGTTGCGGAATCGGTGGACGTACATTTTGTAATTAAAATACGACAGGGCCACTTTCAATAAAATTATCTAGATATACATTTGCGGGCAAGTACCATGGGTGACGTTAATTCGAACTTTCAATAGTACAGTAATCAATAACACATCAGAACTTCATATCAATAGGGATGTCGAAATATTCAATCAATTCTCAAATCAATATTCAATTCAGAAAATATTGTTGGCAGCATTTTGAAAGGAAAGATAAACAGCCGTTCTCCTAGTGAGTCTCACATTGTTACATTTAGGAAGAATGTTGAAGAGTAGTATGTTGAAAATCTGAAGCCATTGTTCTACAAACTCTCAACCAGCCTTGGATGGAAAAATCCTGAAGAATGTACAAACTGAAAACCAGTTTTTGTCTGTATAGCATCAGCAGCAACGCTTGAGTCAGCTTTGTGTGAAGCCGCCATTTTGATTCAATCAATAGCGTCCCCCTGCACACATTCAGGGACCTGGTCGTGTCTTCAGGTCAAACGGATTGTGGGACAAGATGCAGAAATGAAAAGGAAAAAAGTTCCGCCAGACCCCGGGAGCCGGCCGCCTATGTCATGGGCGATCTTTGGCCACACCATGGCAATAGTGAAGCTGCAGCAGGTGCAAATAAGCTTCAGACAGTGTTTCAAGCGCTGCTCAGAACTCTCAACTATGACACCACCTCGGTGCCATCCGGATCTTGGCGCCTTGTGCTGGTTCCGGCCTATTCACACATCGGTCCGCTACTGACACCACCTCACAGGCCAACGGGGCACCCCACGCCGACTTTCGGCCAGCATTGTAGGATGGCCACACCAGTGCGGCAACTTGCTGGACACCACCTCGGTGCCATCCAGATCTCGGCGCGTTGTGCTGCCTTCGGCCTACTGTAGCGGCAAGTGCGGACGCAACTCAGCTGGATAGCGAGTGAAACACCAAGGGGCGCCCCACTGCAGCCGAGGAGCCTCCATCTTGGGGGCGATGCACAGCATCACATTGATTTCCAATGCAGTTAGATCCTCAAACAGCCCCCAGTGACTGACGCGACCTCACAGGCCAACGGGGCGCCCCATGCCGACTTTCGGCGCAGTATTGTAGGATGGCCACACCAGTGCGGCAACTTGCTGGACACCACCTCGGTGCCATCCGGATCTTGGCGCGTTCTGCTGCCTTCGGCCTATTCGCACATCAGTCCGCTACTGATGCCGCCTCACGTGCCAACGGATTTTCTACGCTTTTTATAGCCTTATGCCGCATAACAGGTCATGTGACTTGTTTATAAAACTTTTCATTGGTTCATCTTACTTTTGGTTTCCTAATGATGGAAGGCTTGATCATATGACCTAAAAATAACACTTTTCATTGGATTAAAACATTTTTTTTCCCAAACGATGAAAGCCCCACCTTGTTTCTGGATGTTTCAGACTGAAGCTGGCGTCAGCATGAAAGCACCACCATCTCGTGGCTCCGTCGTGGTCATTCCGCGAGCAATCATGGCAGCCGCTCCCCACCGGAAGCCTGCAGGAGTCGGGGGCCCCCAAGACTTTTGTAGAATCTTCAAGGCTCAGGGGACGCTTTCGAGAATGGGGTCCAAGACCTAGCAGACAAGCGTCCGAGTTCCAAGGTGTCCCAGGGCCATTTTAGTGGACCAGGCCCAAAAAGGAAAGAGCCTGCCACCATTTTGAGAGTCCTGTAGCAGCCACCTATCGCTGAACCGCAAGAGTGAGCGCAACTCAGCTGAATGGCGGATTGTGGCACAGTATACCAAAAGCGGGCGGAATGGCAACTGAAACGGTAAAGGGGCGCCCCACTACAGCAGACGAGCCTCCACCTGGGGAGGCCCGTTCACGCCGCCTCCCCCCCCCCCCGGGGCGCCCCACGCTGTTTTTCGGAGCAGCATTGTAGGATACCAAAACCATTGCGGCAACTTACTGGACATCACCTGGGTGCCATCCACATCTCAGCGCGTTCTGCTGCCTTGGGACTATTCGGAGTGCTATATATTTTTAATGTGACACATAATTGTCAAAAACTTTGATGTACAAAGAGGCATCCCTGGAATCTTCCGCTTCAGGCTCGGACCCACATACCCTCACAGTGAGAAGCCCCTCCCCAAGCACAATACAGGATGGTTATCAGATAGTAGGAACGCGTGTGGTGTGACGGATCTCATCGGGTGGGGGCCTTGATCTACTGTAACTCCTTTGAAGAGGGGTGATTCTTTACAGCTGGGGCCATAAACCACATCTGCAAGGCTAGGTGATAGCCTGGGACCGGCCTGGACAATCGGACACAGAGGAAGAGGAGTGTCAGAGGGTGCGGTAGTGAATAGGGTGAAAGGGAGGTGTCGGGCGGGCACAGGGTGTGATTCTCAGAGAAGAACAGCGCAGATGGGAGGAGGTTTCTGGCCCATGCATGAGAGAGAGAGCAGGGTTGAACCAGTGCGTGGGGGAAATGCTTGCGAGGGTGGGAGCCATGCTGAGGATCGGCGGCGTGCAGAGAGTGGGTCTGGTCAAGGCATCTAAAATGGCTGCCGTGCTCAACAAAAGTGTGGCATTGCAAAAAAGGCAAGATGGCGCAGACAATGTTTATCAATAAGGATTAATTTATAACAATTATTTTTAACAAAATATTTACTAGCAGTGACAAAATGGCGGTCAACAGTTCCTGATTTCCATCGAATCGAACGTTAACAGACGTCACGCAGCAAAAAAAAAAAACGCTCACGCACAGCCACTGGAAGACATGCATCAACATATATGAGCCTCCTCAGCCACCCTCAGAAAACATAAGGGGTCAGGATACGTCTCCCATACCCCCTTATACCCTGTAATTTAATTAAACCGAAACACAAAATGGCGAATTCCCGTTTGGCTACCAGTTTGCGGCCCGGTTCGCGAACCGGAAAGCGCTTCTACCGTGAAAAATCAAATTTTTTTTATTTTCCCCGCGGGACCCTTTAATAACCCCAAAATCATTCCTAGGGGGTCAAGAGGGGTCTACCTTGCCCCCTTTCATTAAATTCCCCCTTCGTTTTTCTCCTCCTCTTGTCTCTCGATCCTACCGAGAGACAAGATGGCGGCCACTCCGGACTGTTTAGAATGTTGACAGACACCGGAGAGCCAATCAGCTTCACTTCGCAAAGCTCGGTTACGCGAAAAGTACGCGATCTGGAGCGCTATCCAGGACGCTGTCACAGATATATCTGTTTTTTAAAACGTTAATTTCTCAAAATCCACTGGAGCACATATATTTAGACCCAGCAAAGGCACATCGGGCTAACAGTCCCTACAATTTAGCCAAGTTTCGTGGAAATCCATTCAGCCGTTCGAGCTAAAAGTGAGGCCAAACGCCCTATGGAAATTAACATGGGAAAAACGCGTTTTGGGACCCCCCTTTTTTCTCGGCCCCCCCTTGACGAAACCCCCCCCCAAATTTTCAGGGGCTGCTCAGAAACAATATGTGCCATTTTCCTGAAAATTTCAGCCGATTCCGTCCACAAACGCCAAAGTTATTAGACATAGAATTTTCAAAAGTTCCATAGAGAAAAAATCCTAACTATATATATATTCACAGAAAAAACCATAGGTTATAGACCATATATAGTTAGGAATTTGCATTTACAAAACCTTGAAAATTCACTGAAAAAACCATAGGTTATAGACCATATATAGTTAGGGATTAGCATTTAAAAAACCTTATTTTATTTGCACAAAACCATTGAAATTCCATATATAGTTAGTTGCACTAACTATATATCGCGGACCCGCAATCCACTGCTAATGATGTCACATATTACATCATTCATGACATGGTCAGTGACATCACTGATGACATCACTGATGACATCTCAAATGACATCACTGATGACATCACTGACATCTCATTTGATATTACTGATTACATCACTGATGATATCATTTATGTGATAATACATCTTCAGACTCTAATATAACCTTAGATACACTAAGTGTAAACAGGCATTCACAGACTGTCACACATCCATGGAGTTACTCACACACCTAGTCAGTCATGCAAAGAATCAATCACATCTCCATTTCCTTAACTATACAGTTATACACACCTTACTTATTCAAACATATACTAACACATATTTACTCTCGTATACAATCCTTGATACAAGTTCACAATGATTCATACAGCCACTCTCACATTCACTGGCTCTTATGTTCAGTTATTTATATATGTCAACTCTCACATGGAGTGTGTTTTACATATGTACTTACTTTGACATGTAGAACTGAGATATCCATTCACTCACCAATATACTCATGCACACAGTCAACTGTCCATACAGCTGTTTCTACATGCACTTTTGAACCCATACACCTAGGGAATCAACTGCTCACACATCTATGCACAGAGTTATACACCTCCCAGCCACCCACACACATACTCAGTCTCCCATACAAATACTTGGGCAACCATTCAATAACCCATATAGTTACTCATATAGCTACTGATTTAAACATGCAGCAGTTTACAGAAGAACATAAATAATGATTGCCAAATTAAGACACTTTAATCACTAACCCATGCACTCAGTGAGACACATTTAATCATTCTCTCATACAGTCAGTCATGCACCTACTAAATCCTTCATCCAGACACTTATACATCCACTCATTCTTCAATATGTAAGACATATTTTAACTTTACAGAAACATACAGTCACTGGGTGTTGTCATCAGTGATGTCATCAGTGATGTCATTTGAGATGTCATCAGTGATGTCATCAGTGATGTCACTGACCATGTCATGAATGATGTAATATGTGACATCATTAGCAGTGGATTGTGGGTCCGCGATATATAGTTAGTGCAACTAACTATATATGGAATTTCAATGGTTTTGTGCAAATAAAATAAGGTTTTTTAAATGCTAATCCCTAACTATATATGGTCTATAACCTATGGTTTTTTCAGTGAATTTTCAAGGTTTTGTAAATGCAAATTCCTAACTATATATGGTCTATAACCTATGGTTTTTTCTGTGAATTTCATTGGTTTTTTAAAAGCTAATATCTATAGCTGTAAAGTATATTCTTTATTAAGTGATGTATCACGTAGCCCGTGAGACGCCTCATGATGCATCGCATAACCGTGACGTATCGTCTCTGCAGCGCAAACCAAACCCAAAACGTAAGCGCGCCAGAACACGCTTAAAGATATATATATTTTTTTTTAACCTTAATTAGACAAAATCCACACGTGCACATATCACAAACGTTCAAAAAACACAATATGTGGGACTCCCGTTACGCTGCCGGTTAGCTGCCTGGTTAACGTACCAGGAAGCACCTTTACCGCGAAAAATCGCAAATTTTTTTTTTTTTCACCCCCCAGGGAACTTTAATAGCCCCCTCATCAATCCTAGGGGTTCAGGAGGGGTCTGCCTTACCCCTTTCATTCATTTACACCTTTTTTTTTCCACCTCCTGTCTCTCGATCCCACAGAGAGACAAGATGACGGCCGCTCCAGACTGTTTACAATGATAACAGCCAATCAGCTTCTCCTCAGACTCCCGTTACACTGCCGGTTAGCTTCCCTGTTAGCTGCCCGGTTAGCTGCCCAGTTCGCGTACCAAGACGCGTCTCTACGGCGAAAAAATCGGATTTTTTTTTGTTTTTTTTTTGGCCCCGCGTGGCTTTATAATATCCCCCTCATCAATCCTAGGGGGTCAGAAGGAGTCTACCTTGCCCTCTTTCCTTCATTTCCCCCTTTGTTTTGGCCTCCTCTTGTCTCTCGATCCTACCGAGAGACAAGATGGCGGCCGCTCCGGACTGTTTACAATATTGACAGCCAATCAGCTACTCCTCAGACTCCCGTTACACTGCCGGTTAGCTTCCCGGTTAGCTGCCCGGTTAGCTGCCTGGTTCGCGTACAAAGACGCGTCTCTACGGCAAAAAAATCTGATTTTTTTTTTTTTTTGGGTTACACTGCCGGTTAGCTTCCCGGTTAGCTGCCCGGTTAGCTGCCTGGTTCGCGTACCAAGACGCGTCTCTACGGCGAAAAAATCGGAATTTTTTTTTTTTTTTTTGGGCCCGGCGTGGCTCTATAATATCCCCCTCATCAATCCTAGGGGGTCAGAAGGGGTCTACCTTGCCCTCTTTCCTTCATTTCCCCCTTTGTTTTGGCCTCCTCTTGTCTCTCGATCCTACCGAGAGACAAGATGGCGGCCGCTCCGGACTGTTTACAATATTGACAGCCAATCAGCTACTCCTCAGACTCCCGTTACACTGCCGGTTAGCTTCCCAGTTAGCTGCCCGGTTAGCTGCCCGGTTCGCGTACCAAGACGCGTCTCTACGGCGAAAAAATCGGATTTTTTTTTTTTTTTTTGGGTTACAATGCCGGTTAGCTTCCCGGTTAGCTGCCCGGTTAGCTGCCCGGTTCGCGTACCAAGACGCGTCTCTACGGCGAAAAAAATCGGATTTTTTTTTTTTTTTTTTTTTTGGGTTACACTGCCGGTTAGCTTCCTGGTTAGCTGCCCGGTTAGCTGCCCGGTTCGCGAACCAAGACGCGTCTCTACGGCGAAAAAAATCGGAATTTTTTTTTTTTTTTTTGGGGCCCGGCGTGGCTCTATAATATCCCCCTCATCAATCCTAGGGGGTCAGAAGGGGTCTACCTTGCCCCCTTTCCTTCATTTCCCCCTTTGTTTTGGCCTCCTCTTGTCTCTCGATCCTACCGAGAGACAAGATGGCGGCCGCTCCGGACTGTGTAGAATGTTGACAGACACCGGAGAGCCAATCAGCTTCGCTTCGCAAAGTTCCGATACGCGAAAAGTTCGCGAACCGGAGCGCTGCCCGGAGCGCTGTTACAGATATATATCTTGTTTTAAACGTTAATTTCTCAAAATCCACTGAAGCACATATATTGAGACCTAGCAAAGGCACATCGGGCTAACAGTCCCTACAATTTTGCCAAGTTTCGTGGAAATCCATTCAGCCGTTCGGGCTAAAAGTGAGGCCAACCGCCCTATGGAAATTAACATGGGAAAAACGTGTTTTGGGACCCCCCTTTTTTCTCAGCCCCCCCTTGACGAACCCCCCCCAAATTTCCAGGAGCTGCTCAGAAACAAAATGTGCCATTTTCCTGAAAATTTCAGCCAATTCCGTCCACAAACGCCAAAGTTATTAGGCATAGAATTTTCAAAAGTTCCATAGAGAAAAAATCCTAACTATATATACCTACTGGCTATCGCCAGTAGGTAATATATATATATATATATATATATATATATACATATATATATATATACACGCGCACACATACATACATACATAAATACATATATTTATATATGTGTGTATGTATATATTTATTTATGATCCATTGTGTATTTATATTTATAAACTAGTTTCCATAGTAAGTAAGTTTTCTGGGTTGCTAAAATCTTTGCCACCGTTTCACGAATCTTCACAAAACTTTCCCAAAAAAATGTTTATCCACCTCAGCCCCTTCCTGGAAAGTTTTTGTCGATCCATCAAACATGGATGGGAAAAAGTTGGAGTCCAATTTGCAATATCACTGTGCAGTATTCCAGAGGACAATTGAACAGTGATACCGCGAAAACGGCAGCCGCGGCCTGTGGAGGGAGTTGCGGTGGGGCAGAGAGGCGGGGCGGGGGAGAGGCAGGATGAGGGGTGCTAAAAACCAGAATATGGATAATTGGAGGTAAGTAAACAATTTAATTAATAAAATTAATTTCGTAGCGGCGCTGAATCGCATTTTGCGATGCAGGGCACACTACGAAATTTGTTTTATTAATTAAATTGTTTACTTACATCCAATTATCCATAGGCCGTTTTTAGCACCCCCCACCCTGCCCCGCCTCTCAGCCCCACCGCAACTCCCTCCATGGGCCGTGGCTGGAAAACGACAGTACAGAATTAAATGAAATGTGCCAGAAAGCTAGATGTTTTTACAGAAAGTGTGCTTTTTGTGAATTGGTGTAAATCTGTCCAATAGTTTTTGGGAAATTACGTTTCAAAAACTTTGTACATCTGGACATTTGGGGGTCGTGGGAGACACACAACTTTAAATACTAGAGAAAGCTGATTGGCTGAGGGGGTTCTTTTTCCGGTTGGACACTTCACTCCTGTGGGAGCTCATGCTCCTATTGACTGGCCGCAACATGAAGAGAAATGTTGCGGCCACCATTTCAGAACACTTTTCCTGAAAATCTTTTTTAAAAGATATAAGAGGTTAGGGTAGGGGCCAAAGTTTTTTTTTTAATTGGGGATTTATTGCAGTTCTGTCAATGCCCTGTGCGAGCCAGGTGGCAGGACCTGAATGTCTTTAGTGGGTTGCCATGAACAGGTGAAGGGAGTGTGCAGTGGGGGTGTTGGATGCCGGTGGGGTGGTCCCTTACAGCCTTCATCTGTCCACAGCGGGAGTTGACTGCCCGCAGGGGGTAGGATGCAGGGCCTTGCTTGTTGGGGTTGGTTGCCCGCAGAGTTTGAGGATAGGGCCTGACCTGCTGCCAGGCCCTGTGGCTAATCCCATGCCATGTGGCCAAAAGAGGGGGTTTGGCGGTTCACAGGGGTTGAGCGCAAGGCGGTGGGCTGTGTGTGGCGGGATTTTGGCCTTACATATGGTAATAAAATATAACTTTACAATAAATAAATCTAAAAATTAACAGAAAAAACAAATGTTAAGTGGTTATAGTTAGGTATATTAATAATATCGTACTTTGCATTACAAAAATCTCAAAAATTCCCTGAAAAAAAGGTTAAAGTGACATTATAGATATCGATAGAAAGGATTTTTGTATAAAGGGAACACTTGCGCTCTGCAGGATAAATGGCTGTCAAGTGGACATAGAACTAGGTGATATGGTGCTAACAGGAAAGGGGTGACCCTACTAACCCCTTATCTAGTGTTTGGAACTCCGAACCCATACAATAATATCCAAAGACCTGTGCACACATAAATCAAAAACAGAGTTTGTTCATATTATGTACAATTGAACAAAAAAGGTCGCCACGAGTTTTCTTGTTTCTTTCAATGCTTGTTTGATAAAGACCAGCCAGCCGACACGTGTTTCGTCAGAGAACAGTTAACTCTGACTCTTCAGGGCCACGTCATAATTGACGGAATGAGTAATCCCTTTGCCGGTGATAATTCCTACCCGGTTGGGGTCTGGGATAGCGAGGAAAGGACCACGTACACGATAAAAATACGGGTACTCTCTGCGTTTGAACTCTCATTTACGTGATAACTCATCCTTTCGTTCTTTGATACACAGATCAAGCCTTTTTTTAGTATCTCTATCAGTTGAAAAACCTGTATTTCTATTGTGTATGTGGTCCTTTCCTCTCTATCTCAGACCCCAACCAGGTTGGAATTATCACCAGCAAAGGGATTACTCATTCCGTCAATTACGACGTGGCCTTGAAGAGTCAGAGTTGATTGTTCTCTGACGAAACACGTGTAGGCTGGCTCGTCTTTATGCAAACAAGCATTAAAAGAAACAAGAAAACTCGTGGCGACCATTTTTGTTAATTTGTAAATAATATGAACATACTCTGTTTTTGATTTATGTGTGCACAGGTCTTTGGATATTAAAGTGACATTATAGCTAGGTGAAAATGTCAGTTTAAATGCAATGTTTTAAACTAACCAAACTGAAGTTTAACATTTATTTCAAGTAACTATAACTTATACCCTCACCATGCACTGCTTATGATCTTAAATATTACAACACTCATGACGATGTGTGACATTATCGATAACATTACTGATGACAACTGAACTGACATCATTGACTACTACACTGTGCATGGCGTGGGTGCAGGTTATAGTTATTGAATACGGCAGAGGTAATTCTAGAAGAAACTGATTAAAAGTTACTAAAGTTGAGGCAAAGACAGAAGAAAGTCTTATGCAAGCAGCAACGACTCAAAACCTCTAGACTTTCAAATGCAATACAAATGGGGGGAAATATATATTTTGGCTTGCCATGCTATGATCTTGTCTTAATAACCCCACACTGATGCCAGTGCCGGATTAATTAATAAATGCTCACAAAGGGCACCTTAGAGTTGCCCTGTGATAACACACCATTCCACTGGTGTGGTTGCCTACTGGTCTCAGCCAGCCTGCCATCACCAAACATGTTTCTGGCCTCCTCGGAGCTCCGAGGCTGGGAACAAAGCCTGCTCTGGCAGAGGTGTTCACACCTCGTACACACAGAAACTACCTCCATGATGGGAAGCTTCAAAGGTAATGCCACCTTTGAAATGAAACACAGGCCTCTCCAGTTAGTGGAAGATGCAGACCCCCCTGTCCTGACTCCACGTTTTGGCTGGAGGACGGGTGGGTAAATTAGTTACATTAGGAGATGGACCCACACCTACCCAGCACAACCCCTAAAGTGGGGCAGCTGATAAGGACCCCACTTTTCCAAATTCTCCATCTTGTTTTGGAGAGAATTAGCCTATTAGGGTCAGGTTTATGTTCGCTTTCCACAGGACGTGGTCATATAGAGGATGTAGTTACCTTAAGGTAGGTAGCCCATTGGCTACTACTTGGTACTCCCCTTATTGCCCCTAAAATTGAGAATTCAGGTGGCACTTCTTAACTCAGTACTTCAGATTCAACAGACCTAAAAAAGAAGAGGACAAAGAAGAGCTGCTGATCCCAAGAACTGAGAACTGTGATCCCCTGCTGCTTCAGGACTCTATAATCGAGGTGAAATGTCTCTTCCTGCTGCTATGTGGACTGTAAGAACCCCAGCGACGACTGCCAGCATTCACCAATTGCCAAGAACTTCCTTAGAGTAGAGGAGCTACTCCTCTGCAGACCTGAGGCACCAAAACTGCAGAGTCCAATCCACTGAATTGCAGCCCCATGGCCCAACTGGCACAACAACTGACTAAGAAGAGGTACTCGTGCTCTGGAAGGTCAGATCTATCTCCCCTCGAGTATGGGGACACCAGGACAAACACAGCCATGCAGTACAGGATACCCTGCGACCAACACCAACCTCAAAAAGTCCAATTGGGACTCCAACTGCACCAGAGCCCTGCAGCCGCCCAGGGACATCACAACCCCTGAGACCCATTTCATGAGTGGTCCAGCAGTCTTGAATTCATCTCTGCCAGCTGCTGGCCCCTGACGGCAAGTAGCACCTTTATGCATCAGAGCCGGCCAACCTACCTGCTCTGCACCAAGCTAACCTGGCTTGAATAATGATGAACCCGCTGTGCTTCTTTCTCCCTAAGGCCCTTGCAACCCTAGCCCCCATTTGGGAGCTCTCAAACTTGCTTGCAAGTCCCCTTGTGCAGCCTGTTATCAGTGGGCCCCCCCTTCCTCACAGTGTGCCAGCTACCAATGACACCAACTCTCGTCTCACCTGTAGAATTCGGGACGCACCCATGATCTGCTGGTAGTACATTGAACCTTGACTTCCTGCTGCCCAAAACAAAGAAGTTGAACCCCTACAAATGTGCTCTGTTTGCTTTACACTCCTGCTTTTTTCCCCATAGAACTGTATGGTGCGTAATTGCGCACAACTTTGAACTATTTGTTATCATTTGAAAATTCATACAAAATACAGTACTTACCTTTGAACATAGTTCTTGGTTTGAAAATATATGTAAAAAGACTTGTTATTCTTCTAAATTGGTCATGGATGTATTCCTGAGTGTGTGTCTCATTTACTGCCTCTGCGAGTACAACAAATGCTTAGTACTACCCACTGTTAAGCCTAACTGCTCGCCCAACCCCACAAATGAGAGTGTTAGTATTATCTACTTTTGCCTCTATAAACCAGCTGGGGATACACTGAACTCTTTGCACAGTGTACTTCTTTTCAGTGCACTATATAGAGAGCCAGCTCCCTACAACGAGTATGTGTATGCTCCTTTGTGTCCGCACCACCACTACTGCACATTACATGTCCCCACTGACTGAAGATCATTTATTATAAGAAAGGTGTAAATACAGGCTTGTTTTGAATCCAGTACTATGCATGATTTACAAAATCTACTTTACCCTGTGGGGTAAAAAAGAATGTAAATAACATAATATTCCTCTGTGCTTCCATGAAAAGCAAAATGATTCATTGTTTTAGAATAGCATATGTAGTCGGATCTACAGAATGTGTATTTTTTCTTAACAAATATATACGTTTTATAATGTTCAGATACCGTGTACCAGTGTGTGTTAAAATGCCAAAATAGATATTAATGGCATAGAATGTGGCACATCATTTAATTTTACTTGAGTAATATGCAACAAATATTGAAATGATATTTAGTTGCAATACAATACTGCCACTGTACAGCATTGAACTGCAACTAACATCATGATAATTTTGTCCCTGATGTAGAAAAACTTAACATCACAAAGGTTCATCAAGCATAAATGTAGGATCAACATACTTAGCGATTATGCTGGTAGTAGCATTGGTGTACCTTTTTTGTTTGATACACAGGTATATGTGAAATTTCAGCTGAATTGTGAAACAAAATTTTCTGATTATTTTAATTTTAAAATGATTGTACTACAATTTTTATTCTGAAAAAAATTGAAAAAAGGAGATGCAAAACACTAATGACACTGGCATTATACAAATGATTCAGACTAAGGGCCTGATTATGATGGCAGTGGGACTACCACCATCCGGCCGTTGGTGGAAGTCCCACCGCCATCCAGCCCATTGGAGCCGAACACCGCATTAGGATGCAGGTGGTCGAATCCTGGGGGGGGGGAACCGTCATGCCTGACAGGATCAAGGATCTCGTCAGTGCGGTGGACGGACTCCTATTCCCTACAATGGGACGGTGCCTGCTCAGGCACTGCCGTGGGGATTAGGATATCCTTTTCCGTTGCCAGATTCATGGTGGTAAACCCGCCATGAAAAGGTAGCTGGAAATTGACTTTGGAGGCACCTAGCGGGCCCCCCATTACCCCCGGCTCTCCACTATGGGCCCTGGGGGGCATCTATCATGTCTACCTATACATCCTTGGACCATGTGGCAGGCTCCGCATGGTGCCTGCTACGTAGTGCAGGGATGTTTGGAATATGTATCTTTTGTACTGCGGCAAATGCTGCAGCCCACAACACACGCTGCAATGGAAAGTATACACTCTGCAACTGCCATGAGGGCCGTCGCATCATAATGCGGTCAGTGGGACTTTACTCCTGGTCAGGCGGTCTTGCTTCCGACATGGTGTCAGGCAGAGAAAAGTTCGCCCAACATCCTAATCAGGCCCTTATTTCTGGAAATTAGTTCGCTTAAATTAAAAAGACTGCCACTGAATGAAGCTCCACAATGCATTTTAGTAAATATTGGTGCTTCCATCCACAGGCACAAGGTTTACAGCCCTGTAAAATTCAACAATGTTTTTAACTTTTTCACAAGTTGAAAATTAAAGTATCACTTTATTCTGCTTGTATCACAATAGGTTTCACTGCGAGAACATTTTTGGTAATACCCTTGAAATCTACACATTACATAACAAAGGTATTTTGAAGGTACGATGTAATGATTCTTTACGTACACGTGAGTTAAAACTCTCATGTCACAATTGGCACATTTAAAAGACCTAACAACACTATATAGCTTCATACATTAGGGTGTTAAGTGTCATAATTTAACTTGTTGCATTTGAACAATAACCTAGCTTACAACTTGTGAGAAATGAGAAAGTTGAATTTGCACATAGTAAAAGATTTAAAATCACTATGTAACTTCATACTGAAAGGTGTCATAATTTATCAACTTGTAACATTTGAACAGGAATTAAACTTACATGTGAGCGATAAGAAAGTAATGCATGTTACATATTTTAGAATTCCCATGTGGAAACAGTACCTTTCATGGAAAGATGAAAGATGTATAACCATTTGTGAACCATGAATATTGCCACCTTAAACGTTTGCATACAATACAAGTCCTCAGAAGACATATTGATAGCTTGTCAAATGTAGGAACTTTTGCAACTTGTGTATGTACAATAAGCCTGGGCAATGAATTCCGCTCCGCTAGTGGAAATTGCGGAGATTTGATAACTACGCATTTCATTAAAAACACAGAATTCATGCAAGAATTCCCACTCCGTTACACAATGGAGTTATCTCCATTGCACATTAAATTCCCTTTTAAAGACTCCAAATTTGGAAAACGTACAGTTGATACACTAATAGCTTTTATAAATAGGCTCTCATGTATCAGGGACATGGACATAGGATTAAGATTTTAAGACTATGACCAGAACCTGCACTCCTCTGAGGCCTCAGTCTTTTTCTAAATTGAGGATTACCCAAAAGGTTTCCCTACATGGTGGTGCACAGCTTAATAGTTCTGCTCTTCCAACAGCACCTATTCTATTTTGAGAGTTTATTAAACCATTCACTGATATCTTTCATGAAGTTTTTTTTTCTTTTTATTAATTGTTTTTATTAGTTGCAGCAAATCATGTGCATAACAGGACATTGTTTTACAACTTACACGAATGTCAGATCTGGACAGTTATCTCACAGCAGTTATACATTACATCGTCTCTACCCTTTCGTACTTTTTCGCATTCCAATTCCACCGTTGGGGACACCACAATATCCCCCTGATATTTATTCCAGCTCGACCATTTCCGGTCCCATTTCTTGCGGCACCCCCTCGCTACGAGGACCTCGGTTTCCACCAACATGCATCTGTTAAACTCTTTCGCCTACACAAATGGACGCTTGGTATGGATGCTCCTCCCCACCCTTTCGCTATCTCCTGTTTAACCAGCGTATAGCCGAGCACCGTAAACTGTTGCTCCACTTCCGTCAGATCAGTTGCCTCCCAAATATTCAACAAACCCAGTCCTGGAGTCAGGACAATCTCCTTATGCAGGGCTTTATGCATGTGTTCCGAGGCCCCATCCCACAGGGAACGTAAACCCGGGCAGCTCCACAGTGTGTGATAAAATGTAGCCTGTTGGTCACATACCCTCAGCCAAAGATCCTCCGATATAGCACCTATTTTAACCAGAGTCTGTCCTGTCATATACGGGCAGTGCAGTATCCGAAGTTGGATCAACCTAAATTTTTGCGTGATAGCAGCCTCCCGAGGGGACATCAGGGCCTCCTGCCACTCCTCATTACTAATCAATCTAAAATCCTCCTGCCACCTCTCCCTGAGTCTTGGGAAAGCATCCGGAAGGTTGTTGCATAATTTCTTGTATGTGAGAGAAATGGCTTTTGAGTGCAAAGGCCCGTCTAACAACCTATCTTCGAGTGGTGAAGAGTGTGGTATGTCTGTGAAAGACGAGAAGGCCGCCTTAACCGCATGGCAAATCTGCAGGTATCTATACGTTTCTCCTTGAGCTAGTTGATATTGTTTCTGGAGTTCCTCAAATGTGAGTTTAGCCCCTTTTTTTTACCAAATCTTTTACTACAGAGATATCTATAAGGTCCCACTTGTCGAACCCTGGCTGGTGACACAGCATACCCAGTTTCTGTGTATACCAGAGTGGAGCAACCTTAGTAAGATGCCAGCCCATCTCAGGCTGTTCGCCAGATCTCCAACGTGTGTAGGGTAGGCCCAAAGAATCGCCCCTTGTTCTTCTTGTCGTTGACATATAGAGCCCCAAAATATCCGAATCGATCAGTCTGATAGCCATCAAGAACATAAGCGGGGTCTTCCGGAGGGCGATATATCTATCGATTGACAGTCACTAGTTGTGCTGCCCACTAGTAGAGTTGGAAATCGGGGAGCGCAATGCCTCCATCATACCAACTCTCTGTCAGCTTCTTTAGTGCCACCGTTGGGGCCCTCCCATCCCACAATAGAGTATGGACCTCCCCTTCCACCGTTTTGAAATAGGAATCCGGGACTTTATAAGGGCAATTTTGAAGGATATACAAGAAGCGAGGGAGGGCCAGCATTTTAAAAAGCACCGCCCGGCCAATCAGAGAGAGCGGGAGGGATCGCCAATGCTTCACGTCCACTCAGAGTCGAGCCAATAGAAGGGCTAAATTAGAGCTGTAGAACAGATTGGGATCCAACATAACATACACCCCTAAGTTTCTAAACCAATCTGTCGCCACCACTTTGGAGCAGCCCGTTGGAAGCCTGGGGACCTGTCCCCACAACATATACAACACAGACTTGTGCCAGTTAATCGCATATCCTGAGTATTTTTCCAAAATTCGTAAAGATGTCGAGCACTACCACTATTGATTTATATGGGGAAGCCAATAATAACTGTATATCGTCCACATATAGAGATATGCGGTCCTCTACGTCATCTGCCCACCTCATTCCCCGTACCATGACAACTCGGCGTATCCAAGCTGCAAGGGATTACAACAGAAGGGCAAATATCAACAGGGACAGAGGGTATCCCTGTCTGGTACCCCTCTGCAATTTAAATGTCCTGGAGGTATATCCATTTACCCGCACCTGACCCATAATATCCGTGTATAGCAGCCAAACCCAGGCTATAAATTTGGGACCGAGGCCTACCCTCTCTAAGACTTCAAACATGTACGGCCATGCTATGGAATCAAAGGCCATAGAGGCATCAAGAGACAACAACGCTGCATCTTCATCAATGTACTGTTTCCGGGCTATCAAGTTATGCAAGCGCCTCAAATTGAGGGCTGTGTTTCTCCCAGGCATAAACCCAGACTGATCTGGGTGGACCAGTGTAGTGATAACCCCCCCCCCCAGCCGATTGGCGAGGACTTTTGCTAAGACTTTTGCCTCAATATTGATCAGCGAAATAGACCGATATGAACCACATACGTCTGCCGGTTTACCCGGCTTGTGAATCACCACTATCGTGGCCAGCCTCTGATACACTGGTAACCGCCCCACCTCCAAACTCTCCTCAAATATGGCCTTCAAGTGTGCTATCCTTCTAGGTGAAGTAGGTTTTTGGAATTCAACTGGGATACCGTTAGGTCTCATCGACTTCCCCGATTTAATCTGCAACATATAGCTTTTCCAATGTCCTCGTTTGAGAGATCTTCCTCTAGGGTCTCCCTATTTGCCTCTGAGAGGATCAGAATGTCACAATCCCAAGGAGCTGTCGTGAGTCCTCCGCCGTATAGAGAGTAGAGGGAGAATAAACCTGCTCTAAGTGAGCGGCGAATACCTCTGCTATTTCCTGCGGATGTGTCACAAAGCCCCCTCCTGACGTTGTCAACTTATGTACCCACCTCGATCCCTGTTCTCGCCTCTCCAACCAAGCCAGTGTCCTGCCTGCCCTATCTCCCAATTCATATATTATATGCTGGGTGTGGAGATACTTAGCCAGCATGTGTTCTATAGTTTTTCTCCGGTACTCATCTTGCTTTAAACTGGAGCCTATGAACAGTCTCAGGCGAGGGATTCTGTGCATGATCCCGCTCCAGCTCAAGAAGGTCTATTTCTGCCTGCACCAAATGTTCGCATTTCTTAGCAATATAACCCATTTTCAAAGATAGGGCCTGACCTTTCAAAACCACCTTGTGTGCTTCCCATATTGTCTGAGCTGATGTGACCGAGCCCACATTTTCAGCAAAGTAATTTTCCGCTTGTGTACGAAGTTCCTCTCTAAAGTCTGGTATGTGTAACAGAATTTAACAGGAGGGGGGAGAGAGAGAGTCAGTGGATTCAGTCTCCCTAGTTATATGAGTAAACAAAGTGGAATCCACTCAAAGTGATAGTGATCCCTAGAGTGATGGGGAACACACAGTGTTGTTTAAATGCCCCTCACACACCAACAGGCCCCTTGGTGTCATGCTTCATCATCGGGGCTTTCGCACCCCTCTACGGGATGCGGCGTGCTGCGACTCGCGGATACGCAGGAGCACTTAGAGGTGAACTATGTGTGGGGGTGTGTGTTTTTTACCAAAGCATGACACCAAGGGGCCTGTTGGTGTGTGAGGGGCATTTATACAACACTGTGTGTTCCCCATCACTCTAGGGATCACTATCACTTTGAGTGGATTCCACTTTGTTTACTCATATAACTAGGGAGACTGAATCCACTGACTCTCTCTCTCCCCCCTCCTGGTAAATTCTGTTTATAGACAGCGCGCAGCTGTGGGAGCCCCTTCCCATTTTCCAATATTCACTTTTGGACCTACACAGACACTTATTTATACAAAACACTTCATTTTGAAACCTTCCTGCTCTCCTCATTTGACAACATGGAGGATGAACATGGACTAACCTTTAGTGAGGATGATATCGACTGTATTCTAGCTGATGACAAACCCTTTGAAGGCCTTAGCAACAGTGACCCGGGCCCTGCTGTAGCAGACTGGGATGAATTAATGAATGCCCAAAAAACCCAAATCAGAACAGCCCTCCATGGCTTACTGATGAGGGAATACTTAAGAAACAAGATGGCCCCGCAGGGTCTATTGGTTAAAACTGAACCATTTATCTTCCAAGATGATCTTGTTTTCAAAAAAGCATGGTCACTCATCTCGTGGCACTGCACCAGGGATTGGCTGGTACTCATAGTCCAAACTGCCGCAAGGAAGTCAGTGGAATTAAAAGTAGAGATCCAAAGATTGGAAGTACAGCTTAAGGCTTTTATTTCACCAGCGGATCTTAAGAAAGGCTTGGAAGAGTTAAACCAACAAATGAAAGATTTCGAGGCAAGCTTAAAACAAAGCAAATTTAACAAATTGAAAAAAGACAAAGATCGATTTACCCCTGAGAGAGCCTACCCCTACACCAGAGCTGTTATGAAGGATAACATAAGCGATACTGACAGTGTCAACTCTGATGGCAGTAACTCAAGCAATAAATCAGGAGGCTTTCAGCAAAGAAAGCAAAGGGGAGGGTTTCGACAACAAAGAGCCCAATTCCCATGCCAGAGAGGCTGGCGTGGTTTTCAAGGACCTCAATTTAACCCTTATCAGCCCCCTTTTCAATTCCCACAGTACCAGTTCGTACCACCACAAATGGGACAAATGTACCCTCAATGGGTTCCAGATCAAACCAATGCTCCCCAAAACCAACAGCCTTTTTTATCCTGGGGCCAAGGATCCCGCAGAGGGCGGAACAAGAAGGGCAACAACGTCAATTGGCTTCCCACAGAGGAGGCAGACCCACGGGTACTAACGAGGAGCATGACAGCGAATCAGGCGTCAACGAGCAACAGGGGGACTTAGTCATCAATATAACCCCCTGGCCCATCACTGATTTGCAGAGAGAGGTACTGAATAAAGGCTTGGGATATGTCTCCACAAATAAACCTGACATTTTTCTACTGCACAAAGAAATGCAGGAATTTATCAGAACTATAAAATTGCGGGTATTCTTTAAAGATAAGGAACCATCTACTGAGACCTCAGATACTGGCTTAAAACCAAGGTCAACATTCACACCGTTGGATAACCAACTCCCGGGAGAGGTATTGGCCTTTGAAAAAGCCATAATGCAAGAACTGAAAGGTTTGGAGAATAAACAGAGGGTCTTTCAAAATATGACCAGAATGGAGAGTGAGGCCGTTAAAGAATTGAGGATGAATAAGAACCTCACTATAAAACCCGCTGACAAGGGTGGGGCAGTGGTTATCCAAACCACCCCAGCCTATGACAAAGAATGCAGAAGGCTCCTCTCCGACAATAGGAATTATCAGATTCTTACTGAAGACCCGACTGAATCATTAAGAGTTCGGATAGGAGGCATGGTGGAAGAGGCACTTGCACACGATTGGATTACCAGGAAGGAGTCTGAGTTCTTGATACAGAGGAATCCACGCATTCCATATTTTTACACCATACACAAGGTGCACAAAAACCTTGATAACCCTCCAGGCCGCCCCATTGTCTCCGGCATCTCATCTATTTTGGAACCATTGTCCAAGTTTGCGGATGCTTTTTTGGGACCAATTGTACAAGCCACTGATACGTATCTAAGGGATACCAAAGCAGTACTCCAACTGTTAAATAACCAGACTTTTGATCCCACCTCTCAGATGCTGCTCAGCCTAGATGTGGAGAGCCTCTATACGAGTCTCCCACACGATGAGACATTACAAATCATCGAGGAGGTACTGCACTCTACTAATTGGGAATACCACACCCCACGGAATGTAGTATTGGAATGCATCTCTTTGGCCCTCACAAAAACTTTTTCGAGTATGAGGGCACCCTCTTCTGGCAGAAACATGGGACCAGTATGGGTAGTACTTTTGCCCCAAGTCTGGCCGGACTATATGTCCATCACCTTGAGTCCACAAAGATCCTCCATCCAGACAATCCATACAGGGCGAGGATTCGCACCTGGCGGAGGTACATTGACGATATCTTGGTTATCTGGGAAGGAGATGAGACCACGGTAACTGAGTTCACCAACTGGCTTAACAACCAGAATGTATTTCTGAAATTTACTCACTAGGTGTCAAACACAAGCATGGTCTTCTTGGATTTGAATATCTACCACGAAGCAGGCATTCTCAAAACAGAAACTCACTTCAAACCGACGGCCAGGAACTGCCTCCTCAGATTCGACAGCTTTCATCCGCGTCATCTGAGGGAGAACCTACCCTATGGACAGTTCCTTCGTCTACGTCGGAATTGCAGTGACATTACCAAATACAAATCGCAGGCCAAGGATCTCAGCATGAAACTGAGACAGAGAAAATATCCGGAAACTGTGATCAATAAAGCATTAAAAAGGGCCAGAAATAATAACCGTGAGGCCCTGCTGGAGGATAGTCCACGGAAAGATGATGCCGGAAAAAGGACAGTATGTGTCACCACGTATAGCCCAGTCACTAACCAAGTCACGAAATTGGTTAACAAACATTGGCGCACTTTGACAAGTGGCGGCCTGACTTTGGAGAAACCGCTTTTTGCACACAAAAGGGGTAAGAACTTGAGAGACATGCTTGTCCATACAAGACCACCCCCTCCAAAAAGGGACCAAACAAGACTGCAGGGCATACATGGCCACCATCTGTGTGGCAACTGTAACAACTGCCACCTTACCAAAAAAAGCCTGATTCTAACCTTCTCGAATGGGACACAGTGGGAGCAACGTGTATTTACAAATTGCAACAGCAAGAATGTTGTATACCTGATCACGTGCCCGTGTGGAAAAGAATATGTGGGGATGACCACAAGACCTGTAAAAGTGAGACTAAATGAACACAAAAGTAATATCAGGTGTAAAAAACTCACAACGAAAATGTCAGCCCATTTCATCGAACACCAACACTGTGTAAATGAGCTACAGTGGACGGTAATAGAACAACTACCCTCAGAGGTGAGCCTTCTGGAAAAAGAACAACGGTGGGTGTTCCGCTTGGGAACCGACACCACTGGGCTGAATGATTCCATTCCTTGGAACCTCCTAAGATAAACTCTATCCGGTCAATACATTTGACAGCTGATGTACATTTGGGGCCACATTTGAAACTATGATATTGGGGTTTAATTGGGTCATATTGCTACCATGAAGTCATGCTCACCAGCTCTCTATGTAAACAGATAAGATTTATTACTTATCAGTAGGGACCATGTCTCCTGGGGTCCCCCATGAGTAATATACTCTCTGGCTCCCCTTATTATATTATATCACATTGGATGAGCCCTTCCATGTAATTGCTTTCACATGCGATAGATTCTTTAATAATCACTAAATGCGCAATTCTTCTCATTCTTATAGCTCTATACCCGGGGATGTATTCCCCCGTTTTTCCATTCCTGGTAAACAATACAGCGCTCCCCTGTTAACACATGCGCGGTCACTCCGGGTGCCGCGCATGCGCATTGAACATAGTACAGCGCTCCCCGGTCAACGCATGCGCGGTCGCTCCAGACGTCGCGCATGCGCATTGAACTAGCTACCATGCGCATGCGCGTTAGGTAGTGTGAGCCCAGAGCGCAGCACCGGACCGACTGAGATTACAATCTCCGTATTTGGGCATCCCCCGGACCTCATTAATCCATCTACTACCACTAATTACCTCCAGGGAGAGTATATTTAAGGGCTTAGACGCGTATCATGCTCACTTCATCGGAGCCGCGCTGAGGGAAGGCAGGCGATTAGCCATTGCAGTAACCGTGAGTTTTGGTCATAGAGTGGAGCAACTGTTTCATGGTTTTGGTGCATTCAGTACTATGTTTCCAACTGAAACCCATATATTAATGTTTTATAGGTCATTTCTGAGCAGAAAGGAAGGATCCCCCAATATACGCATAGGCTCATGAGGTCTTATAGTTGAGATCTTTAAGTAAGACCTACCTTTCCTATTATTTGCTCTCTTTCCACCTGAGCAGAGAGTAATTTTGTGTTTTGTATATATGTCTGTAAGTACTGTGTTATGTCCATTTGTGTTTTATTTTTTCCACAGGGTCCCATTATTTTTGGTTTAACCTTGATGTATTCAGAGAAGCTTTTTTCTTCTCCACTGGTCTGTGCATTATAGATCTATGTGTTTATCTGTGAATTTCTCTCCACAGGTTCTATCGCCAATTGGGCGCTACGGCATTCACTAACATATAAACATAGTTAGGAATATTACACATTGTGGTAATTATTTTTAAATACACTTTTACATTCTACATGTGAGTAAGGGGAGGGTAAGTGCATAACCCTTGTCCTGAAGAAGGGGGCTTTGACCTCCGAAACATGTTGACGACACTCTAACAGTGGTTTTGATACCCTAATACGTATCTATCTAACCACGCCCTGCACTTCTTTTAATAATACCAGCCGGGGATTAAATTAAAAAAAAATTTCCTCCCACGTGCCAGGTATTTTTTAACCATTCACTTTTTTTCACCTCACCTCACTCACACTTTGGTAAAAAACACACACCCCCACACATAGTTCACCTCTAAGTGCTCCTGCGTATCCGCGAGTCGCAGCACGCCGCATCCCGTAGAGGGGTGCGAAGGCCCCGATGATGAAGCATGACACCAAGGGGCCTGTTGGTGTGTGAGGGGCATTTAAACAACACTGTGTGTTCCCCATCACTCAAGGGATCACTATCACTTTGAGTGGATTCCACTTTGTTTACTGGTATGTGTAACAGCCACGGATTGAGAACAATAGTGGTGCGTGCCTTTCTTTCCGAGTGAGTGTATTCTACCCAGACCGGGGAGTGATCAGATAAACCCCTCGGTAGAACCCTGGGGTTGACAAAATTCCCAACCGCAGACAGGTGTGTGAGGAAATATTCTATTTGTGATGAACTTTGGTTGTTGAAGTCTCTACCATCCCATTGGGCCTCCACTCCCGCAATCCTTCTTAACAAATCCGCCCATACTCTATGAACTATGAGGAGTACGGACCTCTTTACCAGAATTGCTGTCACCCTTGACCCGGAAGTATAATCCGCATGAACCAAAAGTTTATATCCCCATCTAGTGAGGGCCTTCGTCTTCTGCCTCACCAAGTGCGTCTTCTGTAACAATACCACATTGGGAGAATGGTGTTTCAAACACTGTTGTACGATCCCCCTCTTAATCTTGTCCCCCATCCCGTTGACATTCCACGCAGTACAGAAAGTGTCCTATTTCACAAAAGGAGCATCGATGAAACGGATAAGTGAGGTCAGCAAGAGAATTACAAATATCATGTCCAGTAATAAGCGTCCCATTTGCACATGTAAACATTGTACCTTCAAACACCCTCCTCACCCCAACTCCCTCACCCCCTCCCTACCCCCTGTCCATGGATTCAATACTAACGGCAAACATATCCTGACGCAGCTTGCAGTTAAGAGCAACAGTTACATATGTATGTTTATCTCTTTTGAAGCCAACACAAAACTCCTTGCATATCAAAACCTTACAATTACAGTGTAACTCGTCGCAAGAGCATCTACATGTCGGCCTATCCATTTCCTGCCTCAGGATCTCACAAACACTCTGTAGAACAAGAAAACAATAAGGAACTACAACCCCCCCCTCCCACCGCTTTCTCCCATCCCATCCCCAACCCTGCCCCCCTGACCATGGATCTAGAACTACCCAGACCCAAATATGGCAGAGGGCCTCTCTCCCCCCCAAAATGCTAAAGATGCACGGGGTGAACTAGCCCCCCTCCCCGCAGGTGCACATCACAATTGACTTGTAATTTAGCCATCCACACTGAACAGTATCCAAACCTTTTTTTTCCCCCCAAATCGCATCAATGAGACCCATCAGTCCGTACTATATCATTAAGTCTTTAAGTTCACGAAAGTCTCGTAACAATGGGCATTGCTACCCCCCTTCACCCACCTACTTGCGCATTCAGCTGGATTTGAGTCCTTCGTCCACGTCGCCAGGTCCATCAGTCCTGCTCCTTCAGCTGACTGTCTTCCTCACCTGAGCCATCGTTCACCACCTCCTTGGGTATACCTCTTTGCTCGCCGGGTCTACCAGGACGATCTCTCCTTTGGCTTCCCACCATACTCCAGCCCTCCATCCACACCCATACTGGCTCCGGTGAGTCAAAGAACCAGGACTTGCCGTCGGACTCCACGCATAGTCGCCTAGGAAAGAGCATCGCATATTTCACCTCTCGCTCTCTCAGTTCCTTCTTCACTGCCTGAAAGCTGCGGCGCTGCGCCTGAACTCTTGCGGTAAAATCCGGAAAGAACGCCACCTCATAGTTATCTATCTTCAAGGGAAGATTGGAGCGTGCAGTCTGCAGGATAATGTCCCTGTCCCGATAGTTGAACACCTGAGCAATAAGGGGCCTTGGGGGTGCCCCAGGTTTTGGTCTACCACCTGGTACCCTGTGGGCCCTTTCAATAGAGAAATAGCTGAACAAAATCTTCAGTTGTAGGTGTTTTGTAATGAGATCCTCCACATATAGGTCAGCAGCCGGCCCCTCCGTTCTCTCCGGAACTCCAAAAATACGAATGTTATTGCGGCGGGCATGAACTTCGTATTCATCAAGTTGTTGCAACATTCTCTCCTGTTTCTTCTGCATTTCCAGCATTCGCATTTGAAGTTCCGATGTATCGGTCTGCAGGGCACTGGTAACTATCTTGAGTTCTTTGACCCTCTTTTTATTTTCTTAAAGTCAGCTCTGATTAGCGAGACCTCCACGGTGACCGAGTCCACCGAAGCGCGCACTCCACCTGTAGAAAAAAAAGGTAGGGCTATGACCTTTTTCAAGATTTGCCCGGCGCTAACCGCCTTTGTTCCATTCAAATTACCAAGCAATGAGGCAGGCGCCGGAGACCAGAAGGCAGGAAACAGAAATTTTATTCCGACGGAGCAGAACACATCAGATCAGACAACAAGGTATCGTCTCAAGGTGCTCTCACAGCCTCTCGGAGGCCTGGCCTCTTATACACTGGTTTATGGCATGTGACCTTTCTTTATTACAATCAGAACATTGTGAAGTAAGGAAAAAGACATCCCCGTAATCCTCGTGTCAATCCCACCCCACATGCCTCTACAATAGAGATCCTCAACCTGCTGATAAGAGGAAGGGGTCATCGCGCAGCTGAGTGTTCTGCCGATTCTTAGGATGTGTGCGCCTGATCATATCCCGGGGGGTGGGGAGGTCTTGATCAATAGAGGGTCCTTTGAAGAAGAGTGACTTCATACAATAAGGGGCAGTAAATGATATCTCCCGGCTTAGGCGATGGCCTCGGACCTGTGTGGACAGCTGGACAAATAGGGGTACCGTGGGACGTCAGGAATCCCCTCTCCCTCCACGGGAGCCCAAAATGGTGAACCACCCCGAAGGCATACTGGCTGTCTGTATATACGTTCGCAGTGGTCCCTGTGGCTATGATGCATGCTCGTGTGAGGGCTATCAGCTCTGCTGCCTGGGCAGATCGTTGTGTGATGCAGGCTGTCTCAACTACTGTTCGGGCTGTCGTAACTGCATAGGCAGCTGAAGTGGTGCCATCTGGGAGTTTGATGCATGAGCCGTCTACCCATAGCTCTCCATCGGGGTCAGTGAAAGCAGTATCTCGGAGGTCAACTCTACTCCTAGTTTGTTCGTCCGTGAGGGTCACACAGTCGTGTATGGGAGGAACGTCGGGGTCATTTTCAGGCAAGGGCAACAATGTGGCAGGATTCAAAGTCGTGCATCTCTTTAGTGTGATGTGGGGTGCAAGTAGCGTCAGTTCGTACCCTGTCAGTCGTGCGCTAGTCAGATGTTGAGTCTTGGTTTGGTTCAGAAGGGTGTCGACAGCATGGGGTACTAGCACAGTGAGGGAGTTGGAAAGTACGATTCCCTCGCTCTGACGGATAGAGACAGCAGCGGCAGCTACTGCTCGAAGGCAGGCAGGCAAAGCTCTGGCTACAGGATCAAGAGTGGCGGAGAAGTAGGCACAAGGGCGTTGCTTAGGACCAATTGATTGAGTCAGGACAGACAATGCACACCCCTCCCTTTCGTGGGTGAAGAGGGAGAAGGGTTTGGAGTAATCCGGGGTTCCTAGGACGGATGCTGAACAGAGTGCATTTCGTAATTCACAAAAGGATGTTTGACACTCAGGGGTCCAAGGGAGCGGGGAGGGGACATCTTTGGCCAACAGGGCAAGTAGGGGCTTTACAATGAGGCTGAAATTAGGTAACCACTGTCTGCAAAAAGAGGTTAGGCCAACCAAAGAGCGGACTTGCTTTTGTGTTTTTGGGACGGGGGTGTCTAGGATGGTTTGGATTCGGTCGGGCGTGAGTTTCCTCCCTTCTTTGGACAGGAGATGGCCTAGGTATGTCACTTGTGGCTGGCAGAACTGTAATTTCTTTTTGGAAACTTTATGGCCATTCTCTGCAAGAAAGTGTAGGAGTTGGATAGTGGCTGTGATTGCAAGTGGGGTGGTGTCGGCCGCCAAAAGGATATCATCGACATATTGGATCAACACCACTCCATCTGGTAGCTGGAAGGCATCCAGCTGTCTTTTGAGGGCCTGGCTGTAAATGCTGGGGCTTTCAGTGTACCCCTGGGGAGCTCTACAAAATCGGTACGAGCGGGATTTTAAAGTGAAGCCGAAGAGATAACGGCTGTCTGGATGGATGGGGATAGAGAAGAACGCATTCTTAAGGTCGATAACAGTGAAGGTGGTGGCAGTGGACGGGATGAGGGTCAGAATGGTGGTGATATCGGAGACTACAGGGTATTGGGGTACAACCACTTTGTTAATTTCTCGCAAGTCGATGATGAAGCGGTATGCTTTCTCATCTCCTTCGCCTTGCTTCTTAACAATAGGTAGCATTGGGCTGTTGCAGACGTTGCTAACCACCTCTTCAACCACTCCTGCATCTACCAGAGACTGAATGATCGCTACCAGTGCCTTCTCGCCCTCTGGGGATATCCGATATTGTGGGAGTTTCGGGAGCATAGCGTCCTGTCTTACAGTTATATGAATAGGGTCAATCATCATTCGTCCCACATCAGAGTCATTTTTGGCCCACAGGTACGGAGGCAGGGTGTCAAGCAAGGACAGGTCAGCGTCAGTTATGGAGCACATGTGTCGTGAGGGGCAGGATCTGGGCATGCCTGGGTTGTCGTACAGGATGACTCGGATTCCATCTGGGGAACACCTAATGGTAGCTCGAAAATGTTTCAGTAAGTCAATGCCCATAATGGCGTCAGGGGAGTTGGAGGAGAGCAGAAATGTCATGTCAGTGGTGTTGCTTTCTAGGTCAAAGGTGATAGGTACGGACAGGGGGTTAGTGGAGGGCGTCCCATCGAAACCTATCGATGTAATGTGTGAGCCAGACAAGGGTGCCCTTGGAATCAGTCGTTTCGATAACACACTACGTGTCGCCCCAGTGTCTACCAAAAATGGAGACTCTGTACCCAGGACCTTAGCGGTGACATAAGGACCTTGCTGGTCAACACAGAGCTCGACTGGATCCCTCCCTTGCCCCTGGCAGTCCTATGCAAAATCGGGGGCATTCTCACCATCGGATAGTTGATATTGGTTCTGTCGGGGGCGGTCAAATGTGTTCAATCTCCCTGATCTGTCATTGTTGGTGTCGTTTGTGTGCCCTCGTCCTTGTCCTCTGTTTCTCTGACCACCTGCCACATCCCTGGGGTCCCTATTTCTATTCATCTCTAGCAGAACCGGACACTCGGATTTCCAGTGGCCGAATTCTTTGCAGAAGGCGCATTGGTCATTGCTAATGTCTCTACGTCCAGTGTGTGGTGTTGGGGAGTGATCTTTAGGAGGTAGATTTCTGGGGGTGGTCGATTGGTAGTTCCCCCTTTGGTGTTCCCGTCCTACCGCTATACCTTGTATCTGGGCTATCATTACCCTTTCCTTTAAATCTTTCTTCTTTCTCTCGGACGCCCTATCATTCTCATTCTTTTGGTGCTCGTAATACTGAGCCATCTGAAGGATAGCTGCGGGTTTGGAGGCCCCCCAACTACTCTCACTCGTCTGCAGTTTTTGGGAGACCTCTTGTGTTAGGCCCTTTACATAATTTTGTACAAACAGGTGCTGTCCGGTTGCAGTGGTCATGTCTTGGCCACTGTAGTCGGAGAACACTGTCTCGAATCGGGAGAAGTATTCTGACACATCTTCCTGGGGTTTCTGTCGACAGGCCATGACTATCGACCAATCTACCTTTTTCTCTGGGATCAGTGTCTTTAACTTCTGAACTAATTTGTCTGGGAGTTCTAATATGTCCTTTACTGGTTTCCTTCCAGGCTCTCGCTGTCTATCTAGTTTACTGAGTTGGTACCAGGTATGTCCAAACAGATCCGTGTGGTCAGCCTTCCGGATTTGCTTCCACACGACAGCTGGCAGGCATAACCCGAAAAACAAATCAATGTCCGCTAAAGTCATTATTGTCGAACCCAAGGCTGTGCCTAATTCGGTATAGAATGCTGTCGGGTTCTTTCTTAAATCGGGCAGAGTTTGTTTAAAGGTTAGGATATCTTGCCGGTCCCATGGTTGGTAAACCCAATTGTACACAACTCTCCCTTTTGCATCTGCGTGATTAATATCATCGCTTGTTCCCAGACCGCGTGGCGGTATCCAATATGGAGCCGCTTCTCTGATGGGCATCATAGTGTTGGCTACTTCTACTGAGGTCGTTTCTGGGATTGTAACCTTGGTTTCTGGTTTTTGCTCCGTGAGGTGGCGGAAGACCTCAAGCGTCTGCATGAAGAGCTCCGTCGCCTCACATTCAGTCCCATCCCCGACATCAATCTTCCTATACAGTGTGGTCAGTTTAGCGGGGCCCTTACTTTGATACCTATCTTCATATGCGTTCAGGGTGTGGTAGCTGAATCGCAAAATGAAATGCCGTCTGTGGCTATCGGCATGCAAGTTATACATGCTCATTGTGTACTCTTCGCTCTCCCTTCGTTCCACTAGTGTCCTTGCTATTTTGTCAATCCCATCCCGTTCATCTTTGCTCAACCTATTTGATCTGGCTGGTGGGTGCTCGCTAGCCTCGGGGGCATCTGTTGGTGCTGCTAATGTGGCTGGTGCGGAGGCCGTGAGGGCTGGTGCACTAGCGCTAAGGCCGTTCTCTCTCGAACTCAGGGCCTGCAGGTGTTGTTGGCAGGGAGCATATGGAGGGGGCATGTAGATGATTGGGGGACCTAGCAGTAACTCATCGTTCGCCCGCTGTTTGGAGGGCAATTCAGGGTAGAGCGCAGAGGGGGTCCTAACAGGACATTGACCTGTCGACCCTGATTCTTGGTTTTGTGCAGCTTCTTTTCTTTCTTTTATTTCTTCTTCTAGTTGCTTGGCGGCTAGGTGGGCTGCCTTTCGTAATTCTTTCCCTATTTTTGCTTCTTCTCTTTTCTGTCGTTGTTCCGTTTCTTTGCGCCACATGCCAATACTATCGAGCATAGTGGGCGTGGTCTTATTTTTCTGGAGCGCTATTTCCAATGTTTTTATTTTATTTTCATCGAAGGAACCTATCAGTGGCCACTGACTTTCAGGGTTCTTCTTTGTATATTTATGCCATAGCTTAGTATAAGCTATAGCAACTAATCCATGCTTAGTGAACATGTCCTTATTAGGGGTGCCTTCCAGTGGAGCCGGATGGTTCATCTCTAATAAGCGGTCCGGGCTGTACAGGCTACCAATCAGTGGGGAGAAGATAGGCATGACGGGTTACAACGGGGACAAAGGTCTGCACTACCTATCTTATCACGGCGGGCAAAGACTAGACAGAATATTTCTATTCTCCGTTGTTTGCCGGCGGTGAATACCTCAAAAGAACCAATACCGAACAATCAGTGTTCGGTCAATCAAACAATCAGTGGGGAGAATAAGTGGGTACGAAAAGTTTGCGTTACCCACTCTTTCTCTACCTGCAAAGAGAGACCTTGTTCTTCCCTGTTTGCAGACAAAGAATCTCCAGACAATAATCCACGAACGACAGTTCGGGAAAACAGTGGGGGAGGAAGATAGGCACGACGGATTACAATGGGGACAAAAGTCTGCGTTACCTATCCTTCACTGCTTGCAAAGAGAGAGCCTGTTGTTTTCTCCGTTTGCAGACGGTGAATCTCCAGAGGGTTCAACAAAGCGTAATACTAGTATTATCCAAACCAAACAATCATTTCTCAGTTTGTCGTGTCTACACGACCTTACCCGGACCGCATGGACGGTTTCCTGTCTTCTGAATCCAGCGCCCGATCGTCCTCTCTTCTTCGTGATGTTCGTGGCACTCCTGATGGTTCCCAGTCAGGACCGTAGATCACTCAAGAGAGGTCTGTTCGGAACTAGTGAAGGTCGGATGATCGGCTGTCAGACGAGGGTCTATCGGACACGAGCTCTCCCGATCGTTGCAGTCGTTCACTCTGTCGTCGGGACCTCTCCCACTGGATCCACGTGTCGCTGATGGGCGCCACGTTGGGCGCCAATTGTAGAAAAAAAAGGTAGGGCTATGACCTTTTTCAAGATTTGCCCGGCGCTAACCGCCTTTGTACCATTCAAATTACCAAGCAATGAGGCAGGCGCCGGAGACCAGAAGGCAGGAAACAGAAATTTTATTCCGACGGAGCAGAACACATCAGATCAGACAACAAGGTATCGTCTCGAGGTGCTCTCACAGCCTCTCGGAGGCCTGGCCTCTTATACACTGGTTTATGGCATGTGACCTTTCTTTATTACAATCAGAACATTGTGAAGTATGGAAAAAGACATCCCCGTAATCCTCGTGTCAATCCCACCCCACATGCCTCTACAATAAAGATCCTCAACCTGCTGATAAGAGGAAGGGGTCATCGCGCAGCTGAGTGTTCTGCCGATTCTTAGGATGTGTGCGCCTGATCATATCCCGGGGGGTGGGGAGGTCTTGATCAATAGAGGGTCCTTTGAAGAAGAGTGACTTCATAAAATAAGGGGCAGTAAATGATATCTCCCGGCTTAGGCGATGGCCTCGGACCTGTGTGGACAGCTGGACACGGGGGAAGGGGTCGTCAAAGGAGTGGTATTCATGCCGCGTGGACAATCGAGCGCGGAGGGAAGGTTTATCAACAGAGGGGCATTCATGGGAGGAGAGGAGATGCTGGTCAGGCGCAGGCGTGACTCCCAAGGACAGGGTCATGCAGAAGGGTTATGCTCATGAGAGGGAGGGAGGGGGAGCTAGGGTGCGCGGAGGATGCCTGCTGGGTCAGAGGGGCGCGCTGGCGATCGATCGTGGACAGGGAGACCATGATACCTAAAATGGTTGTCGTGCACATTGTACATGGGTGACAAGCTGGCGCAGATGATGTTCAGCTCGTAAACTAAAATTCCGAGGGAAGGTTTATCAACAGAGGGGCATTCATGGGAGGAGAGGAGATGCTGGTCAGGCGCAGGCGTGACTCCCAAGGACAGGGTCATAGAGAAGGGTTATGCTCATGAGAGGGAGGGAGGGGGAGCCAGGGTGCGCGGAGGATGCCTGCTGGGTCAGAGGGGCGCGCTGGCGATCGATCGTGGACAGGGAGCCCATGATACCTAAAATGGTTGTCGTGCACGTTGTACATGGGTGACAAGCTGGCGCAGATGCTGTTCAGCTCGTAAACTAAAATTCCGAGGGAAGGTTTATCAACAGAGGGGCATTCATGGGAGGAGAGGAGATGCTGGTCAGGCGCAGGCGTGACTCCCAAGGACAGGGTCATGCAGAAGGGTTATGCTCATGAGAGGGAGGGAGGGGGAGCCAGAGTGCGCGGAGGATGCCTGCTGGGTCAGAGGGGCGCGCTGGCGATCGATCGTGGACAGGGAGACCATGATACCTAAAATGGTTGTCGTGCACGTTGTACATGGGTGACAAGCTGGCGCAGATGCTGTTCAGCTCGTAAACTAAAATTCCACACACCAATTGCTGTCATGACATCATGAAGAGTTGGCTCCGGGCCTTGTGTAGGGACAGCTGCCCCTCCGTCCTTCTGTGATTGCGGTGAATCGCCTCTTTCTTCTGTTTTAGACAAAGTGAGTTTAGCCAGCTGTTTCTTGGCGTTGGCCTTGGGACACCTTCCCCCTGTCAGCATAGCTGCGTACAACCAGTCGGTCCGTTGGGCAAGGGCAGAGGGCAGCTCCGCAGGGACAGCGTCACCTGGTCAATGGAAGTGACAGAGTCAGCGTGTGGTACATCTGGCGTCGCCGCTCAGATATCCTTGCTCCTAAGAGCTTGCACCCCAATTGAATGACTCCGCTCGTGACAGTGTTTATCAAGACTTTGGAGGCGGCAGCGACGGCCTCCAGCATTTGGCGCCTCTAGTCGTGTCATCAGTGCGTACTAGTCTCTAGTGGAGGGGCTAAGTGTTCCAGCCGCCTCCTCAGCAATAAATGCCAGGCCATGAAATTTCTACTGGCCCCTACCCAGCTCTCAGTGAAGCAGTCTGGCCACAGTCAACAGGAGAGGCCCACTAGTTCATGCCCACTCCTAAATACCGGACAAGCTGCGTCCACGCAGTCGCTACTCCAGCATCACATGAAGGGAATTTCACCCACTGCACCTTTCCAGTCAAGGTACCAGGAGCCTATCGGGCCAACCACCTCTAATCTGGAGCGCCTCACGCAGTTAAAGGCCTCAGCATGCGTGGTGCCTGCTCGCGGTGTGCACCTCAAAAGTCTCCCAGACACAGCAGTGTTGGTCCAGACCATTCTTTAGGCCATGTCCGCAGGGTCCCTTTACATGACAGCCCATCCTTTCTCAGCTCATCCAGGCCCGGCCACAGTGTTATGTATAAGTCCCAGGGTCTGCAACCCTCACTCTCTCCCCCTACCCTCGTGAATTCAGGGTCTCCAATATATTTAGGCAGCCAAGCAGCCCTACTGCATAAGGAGAGTGGGGGGCATCCAGCACTCCCTTGTGACGCCACCAGCAATCTGTAGACACCACCTCACAAAAAACAAAGGCAGCAGGAAATATTACCCACGCCGCTGCACCTGAAGAGTCACTCCCCTCCACAGGCCTCAAAGCGGGACCATCGGTAATCGCGTTGCAGTCGGGTTCGCCTCCGCAAGGTCCCCACAATCTCCCCCTCTCGTGAGCCTCCACTCCTCACCACTACAGCCGCAGTTAATTAGGCTAGTTATCCATGCCTCCAAGCACCACCACTTCAGGTCATTACCGCTCTGCGGGGCCCCCACATGCCGTCACCTCCTGGCCGCCGAGTGCGTCTTGGTGCGGCCCGCTGTGTAGGCCACCAATCCGGGGTCTCCGGCAGTGAAGCACTCGCCAGAACAGCCCATCTCTCACCGCTCTGCCAGGCCGACATTCTTTTCCCCGTGTTCTTTAAAGACGCCGCTTCATGTCCCACACCACCACCGTTCACGTGAGTAGCATCTCTCCCGCATCCACGGAGTCTGCAGGGTGTAATCCTCTTTCCGAGTGGAGGCCACCTCCTACCTCTATTTACCCCTCGGAGCCGCCATTACTGCCGAGCCCAAGTCATCAGAGAGGGCAATTGCACAGAGCGCACGTCGCACCAGGAGCTTGAAAATGCTCAGGGGTAGATTCAGGTAAGAAGCACTTGCTTTGGGATTAACTTCTCCCCTGCGGATGGCACAGGATAAGTCGGATACCTGCAGGGAAGGAAGGAGCCCAATTAGGCAGCGGCCATACCCGACAGCTGCTAGCCACACCCCCCCCTTCATGAAGTTTTTTGAGTGTCTACTCTTGGCTGGTTGCTACATCTACTTTTGATATGGGGAATTATTCTTGGCCCTCAGAAGTTTGGTTTTTAGAAAGCTGTTGGTAAATGGAAACAATCACGATAAATTCATTGTAATGGTGCTTGTAATCTCAAAGAGTAAGAGACAAATGTAATGCAACACAGGATGTTACATACAATCAGGGAGCAGGTATCACTCCCAAATTAGAATGTAACTCCCAAACCAGGAGCACTTATGAATAACAACATATAATTCTGTCATCTAGGAAAAGTATATTATGGGTCACCCACATCAAGGAGTGGTTGGATAAAAACGTTTACATGTGGCAAATGTCTGCAGTGTATGTCGCCTGGAAAAAATTTAAATGAGCAAAACTCCATTTCAAAACATAGCCACTGTTGTAGCAGAATTTATGAAGGCATATTAGCCCACCTTATTAACCTAATAAATTACGGCCTGATTAGAATGTCGGGGGGACCGCCACCGACAGTGGTGGTCCCACCGATATCCAGCTGAGTGGTCTGTCGGACCATCGTTCGGATTGTAGTCCCTACAATTGGGCGATGTCTGCTCAGGCACCGCAGTGGGAATTATGATGTCCCTTTCTGACAGCCTTTCCATGGCGGCCCGACTGCCATAGAAAGGCTGTCGAAAAGTGACTTTGGGGGCTCCTAGAAGGGCCTCCGCCCTGCCTGTTCCTCCACTTTGAGGCAGTGCCCACCTAACACCCATGGCCCATTTGCCAGGCACCTGGCACGTGGTGCAGGGATGTTTGTAAACATGCCTTTTGCCATTGGGGCTTGTGTTGCAGCCCTTTTCCGGGCTAACGCACAAGCCTCAATGGCAAAAGGCATGTTTCCGACCACCTACACGGTGGTCGGATCGTAATTTGAAGGGTGGGACCGCAGACTACCTATCGGCTGGTCCCGTTCCCGCAACAATGGTGGTCGGATGCTTGGCCGCCTGCTGTCGTAATCAGCCCCTTGGTGTTGATACGTTACTACCAATTAAACTGTACACATAAGCAAATAGAACTACAAGCCAAAAAGTCTCAAAGGTACACCCATCCAGCCTATAAGTAAGTCAAACACCACACAAAGGCCACTGAAAGGAAGTGTAATAAAATTACACAAAACAATGGAATAAGTGAACCACCCTGCAGTGCAACTGAAAGAAAGAAGTGGGGTAATGGGGTATGTAATATCAGTAGCACATAACCAATGTCACAACAAAAGCACCTCATCTACACAAGGCAAAGCAACAACACACAAATATTGAATCAGCGAACATGTTCCCAAACTAGAAATTAAGATACCGTAATAAATGAAATTGATAGTATGATATGCAATAGAAAACAGGTAGACGTCCCTTTAAAATATCAAATAAATGGTAGCATCCACAAACATCAAAACACTGTACACTGCATAAATTAAATATATTAGTGCTTGCAAAAATCCATGTACACCAACACATGGAAGCACTCTATTCAAAACCACTAGGGGATCACCTATTGGACAAAAACTGTTCCGTACCCCACACCAGCTGCAGTGGTTCAACCTCGTGACTAATCACTCACAGGTAAGTACCATTTGTAACCCACCCATGTGTAAAATGGGTTATCCACAATGATGATTTCAGGGTTTGTAGCACATTATCTGAATCAGAGGAATAACTGAAGACAGGATATCCAGAAAAAGGAACACATTCATTGGAATCGCTGAGAAGAGTTGATGCATGATAACAGAGTAGGAACAGGAGCTGATCGTCCCTACAGTCAATGCTCATGCCATCCTCATCCATATCAAGGTACCCACTCCACTGTATTACCTGGCCACTGAATCATTCCGGAGTCCCAGCAGCATTACAGCAGAAATCTTTCTGCCCACCCAATCCAGGCCCTTGCACCAGCTATTACAATGCATCCGCAACCACTTGCAGCAGTACATGACCATACAGTAGTCACAGTATGACCCACATTTTATGCCAATTTTTTCATAGGTGCCTGGATTCATTGCTTAGATTAATTGACTGCATGCATTTCACTACAGTCACCACACAAAACCCTCCCCTAAATTGCAGCCAACAAAACTGGCCCTCCATCAGTGTGCAAGGTGTATTTAATGTCAGGGGCCCCCTCACACATATGAATGAACATTGTACTAGTTTGCCATGACAAATTTACTAACCATCAGTTGGCAGTTGCAGCTCAATTGGTAGAGTCACTGAAGGCCAGAACATATTTGGCCAGATGGTGACCAAAATCCGCGCATTACTGTAAATACAATACACTTTGCTTTGTAAATTATGACAGGTTTTACGTGCCAAATGTAACAACGAGCTGGGTCTTCATGGCACCAGGTAAGTACTGGGTGTGGTAAATACCACACAACTGGGAATTCTGATCCCAGTACAAGGAGGGGCATGATTGGGTCAGAAATCCTTGACCCGCTCATAATCAGGACCGGAGTGTACAATTTAAAGTCTGACACACTGCTGTTAAAAAGAGCACTTACACCCCGGCTTTTGTTAATGTACGATTAGTGAGACACAGCTTTAACTATGCTTTTGATTCGATGAATGCCAGAGTGGGTACTCAGTGGTGAATTGTAAGACTAAACAACTAGTTACTAATAAAAGTAATATTAAGTTGATTGCATTAAGTTTGAGATGTTTATTTTCATGCAAGGTGAATTGTAATATTTGTACTTTTTATTATTTGACCATATAGCTTTCCAGAAAGTAAATCTAATTTAATGCAGTCAGCCTGTGCAATTTTTCGATTTAAGTTCAAATTTGGTTGACAACTTTACCCTTTAACACTGATTTATGAAGTTAATGTTGTTTCTTCAATAGGAATTGGCGATGAAACACATGACAATAATAAGTAGGTAATGTAGCTGTTGAAAACAAATTTAAGATTTAGTCAATTTTACCTATGTACCAGACTTCAAATGGAAATGATTTCCATCAATAGCGTGCTCTGGGCTTTTGTGACTGGGGTTTTTCTGACTGCAACTCTGGACAAATGGTAATTCCACATGTTTCCTTGACTCATTGAACAATAAATTACCATTTCTGGTCCAAAGCAGCACTTAATTTGACTGTGTGTTTCCCAGTACTGAGCACTGTCACTTCTTTCACATTGCCATATCAATTAGTGCGTGCATTTGAAAGTCTCGGGGCAACCGACAACAATACATGAAAGCCTAGACTGTTGGTCCTGATTCAGTAAACACAATAAGTCCCTTCCTGGAGGCTCGGTGGAGTCATGTCATGTGAAAGTGACACAATCAGGGCACTCCCACAAAGAAGCACAGATAGCGAAGGTGAACCTTAATCTCTCTCAATTGAACACATTGGTGTACGTGTGGTGATGTACAAACTCACATTAGACTCCTGAAAGATTGAAAGATTGAATTTTATTGTAGCTACACATATGAGCTGCTAGTGGCACTCAAGTGAAGCCCCCAACTGACACCGTTTGAAGAAACATTCCACATGGCCCCCTGGACAACAATCACAGGATTCCATTAAGCAAGTTTATAGATCACGCAGTAAAAAGTACCACGGTGATATACCTTCAACAAATTTGGAATAATACTAAAGAAATAAAAATCACCCCTACCATTACTATGTAAAAAAATACAATAACTTGGAATAGTTACCTTCATTAACCTCTAAATCTATGAGGTAATTTCCTCAGCCTCCTGCTGCGTTTCACTGATGTTCATGAATCACACTCATTAGTCTTCACAGTTCCATCTTCACATCCACCAGACACTGATAGCTTTATGTAGGTCGACACAGTCCTAACATTGCCCCATCAACAATGATTTTGTTCTGACTTCCTTCTTTCCACCACTGTCCATCCTCCACTGTGTGACTGTTGCCTTGTAATTGCATGACCTTGACCGGTGGACCAAACTTAGTTACACCTTTGCTTTATATGCATGGACTTACTCTCCAGAACGATCTCACCAACATTGAGCATTAGTTTTTTTTTACTCTTTTCCTTTCATCATAATACTTTTCCTATCTCATTTGTGCACTCTCAGCCTGCAGTCTGACACTGTCTATAATCCATTTTTTTTAAATTTTCTTTGGCCTATTTGTTCATTCATTCTGGACAAAAATAGGAAGTAGTTTTCTGTCCATGCAGTAACTCAAAATGCAAAACCAAAATGCAAAACCACAGAAGTAGAGTGTGAGGTGGTGTGATAAAACCAATAAGAATCGATTTGACAACACTCACTACAACACACCCATAAGCAATTGCCCATTGGATACACTCTCCCAAAACTTTGTTCATCCTTTGACCAAAGCATTGGTTTAAGGATGATATAAGGAGCTTCTGAGGGGCTTAATTCCACTTGTTTGCAAGATCAATTTCACTTTGCTGGACATAAACACCATTGACCGATACCAATGTAACTGGAAACCCTTCTTTGAGAAACACTCTCTTCAAAAAATCTACAACCATCTTAAATGTAACCTCACTCACAAACTTAATCTCTGGTCATTTTTGTGTAATGATCCATCATGACTAGGGCAAAATGAGAATTACTTGCTGGAAAATTAAATGGCAAAACAAACAAACAGAGGGAGGATAGTGGTTTCTAATGAATAGAATCTACCTCCGGTCAGACTGTATATAAACAATGAGATTCTATCCTGTTTATGTTATTTTTAAATTTTGTGTGGTCAGTGAAAAAGCTGTTCCTTAAAGTAGTAAGGGAGAAGCACTATGTGTTTTTAAAATATCCCTCACACACTATGAATCCCATAGCGTCATGCATCATCATAGGGGTTTTCCCGTCCATCTACGGGGCGGGGCGTGCTACGACCTACGACTACGCAGGAGCACTTGTTTTTATGTGAGAAGACTATGTGTGTGTTGGATTGTGAGAGTGGTAGGGAAAGTGCAAAATTACAAAAAAAGGTTTAAACATTTCCTGGCTAGTGGAAAAAGTACATTTTATTCAGTTCCCTAGCTGGAAACCTTAAAAATGGGGAGAGAAGTAAGTAGGGGGTAAATCTTACTCCCTACTTGGTCGACATGTTTCGAAGGCAGTCCCCACTGCTCTTCTCATCAGGACCTAAAGATGATCTCTACTACACTCTGCGATATTGATATGGATATATAGTAAGCCTATTATCCCACTTGTTTGCAAGAACAATTTCACTTCTCTAGACATAAACACCATTGACCAATACCAATGTAACTGGAAACCCTTCTTTGAGAAACACCTTCTTCAAAAATCTACAACCATCTTAAATGTAACCTCACTCACAAACTTAATCTCTGGTCATTTTTGTTTAAAGATCAATCATGACTAGGGCAAAATGAGAATTACTCGCAGGAAAATTAAATGGACCTACAATGTCTATACCTACTTTTTCAGACAGAGCAGTCGGTAACTCAGTGGGACACAATGGTGGAGTCCTAGTCTTCATGTACTCATCACATCTTGAAAAAATAACACATTTCTTTACAACTTGATCAATCTCACTATCCATGGAGGGCCACCAAAAAGACAACCTTACTCACTTCTGAGACATAGTGGAACTCAAGAGAACATCATAGGTTTGAATAATCCTTAGTGAAATAGGAGGTACAAATATGTGAGCCCTCAATAGCAACCCATCCTCAACTGACAAATCTTCTGCTATTTCGACAATGGTTTCCAAATCAAACTTCAATTTCTCTCTTTTGGTCAGCCCGACTCACAACACATATGGTTGCATTCTCTTTAACAGCTTTGTGCCAGTCATCCTCTATAAAGGCACTCTTCTCAGTAATAATACAGTCCTCCACATCTTCCTCACAACTGAGATCCTTCTTCTCATCAACATATTCTGAAAACCGAGAAAGCTAATCTTCACCAAAATGTTTTCATCCTGGACTATATTCTAGGCCAAAATCAAATTGCAATTGTTTAGCCGAGAGTCTCGCTATATGTGGCAAACATCTTCGAACATTCTTTCCACCCAGGATGCAAACCAACGGTTTGCAATCTGTTTGAATCACAAAGTGCTTACTCCACAAATGGTTTCAAAATTTCATGACTGCCCACCAGCAAGCTAAGAGTTCCTTTTCAATAACTAGATTTTGTTTCTCAGCACCAGTCAACATACAGGACGAATAACCAACAGAATGAACTTACCCCTCCTTCACTTTTTTTTTCTTTTAGAGTTTTTTATATAGCGCAAACTATACCCAAGACATTGTGTATCAGATCGCTTTACATGAACACCAGTTTCTTTACATGAGGTCACAGTCATTAGGTCTCGCCTATGCAGCGCGCATGCGCTGCTTAGGAGAGAGACCTTTAGCCATTGGCACAGCTTTGCGGCAAAAACGTGCACGCGTTGCATTGCTTGCAATGGCAACCCGTGCACGTCTGGCGATTCCCTTGCGGGAGAGCGCAGCTCCATATGGTGGTGCCATATGGTCGCAATCATCGTGCCTTGCTGCACGCTCCCGCAAGGGAATGGCGCAGGTCCCCTCCCCCTGCTTTTAGGACTTGTGTCCTGCACTTATCGTCGGAAGCCCTATCACTGGTGGAAGTCCAGTTGAACAGCAGAAATGGGCTCTGTTCTATCCGTTAGCTGGTAGCGGGGTTATAAAACATATTTTCAACTGTTGGAGAGAGAATTCCATCTCCCAGTTGAAACTGGTGTTTGGTGTTCAGACAGCTCGGGTTTTCGGTTCCATGAAGTAGTTTTATCGAGTCTAATGGAGTTTACCTTTTTTTTGCTGCATACATTGTGTTATAATGTCTAAAACCACACATGCCATAACAAGCCTCAATAAAGCACGTTCGGCAGCTGGGAGGTAGGAGCCTCAAATACTGACTCACATGTGTGGCTTGACACCATGTGTCCTTGTATATAAGAAGGATGCAGCAGTGCAGACAGGGGGCCGCCGCTGCTGTGGTATGTTATTGCGTCAACAGCGGCTCTGGTCTCATCCATCACGTTGGTGAGATTTACCCGAGGGCCCGTACTCGTACTGTTATCTCAGTGCCGGGCCCCTGACAGCCCGCTCTCACACCTCAGCACCCCCAGCATGCCGCCTCCTTCAAATTCCAGGCATGAATCAGTTGTTTCCCTTCACACTGGTGTCCTTCCCCGCGGCCCAATGAGGTACTTATGTGGCTGTGTGCCCCTCCATTTCAAGAAACTCCTTACGTGGCTTCAGATCGAATTCTTCAACCTTACCACCTTGTTTCATCCACAGCCAGGGACATCTTAAGGATGTGTTTGGCCCTAGCCAACACATTATTTGGTTCCCCCTGTTTGGAGAAACTTTGAATTTATTACCCCGTTTTGGCTCATTTTAGCCCTTGTGATGCCAACCAATATTTAATTACATGTTAAACCTTCAGAAGCCCTAATATATATGAATGTTGGCAGCCTGCAATTGGCTGACTCCATTGTATCAATGTTTTCCACTATATCTTGTGCTTGATTGAGTTTATGCGGGCAGACTACCTGCACCTGTACACCCACCGTGTTTTTATCGTAAAATGGAAAAATAAAGCTTTTACAAAAAAATCCATTCAAAAGCTCAAGTCTGGTGCCCACCAGTCCAGAAGTAGCAAATAAAGCTTGAAAAAGCATTTATAAAGCCAGTCCTTTTTGAGTTTCAATTTGGATTACTTTTACTTGCAACAACATTTTACGTGGAATTCAGTGTCTAACCTGCGTGCTACTCTCATTTTAGGAAAAGCACACTATGGGTTACTTCTTAAAGCTTTAGTGGACTAGTGTGTAGCGTTAAAATATGAGGTGTGCACAAAACACTAGAAATTGTAGCTTTAATTGCTGAATATTTCTAATCACAAATCTCAAATTGCATTCTTGCTGCAACAGTTACAATCAAAGCTCTGCTATGTGGGGTTTTCCGTTCATTAAAATCGAATAAGGTTCTCCAATTGTATCTTTCCCAGCCGTGTACATTTTCTCCTCTTTATTTGTGTGCACTTCTGACACTCGTTCCTTGTGACGCTGCTGAGTAAGAGAAATGGAACAGAGCAGAATATAAGAGATGTACGGGGACATAAGGAAAACAGCATAGGGAGAGAAGTGGCGTAGAACCAGAGGGGGTAGAGATAGAGATGATGTAGAAGGATATATAAGCCTGGGTAGGAGTAAACTACACAAGCATTGGCATAGCCAATAGGCCTCGCTCTGGGGACCTTATAAGTATTTAGTTATTCAGCACAATATCCTTGGTGCAACAACATCAACTATTGCATGGATAAACACTTATAAGGTCCCAAAGGCGAGACCTATTGGCTATGCCAATGCTTGTTTTTGTTAGGCATGGGGAGATTAAGTGATTTGTCCAGAATCACAGGATGTTGAGCGTTGTTGCCAAGACTCAAACCCGGCTCCCCAGCTTCGGGGTCGACCGCTTAGCCGTAAGCCTACATCCTTTGCTCCCAATCCAACATACTGCCATCCACTGTCATGACAAACTGCAAATGAGAGTCATGCTGTTTTAATACCTTAGGGAAATCAATTGCTCCTTTGTCCATTCAAAAACCTGTTGACATTCTGTATTCCACTCAAATGCTAAACCCCTCATTAACATACAAGATAAAGGCCTCAAATGCAATGCATAATCCTTTATGAATTGTGAGTAAAACTCACACATGCCAACAAAATATTTCAACCCTGTTTTATCTACAAGAGGTTTAGCCTGTGTGATACTTTTGACCAAACAGTGTTTCGGTTCAGTTCCTTGGCTTGACACAAAATGACCTCAATAATCAAGTTTGTCAGTCAAGAACACACTTTCAACACATCATGCGTTTCTCTATCTGGTGTATAAATTAACATACCATCCTGGAAAATTGATAGCATCAGAATCCCCTTGAGCATATTCCACATCACTCTTTGGAATACCAATGCTGCTGAAGCAAATCCAAAGGCATTTGTGACTATTGGTATATATTCAAAATGGGGACGCAAAAGCAGTAAGATGTTTTGATCCTAGTTCCAGTTCAATTTGGTGGTACACTGAAGACAAATCCAATTTTTAAAGCCATTTTTCCTTATTTAACCCAGCCAATAACTCACTAATGTTTAGTAAAGGATTACATTTGACCCAAATTACCCTGTTAAGGCAGCAGAAATCAATGCATACCCTTAATTTTCTGTTGTGTTTACAGGCCACAGCCGCAGTAAGGAGTCAATTGGTTCAATTATTCCTCTGTTATACAATGATTCCAATTCTTTCTCAAGCTCTCGCCATATGATAAAAGGAACATTCCTCAATTGCTGTTTAATGGGTCGGGCTTTTTCCTTAACTTTAATCTTATACCTGAAATGTTTGTTCTTTCCTAATTCTACAGAAAATACATGAGGATATTTGTTCATAATCATCTCTAACTCTTCATAGTCCTTTACTGCCAGTACTTGCTCCTTTGTAACCGGTCTGTGGACCATGCTGAGCAAACCTTGGTGGAACCATTCCATGATGATTAGCCCCTTGTAGGCCACATAAACCTTTATGGCTATCCTTCTACCCTTAAATTCCCCACATTTCTTCAATATATCCACTCAAATCAATTCTATGTATTTCATAAGATACAGCAGTATGATCAGGAGATAACAATGGTCTTGTTGACTACAATATGTCAAACAATTCTTGGGTTATCATGGTAATACATGCCCTAGAGTCCACCAATAAGTTCAACATTTTGTCATCCACTTTTACATCCACTTAAGGATCATCACAAGAATTAGGTCCTCCTACTTTGACATCATCACATTTCACCACCAGGTCCATATTCCTTAAGTCCCTCTCAATACTTTCTTCCTCTTCTTGTGGAATATCATCAGTGACTCACCTGACAGCAGGAGAAAAACTTGACTTGTATTCCTGACAAACTTCGTCAAAATGGCCTTGCTTATTACAGAGTCTACAGTTAACATTCTCAGCAGGCCATTGCTTCCCAACTTTGGTGTGCATTCAGTATACACAGCGGAAAAACATATTCTGTTAAGAAACAAATGGCTTAGGTTAGTCTACAGTTTTCTCCTCTATCGAGTATCTCCCTGAACAGCTTCTTACAATAGAAATGAAATCAGAATGTTTATAGTACAACTCTTTAGTAGATAATTGATTGAGAAGTCTCTATACTCTTAGCCGTTTTAATTGCTACTTTCAATGACGGATTACCCATGGGTTATAAATGCCTTCTGTGAATACCAAAAGTAGTAGGACAGACTTAAGAAAGACTTAAGACAGACTTAAGACAAACTTAGGACAGACTTTAGACAGACTTAAGACAAACTTAAGACAAACTTAAGACAGACTTAAGACAAACTTAGGACAGACTTAAGACAGACTTAAGACAGACTTAAGACAAACTTAGGACAGATTTAAGACAGACGTAGGCAGACTTAAGGCAGACTTAAGACAAAATCCTAACTTTACTACTACTAAATGCCTTCTGTGAATACCAAAAGTAGTACGCTTAGGATTTTGTCTTAAGTTAGTTCTGTGAATCGGGCCCTACATTATGATAATTCAAATTTTCCAATAGTTAGTAAACCTAGAATTAGCACCCTGTGCAGTGTCAAAACTATGAAAAATAATGTTTACCCATCATAAGCTTCACTAATGGAGGTAAACAAGATAGTAGAAATCTATCAGTAATACACCACGTAGGACTATTCAGTTACCAAGAAAATTGCCCTTAGTCATGACACTACTCTGAACTCGGTTGACTCTCGAAAACCCATACAAGTAATATACGTGCACTAGTTGTCAAATAGTATGCCCATCATTGTTGTGTACTAATTCCACAAAATGTTTTGAAAGAGCTCTAAACTCCACTGGAATTGTTGCTGCTCGTTCTGCAATCTGCAGCCTTTTACACCACCACTGCGATGAAAATCCCTCAGTGCGAAATCCGCAGCTTCCATATCCAAACGCTTCTCCACACAATGCAGTGTGCTCATGGCACACAAGCCTCCAAATCCGGCACTCAGCTTCCATATGGTTGTGCATTCCAACAAACTTTTGTATGGCTGTGTGTTCCACACCTCGCGTCAAACAAGCCTCCAATCTGGCACTCGACTTACATATGGCTGGGCTTTCCAGCGAGCTTCCGTATGGCTGCTCATTCCACACCTCCCTCTCAAACACGAAAAAAGGAAGTTACTGCAACCAGGGAAAGAATGTTGATGTTGCTCCTCCCTCAATGCTGCTGCACACAATCAGCATACACGGTAACGGATAATTGTACCCTGGCTTCCACTGCAGCTTGTCAACCTGTGCGCCTGTAGTTGCTGTGGTGATTCTCTGTAACACCACTCCACTATTCTTCAAGATATTGCCTGTCTGCCAACCAGAATGGTAGGTCCTCATGGGCTCGTGTCAGCAGCTTGCTTGTTGCCAATCTTATGTGGTGATGTATAAACTCATATGAGACTCCTGAATCATTGAAAGAGTGAGTTTATTGTAGCTACAAATACGAGCTGCTGGTGGCACACAGGTGAAGCCCCAACTGACACCCATTTAAAGAAGCATTCCACATGGAACTCAGGACAACAATCACAGGATTCTATCTAAACAAGCACATAGATACCACAGTACAGATCACAGTCCATAAGTTCAATAAGACTAAGCTGACTCAGCGGGGGAACACCTTGTGCAGGTTGGCCCCTAAACATGAGGAGCATGGTATTTCATTGTTTACTTCATCCTGCAGACCAGTATAACCTGCTCCAGCCAGGGTAGGGTCCACCATTTCTCATCATTCTGAGATACATCTGCCCCAACCTGGGTGGCCACAGAGGCTCACCAATGTGTTGATGTGATTTGTAGTCAACTCCAATCACTTTACATTTTCAGAAGTACAGTCCATGTGAAGTCCTGTGGCCTGCAGCTGCATATAGTACCAAGGCATAGTGCACCAGTGAAATCCATGGACAATCAAAGTGTGATATGTCCACGAGCCCAGGTGTCACAATACTCAGCACTGTGGACGTGATATTAATTACAGCAAGAAGAACATTGTTAGCAAGTCTCCTACGATACAATGGGGTTCACAGGTGGAGCTGTTTAGGGGGATCTCCAGTCCAGTGTAACTGAGTGGCAGGTAGTGAAATGAGACCTGCATGGCTTAAAGTCATGCAGGACAAGCATTAATTGTTTAAGGGAGGGGTGTGGACATTTGAGAGGCACAGACGCTGATGGTGGTATTGGGCTTTGAAACAAATAGGCTAAGGGGCTGGTGGGGCCTTTAGACCCGGGGTCCTGAGCGAGAAAGAAGCCTTGGGTGGAATGGGGCATAGAACCCTTGGGGACCAGACTGAACACTGAGAATATGAAGGTGTCTCTGAATCTGCTGCTGTGGTGGCCGCCTCTGGGCACAAGTTCACAAAGAATCAGGGAAGCCTGAAGCTCTGAGATCAAGAAGAATTGAAGGTGTAATGGGGCCATAGGGTTCTCAGGATCTTTGAAAGTGCAAACTTTGACAGTGGTGGAGGAAGGTAAGTGAGTATGTGGGGGTAGAATTTTAGCTAGAAATGTGTGAGGATGTGGGTGTACTATATGATATGGCAAGGGGACTTATCATGGGATACACTTGCAAATAATGCTCTGGGTCCAGCCAGTTTCATTTACTTACCATTAGCTCAACACTGGGTATCTCTGGCTGCGAGCAGTAAGGCTTTTACAAATGAACTTAGTGTAAAGCATTTAACAGCACCAAACAACAAAATAAGAAAGTCACACAACAAGAAAGAGACACAATAATTTATTTTAAAAAATAGAGTTTATTTTAGGGGAACTGAGGGGGAGATGCATCAAAATACCTATTTGCGATCCTCAAATAGTGATTTTTTGAGAATCGCTATTGAGAAAATGGTATGTATATAAAAAATCGCAAATTTTTTGCGATTTCTTAATTTTCCTTATTTGCGAATAACAAATTGCGAATGCGCAATTGAGGAATAATTTCCCATTCATTTCTATGGGCCAGCAGGCCCATAGGAATAAATAGGAAATTATTCTCAATTTGCAATTCTCAATTTGCGAATCACAAATTCAGAATAATTTCAAGGGTGCAAGGGTGTCATAAGGACACCCTGATGCACCCCTGAAATTTACATGTGTGCACAGATGGCGCACATACATGCCCTAAGGGCATCAGTCGACTAAACCTTGCAGTCACTGCTGTACGTTGGGAATCAACTTTTCCCTGATTCAGGAGCCACAGGCACATTCCAGACTTTGCTATCCCATAGTGCAGGAGATACAGTCCTTATGACGGTGCAGCCTCTCTTTGTGCTGTTTTAAGGGCAGCAGGCAGTCCTTATTCAGTCCTCTCTCTATGCTTCCAGTGTGATTTGAAGGGCAGGGTGCTGGGGGTTACATATTTATCCAAGAAAGTGGACCACACAGTCACTAGTTAATGGGCTACTGGGTCCCCTCCTTCCTTGTAATGTTTTTCTGCAACGTGTAGCATCTAGCTATCCCAGAGTGCCCCACTCTAGTCCTTTTCAAAATGGCACAACACTTACTTGGTCACCGGAAGCACAGTAGAACACCCTGGAGGTGTGGCTACTAGTGGACTACACAACCATGGGAAACCCAGTTTGGGGACAGGTTTTCCCTCCCTGGCTCTGTCGTCTATTTGTTTGCAGTAACAAAAGGGCATCCTGCTCAGGGATGTTGTTGCTTCCACTTTGAATCTCACCTTTTGGGCTAATAACTCAAGTAGCCATCATTGGATAGGAGGTCACACCTCGCTCTGTGGTAACTGCCTTTGTTCCTGGGACTGGGATCCATTCACATGTTTCCCCAGGTGGGCAGAAAGCTATCTGTGTGCCATGGCCTTTGTGGGGTTGCTGGACTAGATGGAGGGCAGAGTGGCTACTTTCTAAAAGTTGCTTACTTTATTAGTGACATTAAATTCGGCCCATGCATCTTTTTAGTGCCATGATTAATTTGATACCTTTCTTCACCCATTAGATCAAGTCCCATTCAGGGAGCCCCATTTAGACATTAGCCAGACTGGTTTGTTTGCCAATGGGGCTAATAACCTTTCCACAGCCAAATGACAATTTGCAAGTGTTGCTGTTAAGACATACGCAAAATGTATGTAATTCTTAATAATGTATATCTCCTGCCAACGGGCCCATGGGCCTTCCTTAGAGGAGAGTTAAATAAATCATTAACGGAAGTGGGGGCTTTGCCATTAGTTGTAATGGCAAAGTCGAACAAGCAGTGTAAACACTGCCCTTTCAGCCTGAGTGGCTGGGGTTCATTTTGCCATTTGTCTCACTCAGGGTGGCACAAAGTGTTGCAGCCCCGGGTGGACACTTTGCATTACATGCTCTGGGAACCATATCCTAGGGACTTATATGTACATCAGCACTTGCCAATTGGGTGTATCCAATTCAACATATCTTTTATACAGGGTTAGAACACTGGCAGTGAGTTAAGGTTTGTAGGCCTTTGTGCACTCTCAAAGTCAAGAAAACAACAGCTTCAGTCCAATAATGTAGGGGTAAACATACAAAAAGAGGCATTTCCTTACAAAATGATACACAAACTGAAGCACCAGCCTGCTCTTACTTTCCTTCTACCTTGAGTTGTTCAGCATCAAGCTATAGAGCAGACAACAGCACTCCATAGTGGCTGAGAAAGGATACAGACTTGCCAATAAAAAATTCTGTAATAGGACTTAGGTAGATTCAGGGATATGTTAGGCCTAGGCAGTACCTCCGAAAGACGGGTAGTGCCGGGGAAGACTTTGTCACATCAGCTAGCGCCAAAAGCAGTGAGCTGCACAAATACTGCCAATGACCATTGCCATTGATGGGACTGGTCGCCCTCCTTGTGTAGAGGACCCAAGTAAGAAAACCTTTAAACTCTAGCACTTTAGTGTTTTGAAAATTGTGCCCTGCTCCTAAATATGTATTGTCTTTTCTTTATGTGAACGGCACTATATATGATGGCGGGTGTTATGATATTTGGAAAGTCACAATTATATTGACTATGGACTCTGCACTAAATTAAGGAAACTGTTGAACACAGTAAATATGATATTTATACTGACACCTATCTGATGGAGCACAATTTTTGAGAGTTTTTCCCTTTATAACCTAGTTGTGTCAGGCAGTTTGCATTAATCCCTCTCCTACACATCTTCAGTAAGATGTTGTTGTGCTCTTATATCTGAGTGGGTTAGGCATTCTACTTTAACAAGCCTCACCAGTCGCCGGGCTGCCAAATCCAATAAAAATGAGGAACTGCTATTTAGAAAGTTGGATGTTGTGTAAGCATTGACTGCTGTATGGATAAAAGCCACTAGATGGGTCTATATGCAGGGAGGATTTTTCACGTCTAATAGATAGGTTTAGGTGGCTAGAAGTCCTAGCGGAATATTTAACTTGTTCCGTTTTTTAAGAACAGTTCTTCACTTAGGCAAGATCACAACAGTAAAATCTTTAGATGTCACAGCAAGAATCTGATAGCCCACCTTTCTAAACTTGAATCATCAAAGGGAACAGTATAATCACCGAAATAGAAGTGGGCTTTAGAAAGAGAGGGGTGGAGTGAAGCAATGCCCTCAGAAGGAATACACTATTAATAATTAGGGCTTACTCTTCATGGCATTTCTGGACCTCGAAGCTGCACTTGACATTATATCCAGATGAAATGTGTGACATCTATTATTAGATCAAGGAATTGATAGTCCTTTGGTAATCTATATTTCCCTAATATACTATAATAATTGGGTAGTCGTTATGGTTGATGGCAATGATGGCCTTACAAATACATATTTCGTTTCCATGATGGGTAAGAACGGACATATCCCACCATAACTGAGGTTAACCTATGGTTAAATGAAACATGGGAGAATTAAGTCGATGGCTAATGACGTTACAAAAATGCTTGGTCTTAAAACCTGCTTTTTCTACACAGTGTACCCTTTTTATTGCAAGACCAGTATAAATGGGCTGCAGGATCAATTTCATACATTTTACAGTTTTCATGTAGATTGATTCTATCACTGTATAAAGAGGTCTAACAGGAATCTGAGTGGAAGAGTAGAACTGTGACTTAGATACAGCCATAGTATGTAGAATGGTGGATGTAAAGGTCGATAGGCAGTTTTCCCTGGGATAAGAAGTATGCTGCCACTCTGGAAGGTCCTAGGCTGTCTCAAAAAGAAAGGAGATGGCATGTATCAGTTCTAGGGAATCAAACACTTGTAACTTTCAAAGCGCCAATGTCTACCACACTCGCCCCCACAGTAGCTGAGACTCCCGTAGGACACAGCCTTTGCCCGGCCTGCTGCTAGCAAGCTTGGAGAGGTGGTCCTGTACCCAAAAAATTATTGCTGCCACCTCCGCTTCGCTTACGATGGGATGTGCCCTCACCCCTGCCCTTCTGTGCTGCCAACTTGGGGTGCCGGTAGCGCCCATGTTGCATGCTCCGCCATAGATACAGTAGAGAGAGTAGGAGACTTGAGAAGGAAGGAAGGAACTAAGGAAGCAGTGGGACTGGAGTGCAAAACAGGAGGAGGACAGAAAGGATAGGCCAGGAAAACATTAATGTACAAAAAAGTTGAAAATAAACGCAAGGACAATGACACAATAACAAACTAAGGGGGTTATTATGATCGCGGACCGACTTGAGTACGTCCGCGACCATAGAGGAGGAGGGAACCTCCGCATTGCCTGCGGAGTTCCCTCCTGTGCAATTAGGATGTGACCGCCACCCTGGCGGTCACATCCTCTATTTTTAACATTACGGCGGGTGCTGCTTCAAGCGGACATGCCGTCGTGCAAAGGCATTGAAATTCAGACATCCTAATATGGCTGGCGGTGTCTGAGAGACACCACCACCATATTAGGCCTTTTCCGCCGTGGTTATAAGCCAACCGCGGCGGAAAAGCAGCAGACCTAAACCAGGACCCACCGGCCATCCTAATATGGTGGTGGGTCTTTGGTGGGTCCGCAGAGGATTTTCCGCATCCGCTGGGCCGGCGGTGGCTTCCGCCGGCCCGGAGGATGCGGAAAATCCTCCATCATAATGTGCCCCTTAGTTAAAAATGTTGGGATGGAGGAATATGAAAGAGCAGATGGGTTTGGATGGATTGAGATAGAAAAGACAGAAGCAAGCAAAAGACAAAGGCTGCACCAATACGCACCAAATGGTGTCGTTCCTACTTACTTTTCATGGTATTATGCACTACTGCCTGAAAAATCAGCACGAATATGCAGACAAGCATTATTCCGCCCGTAAACGAAGTTCCAAGGAATCCTGCAGTTTTTTTGTAACTGCCCAGAATCTTCGAATTTCTCCGAGACCTAAATATTACCCAGTGGTGGTCACCACTAAATAGTTATAGTTAGGACCTGGTTCCCATAGGAAAAGCATTTTTTGGTTTGCTAATAATTTTGGCACTGTTTGACGAATCTTCATGAAACATTCCACAAAATAAATGGATCTTAACATCAGCACGTACCTCTAATGTTTCAGGGTGATCCGTCAAGTGGAGGGGCTGAGAAAAAAGGGGGGTTCCAAGATGCATTTTCTCCACTCCGTTTCCCAAAGTGAAATTGAACAGAGATAAAAGCAAAAACAGCTGAAGGGAATTACAACAAATTTGTCAGAAAGCGTTTTTTTTGTGATTTGGTGTAAATACATTCATTAGTTTTTGAAAAATTCACTATCAAAATGTATGCTTATATCATGCTGCACAGGATATGCAGAGCTAACAGATCCTAAGATAAGATCTGATTGGCTGCCAATACATAAACAAAGGTGGGGAGCCAGCAATTTTAAGACTCGCGGACTCAGTCCCCGGTCCTAAAAAAGAATCACCAAAACATGTAAAAGACAATTTAGGGCTAACCTGATCACTAGGTGTGGTGGCCAGGGCCAAAAACATTATTTATTTTTATCAGCAGAGGATACACAAATCCATAATGCTGTTCAACCACATGACTGCTAAGGCAATTCCCCTCCTGTGCTGGAAATTGTTATAGTCCATAAATCATGACGAGCTCAGGTCGTCATGAGCACACGACCAGTGTACTGCATGACGAGCTGAGCTCGTCGTGAGCAGCGAAGGGGTTAAACGGAAAGGCAGGCTCCCGTCCTTTTTAAATGTGAGCCCCTGGGGTGGGCCAGGCCCTGGGTTGTTGGCACGTTTATTTTTTCGGGGTTTTGGGGTGTGCGACTTGCCCCTTTGCAAGCCTCATTGTGGCCCCTGGAACCTTAAATACCAGGGCTGTTTTCATTTAATGGGAAAGGGACGTGCAGCCTCCCTCCCCAAGCCTTTTTAGGCCCTGGAGACTCCATCCCCTGGAGGGCTTTACTTATAATTGTGACGGGTTGCAAGTCCCCCTCTCCCTGAGCCCCCGGGGCACAATATTGCTACAGTGTGTTGGGTATCTCCTGGGCAGGGTGCACAACTTTGCCCCTGTCCAGGTGGGAGGAAAGAAGCCAGCTCCTGCCAGCACCCACTATGGATGCAGGCTAGGGAGCCAGGTGGGGGAGCTGGGGCATTGAGGTTCCCTGAGTAACCTCCAATGATTTTGTTTGCCATGTGCGCCCATATTGGCAACCTACATTAAGAAATAATTGCCGGCTCCTACTGCCACTCACTGTGGGTGCTGGTTGGGGATCCAGCTGGGTCCGCCGGGGCCTTGGGACTCCTCCCACAGCCCCCAACATTTGGGTGTTTTGTGGGTGCTTCGAGTTGGCATGTGGCACCCACATTAAAAAAATCACCAGTTCCTGCCGACACTCAGTTTGAGTGCCATTAAGTGAGCGGGCAGGGTAGTTGGGCCCTTGGGGACAAGTTCTGTGTGACCCAGGTGGTCCCCGGGGCACCCACTTTACAAAAACAAACTAACAAAATGGATAGTAAATGAGAGGCAGGAGCCATTTATTTATTATTCACTGCTCTGTGCAAGCAGTGCCTCATAATGCCCTAGGTTTTTTTTAAATTATGCTGGTAGTGCCCCTGTCCCATTTTCAAGGCTGTGTGGAGCTGCAGGCGAGTGCATCAGCACCCCCAGCAATATTTTTAAAAACACAGTAAGTCTCCTGGGTCATTGAAACCATGAGAGGTTACCATTTTTGAAGCATTCTGAGCTGGAGCTCTATGCTCTTCAATTGAAGCGCCAAGACCCCTTGTGATGGTTTTTATTTAGTAAGCCTTCTTAAAAATACTTGATGTCAATTACTTTTTTGTTAAACAATGCAATGTGCAAATTTATAAAATAAACATTTTATCATAGTTATTGGTGACTTTTGACAAAGACAATTGGTCTGCTTTACATATGTTGATGTGTCTAGACCATGAAAAGTTAATAGGCCTGCCTGTTATATTTTGGTGTTATGATCCTTTGAAAAAGTGTGTAATTCTGCCTTATTTAAAATGACCCCCTTTAAATTGTTAAATGACATCGTCAGCTGAACTCAGCATCTCAGGGATGAGTGCAGCGGCCAGGCCCTGCATCTAATCCCAAGTTTGAATTTCGGAAGGCTGTACACAGTGGGTGGGGGCAGGACCTGGCCAAAAACTAGACCCTTTCCCCTACCCCACGCCTTGCACAACCCAAGGTTGTGTGTTGTGAGGGATAGGGAACCCATGGGGGGTAGATTCAGAGCCTGGCCAATGGCCAGACCCTACACTGAACATTCCCCCTGCCATGCACGGCTATGGACATCTTAAACATAGAAATTCACTGGGGGAAAAATGAAAAAACAAAGATTATTGTGACATTATAGTTAGGTTAAAATGTCAGTTAAAATATACCACTTTAAACTAAAAGAACCACTGAAATTCACCAGTTATAGTTATGTTAAGTAACTATAACTTGTCCCCTAAAGTAACTATGACCTGCAAAAATGTCATGAACTTCTTATTTCCACCAAGGAGGTGGTAAGCCATTCGCAAAGTCCCTCATATATGGTGTCCAAAGTGGACCTAGGGCCTTTTAGTTACATTTTAACAGTGGGCTGCAGCACCCATTGAGCCACTCACTGTAGTATCAATGTAAACATGACTGCAGGCCTGCCATGTGTAACCAGGCTGTGCAGGTAGATACAAAATACTTATTACAAACCCATGTAACTGGTAAGATTTTTAATAAATATTTTGGAAATGGTACTTATAAGAAGTTAGCGTAGCTGAATAGCTTCTTTTATGAGGTGTGAATTTGTTCTCAAAGCTGACACAAAGGCCTTGGGATTGGGGATGCATTCTGTTCCTCTGGCAAGCTCGCGATCTGTGCTGTGCCATGGAACATAATTACTTTCAAAGATGTCTGCCCTGTCACAGGCACATGTAACTAACACCTGGGCCTGCACTCTTCTTTGTCCCTCTAGTCATCCAGGCAACAATCCCATTGGGAGAAGAGCTGCCGTCAAAACCAGTTTTGAGTGACCACAGAGTATGGAGTTGCTCATTTCCCCGCCCACGCCTCTAGGGTGGGTATAGAGTCTCTGAACAGAGGAAGAAAGGTTCTGAGATCTTGGTTTTAGGTGAGAGTGGTACTTTGAGATTGTTTACGGTAGGGCACACAGGATGCTGCAAATGTGGGTAGTGCTATCCTTTTTGCTCATTGATTACGGAGTGATCAGGAGTTGCCCCCACCCACAGGCTGGCGCCACGCATAAATGTTGCACCAAGAGTACCCTCCTGCAAACTCTTTATGGACCTGTGGAAGACCAGAAGAGGCATGTACCTGCTGCATGAGGCCTGGGAATAGCCTAGGAGAAAGGCTCTGCTCTCCTCTTGCAGCCAGGTCAAAGAAGTGGACACCAAGCGTAACAAGGCTGACTTCTGTTCAAGCTGCAAGAGCACAGAAAGCTACTAGTGGTCTTTTCTACAACTGCCCAGTTGATCAGTTTCACCTGGATCTGCCCTGGACACTGCTGCTAGTATCTGCTGGAGTTAGTCTTGAACCCCAAGTGCCCTCTCCAAGGCTCCGGACCCTTGGCTGGTGTCAAAGTGTACTCCTCCTAGCTTTTCCTGAAACCTGCAACTTAGAATATTTTTGGCTTTAAAGACCTCAAGAGGTTGAGGACCAACCTACCAAGCCAATCTGATAAGTGTTTTGCCGCTGGGTCAAAGGGTCAAGACACTCCTGCTCAAAGCTTTTTCACAGCAGGAAATCCATTTCACAGGGACCTCGTAGAGAAGGTATTCAGCCTTGCAGAGCTTTCTTAGACTACAGACTTTAGCCTTGCCCTGCTGGAAGAATACGAGCTCCAAAAAAGTAACTGAGTCCAAAGGTAGAAATCTTCTCCTGGTAAAAGCAAGAAAAGTATCCAGCCGGTGAAAGACTTTCTCTGTGTGCGAAATGCAACTTTCTCCTGCGCTGAGCTTTCCCGGCAAAAGGTAACAGCTTCACCGAGACCTCATCTAGTGGCTAGACGATGAGATTGAACCCTCGTTGGCCACAGTCTGCTACCTTCTTCGCGTATGGATTATTGATTTCCAGTGCAGAAACCAAGTTCAAAGATAAACTTTTGACCAGATGGAGCCTGAATTCTGTATCAAACACATGCTCCATAGTGGTCAATCTTAATTTGCACCTAAGTACTAGTCAAGGGCAACCAGATGACAGCAGTTGATGATTAATGCTTTTTGCTCATAACTCTGGTTTATCTTATTGGATTGCTGTCATTTTATTCATTGAAATTGACCTCAATTTACTAAATTGGTTTGGCCTTTTTTTGCAATGTGTTTTGACGTTATTACCATTTTGGTACTACATAAAGACTTTACGCATTGCCTCTAAGTCAAGCCTGTCTTTTCTGCACCAGGGGGTTGCACCTGGGGTAATTAAAGTGACTTTAATGGTTACCGAGGCAAGGGTTGTGATTATTACTTGAAGTGGGTACTCAGCCTCTTGAGCCTCCTCAATTAATGTCCCAATTTCTTACAGCTAGGAAAGTCATTCTTTTAAATTTAAATCTGAGCTATTTTTTGCCTGCCTTATTTTGAAATTAGTGACCAACTATCTATGAATAATCCTGGCTTGCTAACAGTGTTTGAACTACAGGAACTCTGTTGGCCATAACAATATTTCAGTGCTTAGCAATTCCTTTTGGTTTAGATTCACAAATCAGTTTGTTTCTGTTTGGAAATAATAATTATTCTGATACAATGAATCAGGGTAGAAGGTCGGATGGTCTCTCTACCAGAAACTGATGAAATAATGAATGCCATGAGAATCAGTCTCTATTTTGCAATCATACTATATATGGAGCATTGGCTACATGCCATTTTTTAGGTACAGCTGTGGAAGTTTCAAGCATGGCTGTAGACAGGTTTGGCTGTATGCCAGAACTGTTGTCATTACCTCTCTAAAAGGGGGCTTCAATGGAAAAATTCTCTCTCACCACATGATAATGGCTGTTAGGTTATTATTTTGCATGGTGTGCTTCGTTGCAATGCATAAGTCACAGTTAGGGACTATTTTACATATCAAAACTACGAGTAATCACATTTTTCATCCCATTCAATCCACTTCACTATTGCTGCACTCCCTTTGATTACCAGACCATCATGTGTTTCAAGAAAAAAGAGAATCTAATATGAAGATAGCAGGTAGAGGATTATGTAACAGCAAAAATAAGCCAGAACCATGTTTAGCTAGCAACTCACACAGACTTTACAGGACAATGTGGTATCGATCAATCAATCAATCAATCAATCAATCAATCAAGACATTTATAAAGCGCACTACATACCCGATAGGGTCTCAAGGCGCTGGCCGGGGTGGGAGGGGGTGCTGCTACTGATTGAAGAGCCAGGTCTTGAGGAGTCTTCTTATGGCCAGTAGGTCTTGGGACTGCCGTAGATTTGTGGGGAGGGTGTACCAGGTCTTGGTGGCGAGGTGGGAGAAGGATCTGCCGCCGGCGGTCGTTCTTCGGATGTGAGGGACTGTGGTGAGGGTGAGGCCTGCGGAGCGGAGCTGGCGGGTGGGGGTGTAGAAGCTGAGTCGTCTGTTGAGGTATGCTGGGCTGGTGTTGTGGAGAACTTTGTGCGCATGGAGGAGGAGCTTGAAGGTGACCTTCTTGTTGACGGGGAGCCAGTGCAGGTCTCTCAGGTGGGGGGTGATGTTGCTGTGGCGGGGGATGTCAAGGATCAGGCGTGCCGAGGCGTTCTGGATGCGTTGCAGCCATCTTAGGAGCTTGGCCGGCGTTCCTGCGTAGAGGGCGTTTCCGTAGTCCAGCCTGCTGGTGACGAGGGCCTGGGTGACTTTTTTTCTTGTTTCGGTGGGGATCCACTTGAAGATCCTGCAGAGCATTTGGAGGGTGTTGAAGCAGGAAGAGGAAACAGTGTTGACCTGCTTAGTCATGGAGAGGGTGGCGTCTAGGATGACCCCCTAGGTTGCGTGCGTGGTCGGTGGGTGTCGGTGCTGTTCCGAGTGTTGTCGGCCACCAGGAGTCTTCCCAGGCTGAGGGGGTGGGGCCGAGGATGAGGAACTCCATCTTGTCTGAGTTCAGCTTCAGTCGGCTGTTCTTTATCCATTCAGCGACGTCCTTCATTCCTTTGTGGAGGTTGGTTTTGGCGGTGTGAGGGTCTTTAGTGAGGGAGATGATCAGCTGGGTGTCATTGGCGTAGGAGATGATGTTAAGGTCGTGCTGTCTGGCAACGTGGGCGAGGGGTGCCATATAGATGTTGAACAGCATCGGGCTGAGGGAAGAGCCCTGGGGTACGCCACAGATGATCTTGGTGGCTTTGGAGCGGAAGGGGGGGAAGCGGACGCTCTGAGTTCTGCCGGAGAGGAACGATGTGGTCCAGTCCAGGGCCTTCTCTTGGATTCCGGCATCATGTAAGCGTGTTCGTAGTGTGTTGTGGCAGACCATGTCAAAGGCAGCTGACAGGTCCAGGAGGATGAGGGTCGCTGTTTCTCCGTTGTCAAGCAGGGTCCTGGTGTCATCGGTGGCGGCGATGAGGGCGGTTTCGGTGCTGTGGTTGCTGCGGAAACCGGACTGAGATGGGCCCAAGATGTTGTTCTCCTCGAGGTAGCGGGTCAGTTGCTTGTTGATGATTTTCTCGGTGGCCTTCGGCGGGAATGAAAGCAGGGAGATGGGTCGGAAGTTCTTGAGGTCCTTGGGGTCCGCCTTGGGTTTCTTGAGTAAGGCGTTGATCTCGGCGTGCTTCCAGCTCTCCGGGAAATTTGCTGTCTCGAAGGAGATGTTGATTAATTTCCGGAGATGGGGTGCGATGGCTGGGCTGGCTTTGTTCAATATGTGGTGAGGGCATGGGTCTAATGGTGATCCGGAGTGAATGGTGTTCATGATTTTGCTGGTGTCCTCGTTGTTGGCGTTGGTCCAGGATCGCAGGCGGTTGGTGCGGGTGATGGTCATGGGGGTGGTGGTTGTCAGGGTGGTCGTGGCACTGAAGCTGTCGTAGATTTTGGAAATCTTGCGGTGGAAGAAGGTGACCAGTGAGTTACACATGTCTTGCGAAGGCAAATTGTCGTTGGTTTTGGAGCTGGGGTTGGAGAGTTCCTTCACGATGTTGAAGAGCTCTTTGCTGTTGTGTGCGTTGTTATCTAGGCGGTCCTTGAAGGAGGCCCTCTTGGCGGCTCTGATGAGGTGATGGTGTCTGCGGGTGGTGTTGTTGTGGGCTGTGTAGCTGTCCGGTGATCCTTTGCAGAGCCAGTTCTTCTCCAATTTTCTGCATGTTCGTTTGGAGGCTTGGAGGTCTTCGGTGAACCAGGTGGCTTTCTTGCTGGTGCGGTGGTTGGAGGGTGACTTGAGTGGGGCGAGAGTGTGGGCGCAGTCATCAATCTATTGTCTGAGGTTGCAGGCGGCGATGTTGGGATCGGTGGAGTCGACGGGTGGGTTCTGGGTGAGGGTGGCGGTTAGCTGGTCTTCAGTGTCTTTGCTCCAGCAGCGTTGAGGCCTCTGTTGAGTGCGGTGGTGCGTGGTGGGCTTCCTGAAGGTGAAGTGGATGCAGTGGTGGTCTGTCCAGTGGGGCTCGGTGGTGTGGTTGAAGGAGACGTGGGGGCTTGCGGTGAAGATGGGGTCGAGCATTTGGCCGGCAGCATGGGTGGGTGTTGTCACGAGCTGTCTGAGCCCGAGGTTGGCAAGGTTGTCGATCAGGTTGGTGGAGTTGGCGTCGTTGTTGTTCTCGAGGTGGAAGTTCAGGTCTCCTAGGAGGATAGAGTCTGTGGAGGCAAGGGCGTGCGTGCTGATGAAGTCAGCGATGGAGTCGCTGACCTGCGGTCAGGGTCCGGTGGGACTGTAGACAAGGGTTCCTCTGAGGGTGGTGTTGGGATCGGTGTGGATCTGGAAGTGCATGTGTTCGGCGGTGCTGAGGGTGTCGTCAGTGTTGGTCGAGACTCTGAGAGTGTTCCTGTGGACGATGGTGATTCCTCCTCCTACTCTGTTGGAATAGTATCTGCGGGTTATCTTGTAGCCTTCTGGGATGGCTATGGCGATGTCGGGTGCTGAGGCGGGGTTCAGCCAGATCTCTGTCAGGAAGGCGACTTCTGGGGTGGTGGACTCAAGAAGGTCCCAGAGTTCGACGGCGTGTTTGCAGGCGGAGCGGGTGTTGAGGAGGATGCAGTTGAGGTAGTTGGGTATCTTGATTGGCAGTTTGGCCGGCCAGATGCTGGTAAAGCTGCAGCTCCGGCAGGTGAAGGGTCCTTGGGTGTGCTTCGGGGTGGCCCGGTAGCAGGTGTGTTCTCGGCCGGTGTTGAGTGCATGGAGGGTGCTGGCATCGTAGCTCAGTCAGATTTTGTTGCATCCGCGGGTGCCAGGGGTTCTGGCGATGGTCGAGGTCCAGGCGCGGTCCAAGCTGGGCGTGGTCCAGGCGCGTCTTCGGCGCACCAGCGACACGGCGACGCAGCGTCCGCCATAGATGGGGAGGTGGGAGGAAGGTGCAGCTGGGAGGCCAATGGGGGTTGAGGGGGGGGCTGCAGGGGATGCAGCGGCGGAAACCAGCAGGGGAAGAACAGAGGGCGAGAGAAGGGGGGACAATACAGTACAAGGGGGCAACAAGAGCAAAATACAGAGACAGAGAAACCAGTACAAAATGCAGAAAATCAACAGCAGTGAATAAGGGCACAATATAGTACAATACCTGGCAACAGAGTGCAACGGAAGACGGGCAAGGTGCACTGAGACTCACCAACAGCCCACCACTGGGCCACCAGGGATGAGGCGTAGGTGGAATCCTGCGGGTGGATGAGGGCCTCGAACTTCCAACAGCGGCTTAGAGCAGGGACATAGCACAGATAGATGGTGCTGTGCAGCGTGGGGAGCGACCTGCCTGCAGGCAGGGTCTCACGAGTGGTACAGAAGGCAAAAAAGGGCAACAAGCAGAGGAAGACGGGCAAAGAAGACCGGGGGCATCGAGGGGGACAGCTGGCAAGGGCACAGAAACAGCAAGCAGAGGGGCGAACTTACGAGGAGAAGCAGCAGGCAGGAGAACACAGGCGGAGCTGTGTGGTGGGGGAGCAACCTACCTGTCAAGGTCAAGGGTCGCTTGTATGTGGTTTCATCAGAAAAAAATAACACTCAACTCTTTGCCTTTTGTTAAGAAAATATGTTCTTATTTATTGTGTAAATTACCAAAGAATACCATTTCTTTTTCCACCCACCATGATATTGCCAGCTTAACTCTAGCAGTTTAAAATGGTTTCTACTGCTAAAGAAATTATACCACACCAAACTAATTTAAACAAGGCCCTGTACATATTTAGGTGTCTCCAGAGGGCGCTTGATAGGTCCAGTCTAGACTGGGCCAATAATAGAATTGGCCTGTTGCAAGGGAATGCTAGAATGATCTTTTTTAAGGACAAATAGCCCTCACGCACCGTTAGGTGGGATGCTTCATGGTCCTTGCACCACACCTGACCCGTTTCAGGAAAACACCTCAAAAGGCAAAATGGCAGCTTAAAACAGTATCTCAGCCTTTCACATGTACACTCATCCCAATACAAAGGGAGGTTTCTGCTTTTTTTCAGAATCTCGCATTCAAAGTCATAGGGAACCCTATCCTAGGCTACGCCTGGTGCACCCAGCTAAGAGTACTTCACCGTTCAAAGTGGAGCAATGCACAGAATCCAAAATATCGTCCCTGGTGGTATATGGGAATATTCATTTTTCATTTAGTTAAAGGTCAAACCTTGTCAGGCCCAAATGAATCTCCTATCTTTCCGAGGTGGGTAAACTGGAGAATGCTAATACCTTGGACCTCATTTATGAGGCTGTGCGCCACTTTTATGCCGCAGGTGCGTCACTTTCTGTGACGCACCAGTGGCGTAAAAAATGCGCCTTGTTGCGCCATATTTACAAAGTGACGCATCTAGGTAGATGTGTCACTTTGTAAACCCTTGCGCCACATTATACCTGCACCAGGTATAATGTATGCAAGGGGGGCGTATTGACGCAAGAAAGGGTTGTAGAAGTGACGCAGTGAAATATATGAGATTTCACTGCGTCACTTATAGGACGCAAATGCGTCAATATCTTACGCCTGCCTCACAGCAGGCGTTAGACTGACGCAGGCTCTTTCGCATTGCTGGAGTTGCGTCACTTTTGTGACACACTCCAGCAATGCGTCACTTTTGGTCCATACAGATACGTCAGAAATACTGACGTACCTGTAACTCCTTGCGACATAATGCGTCATATTATAAATATGACGCATCAATAATGTCGCAAGGAGGGTGCACTGAGAAGTGACGCCCCTTGTATGTACTAGAGCCTAGACACGTAGAATTTCCACATAAAAACAAATTATTATTTCCAATAATACAGAAAAAATGTGCTGTCACACTGTAATGCTATCTTCCTTGGAAGAAAGCCTGCCTTTACTTTCACCTGGAACGCTGCACCTGGAGATGCCTAATGGCATGTCACAGCAAAGACGTAAACACTGTGAAATAGGCAGGTTACAAGCAACGTCTTTACAGACTCTGTCTATCCATACCCTTCCTCCCTAAAGCGCACAAAAGCAGCAATGTGTGATGAGGAACACACCGCCTCGATATTGTCGTGAGTGTGCTGAGAATGTTGATTCGCGCATTTTCTCCTAGCCTCTGGAAATGTTCTGTCATCTCAGTACATCCTTACGAAGAGAACACTGAGCTCGTGTTTCCCAGTCTGTCGCAGCCTGGATGCCTCACAGCCACCCTCCCGTGCCCCCCACCCATGCTAACATGCCCTGCCCCCGGAATCTATGGGCAATGGCTCGCCCAAGCATGGCACGCAGCACTTCCTGTGGGGGAGGGGCGGGGTGGTGGGGGCACTCAGTGGCTCTCAGGTGGGGGGTACGAATGGGCTGTTGAGAAATCACAGATGTTCTGAGACTACAAATTGGGATTGGCTGCTGAACGCCGGAGCCACGGTAATTACACAGCTGTTTCAAAATGTGTTTAAGTGGTCTAAAACTGCCAGGCAACCTCCCCCCGGCCCCCACCCTCACATTCATTACTGTCTAAATGAAAGGACGTGTATGCAGTGATTATGAGGTTGCGTACGAATCCCCCAAGCCATAAAGCAGAATTTCCTAATTGTCAGCTGGACTGCGCCGTGCTTGTTTAAAATAATTAGAGTGCAGCAGGCTTCAGCAGGCCAATTTTTCCACCTCAAATTCAGGCTTTTTCAGATACCATCAGCTTCCAGTTCGTTTTGACACCGTGACTTCAGTAGCTGAAAGACGGGAGTAGGGGGCGGGGAGAGGTTGGAAGCTGGGGGGAGGGGTGGGAGAACGGAATTCATCTCTAGTATACACACATAATGCAGCTCCCAAGCCCTGGGAAGGTCTTACTGACTGTACGAAATGGATTGGGAACCAAACACAGCCAAACTCGGAGAAAAAAAAGAACGAAAATGGATTTAAAAAAAAAAAGGATAGCTGAAATCTTTCTTAATTACCACTTATTTCAATGACAGAATTGTAATTTATCATTTAGTTGTAATTTGACATATGTTCACACCTTTGCCATTTCCAATTTCCTCCCTCATTCTAATTGTCTGCTTCACTCGCCTGTCATGCACCCCTCTCGGGATTAATTCGAGCTGTCTATCTGCGCCAGGCTCCCGGCACACTCAGGGCTGCTGAGAGCGTGACAGTGTCAACGTGCGCACAGTTTATCTCCGGCATTACGCAGCCATCAGCGCGCTCCTCCAGTCCGTCTCACCCCCATTGTTTACTGTTTATTCCATTTTGCATTTGTGGCTTTTCAATGTTTTATTAGACTCTAATTAAGCTCTCGGCTGTCAGCTAGAAAAAAAGAAAGTGTTAAATTAATTACTGTGGGGGATGGAGAAACGGGAATAATGCAATAAAACACAGACCAGAAAACGCCTCTCTATTCCTTTCTCTGTTTCTGTACCTATTGCATCTTAAGTTCTGCTCTCGCCGACTTCTCCCTTTCTTTTACATTTATATATGTTCCACCTTATTGCCTACATTCCGTCCCATTTTCTCTTTTCACCTCACCCTCTTTTATCTTTTCTATTTCTTTCTCTTTCTTATTTTATCACATTGTGTCCCTTTATTCTCTCTTTTGCCCCTCTCTGTCCATATTCATTTCTACTCTTTTTAACACATTTCCCTTCCCCCCCCTACTCCCCACCCCCTCTACTTATGATGCCCCTCTCTCATTCTGTCTTTGACTGTCTCTAACTTTCTCTATATCAGCATTAAACACTACTTCACCTCCCCTCTGCTCATTCGAAACCCCCTCCTACTGCTATGAACTCAAAAAAAAAACCTTTCTAGACCCTTCCCTCTTGTAACCCTCCACTATTCCTTTTCAAACCAAACAAGAGACTAACATGTCCACTGCTCAAATTAATTTCATATTTCCCTAGATTAATTCCCGACTAATTCTTTTTTGGTTCCGGAGTAGTGTGCTACTCGCCGAAAAGTGCTTCAACACCTCATCAGAGGTAGCAAGCACTATGTAAATGCAAACCTTTTCCCTCTTCTGTGCCTCCACTATACTTCTCAATCCAAATATCATAGGCACTGCTCAAATTAATTTCATATTTCACTATATTAATTCATCGCTAATCATCTATGGTCAGTCAGTCAAAATACTTTATTGCGATAACTTAATATCATACAAAGACAATGGCATAAAATCACAAACAACAAGTACAATGAATAAAAACAGTTAAAAAACATTTTAGTGTTAACATGTTAAAAATCATCATACACCATGTTACATTTCATAAGTAAAAGATTAATACAAAGTGCAAAGTGCTAAAGTGCAAAGTGCTAAAGTGCAAAGTGCTAAAGTGCAAAAAGGTTTAAAAATTTTCCTAGGTGTGTCCCCAACTGGGTATTAGAAAAGGGTGACTAATCATCTATGGGTTTCGGAGGAGCATGCTACCCGCCGAAAAAACGCTTCAACACCTCGCCAGGGGTAGTAAGCGCTATATAAATGCAATTACAATACAATACAATATATCTGTTCATATTCCAAACTGTTTCTTTTCACCTCATGCCCAACAGGTTGTCTAATTTTTCTCACCTCTTCCTCTTTTTTTCTTTGGAATCTCTTTATTTTCTCCCTGTATCTTTCTCTCTCTTTCCCTCTTTCTGTCTCTGTTTCCCTATCTATCTCTCATTGTATTAGAATGGGTGTGACACTTTTTAACTATAACCCTCTACTCCTCTTCCCTTTAGTCTACCTTTAATTCTCTCTTCAATGCTCTTCCTCTGTCATCACATTCCACCCCATTTCTTCTTTCACTTTCTTTCTAACCATCTTCATTTCCTCTATCAGTTCTTTCATTTCTTTCTTTTTCCTCTTCCTCTTCCTCTCCCTGTCTCTTCTTTCTCTGTCAGCCAACGCAATATCTTACACTGTTTCTCTATCTTTCCTTTCTTTCTCTACATTTCTCCATATTGGTTTGTGTTGACTCCTGCCCGCTAATTAGACTAGCTCTCCCTTCATCCTTCTTCCAAGTTTGTTTGAATTCCTATTATAGTACAAATACAGCTGGCTCAGCCTTCATTATACAGCTCTTACTAATATGAAGACGATAGTGGATTGCAAAGGATTTAAATCAGGAGATCTATTATCTTGCTGCCTGTCTTTGTCTAGGGCACCTGATCCAGGACTCCACAGCACATTGCTGAGGTCGAAAGGACATATGTCAGGTAATGAGATTCAACAGGAAAACTGAGGCCTCCAATGCCAGCTGGACATGCAGCTACACAGTCTCTCACAGACAGGGTTACCAGATTTTCAGAAGCAAAAACCTGTACAGTTCAGACATAAAACTAAGACTAAACATTTAGTCTTACTTCTATATGTTCTTACTTGAGTGCAGCATTCAACACAATCTCAAACTCTATACTGGCCGTTCGTCTGAAAGCCGCAGGTATTGAGGTTGTGGCTTTGAGGTGGTTGCTCTCTTTTTTAAAAGATCATTTGTTTCAAGTCTTTTCTCATACCACTAAATCAAACCCAGTATCTTTATCATCAAGAGTGCCACAGGGCTCGACTTTAAGCCCTCTACTTTTTCACCTCTATGTTCGCCCTTTGGCGGACATTGCAGAGAAGTCGGAACTTAATATTTTTTGCAATGCAGATGATACACAGATCATATTTTCTCTCTCTGCCACTCAGCATCAGGACCCTTTCCTGCTCCAGCTTGGACTGAGTAATATCTCCTTGTGGATGTCTAGAAATGCATTGAAGCTGAACGCTACTAAAACAGAGGTTCTAATTCTTGGAAACAATCCCAAACTCTGGGGAACTAACCATTAGCCTGATACCTGCTCCGGTACCTAAAGTCAAGAACTTGGGTTTTACTATTGACAACAAACTTTCCCTCAAAATCCAAGTGACTGGGGTCAGTGCAACCTGCTTTGCGGTCCTTAAATTGGCTAAACAAAATACTCTGGCTAATTCCACCTGCTGCCCAGAGAATGGTTATGCAGGCCTTGGTGACTTCCAGACTTGACTAGGGCAATGCATTGTACCTGGGCACTGATAAAGCCTCTGTACACCGTTTACAGCTCATACAAAATGCGGCTGCATGACTCCTCTTCCGGTTGCCTAGACATGCCTCAGTCTCACATTTACTTCATCAACTCCATTGGCTCAAGGTGAACAAACGCATCGAGTTTAAGGTCTTATGTTACATGTTTTGCGCCAAACATGGCTTAGCGCCCCCCCCCCCCCCCCCCCCTCATTACAAAGTCTGGTCAAACTTTATGTGCCCACTCAGCGGTTGAGCTCAGCTAGCCTTTTTGTGTTTTTGGTGCCCAGATTCCACCTTGCTCGTATGAGTGGCCGCTCTTTCTCCTATCTAGGCCCCAAGCTGTGGAATTCCCTTCCTCTGGAACTCAGGATGTGTCAATCGCTCTTGACCTTCCGTAAGAAATTAAAGACCTTCCTATACAAATAAGCATATTCTTCCATGTTATCATTTGCATTGTGTGGCTTCTGTGTTGTCCTGCTTTCAGTGCCAGGAAACCCTGTTGGCTAGCTGTGCGCTCTATAAATCTATAAATAAAATGAATATATGGCCTGTTCCATTTTCTGTGTAGCCCTGTAAATGTGTGTTGTAGTTATAGTTAGTTTCCAGAGATGGAGCGTTAGTGGTTTTGCAAACAGTTTTAGTATTGCAGGCAATGGGAGAAGGGCAGGGCTGTCCATCATAATAAACGACGGTAACCTGCGTCACCGTCAGGGAAATTTAGAATTACAGGCAATGGATGGATCAGGTGATGGGCAGAACTGTCAATCAAAGACCATCGAGGTTGGGGATAAGAGCATGTGGGCTTCTACAAGACTTGTGCTAAAATGCACTTGGAGTCAGATCCAGTCTCTATTCTTCCAGAAAATCAGTAAAAATAGAGAGGAACCCCCTCAATCCAGAGGGACTGGGTGCAGCAACTAGACTATCAAGTTATGTGAAAGAGCTCCCTTTGGATATGCCTTATTAGATCTCACACTCAATTCACATTCTGCTGACAGTCATATCATATAGTTCCCATGAGACATCAAGGTCGGACCCCATGACAGTACATTTCTTTCTATATTGATAAAAGCCACAATATTTGCCGTGAATAAAAAGGTTCTTTACATAAATTGTACAGAGTGTTAAAAAACAGGCTATAACAGTTAAAAAACTTGCATAAAGTTAAAAAAAACATTCATTCTTCTCAATGTATAGGCAAGTCAACAATAAGAAAAGTACAGTGAGCAGTCATACTTCTCTTTAAATGCACGACCGTATGAAAAAAGAGTACTAATTTAACAAAATACATATATACAAACAAAAAGCAGGAGATACTGCATGCAAGTTTTAAAAATGTTATAGCCTGTTTTTTAAAATCTTTTTCTTAGTTATGTTATGTGATGTTATGTTATATGGGTATTTATAAAGTGCACGGCTACTCTTGCGAGTGTCCAGGCTTAACCCTATTAACAGAACAGTTTGGGGCAGTTACATAGACTCCGCTCTCATTGAAACAACCAGGTTTTTAATTTTCTTCTGAAGCTAAGGAGAACTTGTTCCTGTCTCAAGAGATGTGTCAGGTTATTCCACAATTTAGTGGTGGTCACCTGAAACAAGCGTACGCCCAACCGAGAGCGTACAAACTTTGGCACGACAGACAGCTTCTGAGTTGAGGATCACAAGGGTCTAACAGGAGCGTATGCCTGAATTCTGCTCCTAATGTTGTGTGCTCCAACATTATGAAGGGCTTTAAAGACTAATACCAGAGCCTTGAAGATCACCCTTTTTCGCACCGGAAGCCAGTGCAAGGACATCAGGAGGGACGTCATTTGCGTTCTAAGATCATCCAGCAAGACAGCCCTTGCTGCCACATTCTGTACCACCTGTAAGCGGCCTAGTAGGTAGTCAAGGAGGCTGAGATACAAAGCATTAGTGTAGTCCAGCCTAGATGTTACCAGAGCTTGGTCCATGGTGTTCCTATGAGGAACTGAGAGGAGAGGGAGAAAGTTCCTCATCTTTATCAATAGTCCGAAACAGGTAGCAGCCACAGATTGCACTTGTGCCTTCATGGACATGTCCGCGTCCATTTTTACCCCAAGATTTTTACAGTGGTAACTGGACAGATGGGAGGGGACATGTCGTGAGGCCACCAGCTGCACCATTCCACATCAGGACTGTGGTCAAAGCAAATCATTTCGGACTTGTCGGAGTTACATAACAGTTGGTTTAGCCTGAACCAGTAAAACATCTTGGACAGGCAATTGTTGATATCATCTCATCTCAATGTCACATTTTTCTCATAGGTAACCAGCAGCTGTGTACCATCAGTGTGAGATATAAATTTAGCCCTGTGATGTTCAGCCTGGAGTGCCAGGGGAGCCAAATATAGATTGAACAAAGTTGGGCTCAGAACCGAACCCTGTGGCACTCCGACCCTCATCAAAGGTTTAGGCGCGGGTGAAAGGGGGGGACCATATGGTTTGCTGGCTGCTTTCGAGAAATGATACAAACCACTTAAGAACCTTGCCGTGGGGCACAGTATCAAAATCTGCCGAAATATCCAGCAGTATCAATACCGCTTCCCCACCGCTGTCCAGAGTGGCTTTAATAGTGTCATAGACTTCCAGTAACGCGTCTCTGTACTATAATGAGATCTAAATCCCGTTTGGCTGTGGGGCAGAGCGTGGGTGATCTCAATAAAATCAGTGAGCACCATGTTCACATACTTCTCCAAGGCCTTGGAGAAGTATGGCAGCAGCGTTATGGGTCTGTAATTGCTGACTGTCAAGGGATCTGCCAAAGGTTTTTTCAAGAAGTGGCAAGATTTGTCCGTGTTTCCAACACTCAGGCACCAAGCCCTCAAACGAAGACAGATTCAGGACCAGATTTACAGCTGGATTGATCACATCCGCAATAGAGGCTAGCACTCTGGCCGGACATGGATCCATTGGGGAACTGGATTTAAGTGCTTGCATTATTTTAAGCGATGTAGTCATAGAAATGGGGGGGAACTCCCAGAGTCTCATCTAAATTGGATTAAGCAGAAAACCAGTGCAGCTCGGCACCCAGTTTTGAAGGAATCCAGAATATTTAAAATTTTATCATAAAAATATTGTGCCATGCGGTTTGTCCATTCCTCTGTAGGAGTAAAAAGGGACTTCATTACTTACGGTGAGGAGACAGACTTACCAATTTTGAACAGTTCCAGGCTTCTGTTCCCAGCTTGTTCTATTTTAGAGGCTAGAAAGCTTTTTTCCTCTCTCGCACTTTGGCGAAATGGGTCTTCAAGGCTAGTTTATAAGTAGTTTTCTTTATGGGATACAAAATTCTTTCTCCATAATCTTTCCCAGCATTTGCATGCACTCTTGCTTTTCTTTAGTTCTTCCGTGAACCAGGGGGTCGAGACACGACGTGTTTTAGCTACCAACGTTCTCTGGAGTGCCAATTGCGTAGCCCACTTCAAAAGCCAGCCTTCAAAAATACAGACATCCTCCTCCAATTGGCCTCTAAAAGGAATGGGATGTTGCCTCAATATAGTAGCTACCGCCTCCAGTGTAAACTCAGGGAGAAAATTACAAAAAACAATTTGATGGACAGAATGTAGATCAATGTCTTACATTCACCCCAGTACAATGATCTGGGCCTAAATCCATCGTTTTTTGCACTCCACACCACCCTGGGTTAGATAATGGCTTTATGCAAATCAGCTCTGACCCTGTGCCCCATGGGAACAGTCCAGTCCGAACTACACAGCCATATCTTTCCCAGACCGGAATCAAGCATCCGAGGACCGGACCGGTTTCGAGGTAACACCTCTCATCAGCCCGGCTAGCTTGACTCCAGTGGTGTGGAGGCTCTGGGACCCACGTCTGAGCTACCCCAGTACACTCAGGGAGAAAATTACAAAAAACAATTTGATGGACAGAATGTAGATCAATGTCTTACATTCACCCCAGTACAATGATCTGGGCCTAAATCCATCGTTTTTTGCACTCCACACCACCTTGGGTTAGATAATGGCTTTATGCAAATCAGCTCTGACCCTGTGCCCCATGGGAACAATCCAGTCCGAACTACACAGCCATATCTTTCCCAGACCGGAATCAAGCATCCGAGGACCGGACCGGTTTCGAGGTAACACCTCTCAACAGCCCGGCTAGCTTGACTCCAGTGGTGTGGAGGCTCTGGGACCCACGTCTGAGCTACCCCAGTACACTCAGGGAGAAAATTACAAAAAACAATTTGATTGACAGAATGTAGATCAATGTCTTACATTCACCCCAGTACAATGATCTGGGCCTAAATCCATCGTTTTTTGCACTCCACACCACCCTGGGTTAGATAATGGCTTTATGCAAATCATCTCTGACCCTGTGCTCCATGGGAACAGTCCAGTCCGAACTACACAGCCATATCTTTCCCAGACCGGAATCAAGCATCCGAGGACCGGACCGGTTTCGAGGTAACACCTCTCATCAGCCCGGCTAGCTTGACTCCAGTGGTGTGGAGGCTCTGGGACCCACGTCTGAGCTACCCCAGTACACTCAGGGAGAAAATTACAAAAAACAATTTGATGGACAGAAGGTAAATCAATGTCTTACATTCACCCCAGTACAATGATCTGGGCCTAAATCCATTGTTTTTTGCACTCCACACCACCCTGGGTTAGATAATGGCTTTATGAAAATCAGCTCTGACCCTGTGCCCCATGGGAACAGTCCAGTCCGAACTACACAGCCATATCTTTCCCAGACCGGAATCAAGCATCCGAGGGCCGGACCGGTTTCGAGGTAACACCTCTCATCAGCCCGGCTAGCTTGACTCCAGTGGTGTGGAGGCTCTGGGACCCACGTCTGAGCTACCCCAGTACACTCAGGGAGAAAATTACAAAAAACAATTTGATGGACAGAATGTAGATCAATGTCTTACATTCACCCCAGTACAATGATCTGGGCCTAAATCCATCGTTTTTTGCACTCCACACCACCCTGGGTTAGATAATGGCTTCATGCAAATCAGCTCTGACCCTGTGCCCCATGGGAACAGTCCAGTCCGAACTACACAGCCATATCTTTCCCAGACCGGAATCAAGCATCCGAGGACCGGACCGGCCCTGATCTTTGGACTGGGTAAGAGTGGTATGTTTAACTCAGACACTCTGTTCATCACCACCCCCTTTTGTAAATCGTTTTTGGCCACTATAGGTGTGGCAGGGTATACTCAGACATGAGTCCCTTTCTCACTGCTCCATCAGGATTCAAGCAAGCCGGGCCGAAGAAGGCTGAAATGCCAGAAACCGGTCCCGGTAGCTTGTCTCCTTTCTGGTGAAGAATTGGCTTGGTAGTTTAGTCTGCCCTGTTCCCATGATGCACTGGGCCAGGGACAGACTGATTTGCATATAGCCAGGTTCTGAGCCGGGATGGGGCAGTGAGATAAATAACGGTGATGGATCAAGCCCTGATCTTTGGACTGGGTAAGAGTGGTCTGTTTAACTCAGACACTCTGTTCATCACCACCCCCTTTTGTAAATCGTTTTTGGCCACTATAGGTGTGGCAGGGTATACTCAGACATGAGTCCCTTTCTCACTGCTCCATCAGGATTCAAGCAAGCCGGGCCGAAGAAGGCTGAAATGCCAGAAACCGGTCCCCGGTAGCTTGTCTCCTTTCTGGTGAAGAATTGGCTTGGTAGTTTAGTCTGCCCTGTTCCCATGATGCACTGGGCCAGGGACAGACTGATTTGCATATAGCCAGGTTCTGAGCCGGGATGGGGCAGTGAGATAAATAACGGTGATGGATCAAGCCCTGATCTTTGGACTGGGTAAGAGTGGTCTGTTTAACTCAGACACTCTGTTCATCACCACCCCCTTTTGTAAATCGTTTTTGGCCACTATAGGTGTGGCAGGGTATACTCAGACATGAGTCCCTTTCTCACTGCTCCATCAGGATTCAAGCAAGCCGGGCCGAAGAAGGCTGAAATGCCAGAAACCGGTCCCCGGTAGCTTGTCTCCTTTCTGGTGAAGAATTGGCTTGGTAGTTTAGTCTGCCCTGTTCCCATGATGCACTGGGCCAGGGACAGACTGATTTGCATATAGCCAGGTTCTGAGCCGGGATGGGGCAGTGAGATAAATAACGGTGATGGATCAAGCCCTGATCTTTGGACTGGGTAAGAGTGGTCTGTTTAACTCAGACACTCTGTTCATCACCACCCCCTTTTGTAAATCGTTTTTGGCCACTATAGGTGTGGCAGGGTATACTCAGACATGAGTCCCTTTCTCACTGCTCTATCCGGATTCAAGCAAGCCGGGCCGAAGAAGGCTGAAATGCCAGAAACCGGTCCCCGGTAGCTTGTCTCCTTTCTGGTGAAGAATTGGCTTGGTAGTTTAGTCTGCCCTGTTCCCATGATGCACTGGGCCAGGGACAGACTGATTTGCATATAGCCAGGTTCTGAGCCGGGATGGGGCAGTGAGATAAATAACGGTGATGGATCAAGCCCTGATCTTTGGACTGGGTAAGAGTGGTCTGTTTAACTCAGACACTCTGTTCATCACCACCCCCTTTTGTAAATCGTTTTTGGCCACTATAGGTGTGGCAGGGTATACTCAGACATGAGTCCCTTTCTCACTGCTCCATCAGGATTCAAGCAAGCCGGGCCGAAGAAGGCTGAAATGCCAGAAACCGGTCCCCGGTAGCTTGTCTCCTTTCTGGTGAAGAATTGGCTTGGTAGTTTAGTCTGCCCTGTTCCCATGATGCACAGGGCCAGGGACAGACTGATTTGCATATAGCCAGGTTCTGAGCCGGGATGGGGCAGTGAGATAAATAACGGTGATGGATCAAGCCCTGATCTTTGGACTGGGTAAGAGTGGTCTGTTTAACTCAGACACTCTGTTCATCACCACCCCCTTTTGTAAATCGTTTTTGGCCACTATAGGTGTGGCAGGGTATACTCAGACATGAGTCCCTTTCTCACTGCTCCATCAGGATTCAAGCAAGCCGGGCCGAAGAAGGCTGAAATGCCAGAAACCGGTCCCCGGTAGCTTGTCTCCTTTCTGGTGAAGAATTGGCTTGGTAGTTTAGTCTGCCCTGTTCCCATGATGCACTGGGCCAGGGACAGACTGATTTGCATATAGCCAGGTTCTGAGCCGGGATGGGGCAGTGAGATAAATAACGGTGATGGATCAAGCCCTGATCTTTGGACTGGGTAAGAGTGGTCTGTTTAACTCAGACACTCTGTTCATCACCACCCCCTTTTGTAAATCGTTTTTGGCCACTATAGGTGTGGCAGGGTATACTCAGACATGAGTCCCTTTCTCACTGCTCCATCAGGATTCAAGCAAGCCGGGCCGAAGAAGGCTGAAATGCCAGAAACCGGTCCCCGGTAGCTTGTCTCCTTTCTGGTGAAGAATTGGCTTGGTAGTTTAGTCTGCCCTGTTCCCATGATGCACTGGGCCAGGGACAGACTGATTTGCATATAGCCAGGTTCTGAGCCGGGATGGGGCAGTGAGATAAATAACGGTGATGGATCAAGCCCTGATCTTTGGACTGGGTAAGAGTGGTCTGTTTAACTCAGACACTCTGTTCATCACCACCCCCTTTTGTAAATCCCTTGAGGGAATAGCTAGATAGGTTTAGGTATAAAAACATATTTCTTTCTTGGTGATTCTGTATCCCCATGAAATTCAAATATGAAAATAATACAAACGAGGATTCTTTTTTTCTGCGCAATTTTATGAATGGAGATATGCAGAGCGATTTTTTGGTGTTCTGCCAGCCAAAGCTAGTGAATTGAGTGTATTTTGGCTTCTTGGAAATAAAACAGTTTGTTGGGCTGTTTTTGCAGCCTTTTGGAATACTATTGAGAAGCGCTTCTTGTAAATATGACTTACAACTAGTATTTACAAACGGTTTAGCTTCAGTACAGTCTGTGGGCTGTCCTTTGTTTTTGTCTAAAGTGTTGATCTGTGGGTTAAATGTGTGTTTAAATGTCTATGTGGTTTGTGGTTTTACATTGTAACTTCTATAAGTAAATAGCGATTGCGCTCTTTGTGTAAGGATTGCTAGCCTTAAGCACGCTGTATTATGTGTCCTGAGTGTTTGACCCCTTCTGTATATGTCTAAAATGAGCTCAATGCATGTGTTTGTGTTTTTTCTTGTTGTCATCAGTCTGTTATGCAAAATGTCATTTAATTAATATTAAATAAAAATTTAATAAAAATCCAGAAATTAACCATATGATGTGTTAAAATAGCTATATGTTACTATTTAATTTATAGAGTAAGCAACTATGCACATGTACAAACTGCCAATGCTTAAAAGATAAAATTAGAATTCACATTCTATAGGAATAAAATAGGCCTCAAAAACGAAATTGTGTGTTTTGTAATAAATAAACAACTATAAAGCATTTTTCTTAGATACATTGTATTAGATATTAACAGGCAAACACTTCATCTGAAGTACATTTTTGCTGAACTAAAAGTAATATTATAGAACATGCATTGAAAGGCCTCAGTTTTAAATAGACAGTCACTGTGCTTCCATTTCAAAACTAAAAAAAGTTTAGCAGCAGCTGTTGTTTTGATTGTAGGCCACAGAGAGACAGGAATGTTCACTCAGCCAGGACTTTGTCAGTTAAACACAGGGTGAAACCCTGCATTTCAGACTGCTGTTTTTAAAAGTTACAAAAATCAGGTACAATATTTTGGATAACAGAAAAACATTTAACAGTATTTCCTTTCTTAAAGTCTTTTACATAAGGACATTCTTGGTTCTGATGCTAAGTAATGACTGTCCTTTTAAAAAACAAAAGTGGCGCAAAACTTTTCGTGTTTCAAGTTAGGCTTCTGTGCTTAGGCTTGTGAATTAAAGCGTCTGAATATGATAGGCAAGGCATGCAGCTTGCTTTTCCTCTGTGTTATTATCAAAATGATTGGTTTTAATAATTTTTTTAAATTAATTATGAAAAAAATATTTAAAAAATAAGTGCTTTTAAATTCGTTTTTTAATATTTATAAAGCTTAATATTCATACTGTGACCTCCTAGCATTAAAATGACATTTAAGTTGTGTTGTACCGCATAATGAGGATATTTGCATATGGAATTTCACTCTGCGCAGGTGTAAAAAACTAATTTATATAAAGGTATATATAATTATTTTCAATTTCTAACTCCTGGGCTATGTAATGAACATTCTGATAATGAATAATTTAGAGTAGCTTTTAAAGTGCCTTAGGCTTCAGTAAATGCATACATTTAGGTATAATACAAATAACTGACTTATATATTATTAGACAAGTATATTGCACACTGCTTACAATTGAAAATAAATATAAAAACAAGCAGAAATATCTTTTAACCACAAACAGGGGGATACGTGCTTTCCAGCTTTCTGTCTCTAGGCGAATTGGAACAGCCGCATGGACACCCTTGAATACAGAATAGGACTGCTGGGAAGAGTTAAAAGTCAGTTCTATATTTAGAAACCTGGCAAGCTCCCAGCGCAAGGTCTGCGTTGCCATTTTGACCTCTGAAATCTTTTGAAAGAGAACAGAGGAAAAGGAGAAGGGGACGACCGAGGACGGGACGGGCCACCCCACTAACGTCCAGCACACGAGGATCTTACTCAACCAAATTCTGAAACTGACTTGAAAACACCCCCCCACTCTTTACTGATCAACTGTGACTGTGAGGTAAAGTTATTACAATTATACGAAACCAGCTGCGACTACTATAACCTATAAAGTAGATTTCCGTCCCCAATTATGAGGGCTCTAAAAAAACTACGCTCACGGACAATCTACATGAGGCGTATGGGGACAGACGCAGCTGTAAGAAAATCTGTAGACAAATCACTGAAACCTGGTCAAATATCAAGTACTCCAGCTATAAGTCAATACTTCTCTACCCTCTCCAAGAAAAAGTATCAATCTCCATTTTCAAATGATGATCAAAATAAGCTGGATCCCTCAATAAATAAAGTTGAACATGAATCGTTACTTTTCTCAGATCAGAAACCCTATTAACAAGGTCAGATAACCATCGAAAGTAATTTGGCAAATATCTCTCTCTCGGAAGAATGTCAAAAATCATTCCCAGATACGTCTCAAATAACACCTATAACACCTATAAAAAACCAGGACAACGACTTATTCTTCGATGTATCTGTAAATCATAACATGAAGACCGAAGAAGAAAAAACAGAAATATCACCAAGTCAAAAACATCCACTAACCAGTTCACCAGAAAAATCGCCTAACCTTTACACTAATCTGGCCAGCCTATCTGACCCTAATTTTATTAATCCTAACTCTGGAAATACTGTCTCTCCCCTGTCAAAAGCACTTTTTTCATTGCAAGAAATCTTAGAATCAGTACTAACTCATCTTGGTCAAATTCTAGCTAACTCGGATGATACTTTAGACGTACAAATAGGAATACTTAAATTCCTGGTTGAAGGAAAAAAGAAAAAAGAGCAAAATAAAGTTTCACCAAAACAACTCGAGGCAGTCGAATCACAACAAATAGATGATTTTCATAAAAATGGAAGTGCGACCCCAAAACAACAGGAAGCAAGTACGCAAACGAACGACGTACTAATAATTAAGACTAAAACTAAGGGACTAAGAAACAAGGAAAAACCTCTTATCACATATTCACTGAAAAAACTGTTTAAAGAAGAATCGGAAACCATCACCGAAAGTAAAACTAAACATTATCCTATTTTTTTGAATAAAGTATCCAATAATAATCGAGATCAGATGAGCGGGGAAAATAAAACAGAGTCACCGGGAGTTACTGCTGAACAGGATCTCAGCCAAGGAGGACAGTCTGAAAAACGTATTGCTAGGGAAAAAGCAAAGGGGAAGAAGAAGAGAAAACCTTTGAGGAGAATACAGAGGAAAAAAGGGAATAAGCTTAAATTCCAAAAATTTACTCCCTTAAATTTGGTGATTTCTCCAGAAATTCAAAAAATACCGTCAGCAAAACCCTTAAACCCAAAAGCAGATGATTTTTGTCCACCGATAGAAAACAGATCAACAACGCAAAATACCATGGATATAAAAGAACTATTTGATAATAAATCTCAATCATGGTAAGTAATTCCATCTAAACACATAACTATAGAAGAACTATTTCCCTCAGATAAGGAGCCGTTCAATCGTGGTAGAATAATCAATCTCTTGCAAGAAATACCATCCCTGAACTCTCTGACAAGCAAAGAAATTGACCTAGTACTCTTTCCAATAAAAGAAAATAATAAACTAGTACAGGTATCTTTTTATTCTCCAGTTTTGCCTGGAATAATAATCAGAGAGAAGGAAATTCTCCACAAAAATGGCTATGATGTAATCTCGGTGGAAGATCTTAAAACCAACAATCAAAATAAAGGTATATTAGGACAAATTAACAGAAGAAAAGAAGAAAACAACAGTCTTAATAGGGGAGATTCAGCATCAAATATTATGAGGAAAGAGTCACTTAAAATACAAGTAATACAAGGTGAGAGGTCAGTATGGTCCCGGAACACAAGCTCTAGTAACACTGAGAACTCAATAAAATTGTGGGCATGGTTATCAGAAACCTTAAACAGCAAAAAAACGGTAAACTCACAACAATATCAAGTTTAGCAACGGTCTGACGTTATTGTCCTGGAACTTGGCGGGGAAAACTGATATAAAAATGAAACATGCAATTAAAAACTTCCCTGATATCATTGCCCTCCAGGAAACATGGTTAACTAATACCTTTACTCAAAAAGGATACTATGTATATGAAACTATGGCAAAAAGATCTAGAAGGGGACACGCCAAGGGTGGTCTGGCAATATTACTAAAAGAAGATCACTCTTGGTCACTGGAAATAATCGATACAAACATAGACAATTTACAATGCTTAAAAGTATCCCTGAGAACTCAAACGTCAGCCAAACTTGAAAAAAAATTACTTTTCAATATTTATGCACCTCCCAGTAATAACAATGATTCGCTGTTTGTCCGCCTAATGGAGATCATTACTCATATCATTGAAGATCAATCTCACTTGCCATATATTATAATGGGAGACTTGAACGCTAAAATTTCTAACTGTGAGATAAAGAAATGGGCTCGTCTTTTCAAAGAGGAATCTTTGGAAACATCACTCCCTGAATTCCCAAAAGGATCTAAATCAGATAAGAGAGGACGCGCACTATTATCTTTTCTCTCCAGCATTAATGGGACTATATTAAATGGTAACATCAACGGTGACATACCAGCATCATATACAAGGAAGGGAAATGGATCTCCCTCTACCCTAGATTATCTTATATTCGGGACCGAAGAAAAAGAACAAATGATTCAACTTTCGATTATATTCAATGAGGAAAGTGATCATGCTCTTCTAAATCTTTCAACCCATTGGATTGCTCAGTCCTCTTTTTATAACCAGCCAATATTTCATACAACAAAAACGGAAGTAAACATAACGAGGCGTCGCATTTATTGGGGGACAGAAAATCTGGACTATCTGAGGTTATTAATTTCTGAAACTAATATGTTGACTACCATATACTCAGATGATCCTACAAAGAATTTTGAACAATTAACAAATAATCTCAAACAAGCTCTGCAAAGTAAGTTAGAACACAACAGATCAGTAAAAAGTAAATGGAGAAGAAAGAATAAAAACTGGAATCAACCAGTCGTAAAGCAACTCAATAGGTTGATACGCGTCCAGTATTTGAATTTCTCGTCAACAAACAAAAAGGAAATCAATAGATTAAAGAATCAAATACGACGAGAAAAAACTAAACAGAAAAAACTGAAGCAGGACCTCAATTGGACGGAAATCCAACAAGCAGCCAAACAAAACAATCAGCGCAAATATTGGACACTGATTGCAATAATGACGGGATCCAAAAAAAAGCTGGAAGCAACTCCTGTCTCAGAAGAAAACTGGGATATTTATCTTCGTGAGCTATATAAACAGAACGAGTCTATTAAAAATGAAGAGGCGGAAGAACAAATTGTGGAAACCAAAGATACTAAGATCAATAAAACGTCGGCAGTGTCAGTCTCCACGTATATCAGGAAGGCAAGGAGTACGGGTGCATCTGGCCCCGATCAGATACCTATCAAGGTTTATCAAACCGATCATAAAGAGTGGTGACTGGTGCTCTTGCCGCTATTTAATTATATATTCGACAGTGGCCAAATGCCATACTCCTGGAAAGGAAGTATTATAATCCCGATTTACAAAAAAGGGAAAAGAAACATACCGGGAAACTATAGGCAAATTGCCCTCATGGATGCTGCCGGGAAGATTTTTGCAGCAGAAATCCTGGATAGGCTGAAAAATTGGGCTTTCTCATTGGGTCTAATCCCTAAGTTTCAGTCTGGATTTCGCCCAAACCATTCAGTCACCGACAATGTTGCAATCTTCCAAACTATTTTAGACAAGTATGCATTAGGGAAAAAACAAACTATTTACGCAGCGTTCATCGATTACTCGACAGCTTTCGATCGAGTGGACAGACCGACCCTGTGGTCAAAGTTAAGAAGAATGGGCATTCCGGAACAGCTATTACATTTGATAGTGAACTTACATAGTGACACCTGGTGCCGTGTCCAAATGGGGAGCGACAAGGGCCTATCGAAGATGATACGAACGTCAAATGGCCTGAAACAAGGGTGCCTCCTGGCTCCAATTTTATTCTCACTGTATTTAAGTGACCTACCTTCCCAACTACAACAAGGGATATGCACTCCTCCTAAGATAGCCACTGAATGTATTCACTCTCTGCTGTACGCGGACGATATAGTCATGTTTGACCTAACACCTTTCGGACTACAAAATCTTTTAGATATTTTATACCAGTATTCTACAAAAATTTTTTTAACCCCAAATACAAACAAAACAAAAGTGGTTGCTTTTTCAATCCAAAAGAAAAGGGTAAGGTACGAATGGAAGTTGGGAGGTGAGAAGCTAGAACAAGTAAAGGAGTATACATATCTGGGCAGAATTTTCTCACAAAACATGAGTAACATCAATCAAATCAATCACCTGAAAAGGAAAAGTGACCTACATGCTGGGGCTTTGTCCCGTTTATATTCGGCCACTGGACAAAGGCACTTCTCTGCATTAATACAAGTCTATCGAGCCAAAATCACACCGGTCCTGTCTTATGCCTCGGAATATATTCCTTTTAAACAATGGACCTATATGGACTCAGTAGAAGGTAAAATACTAAAAAAACTATTGAAGATCTCTACATCTACCCCAGTACAGGCATTGAGACTGGAATGTACTATCACGAGTGCATATGCTAAAGCCATAGCTAGTATTATAAGGTGGGCTTATAACCTTCTTCATTCAAAAGAAGGCACTTTACGAAGTTTATTAAAAGTAGAGACATTCAAGACCAGCTCTACCCATCTTACCTTTTTAAAAAATATGCGAGAGGCCCTACAGCTTGCAAAAGTCAGCGTGGAAATTTTGTCTACATGGTCACCAGCTCAACTCAAACTTTTTCTAAAAAGCTTCACCCCCAAACTGAGCTACGAGATTGACCACTTACATTGCAATAGACTATTGTCATATAAGAACTATGCAGCCTCCCAGGAATATAAACAATGCCAGCCTTATTTAGAGTATACACTGAAACACGGTGCAAGGCGTGCAATTATGATGCTGCGCCTGGGAACACTTCCTGTACAAACCTTAACTTCCTCCTGGAGGCCTGACAGTTCTGCTCTCTGTACCCTTTGTCAAGGGGGTAACCAGAATTTGGAACACTTACTTTTTATATGTCCAAATGCAGAAATAGTAAACGCAAGGTTAAAATGTCTTAAGCCCATTTATCGGTCCTGTAGGATCGTTAACTCAAAGGACTTTTTATTATTATGCAAAAGCCCTCCTAATGAATTCGTCTGTTACAGAATTTTTAAGTTTTTGAAAATTTCATTGAAAATGTATTAAATGGAAAGTATAATGTATATTTTATTTTGTGGTCCTCGAAAGAGTACCGTAACAAAAATAAAAACTTTTGACTTTGAGAAGTTTTACCCTTTTTTTGGGGGCGGGGCAAAAATACAAGCACTTTATGCACTCATGTGATGGAAAATGATATAATGGTATATGTGAACTTTGATTAACAGATAAGCTTTGCCATATTTATACAGCACTAATGCTTAAAAGCTGAGGCAATGAAATGTGTACATTTGCTAAAAGGATTTTTAGCCCTCTCAAAAGTGCTATGTACCTCCTATAACTTTGTTTATGCCCAGTTTCTATACATAGGGGTTGATAGTGTTGACAGAAGTGAAACCTGTTTCAGGTTTCCTACTGTCAAAATGGGGGAAGGGGGCTAGCTCCTCTACAAATTAAGGCTAGGTAATATGTATGTTGCTCTCTCCTTTTCTCATTTTATTTAGCTTGTCTAAACTGTCTGTGAAATAGCAATGATACATTCAATTGGCTATTCAGTAATACTGTTTTAAACATTGTTAGCATTAATAAAATGAATACATATATAGGTTTTATTACTGTCCATCCTGTTTGATGAAATTATGACAGGATCAGTAGTCTAGATTGCTGTTCCCTTATTTTGACCTTTAAGGGGAATTAGATGTGGGTAGTTTTGTTCTACAAGTCTTAGGTGATAACACCATTATTGTAGTTTTGCAAGGGCATTGCTAGTTTTTTATTAGCTAGTCCGTGTAAATAAACTAATTGTCCTTATTAGAGCTGATGTTGCATAGTTTGGATGAAAAGTAGAACGTAAGGAAGATGCCCATGTGATTCTTAGCAAAAACATGTTTTGAAGGAAATATTGTTTTATAGATAAGAAAGCCTGTTAAATTAGCAGTTTTAGATTTTGATGCTGCTCCTATAACATGAGAGCCTGGTCCTAAGCGTACAATGTAGGTATGTAAGTGCTTTTATTAAGAAGAATCATTTTAGAAGTGTCTGCAGTCCTGTACAAGTAATGTAAAGTTTATGAGCAAAAGTGTAGAACATTTCCTTTTTTGAGGGTTTTCAGATTAGTACACAGGAATACACCAATGTGAGGATTTAGAGTATGTCTGTGTTGTTTTTCTCTTTTCCTCTGAGTTTAGCAAATAAATACACACTTCCTTGGCTGCTTGGGATTGGGTGATGTAATAATCTTGTTAGTTCATCAAAGAGTTCCTTTTATACTTGCCAATAGGTTCAGGCTGACCTTTAGCCGTCAATTCGCCTTTTGAGCCAAAAATGTGCTCGCGATGCATTGCCTTCAATGGCAACGCGTGCACGTTTGGCAATTCCTTTGCGGGAGCAAGCTTGTAAACCATCTGTTAGTAATTAACAACAGATGGTTCCTGTACGCTCCCGCAAGGGAAACAGGCGCAGGCCCCCTCTTCTCCCTGCCTCTTGTTTTAAGTGCCTTCACACTGCACCAAAAGTGCGCCTGTTGTGGTTTAGTCGATGGTCTGTGTTGTTAGTCTGTCAGATAATAGGCGAAGTTTCTCCCAATTCCACAAGGAGGCAGTGTTTCTCAATGAATCGTCTTTGCTTTGGCTGAATGTGATACTTTTGTCTTCTGTGTCATATTTCCGCTCTAAGCAGCGTTAATGTAGCCAAGTGACAATATTCAATTTCTATTTCAAGGAACAGTCTTGTGGTCACAACACTTTTCATTCTGGGTTCAGGATTAGCACTTGTTTCCCACAGTGTTTGCACAGCGTGTCCCTCCTTATGCTGCCAGTACTTCTTTTGAGGCCTCTGATGTTTACATTTAGCTGCTCAGAGATGAGAATGCAGCCAATTGAATCCCTCCTTAGGGGAATTCAGCTGTTTACTTTCCTCACCTCGGGAATCCAGTCAGTCACAGCACTCACTGCCAGTCATATACCTCACTTTGGGAATTCAGACAGTCAGTTCGCTTGACTGGGGATTCACCAAGTCTTATACCTCAGTATGAGAACTGAGCTAGTCACATCCTCTCCGAGTGGGAATTCAATCAGTGATATTTTTCGTTATGCATTTCAGCCAAAATCTTCTTGGAATGGGAATTCCGCTAGTCGTCTCAGTTTGGAAACTCAACCAGTCCTATTCCGTCTACTGAGATTTAGTCGCTCAGGACTCTTATGTGCAGGGAACAAGTCCTAAAACAAGCATTGGTAGCCAATAGGTCTCGCCTTTGGGACATTATAAGTGTTTAGCCATGCAACAGTTGATGTTGTTGCACCAAGGATATTGTGCTGCATAATTACATACTATAATGTCTGAAAGGCGAGACCTATTGGCTATGCCAATGCTTGTTAAAATTATTTCAGCAAGTATTAAAATAGCGAATAAAAGTTCTGTGCAAAATTAATTAATTAAACACGTATCGACTCAGTTTCAAGACACGAACGGAGAAGCAGCTGACTGCTCCGTCAAAAGGATCGAGCACGCTAGGTTGGAACTTTGTTTGGAAGTGGCCCAGTGGCAGTGGGACCACATTAAGTTGCATGTGATTAGAACATTGTAGAATTTCCCGGATTGTACACCAGTGCGCCCTTGGTTTTAACCCTCACTGCCAGCAAGTTGTGGTTTTGGATCTTCAACGCTAATAGCTTATTCTGTCCTTTTATGCCTGATTACCATGAATGCTCCTTTATTCTCAACTTTATTGAAGGGATTATACCATTCACTTCACTGGTTTTCTGGATTTTGGTCCTTGACAATGATTTTACATTGTTTACTTTGAGGTATTGCATTAGCACTTAACAAAAGGCTCATAGTGGCTTATTTCTTGATTTAGCAATACCAATATTTTGTCTTATATCTATAAATTTGATCGGCTCACTGTCTGCTCACTAGCATGGAAACAAAACAATCCTCTGCTTACTCAACAAACGGAAGCGAGCTGCTTCTCCTCCACTTACAGAATCTAAAGTAGTAGAATTATAAGAATTGTTTTTAACTAAAATATTAGAGGAGATAGAATCCAAACATCCAAACACTGACTCCATATGCTCGGATAGTAAGCAATTTCAAAGAGACATTGCTTCATTATCAATGAAAGTTTCTGACAATGAGATAAAAATAAGATAATCAGAAAGCCATTATGTCTCTAACACCTTTAGTCCATCAAATTTCCCCCATGTAAAATACTTTGTAGGAGTCAGAAAACAGAAGCAGTCAATACAATGTGCACATTTCTTAAAGTGCTAGAACAATTTGAAGGCCTAAATTGCCATCTTTATTTAGAGTCTATTCTACCAACACTCCTCAACATTAATTCCCCCCCAAATTTTGAAATAGATAAAGCATGTCAAATTCCTTCTCATCATAAACCCCATCAATCAAAACAGATCATTTTCAAAGATCTATGTCATCATCATCTTTTCTTAATCAGAAAATCAGTTTGAGAAATTCTAACTCTACTAATGGAAGGTTACAAGGTATATCTACATCAAGGCTATGCTATAGAAACTGTGAAGCTTTGCAGACAATTCTCAGACTTAAGACCTAGATTAAGAGCAGCAGTATACAAACATGGTTTTTTAAAATCCTCTACAACGCGCTATTGGAAAAATAATGTTACTAAACCCTTTTCTTCTGTGGACCTGATCACCTCTCTGTATCAACCAAATCCTGTTCAATGGACTCACAACCTTCCAGTTCCGTCAGATGGTATGACTCACCTCAATGTATTTTACACTTATATACATAATAGCAGGTTTATGCAGTGGATTCGATCATGCTTCATACCTCTGTTTCAACCTATCTACTTAATATGAGGTCTTGGGATGTGACCTCTATCTGTTATGTATGTTTTGTTTGTCTAGTTTACATGGGCTACTTTTCGTTCTCTATTTCTTTGCTTTTCTTTTTTCCCCGACATATCTTATATACTACTATGGGTACCTAAAACAAAATAAACATTGTCTCACTCAATGTTAAATGTCTAGGACACCCAGTCAAGAGGCTTAAAATATTAGGATACTTAAGAATATTTAATTTTTGTTTCCATCAAAAAACTCATATAATTGACACATTTTATATTCCATGTCAAAAGGATGGGTGGATACTATTAATTCATCCCAGCAGCAGGTGGAAAAAATGGAATAGCCATTTTTGTTGAACCGTAGACCGTGATTCGACCTGCGGTGCTGCCTGCTTCATCGTCGCGGACCGAGATACATCACGCGGCGCCTCCCTCTTTTCTTCGCACATGACACTGTGCTGCACGGAGGCCCGCTGTTGCCATTTTGGCCTCACTGGTGCGCCCCACAAGGCCTGTTCTCTTTCTGTGTCGCGCACGCCGCATACCTATGCGGCGGCCCATTATCTGACAATTTACATGACAGGAATACCGCAACTCCGGTTTTGGAGCTGCTGCTTCCTATTTTCACATGTTGGGGCACTATATTCTTAGCTTCCTGTCACTGGATATATATTTCTTTCTTAATTTCTTCTTGGGGCCATCTTTGTCTTCCCATGATTCCACAGTATTGTTCCCAGAAGACCATGGGAAGTATCTGCTCTACCAGTTAAAGATGGTGACCTTCCTTTTCCGTCCACTATCCTTTTCCTTATCCAAGAGGGTGGTTACTTACTTCCTGCTTTGTCACTTCTTGTTACTGTTTAGTCACTCTCTATTCCTGGGTATTTAAAGGGCTGAATTCTTCATTTCTTTGCGTTGCAACACGCTTTGCTCCTGCTGGTGTGTTCTCGCTCCTGTTGGTATCCTGTTCTCCTGCCTACTGCATCTGTGATTCCTGCTGTTGTACCTTGTTCCTGATTAAAGTCTTCTATTCCGGTTTGGATTCCTTGCCTTCTATTTACTGGAGTCTCCATTTCCATCCGAGATTTTTCACTATGGGTTTTTTCCTATTGGGACACCTTTTGGAGAGCACAGTCTACTTTGGACTTTTTCCTTGTCGACAGCACCGTGGCTACCAGAAGGGGTCGTCCTTACCTCGGACACACCAGAACCCTCAAGCACTGAAGTTGAGAATCTCTCCAACAAGCTAGAAATGGTAAGAACACTACGAGTTACGACAATTATTTTTTCATGGCACTCTCCTATACAACTGTTAAATCACCACAATGATTCAGACAGTAGATTTGTATATGCTCAAACCAAACTTGGGACTTAGACCCTCAAGGAAGTCAATCTTTATGCTCCCACAATAGATGACCCTCTTTTTAGAAAACTATCTATACTGAAATGATAAAACTCAGTAATGTCCCTCTCATCATGGGTGGAGATTTTAGTCTTATCTGAGATCCCCTTTTAGACCCATTAAGTCTTTCATATATTTAAATCCTTTTTTTCTACCACAAAATTAATTGTTTTATGGAGATTAGCTAATCCTACAACCAAAGTATTTACTTTTTTTTCTCAGACACATTGTACTTTTTCTAGACTTTATTCCTTACTTATTTCAAGGCACCTATGTACAGTGATCCCAAATCAGAAAATTGAACAAACCTCCTGTGACCATGGTCTAGTCTCGTTTTCTCTTATCCTTCAGGATACCTATTTCCCAAAATCTACAGATGGAGAATGAACCATGATACAGTCCTATATCCTCTAAATGCTCCTAAACTTTCCAATGCTATAGGTGAATATTTTACAAACAATAATCCAAATGAGACCTAAAATTCATACATTGGGATGCGTATAAACATACAGCAGAGGTGTTACCATATATCCATTATGGCACATGAAAATACGACCTTTTATGCTAAATTATCTTCACTAGAATATCAAATAGCTGACTTGAGAGTTTGCTCATTAGTTCTCGAGACAGTAATTGCAAATTTAATCTACAAAAAATGATATACGAATACAACAACCTACTCAGTAAAAGAGCAGGTTTGCAAACTGCTTTTTTTCGTCCTCATATCACCATAGCATCTGCAGATCTCGGACCTCTCTTTCTATCTGCCTCATGGTCTGTTGTATTCTCACTTAGCTTCGCCGCTCTAAGCCAACCAAGTCGGGCAATCTCCTGGAGCGGTGCCTCGGTGCAATCACAGGAGCTCATTGTTCTATCTGAGGATCTTTCCTAAATCCCATACCACCTACAGAGATCCGCCCATATCCTGGGAGGCTTTCTGATCTTATGCTCCATATTCGTACGCTAAGCCCAATTACCCACCTTAATCCAGTCTACAATTTTCGGGGGGATGGGTCTATCCACCGTTTACAGATTTCTCTCCTTGCTAAAAATATCAAATAGAACATGACACCGCTTTGGTCCCAGGTCAATAAGCTACGGGAGGTCTTATCTACTCCCAACAGAACGCATAAATAATTTAAAAGGCTATATTCGCCCCTAAACTATCTTTTAGGATGGTCTCAATGTCAGCCAGAACGCTTTAATCATAGAGCACAAAAAGAAAAAGTGTTCATCATTGGCTTTTAAAAGACCTGACCTTTACACCTGGGGGTGGGCAGAGAAAGTTACTTAGTTTTTATGTGGAGTCCAGTATAGTCTGTTGATAGTGAAGTAGTGGCCTTGCTTTAGGTTTGCTGGATTAATGATCAAATACAATAGTTTCAGAGCCATATTCGTTGTAAGTCCACCCCCTGAAAGGTATCTCCCCACACCATATATGGAGACTTCATTTTCGTATCTTCCTCTGCTAGGAGTTTCCAGTACCATATGGCGGCCTCCTTTCTTTTAGATATTACATCCTGGATAGAGGACTCAAACTCCAACTCCCCTCCAGTCTCCTGTACCAAGGACATGTACCAGGGGGACAACTGCACATATTTAAACCTGGATAGACTACCTCCAACTTTGGCTCCCAGGACTTCCCAGGGTAGTATCCCTTAGTCTGTGATCAGGTCTCCCTAGGTGACTAACCTTGTCTGCCTTAAAGGGAGACTCAACCCATCCTTCAAGCATTCTGGGGTGCTAGGGGAATTCCAAATTGGTGAAAAGTCAGAATAATAACCAATACTAAGTGTTTTCTTCACCCTGCACCAAAAGTTAAGTGCTGTCCTTAAGACTTTCAGTCATACTTGTTGAAATACTTTTGGGGTGCCAAATTTATAAAAGAAAACATTTGCACCAAACTCTCTTATCATTTCTCCTTAAAGGCTTCCCCATTTTAGCTAACCAGCTTTCTCAAAATTATCCGGAAGTGTTTGAAATTTGGATCTGGGAGAATTTAGCCACCTTTTTCAAGCCTTCACCTCATCTTATTCCATGCCAACCTAACCCCCCTAAAGGCCCTTATATGAAACTGGCAATTTTTACCTGGATCTTATCTATTATTGATCTTGGAAATTTGAGGGGGATGCAATTAAGAAGATACGTCAGTTTAGGGAGGATCAACATCTTAATTAAGTTAACTCCCCATAGATTTTTAGTGGCAAGTTTTTCCATCTGGAGAGTAGAGAATCAACATCCTTAGCCACCCCTTTTCAGTTATGTGATGGAATTTGATCTACTAGGTTGAAAATAGTGATGCCTAAATATTTGATCTCTGCTCTCCCGACCCAGCCTTCTATATTCCAACACATAACCTCTGTCTTGGAATTATTCACCGAATATCCTGACAGGGCCTGAACTCTACCATGACCTACTCCACCCTTGGTACAGTTTTAACAGGGTCTGAAGCGTAAATTATGAAATCATCAGCATACAATGCAATCTTACTACTAAAAGTTGATGAATAAAAAGGGATGACCTGACTATCTTTCCAAAGCAATTGTGCCAAAGGCTCAATGTATATGTCAATCAAAAGAGGCGACAAGGGGCAGCCCTGCCTTGTACCCATTTTTATACTGAAACTCCTGGTTAGAGACCCATTGAGAAGAATCTTAGCTGAGTGGTTTTCATAGAGTTTCTGAAGAGTGAGGGTGAAGCCCGGGCTGAATCCCATTTCATCCAGGAACTCCCACAGAAATGCCCAGCATACCTGATTGAAAGCCTTAGCTGCCTCAATTGTGACCACGGCCAAGGGAATCTAATGAGTTGTGTCGAGATCGATAGTTCCATCAGCTGCGGCATGAGCTCTTAAATTTGCCTGTTTGGAATGAATCCTTTCTGATCTGTGTGTTTCAGCCGGAGGGCAAGCTTCACCAATCTACCTGCCAAGATGCTCATAAAGATTTTATGATCTGCATTTAACAGAGATATTGGGCGATAGGAATCAGCTTTCCTAGGGTCCTTGGCAGATTTAAAAACTATACAACTGTGGCCTCTTTCCACAAGTTTGGGATCTGTCTGACCCGCCGGTATATTGAGTTAAGCAGTAATTCCCTTGCTGAGACCAGTTCTTCTAATAAGAGTTTATACAAATCTGATAGAAGAGTGACCGGGCCAGCCGCCTCACTGTTCTTTGCCCGCAGAAGGTATGTCCTAAGTTCCTCCTTGGTTATTGGGGCTTCCAAACATTCTACCCTCCATTGTAAGTCCTGGAAGCTGAGTGCTTTCCAGCCAGACTCTAAGGTTCTCTGAGTCAGGTTGAACCTCTTTTGTGTATAGTGTGGCAAATGAGGAAACTAGGCAGGCCTGTATTTCCTCTACCTTATTTGAGGCTTCTCCCTGTGGATTGATGACCAATTCACTGATATGAATCCTAGATCTCTCCACTCTTGCCTTCCAAGCTACTAATGCCCCCGCTCTCTCTTATCCAACATAATCTTATAATTTAGCTTCACCTCTTCCAACTGCCTTAATAATCCTTTCCTATCTTCATTTTATTTCAAGCCTTGCTGCTGCAACTCGACCTCCTGTGCCCCAATCTATCTTCCAATCATATAAGACCTATTCTTTCAGACTTATTTTTAAAGTGAGCTAAACTTTTCAACACTCCTCTAATATATGTTTTAAAAGTATCCCAAATTACATCAAGGGGGGCTGATCCTGTGTTGTCAAGAAATAAGTCATGCAGGCTTATTTCAGGATGGCAAGAACCTCAGGAACGGAGAGAATAGTCATTTTTAAAGTCCACCTCACATTTTGTCTGCCGCTAGAATACTTTAAAGGCATACTAACCACAGAGTGATCTGAAACATGGCCCGGCAGAGTACGGACCACCTTTATATTTTCCGCTATAGTTCTATCTACAAATTTATAATCCAGTCTGGAAAAATAACAGTATTTTAACTGAGGAATGTGTAGCCCCTCTTTGAACCCTTTGTATATCTCCAAGCATCTACTAGGCCTATGTCCTGAAGCCTATTTTTAAGAGTGCATCTCTCCATTGGGGCTTGCAAGTACTTCCTTCGGGTGGATCTGTCCATGAAGGGGTCTAGAAGGGTATTGAAATTCCTTCCAATAATCTCGGGGATGCAACCTCCACTAAGTTCCACTCCAGGGTACATATGTGCTGGGGGTCATCCAAATTCGGGCTGTAAAACCCAGCACATACAATCTCATAATCCCCATAGTTCAGAGTAGCCAAAACCCACCTTCCAAAGCTATCACTTATTGAGGATTTTACCTCAACTCCAACTCCCTTACTAATCAGGATAGCTACCCCCTTACAATGCTCTACTTGGTCTGAAATGACATAGCTATCCACCCAGCTGCATTTGGAAAAGAGGGCTCTACTCCCGCTAGCCGTTAGATGAGTTTGTTGCTGAAAGACAATATGAGTCAGACTTTTTTCTAGGTATCTCATAGCCAGTCTTTGCTGACTTTTAGACGTGAGGCCATTCAAGTTCCATGGTAACAAAGATAACTCATTACTACCACCCACCATTTTCCAGGGATTTGAGACACTTTTTTTTCCCTCATTGCCTTAGGCCTACTTACAGCATAGATACATCTGGGTGACATTGAGGACTTATTTTTTCCATTTTCCTCTGCTGTTCCCCACCCAGTGCCCTTCCTATCCCCTTTTCTGCCCACCCCATGTCACCATGAGGAACCCTCCCATAGCTTACATGAATAAACTGCCTGGTAAGCTTCTCCCAGGGAGGAGTGATTATGAACCATTAGATCGCACAGAGACAAGCTCCCTCTCACCAACTCTTTCGCCCCTCCAGTCTGGCACTCCTTAGCTACATGAGTCTCAAGGGACCGCCCCTTTTATTATGAGTACGATCAAGCCATTCCCTTCTTCCACTGATCGGTAATTATATATATGATTGTTCCGCATGACACAGAGCATTACTGGGAATTTCAATTGAGCTTTTTTCCCTAGCCTATGCAGCTCCTCAATTCTTTTCCATAGTTCCCACTGCTTCTGATCTGTTGCCCAACTAACTTCCTAGCTGATGGAAAGGGAATAAGTTCCAACCAAGTAGGGGCTATTTGTTAAGGCTAGACTCCTTATCGCCTTCTTCATTGCATATGAAAGGAAGTTCACTAGTATCTTCTTTGGCCTCTGCTTTTGAGGGTTCCTTTTAACCTCTTCCATGCGCCGGACAGCCCCCGGCCATAAGACATCACAGTGGGCATGTGCGTTGGACGGCCAGGGGCCGTCTGATCTGCGCATGCGTCAAATTCCGCCGCACCTGCGGCAGACTTTGCGCTGTGGCGAAGCAGCTAAAGGGATCTCTATGGATACTCTGAATTTCTAAATCAAGATTCATGTCTGGGCTATCTCTCAGAGGAGTGTCCCGCAACAGCATAATTACAAGAGCCTTGATATCGGAGCCCTCCTCCACCTCTGGGATATTCCAGAGCCTGAGGATATTCCTCCAAGTGTGGTTTTCAATCCTCTCAAGATCATCGCTTAAACCTTGGTTCTATTTAGACAGCAGGCATATACCAATGGTGTTTTTAGCTATATCTTGCCGCATTGTAACCACCTCCTCCTGCATTGCTCCCGTCCATACGGCCACTTCTTCTAGTTTTTGAGCCAGAGCAATGCAGGAGGCCTACCTGGATAGACTACCTCCAACTTTGGCTCCCAGGACTTCCCAGGGTAGTATCCCTTAGTCTGTGATCAGGTCTCCCTAGGTGACTAACCTTGTCTGCCTTAAAGGGAGACTCAACCCATCCTTCAAGCATTCTGGGGTGCTAGGGGAATTCCAAATTGGTGAAAAGTCAGAATAATAACCAATACTAAGTGTTTTCTTCACCCTGCACCAAAAGTTAAGTGCTGTCCTTAAGACTTTCAGTCATACTTGTTGAAATACTTTTGGGGTGCCAAATTTATAAAAGAAAACATTTGCACCAAACTCTCTTATCATTTCTCCTTAAAGGCTTCCCCATTTTAGCTAACCAGCTTTCTCAAAATTATCCGGAAGTGTTTGAAATTTGGATCTGGGAGAATTTAGCCACCTTTTTCAAGCCTTCACCTCATCTTATTCCATGCCAACCTAACCCCCCTAAAGGCCCTTATATGAAACTGGCAATTTTTACCTGGATCTTATCTATTATTGATCTTGGAAATTTGAGGGGGATGCAATTAAGAAGATACGTCAGTTTAGGGAGGATCAACATCTTAATTAAGTTAACTCCCCATAGATTTTTAGTGGCAAGTTTTTCCATCTGGAGAGTAGAGAATCAACATCCTTAGCCACCCCTTTTCAGTTATGTGATGGAATTTGATCTACTAGGTTGAAAATAGTGATGCCTAAATATTTGATCTCTGCTCTCCCGACCCAGCCTTCTATATTCCAACACATAACCTCTGTCTTGGAATTATTCACCGAATATCCTGACAGGGCCTGAACTCTACCATGACCTACTCCACCCTTGGTACAGTTTTAACAGGGTCTGAAGCGTAAATTATGAAATCATCAGCATACAATGCAATCTTACTACTAAAAGTTGATGAATAAAAAGGGATGACCTGACTATCTTTCCAAAGCAATTGTGCCAAAGGCTCAATGTATATGTCAATCAAAAGAGGCGACAAGGGGCAGCCCTGCCTTGTACCCATTTTTATACTGAAACTCCTGGTTAGAGACCCATTGAGAAGAATCTTAGCTGAGTGGTTTTCATAGAGTTTCTGAAGAGTGAGGGTGAAGCCCGGGCTGAATCCCATTTCATCCAGGAACTCCCACAGAAATGCCCAGCATACCTGATTGAAAGCCTTAGCTGCCTCAATTGTGACCACGGCCAAGGGAATCTAATGAGTTGTGTCGAGATCGATAGTTCCATCAGCTGCGGCATGAGCTCTTAAATTTGCCTGTTTGGAATGAATCCTTTCTGATCTGTGTGTTTCAGCCGGAGGGCAAGCTTCACCAATCTACCTGCCAAGATGCTCATAAAGATTTTATGATCTGCATTTAACAGAGATATTGGGCGATAGGAATCAGCTTTCCTAGGGTCCTTGGCAGATTTAAAAACTATACAACTGTGGCCTCTTTCCACAAGTTTGGGATCTGTCTGACCTGCCGGTATATTGAGTTAAGCAGTAATTCCCTTGCTGAGACCAGTTCTTCTAATAAGAGTTTATACAAATCTGATAGAAGAGTGACCGGGCCAGCCGCCTCACTGTTCTTTGCCCGCAGAAGGTATGTCCTAAGTTCCTCCTTGGTTATTGGGGCTTCCAAACATTCTACCCTCCATTGTAAGTCCTGGAAGCTGAGTGCTTTCCAGCCAGACTCTAAGGTTCTCTGAGTCAGGTTGAACCTCTTTTGTGTATAGTGTGGCAAATGAGGAAACTAGGCAGGCCTGTATTTCCTCTACCTTATTTGAGGCTTCTCCCTGTGGATTGATGACCAATTCACTGATATGAATCCTAGATCTCTCCACTCTTGCCTTCCAAGCTACTAATGCCCCCGCTCTCTCTTATCCAACATAATCTTATAATTTAGCTTCACCTCTTCCAACTGCCTTAATAATCCTTTCCTATCTTCATTTTATTTCAAGCCTTGCTGCTGCAACTCGACCTCCTGTGCCCCAATCTATCTTCCAATCATATAAGACCTATTCTTTCAGACTTATTTTTAAAGTGAGCTAAACTTTTCAACACTCCTCTAATATATGTTTTAAAAGTATCCCAAATTACATCAAGGGGGGGCTGATCCTGTGTTGTCAAGAAATAAGTCATGCAGGCTTATTTCAGGATGGCAAGAACCTCAGGAACGGAGAGAATAGTCATTTTTAAAGTCCACCTCACATTTTGTCTGCCGCTAGAATACTTTAAAGGCATACTAACCACAGAGTGATCTGAAACATGGCCCGGCAGAGTACGGACCACCTTTATATTTTCCGCTATAGTTCTATCTACAAATTTATAATCCAGTCTGGAAAAATAACAGTATTTTAACTGAGGAATGTGTAGCCCCTCTTTGAACCCTTTGTATATCTCCAAGCATCTACTAGGCCTATGTCCTGAAGCCTATTTTTAAGAGTGCATCTCTCCATTGGGGCTTGCAAGTACTTCCTTCGGGTGGATCTGTCCATGAAGGGGTCTAGAAGGGTATTGAAATTCCTTCCAATAATCTCGGGGATGCAACCTCCACTAAGTTCCACTCCAGGGTACATATGTGCTGGGGGTCATCCAAATTCGGGCTGTAAAACCCAGCACATACAATCTCATAATCCCCATAGTTCAGAGTAGCCAAAACCCACCTTCCAAAGCTATCACTTATTGAGGATTTTACCTCAACTCCAACTCCCTTACTAATCAGGATAGCTACCCCCTTACAATGCTCTACTTGGTCTGAAATGACATAGCTATCCACCCAGCTGCATTTGGAAAAGAGGGCTCTACTCCCGCTAGCCGTTAGATGAGTTTGTTGCTGAAAGACAATATGAGTCAGACTTTTTTCTAGGTATCTCATAGCCAGTCTTTGCTGACTTTTAGACGTGAGGCCATTCAAGTTCCATGGTAACAAAGATAACTCATTACTACCACCCACCATTTTCCAGGGATTTGAGACACTTTTTTTTCCCTCATTGCCTTAGGCCTACTTACAGCATAGATACATCTGGGTGACATTGAGGACTTATTTTTTCCATTTTCCTCTGCTGTTCCCCACCCAGTGCCCTTCCTATCCCCTTTTCTGCCCACCCCATGTCACCATGAGGAACCCTCCCATAGCTTACATGAATAAACTGCCTGGTAAGCTTCTCCCAGGGAGGAGTGATTATGAACCATTAGATCGCACAGAGACAAGCTCCCTCTCACCAACTCTTTCGCCCCTCCAGTCTGGCACTCCTTAGCTACATGAGTCTCAAGGGACCGCCCCTTTTATTATGAGTACGATCAAGCCATTCCCTTCTTCCACTGATCGGTAATTATATATATGATTGTTCCGCATGACACAGAGCATTACTGGGAATTTCAATTGAGCTTTTTTCCCTAGCCTATGCAGCTCCTCAATTCTTTTCCATAGTTCCCACTGCTTCTGATCTGTTGCCCAACTAACTTCCTAGCTGATGGAAAGGGAATAAGTTCCAACCAAGTAGGGGCTATTTGTTAAGGCTAGACTCCTTATCGCCTTCTTCATTGCATATGAAAGGAAGTTCACTAGTATCTTCTTTGGCCTCTGCTTTTGAGGGTTCCTTTTAACCTCTTCCATGCGCCGGACAGCCCCCGGCCATAAGACATCACAGTGGGCATGTGCGTTGGACGGCCAGGGGCCGTCTGATCTGCGCATGCGTCAAATTCCGCCGCACCTGCGGCAGACTTTGCGCTGTGGCGAAGCAGCTAAAGGGATCTCTATGGATACTCTGAATTTCTAAATCAAGATTCATGTCTGGGCTATCTCTCAGAGGAGTGTCCCGCAACAGCATAATTACAAGAGCCTTGATATCGGAGCCCTCCTCCACCTCTGGGATATTCCAGAGCCTGAGGATATTCCTCCAAGTGTGGTTTTCAATCCTCTCAAGATCATCGCTTAAACCTTGGTTCTATTTAGACAGCAGGCATATACCAATGGTGTTTTTAGCTATATCTTGCCGCATTGTAACCACCTCCTCCTGCATTGCTCCCGTCCAAACGGCCACTTCTTCTAGTTTTTGAGCCAGAGCAATGCAGGAGGCCTGAATGTCTGCCTGGTTGGCCTCAGATATCTTTAATCTATTCTTAAGCTCCTCATTTAGGTCTAATATGATGGAGGCCAAGGACTCCACTGGCTGCTCCCTATCAGCGCTCCCAGTGTCCATCACCTGCTGGGAATACCCATTGGCAGAACTTGGCTCATTTACAACAGCTAGAACATCAAATTTGTTAAAGGTGGGACCTGAGCTAGGTAATTTAAATCAGTACCTGGCCCTTTAATAACATCCTGGGTCAATCTCTGCGGGCCTGCATATCAACGCCAGTTACAGACTCGGTATCAACGTTATCCATATGTAGGATCTTCTGGCTCGTAATCGCACCCACCCTTCTCCCTTCACTTAGATGGCCTGGCAGTGTGAAAACTTTATAGAAAGACTTAAAGGAGAGGGTGACCTTGATCTCGGGGAAGGGGCACGTCTTCTCCCACCCCTCGGACTCTTCCTAGTCAGCTTAGCAGGTTTCCTAGTTTTTCAAGCTTTTGCTAAGGAGGGCCTCCACATCTACTGCCCTCCCAGATTTTGGGTTTTGTCCCTTTACGGTTTTCTTAACATCAGGGGCCACTACAACAGATGGGAATTCCAACCCAGGGTATAACCCTGGCGATGCTGCAAGTGTATGGTACATAGTGTATACCTTGAAACATTGCCAATGCCCTTCTCTAGGGGCTGACTACTCATCTCCACGGGCAAGGGGCAATATGCCCGATGGGCTTCTGTTACTGCCTCCCAGAAAGGCCCCAGCTCCTTTCCTGGGCTGACACACTGTGATTGTGAAATGCCTCAATATGTTTTCTTGCTGCCTCAGGAGGAATTCCTCGCAACCTCTGCCCTGCACCTGCACCTGCAGGCTGCTGATAACCTTAAGAAAAGCTGCAGCAGCCTGCAAGCAGTCCTTCTGCTCATCCTTTCAACTTGTGCTGACTCCACCGCCGCTGCACCGGATCCACATGCTGGCTGCTGTGCTTCTCCGAAACTCCAGCGCCACACACTCTCAGAGCGAATCACCAGGAACCGCCTTAGGGCTGGGACCCACCGCAGACACTCCAAACGCCCGCCGTAGAAATCCCATTGGGAAGGGGAGAGAGTCACAGGTAAATGAAAGCCTGGAGTAAGGAGGGCGAGGGGGCCTGCTGACACAAGAAAACAAAACACTGTCCTCCCTGGTGAGCTCACAGCTGATTAGATTTCGGCTGCCATGTTCCCCCACTGAAAAGCTCATGGCTCGTTTTGAGTTTTCAAATTGCTAAGGAAAAACAAATTACTACTTTAATTCCGATAAATCTGTATGCCTTTTAACTAATTATTTAGGTATAAAAAATACAAAAATCTAATTACTGCAATAATTAAATCTGATGCTTCTTTACATCTCAAAGCTGAAGACATTGCAAAATAACTTCTATCCTTTTACTTTGCCCTTCATGAAAACCCTACTGCTTTACTAAGTTATGTCATTACAACCTTTCTAAACGATTGCCACCTGCTCCAAATCTCTACAGAAGGCTGGCTCCATCTAGAAAATCCATTTGCTATTCAAGAAATCTACTCTGCAATTCAATCTCTTCACTCTAAAAAGTCACCATGTCCTGAATGTATCCCAGCTGGATACAAAAAAAATTCAGACTCAACTATCTCCGACTCAACGTTCATTATTTCATGATTTTCAGCTTTCCTCCACTGTAGGAGGATCTTTTAAAGAAGCTAATTTCATTGTTATACCCAAACTAGATAAAGACCCTACTTTAATCACTAATTATCGTCCAATCCTCTTTATCAACCAAGACTGTAAAATATAAGCTGAAATATTAGCCAACAGACTAACTCCTATTCTACATTTTATTGTTCATTCAGCTAAAACAGGATTCATGAAGGGAAGACTATCTGCACATAACCCACACATTCTATGACATGTTTTTTTAGTCTTTTGCTGATAAATTCAAGGATCCTGCTGAGCTGTTAGCATTAGATGCAGAAGAATCTTTTGATAAAGTAAATTGGCAATTCCCTTTTCAAAATTTAGAAGCTTTCTGTTTCTGCCCTAATTTCATGAATATGATTAAAAAATGTTATACTGTTCCACCAGCTCTTATCCATGTTAATTGAACCTTCTCCCATGCCTTTAATTTACATAGAGAAACTAGACAAGGTTGTCCTTTATCACCTCTCTTATTCCTCATAGTCATTCAACCCATTGCATGCTCTTTCCATATGAATAAAGTATTTACTGCAATTATTATAAAAGATCTTATTTTGAAGGTTTCAGAATATACTGATGATATCCTATTATAAACATCACCAACTCTTTTACTTCGATCCCTGTTATTCTGGATAATATTAGTAAATATGTACATCTTTCTGGTTATAAACTAAATGTAAGTAAAACAGATTTTTTTCCCTTAAATGATTATTGTACTCCTAATATGATAACAAATACAGATACTTTATGGAACTCTCCTTCTCTTAAATACTTAAGCATTTATTTTTCGAACTCCATCGAGCAAACAACTGAACTAAATAGTACTATTTTAATCAGTAAAATTAAAGAAAAACATAATTAATGATCAACCATTTACTTGAATTGATAAGGCTGGGTAGAAATAATTAAAATGGTTATAACTTCCCAAATATTTTACACTTTATCTATGTTACCAAATTGTTTCCCATCCAATTTTAGAAAACTCTATGTAAGTTAATCAAACAAATTTCTGTGGACAAAAAACCTGCCCATATTAGCCTTAAATACTTGCAGGTTCCCAATAGAGAGTGGGGCATTGGTTAAACTCATTTTAAGCACTATTGCATCTCATTTCTTATTGCTCAAAGTTCATTTTGGTTTCATTTTACTGATCCTTTACACTCTCCTACATGGCTACCAATAAAATGTTCTCTTTTCTATCCCTTTCCTATAACAGCATTTGTAACCATGCCTAATTCATAAATTGGTAAACTTTCACCTATCACAAATACAACCAAGCTTGCTTTACTATGACACGCGCATGAATGACTGCAGCGCGTTTGCTTGTAGCGTAACCTGAATATTTAAAACTTATCTCGTGTGAATTGACTGAATAATTGCACAAATCTTTTTATGTAGCCTCAAAAAACTTCTCATTAATTGGAGACCTCAACCTGCATCTAGAGGATCCATCTAACTCCACATGTTACAATTTACTTGAAGACCTGATTGCTTTAAACACGAGACTACTAAATGCCGGACCCACACATAAGGCGGGACACCTGCTCGACCCTATTATTACTAATCTCACCGATCTAGCATGGCACGATACCACCCCCACATGTTGGTCAGACCACTACCTAATAAAATTCAGCCTTAAACTACCAACCCTTATTTCTGTGCACCCTGATTTTCCAGCAACGTCCAGCAAAAACTGGAAAACACTCGACATTGTACAACTCAACAAGGTACTTTGCGAACCCCCCCCCCACTAAAGGGCATAATATGGAAAGCATAGCAAAAGCAACACAACAGTGGCTTAGTGACACCGCTGACTCCTGCCTACCCACCCCTCACACAAAGGGAAATAGCCACCGGCCCCCAGCCCCACCGTACAACGACTCATTGAAAAGTGAGAAAAAGAAATGTAAGGCATTAAAGCGTCAGTGGCGGAAAGACTATGCACCCGATAAAAAGGAGAGATACCATTACGCCAGAAAAAAATACCATACAGCCTGCACGAAAGCGCGAGCCTTGTATGTTTCCAACACCTTTATGGAAGCAACTAACAGACCTAAAACTCTGTTTAATACGGTCAAGGAACTAGCGGGTGCGCAAACTACAGCTACTGCTTCTCCTCTAAATGAACGACAATGTCAGGATCTTGCCGTATTCTTCATGGACAAAATTGACAAACTAATCAGTGATATCAATAGCAATATAAATGATCCCACCCCGCAGGCTGATACGGACTATGTCCCCACAGTTAAAAATACCCTGGAAAACTGGCCTCCCATTACAACAGACACACTGAAGGCCATCCTTAAGACCATCAAATCCGGCTCCCCTCGTGACCCTATCCCCATTAAAGTACTAAAACAATTGGATGCCCTTCCCTTGAAAACATTGTTGATACGTTAAATTCCTCCTTGGAATTTTCTACTGTTCCCGCACTCTGGAAACACGCCATGATAATCCCATTGCTGAAGAAGCCCACAGCAAACCCTGAAATATTGGCTAACTATAGACCTATATCCTTGCTCCCTGTCTTTTCGAAATTACTGGAAAGACACATCCCCTCGGTCTTAACCCACTTTTCTGAAGAAAATTACCTCCTCCATCTGTCTCAATCAGGATTCCGAGCTGGTTTCTCCACAGAAACTGCTCTGCTGGGAGTTACCGAAAACATCCGGAAACTCCTTGATGATGGTCAAACAGTTGCTCTCATTCTTTTAGACTTGAGTGCGGCCTTTGACACCATATCACATGAAAGACTCATAATCACGTTAAGAAAAAATGGAATCTGTGGTATGGCACTTGAGTGGATCAGGTCTTTTCTGACACAACGGACGTTCCAAATCACATCCTCCTCAGCATGCTCTGGAATGTTTAATGACCCACACGGGGTGCCCCAGGGATCCATTCTGAGCCCACTGTTTTTTAATCTTTATCTTAGACCTCTGGCCGACCTAGCGGACAAATCAGGACTCACCCTCATGACCTACGCCGACGACTCACAGATCATCTTCTCCTTGTCTGAATCCAGCCCTTCATCCCCGTCTCCCCTCAAACAAGGTCTCCCAAACATTTTCAGCTGGATGACTAAAAACCAGCTAAAGCTTAATGGAGAAAAAACGGAGATCCTCCTCCTGGGGAAACAACATGACCTGTGGAACCCCTCCCACTGGCCTTCCCAGATGGGAAATGTCCCAACCCCAGCCACCCATGTACGCAATCTGGGGGTCATTGTGGATAGCTCCCTCTCTATGAAACAACAGGCCAGCAAAGTCGTCGGCCTTTGTTTTACCATCATGAAGTGGCTGAGGAAAATCCTCTGGATGTTGCCCATCTCCACCCAAAAAACCGTAGTCAATGCCCTCATTACATCCCGGCTTGACTACGGTTACATCCTGTACCTAGGCTCAAATAAAGCCATAGTACGGCGGCTGCAGCTTGTCCAGAACTCAGCTGTCAGTAGAATTCTAAAAACCACCAGGGTCTCGAACTACCGACGTGATCTGCATTGGCTCAGGGTAGAAAACCGAATTAGATTCAAGGCCCTGAACTATATGTTCAGAATAAAAGCGGGTACTGCACCCAATTACATACTAGCACTAGCCCATCCCTATACTCCCAAACGCAACCTACGGTCGCAATCAGCAGCCAACTTTTGTGTGCCTAGGCTTAAACTTGCAAGAATGGGAGGCAGATCCTTTGCTCATCTAGGAGCAACCCTTTATAACGCACTCCCTCCCTATATTCGCAAGGAGGAAAACCACGCTAGGTTCAGAAAGAACATCGAAACCTGGTTGTTCGAGAAATAACATGACCGACCCTGCAAACCCTTGCCACCTTTCTGTGTTATGTCTCAGCGCCGGGAAACCCTTTTTGGGTAGCTGTAGTGCCTTACAAGTTTAAAAAATAAATAAATAAATAAATACTATACTTTGACACATTCTTTTTAACAAAATGAGATCTTCTAAAAAGGTTTCACTTTGGAATAATCTTTAAATAAAACGTAACAAACCTATTTCCTTTTGGACTTCTTGGGTTGCTGCAGGCAGTGATATTTGCCAAGGAGATATGTTCTACTCCTTAAGTGAGTTACAAAGTAAATTCCCTTTTCCCCAACATGATTATTATAAATCTGAAATCCTATGTAACTCCATTCTCAATGCTGAAAACCGCCAGCGAAAGTGTCTCCTATGGAATTATATATTAATGTGCTTAGTCTTTCAGGACACATAGCATATAAAGAATAAAAAAACGTGTTACCCACATCCCTCCTGTTTCACCTGAGATGACTAAATGGAGTCATTCCTTAGAGAGTCCGCTAACACCTGATCAATGGAAATCTGTTTGCATATGAAGTATTGCTACCTTTTTTCCAGCTTCACTTTTACAAAGTAATGTGTTTCTTTTATACAATTGTTTCTGGTCTGGTCTCCAGATAAAATTTTAAAGCTAAATTACTTGAAACACCACATTTTTGGCATTGTATATCTTTGCTAGGTGCTATAATTCACATGCTTTATGAATGGTCTATCACGTCCCATTTTTTGAGGGAAGTTTGGGAAATCATTAAAAAGATTTACAATTTTCACCTCCCATTTTCATTCACTATCAATATCTGTAAGTCTTACACACTCCATTACACACTTCACCTGATGATTTTACATTATTTCACTTTCTGCTTTTTGCAGCTGTAAAATCAATCACATCAAAGTGGAAATATGCTAGTTTACTATCTGTGCATACTTGGTGATGCTGTCAATGCCTGGATTCATCATATCGAAGGTACACTATACCCCACAAAGGATTCCACTCCAACCGTGGTGCACGGAGACCAGAAGCCCAGCATCATCTGTCCCGCGACTGCAACGTAGATGACTTCGAGGGACCCCCATCTCTGTGGCAAAAGTTTCCCCTCATCACCTGTAGACCAAGGGACCACCACAAAGACACCCTTGTCAACCGCACCTCAACCAGAGCATCCTTTGCCTGTATCCTCAGCATCTAGATCACTGTATTGATGTCTATTGTGGCCATCCTGTAAAGTTTGGAACTTGCTTTAAAAAATGCTCTAATGGCCAATTAACTGTCCAAAATATCCTCTCTAGCCCCTAAGACCTTTTCCTTGACAGATTTGGTCACCCAACCTGAGCCTAAGTACCCGCAGTTACTCATTCAAACAATTTGTTGATCAATGCTTGTCCGTGATTGCATTTAAAAGTGATAAAAACATCTAAATCTGTGGATTTTGATGCTCAAGGTCGCCAACAATTCACAAAAATATGCTCTATTTAAAATAACTTTTTGTTTGGTCTTTTTCATGTTCTGTGACTTTATTTCTTCTTATTTTCTTATTTTGGTGTTTGGTGCTATTAAATGCTTTACACTTAGGGCCAGATGTAGGTAAAATAGATTTACCGATTTTTAATTACCGAATTTTACCGATTCAGTAATTAAAATTTGGTAAATCTAAGGGGTGGATATGTAGGTATTCCAGATGTGCTGGAATACCGATTCAGAAGAATTCGGTATTTACCGATTCGGTAAATACCAAATCGGTAATGCCCATTCATTCCTATGAACTTTGAAGCCCATAGGAATGAATGGCCATTACCGATTCGGTATTTACCGAATCGGTAAATACCGATTTTCACAAGGGTGCAGGGGGTGTCACTTTGACACCCTCTGGCACCCCCAAAACAGGCTTGGGTGCCATGTGGCAGGCATACATGCCCTAAGGGCAGGTCTGCCTGTCACATGGCATTGGTGTGCATGCACACATGTGCATGCACACCGGAATCGGTATTTTACCATCAAATTGGATTTGATGGTAAAATACCGATTCGGTAAGGCCTCTGGGACTCTGAAGAGTCCCACCTACATCTGGGTGCCTCAGAATCGGTTAAAGTACTGAATTTTTATTTTACCGAATCGGTAAAATTACCAAATCGGTAATTTTACCGATTCGCTAAAATAATGCCCCCTACATACCTGTCACCCATTTACCGATCGGTAACGGCCAAAATCGGCCGTTACCGCTCAATAAATGGCCTCAAACGGCCACCTACATCTGGCCCTAAGTTGCTTTACCAAGCCTTACTGCTCACATCCACAGCTACTCAGAGTTGAGCTAAGGTTAAGTAAATGAGTCTGACTGGACCCAAGACGGCATTTGCGAGTGTACTCTCACTCTCTGATTAGGGGTGGGCATCAAACTCCGTCCCGCCAACAGATTTTGTGGAGTTTTGCATCTCATTGCTCAGCTTGGAGCTTGGAGTTTTGCAAAACTCCACGCTTCATGCCAGTGCCGCCACTGTAAGGGGAAACTTAAAAGAAATAGCCAATTAGGAAGTCAAGGTCACTTACCGCTTGCCAGCGAACCTTGTTTCCTAGATGGGACGGCCAATCAATACTTTTCCTACATAGATGAATCTAACTTGTTATGATCAGAACTTTTTATGTTACTTCGCGGAATTCCACGGAGTCAAACTTCACAAGCTCCGCCCAACCTTATCCACGATAAGGCCCCACAGCCATATCAGATAGCATACCCAAATCCTCACAACATTGCTCTATAAATTAGTATAGCATTAGAGCTCTGAATGTAAGTACAAAATAGCTGAGAAGAATATGAGACAACAGCAAATTTAATTTGCAAAATGCAACACTGTCTCCCCTAGGGTTATCTGGGCGCTCTGTCTCCATTAAAGAGCCAGGTCTAGAGTCTCTTCTGACGTCTGCCAGCGATGGGGCTGTATGGAGCTGGAGGGGAAGATCTTGCCAGTGATGTAGGCGAAGGAGCGGCCACCGCTGTGACTGAGGCAGATTAGGGGAATGTGGGGAAGGGCAAGTAAAGAGGAGCTAATGTGTGTAGCAGGTTGGTGGAAGTTTCGTTGATGGTTGAGGTAGGCAGGTCCTAGGTCATGGAGGGCTTTGTAGGCATGTGTGAGGATCTTGATCTGGCACCTTTCTGTATGGGGAGACAGTGGAGGTCTCTCAGGTGGGCGGCAATGTGGGTTCACTTGGTGAGGTCTAGGATGAGTTTAGCTGCAGCTTTCTGTATGGCTTTGAGTCTTCTGAAGAGCTGGGTCAAGACGTGTAGAGGGCTTTGCTGTAGTCGAGGTAGCTGGTGATGAGAGCCTGGGTGACAATCTTTCTGGTGTGTGTGGAACTAGAGGAGGCAATTTACATGTCGTTTCATCTACAGTTGTTGGCTGTCTAGGATGATGTTGAAGTTGCGTGCGTGGTCAGTCGGTGTGGGTCTGAGTTCTGCAGGCCATCAGCTGTGGTCCAGTGCAAAGGTATTCTTCTTGAAGATCAACACTTCAATTTTATCGGAGTTGAGTTGGGCGCAAATGTCTCTCATCCATTTGGCTACGTTGGTCATGGTGTTGGAAAAGTTGGTTCTGAAGTTGGAGGGGTCCTTGGTGATCGAGAGGATCAGTTGAGTGTAATCTGCATAAGAGAATATGTTGAATCTGGTGACGTCTGTGAGGAGGGTCTTGTAGATGTTGAACAGGGTGGGGCTGAGAGATGCTCCTTGTGGTACACTGCATATGATGTCTTTGCTTGCGAAGGTGAAAGGAGACAGTCGGATGCTCTGTGTGTGTCCTGTAAGGAAGGTGGCAATCCACACAAGGGGGTCTTGGTGATCAAGAGGATCAGTTATGTGTCATCTGCATAAGAGATTTTGTTGAATCTGGTGACGTCTGCGAGGAGGGTCTTGTGGATGATGAACAGACTGGGGCTGAGAGATGATCCTTGTGGTACACTGCATATGATGTCTTTGCTTGCGAAGGTGAAAGGAGACAGTCGGATGCTCTGTGTGTGTCCTGTAAGGAAGGTGGCAGTCCACATAAGGGGGTCTTGATGTATGACTATGTTGTATAGTCTGTTGTTGAGGGTATTGTGGGAGACTATATTGAATGCTGCGGAGAGGTAGAGGAGGATCAGGGCCACAGTTCTCCACTGTATAGAAGTGTTCTAATGTCATCTGTGGCAGCATTTAGCATGGTGTCACTGCTGTGGTTGGGGCGGAACCCTGATTGACAGGGGCCCAGTACGTGATTTTATTCCAGGATTCAGTGAGCTGCTAGTTGATGGCTTTCTCTAGAACTTTGGTTGGGTAAGGGAGCAGGGAGATCGGATGGTCATTTTCGAAATCATTGGGGTATAGAGGAGGCTTGCTTTAGGAGGGGTGTGATGCCTGCGGATTGCCATCTGTTCGGGAAGGGTGCTATGGAGAAGGAGATGTTGAGGATGCTGGTGAGTTGCATGATGATTCGGTTCATTGTGTGGTTGTAGAGGTGGTGGAGGCGGGGTTGGTGGGTGCCCCAGCATGGATGGAAGACATAATGGCTGAGGTGGTCAGGGTGGTGAGCAGTGACTAGGTGGGGATGGGTTTGCTGGTGTGGTTGGTTGAGTTCATCGGGATTGAGGATGGTGGGTTGGATGTTTAAATTGTTGTAGATGCTGGTGATCTTGCTGTGGAAGTAGTCTGAGAGTGTGTCGCAGAGTTCTTTCAAGGGGTGGATGGTGCTCTCTATGGCTGTCCGGTTGGGAACTTTTATGACCATTTTGAAGAGTTCCTTCGTGTAGTTGGCTGTGGAGGCAATGCAGGTGGTGATGGCTGCTTTCTTGGCTTCTTTGATGTGCCAGTGATAATTCCTGAGGGTTGTTTTGTGAGGTGCTCTGTTGGTGAGGTTCTTGGTGGCACGCCATCATTTTGTGATGGCTCGCCACCATATTTAGGCGTCATTAATGCCATCACAGAAACAACTCCCTTAGGTTTGGAAAGCATGGGTTATGTGCCACATTCTCCCTATACCATACATTTCACAGGTAACGTAGTTCACATCAACAATCAACCGCAGATATATGGGACACCCTCATTGAATATGGTGTTCAATCTATATACATCTGTACAAAGAAAGTCAGGTTCCTAAAAATACTGAATCTCTGTTCTAAAATGAATGCCCTACTATGGACAGCTTTTATCCGTATCAAATCATTGACAGTCACCAAACCTATACTGACAAAGGAATATATTATGAGTAGAGAAGAGGGTACAATAAACAGTATTCACTCTGTGGTGATAGTTTACCCTGTAGCACATTGCTTGCAGTGAAACTCTCAAGAGAAATACACTACAGTGTATTAAAAAGCATCTACTAACAACAGTGTACACTCTAATCAGCACTTGGCAAAAAAGACACTATTCACTTAAAATAGGCAGCATCTGAAGGTGCTAAAGATTTTACTCCCTGCAGCCTTCATATAATGATGAAAACTTTACAGGTAGACCATCTTTTGAAGTAAAACAAGCCTATGTATATAGCTTAATACCTGGTGGGCACGGTCATCTATGTTACAAAGAAATTGTCATGCTGAGGTGATTCTGACTAATAACTACAGACTACTTACAATACTCAGTTTGTTGCATGTAGAATATTTGCTCTTTTGGTGGAACATGCTGGACACAAGTTGTCAACTGCCACCTGTACACAAGGTAACTCTTCAATGAAAACATTTATAATGTATTCAATACCTCTACACACTTATGCTGCATTGGGAGCACATGCGCTTTGTAAACACTTACACCCATCAGATGGACACAGGCTGTAGAAAATTAGGGAGTAAAGTGTTATGGTAGCTACTCGTCCCTATGTAAACAGTAAAACAAACTAACACGCTCATTTGATAAACTGATGAAATATGTGCAGTCAAAAGCAGTGCATGGCAGTGGCGCAAGTTATGGTTAGCACCGACAAATTACTGACAAATTCATCTAACTATAACGTTACTTTAACCTTTGTTTTTTTCCAGTGAAACCGAATGGTCACCTTTGTTTTTATCTATTGATGCTTAACTGGTGCATTGTTGGTCTGCAGCTCAATGGCTCCTTCCAGCCGCTTTCCTTTCCTCCAACAGAGAAAGGTTTGGCACCCTTTCCTCCAATAGAGGAAAAACCTGTTATTATCACACATTACAGTAAATTTTAGTTAAAACTTCAACATAGAGAGGGTATGTATTGCTGACCCCATTTTGTACTTTAATTATTGCTTTCACCTTCTCACTGCACAATTTCTTGCAGTGTAGGTCAAGCTAATTTCTTAGCCAGCACTATGATTGATAGTGCACAATATAAATAGACTATTTCAGCTGCCCTAATATGCCTCTCACTGCAAAAACTCAATGTGTTCAAATTTACCAGAACCATCACCATGGATCTTATTGCCAGTAGAATTATACAGCAGTGGAGGGCCAAATTATGCAACAGGTCTGACAATATCGTGTGGCAACACCATTCAAATTATGCAGCATAATGTTGCAAATTTTTTGGTAGTATTACTTCATTAATTGCCATATGTACAAATGTTAACATAGTCTGGGAAAATGTTTCACCTCATAGGTCCAGGTTAACACCTAATCACAGCAATAAGCAACTTAAATGTGACCGGACAATATTTATGAAGGTATTTCCATTGCCCAGCAACCAGGGACGGCTTTTGCCATTGGCGATGTGGGCCCTGGCCCATTGTGGCAATCTTCAGAGGAGGTTACAGGGCTCTCTGCATTAAGGTCCAATCACAACAACGTCCCTCTATCTTGGCTCCAGAGATTTAGGATCTTATTACGAGTTCAGCAGTCCATAGGACCACCGAACACGTGGTGGCAGTCCAGCCACACTGGAGGCCCGCCCACAGGATTCTGAGTGTGGCGGTCCGAACACCACAGGATTGCTGTGAAAGCTAGTGATCAAGGATCCAGTGGCAGTCATGCAGCAGCCTGGAGCACTAATGCTGGTGGTGGCACTGCTGCACCACCAAGAATTTTCGGAGTTGCCTGTCCAGCGAGGTTTTCATGGTGGGGAGCCTGCCATGAAAATAATGGGGGAGCTGCAACAAAGGGGGCCCTTACAGGGCCCTCTGCCACTCCTGTGCCTCCTAGCAGGGAGGTAAATGTAGTGTCCCCCCCCCGGTTTTTCACCATCAGTCCCTGCACTCTGTGCAGGAAGGTGTAGTCGGTGCTCTGCATGTCAGACTACCGCCTTAGACTGCCGCAGCACCATCAGGCAGACCAGGATTTAACTCCTAATCTGGCGGGCGGCAGCACCACAGCTTTGGCAGTCCTACAGTGGCTGGTGCAATGTCAAAGTCGTAATAAGGCCCATAGTTTAAAGTTGTTCTAATCATTTTAACATGGTGCAACCACTGTATTTAACATAATTTCAGCCCTCTTCTGTGTCCTCTCACCTACCCTTCACCACCTGCTGCAACACACCAACAACCTCTCCCCAACACAACAAACAACTTGACGCCAGCCTAATAGAGCTAAATTATGGGCGATTCAGGTGAGTTGGGGGGGAGGTGCAAGATGTTTATGCTCGGAGGCCAGTCACTAGAAGCAGTGAGGGCAGTAGCTACTGCCATTCTAAGTATTTCATTTTTTTCTTTGATGTAGCCAGCCAGTGACTTACCTATGAAAAGGGGCTCCAGGCGGCTGCCTCATTTTATTCATCTTTTATCACTGGAGGGGTTTTGTCCTACGAGTCCTGGCTGGACAATATACGTTATATCAAAAAACAGGAGTGCCAGGGCTCGGGTTCAATTCACAACAGCTTATTTATTTAGCTGGTGTGTGCCTTCTTTTTATAAATTCATGAAGGTATTGTATTTTCATTTATCGTTTTTTCAAATTTTCCAAAAGTATTTACATTTTGTGCAAGCTACAGAGGATTAGACATTCCTTATACAGTGGAAACAATACAAACAATTTTCATACATTGCGATACTTTCTGTACTTTCTGACAAAACAAATAGAAAACATTCATTTATAGTTACACTTTCACTATTTCAACTAGAAAACAAACATTCAATTTTGTACACCTAAAGTTGTTCAGGTACTGGTCCTTATGGCCAAGCAGATATAGTTAAATGGACCAGACACATTGGGCAATATGACTTTGATTGCATCGCCCTATGTTCGTGTGCTAACCCCTAACATTTGGGTTGCCTCTCTGAAACAGCCGAACAGCCGACGCGTTTCCAAACCCTTTGTTCAGTTAATAGAGTTGTTCCTCAGGGCTGAGCTGTGTACCTCTTCTCACGATGATGTTGGCTGTGACTTTCAAAAGCGGGGCATCAGATTATCCTTAGTTTTCACCATTGCTTGTTATGTGCATTTCAAATCACTCGTTGGGTTGAGGTGACCGTTTATGGAAATCTTTTAGAGTTCTGCGGTGTTTCGTTTTGTGTGTGACACGGTGAAGGACTCGAACACTGCTACGCGACGCGTTTCCAAACCCTTTGTTCAGTTAATAGGGTTCTTCCTCAGGGCTCAGCTTTGTACCTGTGGTGTAAAATTGGGGGACATTTAGTATCTCCTTTTCTCTAAACCGTTTAGCCAACTTGTTATGTGGGTAAAGCATGTGGGGGAATTTTACCTCTTCTCACGTTGATGTTGGCTGTGACTTTCAAAAGCGGGGCATCAGATTATCCTTAGTTTTCACCATTGCCTGAATAAAATTAAAGGATGGTGGTCTCGTGAGTTTTTAACCTTCTAACACTTGTTTGCACATTTTATGTCCGTGTACATCGTAAGAGCTGACCTGGGAGTCAGCCAAGCCAAAACGGACTTACGCACGCTGTGGAAATTACCACCAATAACAGGTCATCATAAATGTGGTTCGTGTGCTTCCTGCCCTAACACGATCGAAGGGGAGGAATTCCAATTCAACACAACAAAATGGACACATAAAGGATTCTCTAATTGCAAAACAAGCAATGTAATATATGCAATTATGTGCCCGTGTCCCAAGCTGTACATTGGGAAAACCACCCAAAAAGTTAATCAGCGAATAGCACAACACAGATCCAGAATCAGACACAAAGTGTTGTCTGCACCCATGGCACAGCACTTTGTGGAACAACAACACATTGAGACAGATTTCAAATGGACAGTATTACAAGCCATGAAAGTTCCTCCCAGAGGAGGAAACGTTGACGCCATGCTACTGAAAAAAGAAGCCTACTTAATCCTTAAATTTAACTGTGTGGTAGATGGGCTGAACGAAATGTCGGAATTGCAAAGATCCAATTACTGAGCCCCCTGCTAAACCACCGTCTGTTAAGATGTACTATTTAACGAAATGTGCCAGTCATTGCGCTAAACACTATGCCATTGAGCTTAGAACAACTAAAGAGTTAATAAGCGCCAAACACTGCAAGACGCGAAACACTACAAGTCCCACAATGCCTAGCAGTATATTCAAACAGGAAATTGAGTTCTACTGGGTGTTGGAAATCTGATTCGAACAGCAGCGTAAGGAGTGACAGTTACGGAGACTCCAGAAATGCTTTAGAGAACCATTGACAAAGGTAAGAAGTCTGCAATAAACAGACCTAAGCATAGTGAAGTAGAACTATGACCGTTACTTAATGGTCGGCATCCTTGTGTTTTAAACCTACAGAACCCCCAACCGGTAAAAGGAAAAGACGTTCCGAACGAAAGAGAGCGTAGCAGTGTTCGAGTCCTTCACCGTGTTACACACAAGTAAGCCCGACAGTGTTAGATTGCGTAACTCAAATTCAAGCTTTGCCACACACGGACTGACTCAAACTTTTATTCAAACAGAACGAAACACCGCAGAACTCTAAAAGATTTCCATAAACGGTCACCGCAACCCAACGAGTGATTTGAAATGCACATAACAAGTAAGTGATAGCGCATTGCAAACACGGACATAAAATGTGCAAACAAGTGTTAGAAGGTTAAAAACTCATGAGACCACCATCCTTTAATTTTATTCAGGCAATGGTAAAAACTAAGGATAATCTGATGCCCCGCTTTTGAAAGTCACAGCCAACATCATCGTGAGAAGAGGTAAAATTCCCCCACATGCTTTACCCATATAACAAGTTGGCTAAACGGTTTAGAGAAAAGGAGATACTAAATGTCCCCCAATTTTACACCACAGGTACACAGCTCAGCCCTGAGGAAGAACCCTATTAACTGAACAAAGGGTTTGGAAACGCATCGCGTAGCAGTGTTCGAGTCCTTCACCGTGTCACACACAAAACGAAACACCGCAGAACTCCAAAAGATTTCCATGAACGGTCACCTCAACCCAACGAGTGATTTGAAATGCACATAACAAGCAATGGTGAAAACTAAGGATAATCTGATGCCCCGCTTTTGAAAGTCACAGCCAACATCATCGTGAGAAGAGGTACACAGCTCAGCCCTGAGGAAGAACCCTATTAACTGAACAAAGGGTTTGGAAACGCGTCGGCTGTTCGGCTGTTTCAGAGAGGCAACCCAAATGTTAGGGGTTAGCACACGAACATAGGGCGATGCAATCAAAGTCATATTGCCCAATGTGTCTGGTCCATTTAACTATATCTGCTTGGTCATAAGGACCAGTACCTGAACAACTTTAGGTGTACAAAATTGAATGTTTGTTTTCTAGTTGAAATAGTGAAAGTGTAACTATAAATGAATGTTTTCTATTTCTTTTGTCAGAAAGTATCGCAATGTATGAAAATTGTTTGTATTGTTTCCACTGTATAAGGAATGTCTAATCCTCTGTAGCTTGCACAAAATGTAAATACTTTTTGAAAATTTGAAAAAACGATAAATGAAAATACAATACCTTCATGAATTTATAAAAAGAAGGCACACACCACCTAAATAAATAAGCTGTTGTGAATTGAACCCGAGCCCTGGCATTCCTGTTTTTTGATATATCATTTTATTCATCAGCAACAGTGAGGTTGGCACATTTCTTTATGCCCAGGGCGCACTCTGCTGGCAACATTCTACACTTGCTCAATAGCTCACTCACCAGTGGCAGTGTCCCCACCTCTTTTAAGGAGGCCATCTTGGTGCCCCTTCTTAAGAAGCCTGATGCAGACCCCATTGAGCCATCAAACTACCGTCCTATTTCCCTCCTTCCCTACCTCTCTAAAATCCTGGAGGCTCATGTCACCCGCAGCTTATCAAACTTTGTCGAATCTTCCCAGTACCTTGAGCCCAACCAGGCGGGTTTCCGACCCGCCCACTCGACGGAGGCGGTCATTTTAGCAGTTCTCGATATACTCAGGTACAACGCTGATATCGGGAACCCTCAAGCCCTTGTCCTCCTGGATCTGTCTGCTGCGTTCGACACGGTGGATCATAACATCCTTCTCCACCGTGTCGAACAGGCCGGCATCCGAGGCGTGGCCCTCGATTGGGTCAGATCCTTCCTCACTGGCAGAACACAGGCAGTCCGCTTGGGTCCTTTTACGGCAAAAAAATCTCCCACGGTCTGCGGAGTCCCCCAGGGCTCCTCTCTTTCCCCGCTTCTATTTAATTTGTATCTTCGGCCACTGATTCAATCCCTCCTCAAATGGGACATCACAATTTTTAATTATGCTGATGATTTGCAGCTTGTTTTTTCACTTAATTCCCCTCTGGCCATCAATACGTTCCATGCTGTAATGACTCACATACAACTCTGGATGGACCAGAACCAATTAAAACTCAACCCAGGAAAAACTGAGCTCCTTCTTCCTGGCCTCAGCCATATCCATTGGGGCCCTCAGTTCTAGCCGCCGGAGCTTGGTTCCCCCCCCACCCCTGCTAAAACAATAAAAAGTCTGGGCGTAATTATTGACACCGAACTTACCCTCAAAGCCCAAGTTGGAGCGGTAATTTCATCATGCATGTTCCAGCTTCGAAGGATCCGCAAAGTTCGTCACTTCCTCCCCCCTGCAGCACTCACCCAATCTGTTACTTCACTGGTACTCTCACGTCTTGATTTTTCTAACTCTATTTATCACGGCCTTCCACTTTATCTGCTGAATCGCCTCCAGGTCGTCCAAAACCAGGCAGCTCGCCTGATCCATGGACTACCTCGTTGGCAATCCGCTAAACCTTTGCTCCATAGCCTTCACTGGCTCCCTGTGAATCAAAGGGTCGCCTTTAAGGTGGCTTGCCTCACTTTCAAATGTCTTCACTGCCCTAGTCCTGGGTTTCTCAACTCCCTCATCCGCCCCTACCGCCCTACACGTAATCTACGCTCTGCCCGTAATGACCTACTAATCACCCCAAAAAATAAAACCAAGAAATTTGGTGGCCGCCGTTTTTCTTATCTAGCCCCCACTCTCTGGAATTCTCTCCCCCTGTCCATCAAATCCTCCCTCTCTCTTCTCTCCTTCAGGAAACTCTTAAAGACCTATCTGTTCCCATCCTTATGTTAGGTCTTGTGTATTTCTGTCTCTCTCACCTGTCTAGCAGCGCCAGGAAGCTTCGGCGTCAGTGCGCTTTACAAATGGCACTTAACATAACTTAACATAACACACGTTGCTGCCTTGTTAGTAAGTTTTGATCCATTGAGTTAGAAACAGCGGGGCAGATTTACAAGAAATGGACGCATCTGTAGAGATGCATCAGTTTCCCTGTGCCAGGCTGTGTTTTTTTAGCCTGTGATACCTTTGCGCCACCATGGATGCGCTGTATTTAAATATGGCGCACCATGGTGCAAGGATTCACAGATGCATCAGAAATTCTGACGCATCTGTTTGCGCATAAGTCGCGCATTGCTGGAGTCATTTTGCAAGCACGACGAAACTCCAGCAACACATGGGGAGGCCTATCCTTATTGTGCTGCATCACTCCTTACACCTGCTCCAAGCAGGCATAAGGTTTTGACGCAGTGGCATCCTAGAAATGGTGCACTTCTATAAAGTTTTTTTGCTTGGGAACGACCACCCTGCATACATTATACCTGATGCAGGTATAATGTGAAGCAGGGCTTTACAATGTGACACATCTCCCTAGATGTGTCATGTTGTAAATGGGCTGCATTTTTACTCTGCGGCACAAAAATGACCAAGGGGCTTGTAAATCTGCACCTCATTGTTTTAACTCTGCCCTCCACCCACGTTGATATTTGTTGTCACTATATAGTTGGTCCTTATGTTTTTGTTATCAGGCATACAACATTCAGTCTGTAGAGTATATTCTGGGCTTCTGAAGTCATACATTTATGCACCTGCCCCTTGTTGTGCTAAATTATTATTTTTCCCATGCATACCCCCATCAAACATCTGCCGCATATTTTGCACATTTAAATAAAAAAGACAATTCTAGTTTAATTATCTATAGTTGCAGGCTCTTTCTAAAAGCTAACAGTTCACCTTTCACCTTTCAGTTGCTGATTGCTGTATTCAGATGTTGTACTGGTACTAATGAGGTGAAACATTTTCCCAAGAAGTTTTAATGTGTCTTAAAATGACTAAATATCGGAATAATACCGCCAAAGAATGTGCTGCATCATTTCTCATAATTTGCCTTTTCTGGTCGCATAATGTATTCAACCATGGTAAAAAATGTGGTCCTGCATTGCAGCAAATTTGTAAAGGCTCTGGGTATATTGATTTTTTTTCGCGTACCCTGATCACAGTATCTGCTTTCACGGTTTTCCACCAAAACATTTTCAAAGAATTGAAGTTGTTCCATCAAATTTTGAGTGCAAACTTGTCAGCGGGTCTTGTAACAGAAAGAGGTAACTGTGCAGATTCCAAGGTAGGAATGTGTAGTAATGACACCAACACAAAATTCCACGGGAACATAGGTTTAATGAAAACAAGCAGTTCCTCAATGCAGCTAGCGAGCGTGGATCACCAACGCCATCCATGGACCAACTGACAACTCTAGAATGGCCGTTACACAAACGTTCTAACAAGCGGAGCAAGTGGACTGGACGCAGCCGAGTCCAAAAAGGAAACAGTGACATCACTACAGAATGCCATTCATCAGTGGTGACTTGGGACATGAGTATCATACGCGCTCTGACTGGATTGAATAAGTACTTTCATTGTACTCCTAACCACATTGGACACAATAATCACACAAAATATCGGGGAATATCCAGTCAAAGGTATAGTATATGAATAATATTACAATATCGAAATTTAAGGGCAATTGAAATGATGAACAAAGAATACCATAAGGTTCTAACTCTGTCTGGGGTTGAGATATAAAACCAGAGGATAGTCACTGCAATTATTTTATCATTAGAGTGTATCCTATAGGCCAGGGGTCTCCAAACCGGTCCTGGAGGGCCGGATCCATGCCAGATTTTTTGGATATCCCCATTGAGATACATGTAGTTATTTTAAAAATCTGGCATGGATCCGGCCCTCCAGGACCGGTTTGGAGACCCCTGCTATAGGCCATCAATTACAATCCAGCAATCTTGGGATCCCTCGGACACAGGGCCAGCTGTAGCGCTGGTGGTACCTGGTGCAACAATGTTTGTTGGCGCCCCCCCTAATGACCACCTCTGCCTTGAATTCCCTCACTACCACCCTTTAACAGTGCCACTCAGGTCTCCATAACCTCTCTCTCTCAGATGCATTTAATTCGTTTTATCTCACCACTAATACCAGTGTAGTGTGTCAGAGCACTTTACATCGCACATACATTACACAGAGACAATCAATCATGCACCTGAAAATCAATGTATAGAAAACGTTACATAAGACAGAAGACTACAAGGTGTAGGGGTGGCATGTCATTCATACTGGTAGACAGGATAGTTTAAGGGCGCTTGGTCTGGAGAAGCACAAACTCAGAATTTAAAACGCAACACCATAGTTGGGGGTTCTCTTAAATAAGAATTGATTTCTACCCAAATTAACCCTTTTTGCAATATTAGGCTAATGAAAGTCTGGAGATAAAATCATTACGCTCTAATCTATACCTTTCACTTTGCATGCAGCTCTTTGATCACAGTTCATAGCTGGCTGTTCTATATTAGGATGTCAACTTATAAACTGCAGGTAACAGAAGGATATCTCTGAAAAAAACAGTAACCCACTGATCTATTTACGTTATATGCACTTTGTGATTTTCATCATACAAGTTCTTTGCAGCTGACATATTAACCTAGGTCCTACCTTATGATGAGTTAAAACTTCCACTAGACAAAACTCGATTTCTCTCCCGAAGAACATTAATTACCAGAGTTATTTTGACATTTTTACTGTTGCCTAGAAATTATTGAAGGCAAGGAACAAGCCAGCAGGAACTTTTAAAACCATAAAAATATTGCAAAAAGAGCACCCCACCCAAAGTCAGTGCCCGGTGTAGTGACACCGGTCGCACCGCCCTAGAGCAGGCTCTGCTTGGACCTCTATATTTTCCCTCTGAATTTTAGGGGCCGATGACTAAGAGGCAGGTTGCAAACAGAGGTCGCAAGTTGAGCACCACCTTTTGTGACCTGTCTCTAATTTTGCCATAAGGCCTATGCCCTAATAAGTCACATCACAAAATCTCTAGTCACAGGCGTGCACAGAATGAGCTGCCTAATGAATATTTATTGGGCAAGTCGGTATTAAAAATTCCTGTGATTTTCTACAAACACAAGGATGGTGGCCTGCAAGGAACAGCTGGCAACCAACCCTTTCTTTGTATTCCTAAACAGTTATTTTTTTAAGCAGCCCATGTTTATTGTTTCGCTAAAGCAGACTGTTGAGATCACGTTTTTCAAATGTGCCGTGTGGGTAATGCATGGATCAAGGGGGAACCGACCGGAACAAGTGACACTAACCAGTCATCAGATTACCCTGGTTTGGGTGTAGGGTGTCACTAAAACATATAATTGTAATACATCGAGAATCATAGTTAATAGACTGATCCTGAGTTGTTCGAGACTAAACTACCCAATGGAGGCTCCTTTTAGGATTTCCCATGGTAGTTGCTAAGAGGGTCTCGGGTAACAAAGCTTATGTATGCCTCATTGCCTTAGCAAGGAAAGCAATATTTGTGTCTCCGTGCCCATGTTTAGGGAGCTCCCTGCCTGCCAAATCAACCACACCAGTCTGATGTGGTAGGTGAAGAGGAGACTGGAGAAGTTTGGCCATACACTCTAAACAAATGTTTTGTGTATTATCCAAGTCAATGAGCCTTCTTTACAAGAAACCACATAGCCTGTGGAAAAGTCCCTTAGGATCAAGTGCGGCCCCAACTTATCTATATGCACCATTGTGGTCATCAGTCACAAGTGAGGCCTGCTCACTGTTTTCTGTTCGAAGCCAGATCTCACTACTGGCAGTGCGGTGTTCCCAATGTATCTGTCCAGGGGGTGAGCACTCCTTAAGACAATAAATCCATTCCCCTTACTCCTAACTCCTTGAAGGCAAGTACAGTTGTTGTGATTCCACTGTTGCATGGGGTTGGACCTGCTAAATTAAAGACCCTTCGTAGTCTCTTCTGCAGCCACCACACGAATCTCCAAAACAGCATCCTCCTAAATCCTCAGTGCGGCTGGATCAAATGTCCATCTGGGCTAGGAGCCACATTGGCCCACATCCGTCAGGACATGCCAACTCACAGTGTCACCACTTCTACACCACAGGCGCTCCATTAGATGTGGCAGGTTCCATCTTGCTTGCTCAGATTGGATGCACAGTTGGTTTACTGCGCTCTGATCGGTTCTGCTTCCCCACTTCCACCGCATCCAAGGCGCAGTTTGACACTTAACCTCAACCCAACACCCTCAAACAAAGCACAGTTTCCTTTCTGTTTCAGTATTCTCTGACTTTCGGGTTGAAAAAGAAGGAGCCTCTACAACACCCGCCCTACTCTATGCTCTTCTGGCCACATCCTTGAAATGTCTGGTTGCCTACAACATAAGTAATATTTTAATAATATAGTCATTTTTTGGGGGCAACCATTGTGACTGCAAATTCTTCGTCTTTAATTCAAACTGTTCTGAATGGACTTTTTCGGTTTCTGGCAGTGACTGTGGCCCTTTTAATGGATAAGACTTGAATCCTCATCGATGAACAAGCAAAAATAAGGATTAGCAAGGATACTTTAGGGGATCCTTGGGCCACCTCTATTTGTGAACATTTCAGTCTAGAACTGTTCAAGCATCGTTGTAGTTTGTTGCATTTTCTCTGTCTCTTCCACCTCTAACATGCCAGTCATAAAAGGCTTCTATTTCCTAGTAAGCAACCAGCATTGATGTTCCTTTAAACTTTTCCTCTCCCACTACCTTCTGAGACAAAAAGACCTGCAGATGCTAAAGAACAGCATGAAAGATTGTGCCATTGAAGAAAAGGAACAGCTGCTGCAGCAAATTGTTAAGAAACAGGAACATTATAGTGGATAATAGCTGGGTGCATGAAATCATGTTTCTTGGCTGGTTAGATTCAGAAGTGAAAATGATGGAGATATAAATTTTTTTAATGGAAAGTTGAATGTGATGAACTGTGAACGATAGGGCTTGTGATAAGAAAGCTGAGGTCAGTAAAACAAATCAAGACAATAACAGTTGGGGTGGGCGGAACTCACTGAGTGAAACCCTCCGGAATTCTGCTGCGTTACAAGGAAACTCAGTGAGATTCTGCAGAGTTCTGAAGAAATCGGCATGCCATGCTGCTTGCACTGATATTTAGCGAGTGGCTTTAAGATCAGTGCGAGTGGCAACACACATGCACACCAGTGGGTGCTGCTGCTCAAATTGATTTTGTTCTCGAGCTGCAGCATTCTCACTGCAATTAGTCGCGACCGCCTACGAACGCCTGTGACTACCCTCGGTGGGAAAATATTGCAGATGCCCTCCTAGCACCTGAAAATCACGCTAGGGGGTGCCAATTTTCACTTGCCAACTTACCATTGGTGACTCGCACAAGAGAAAAAACTGCCATATGGCGTTTGGTGGAATTTGTCAGAAATTCCTTGTTACAAGTGTAACATTGAGTGGGCAAAACTCTGCCAACTGTGCCAGCGGCGCAGAATTTATTGGCCACCCCTAAATAAGAGTTCCCTTGATTATTTTCATGCTGTGACACAGCCCAAAACATGGGATTTGTTTTTTATAACCATTCTAAGGATACTCAGTTAGTTTTGGAAGTTACTATGAATAAATATATACTATTATAAACATACAAACACATATATATATATCCATTCCAAACCTCTAGGTACACGAGAAAAAGTGGGCATTCCAGACGGGCTAAGAACGATTCCTTTATTCTGATTCACATTTTTTCAGTTCCCTTGCGCGTTTCGGCTGATCCCAGCCTTTATCAAAGTTACACTGGCCATGAGGCCTTTTCTTTTTAAAGGTACACAGATTCATAGATATAGAAGACATCAATGTTTTATTAGTCTTTCGTCAGGTTTTTGTTAGGTTTCGACCTGGCGAGGGCACGCAGTGCCCCTCCCAGATCGAAAACTTTTGTCTTCAGTATGGATGTTCGGACCGTCTCTGTTTCCAATTGGCTAGCTCCATAAATGGACGCTAGCCATTGGGAGACAGAGGCTGTCAATCACGCTTTCTCGGGAAAACGCGATTCGGGGGCGTTTCTCGGGCTTTTTTTAAGTCCCGCCCCTTTGTCCCGGGCCACGCTGTGATTAGCTGCCGACCCGGGACACTCCCGTGACGTCATTTCCCGGGTCGCGCTGTGATTGGCTGCCGGCCGGGGACCTGACTTGTTTTTTATCGTGTTTTCCGCCTAGTGTTACCCGGTGTTAGCTGTGCATTCTTATATCCTAAATGTAATATTCTCCTTTCCATTCCGTTGAAATTATATTTTCTGTTCGCGTACAATTTCAGTAGAATTTGGTGTATTTTTTGTTATCAAGTATTGCCCTGGGTAGGTCACTTGCAAAGTTTTTCAAATGAGGCAAGAGCGCTGGTTTACCACAGCAGGCAGGACGACGTGCGCAGCCATTTGAATGGCTCTGTTGTTCTTTCTCTTCAAGCTGGCCGTGGTTCTCGCCTCCATCCCCGTTTTCAGTTGCGGGAGGTGCAGTGGTCGGGTTGTGACTGGGCGCAAGTCACGCTGCCCCCTCAGAGTGACACAGGAGGTGTGCCCAAGACGGAGTGAAGAGGCAGCCAGCTGGCAGCGTGTAAAAGATGCCATTGTGCGGCTGCAGTTTCATTACTGCAAGGTCACCGGGAAAAGCCAGGGAGGGAGCAGTGAGACACAGAGACGGGGGCACTCGAGCCCCTTTGTTGGTGCCTAACGAGCATGTCATAAGGGCAGCTGACAGCAGAAGCAGGTGGACAGAGCCTGGCAGTAATTACAGGCGACAGCTACTGCCACAAAACAAGCGCTACCAAACTGCGAACACGCTGATTAGCATATTTCTGCTTTTAAGCCTCCTTTGATGTTGCATCTGACGTGTGCTTGAATGCACATAAACGTGTGAACCTACACATCTGCTGTGCATCTGTCAGAAACCAGAAGGCCAAATTATTGGCATCTTGGCGCTAGTAACTTAAGTGGTACACAACAGGCGCGGTGCCTCTGTGTGCTCCTCGGAGGCTGTGTAGGCAACACCACTGAAAGAGTGACATTGTTCTCAAGCTATGGCGCTGGTGCGAGCCCTTGCAGGCTATAAATGTCATTGTCAGGGGACTGATACGTTCAAGTGACGTTAGGGCGGACTTAATGTACATTAGCTGAAAGTTAGTTAGTGCGCGCCTCGGCGCGTGTTTTTGGTTGTCTTATTCACCTCGATCGGCATCAACAATCACCTGTAAAATAAATCGTTTTGAAGGCTGTGTTTTAAAGCATATGTGCAGAAGCACTGGGAGAAATAATCTGTGTATTACCTCTGTTGAAAGTAGGAATGAAAATAGAACTACATGTAATAAGAGAAGCCTGAATTGGTTCGCATTGCTTGCCTCCTCTCCTTCCTCCACAGGGTCCGGATAATAAATGGCATATTACTCTTTATGGACCTGCTACTGCGGCTTTTGCCGTGCCATTTCTCATGTTTTGTAATAAGTCTATTATTATAAGGCTGTTTCGGCTGAACTGATGAAGGGTTAAATCTGTCCAGTGAGTTACAGTTGCACTGAAACTGTACATTAATAATAATATTAATCCACATTTGTAAAGCGCACAATCACCCGTAAGGGTCTCTAGGCGCTGGGGGCCGACGGGAAGATTAAGCAAGCTATTGCCCAGAGTCACATGGTGCTGGGCTAATCAGCCGCCGGCCCTGGGGATCGAACCGTGATCCCCAGATTCCGGAGTCAGTCATTTTAGCAGAGTTGTTTGCTCTGTAAAGTCATTGGAGCATGCAATTTGTAGGCCAGTAATAACCTGGGGCCTTGTAATGAATGTACTCACTCGTGCGGGGCAGAGCACTGTCTAAAGTACATACATTAACTTGCCATTTCTAGCCAGTGCACGGGCTGCTCACAGCACAGCTTGGAAACACTTCCAGGCGGCCACAGGTCACTGCCTCTGAGCTATGCACAACTCATGCACTAACTTGGCAAAATAAAGACCGCGTAATCGCATAAGAGCAGAGACACAACTCAGTTGTGTAAAACTTGGGGGGGGGCTACATGGAGGGATCCCACCCTCCGGACCCAGTCAGGAGCTCCTGAGGCCAGACCGGGGGGGTGCCTAGAGCTCAGGGCCGCCCGCACCCCGTGGGCTATGTTACCCCACCGACACAACTTTTCGCTTCGAGGGGGCACTTCTTCATATTAACGGCCCCTGAAGTTTGATCTTTGCTCTGTCGCAGTTTATCGCAAAACTTGTTCCAATGATGAACATACTACAATGATGCCCCCTCATTTCTACTGGCATGGTAAACTAACATGCTTATTTCTGCAGTGTCCTTGCATTCACTAGAATTTCTTTAAGCGAGTTGTTCCCCGTTGTAGCTTCACATGTATTGACAGAGATTGGACATTATTTTCTCTTGTGTGCAGCAAGGTCTTTTTTGCTCTTGCACCACCCCCCCCCCCCCTTCACAGATTGTGCCTGGTCTTGCAATAGGAGGCCTTCCTGCACAGAATGCAAAAATAGAACTGTATGAGCCATTTCCATTAGTTGCCGTCCTTCAACTGCACCTCAGTATTTTTTAGGTTTTGCCTGCGAGTGCGCACGTAGTGCGCATGCGCTAAAAAACCTCTTGAGTTCTATGTCGGCTTGATGACCCGCCTCTGTCTCTCATTGGCTAGCTCCATAAATGAAGGCTAGCCATTGGGAGACAGAGGCTGTCAATCACGCTTTCTCGGGGAAAACGTGATTCGTGGGCGTTTCTCGGGCTTTTTTTAAGCCCCGCCCCTTTTGCCGTGTGTCCCGGGCCGCGCTGTGATTGGCTGCTGGCCCGGGACACCCCCGTGACATCATTCCCCGGGCCGCGCTGTGATTGGCTGGCCGGCCCGGGACCTGACTTGTGTTTTTTTATCTCCAGAAAGGTGGAGAACCGCGGGCATGTTTGCGGTCGATCCCTGTTAAAACACACACACATACAAAGCAGCCTCGAAGCAAGTGGCCTGTATGAAAATGACTCCCCTCGCAGAGCTGTCCCTTCGTGTAAAACAACTATTAGTCACAGCGAGCCATGGTATGCATTTTTAATCACCTGCTCAGGGGCACAGCGGCCTATGGGGAAAGGGGCAGGCTTGTGTTCCTGTAAGCCCCACACACCAGGCCGCCACTGAGGGATGACTGACTCACCCGCGCCCGCCAGCCTGCGAGGCCACGCCCCTCACTTGAAATGGCGCCCTTTCCTCCAGCCCGTGCACCTGCGCGCTCCCCCACCCCCTGCCTCAGAGCACACATGTCACGGCGGGGGAGGGAAGGCGCTCTCCGGGAGATGCAGAGAGGGATCGATGAGGCGCGAGCAGTCGATACTGATTGATGCCCCAAGGAGCAGCTTGAACATGCGTTTCATATTGCGGGACAGAGGCGGGATCATTACCGGGCCGGCGCTGCTGCTGCTGGCAGGAGGCAGCTTGGGGTTTCCCCAGACCCGGCTTCTAAGGAGACGCTGCTTGTAGATGTAACGGGAAGATTAGAATCGTATTTTTCTTTCTTTTTTAAAAAAAAAAACTGGTGTTGGAGTAGAATAAGAGGTGCCAAGGCGCTTGGCGGGAAGACATCTGAAATGGGTCGGCGCGTCAGTAATGCAAGGGAGAGAGGCCCTGTTATTCAGTATTTATGGAAACATGCGGTTCTGGGAGCTTTATTCGTGTGTTCAGGCCACAGGGCTTGCCTCTGTAGTGTATGCATGATGCATGCTCCTCATTAGCATATGCTTCTATTGATGATTCTGAGGCGTCCCTCCACCCCTCTGTTCTGTCATTAATCTCGGCTCACTTATCTTTTCCACCCTTGCTGTGGGTGCGCCCCATCGATAGCCACAGCCTCCCGCAACAATGGAAGCATGAGAAGTAAACCAGGCAGCAAGGGGCATTTAGACGTGAAATATCAGATCACGTTTTTTATACTCCTGCTTATAACGACTAAAGACACGCAGTCGTTTACCAGGGACAGCGTGAAGGAACACAGCTTTTGTTTGTGGTTTCTATATTCTGCAGCAAAGGAATGTGGTTTGTAGTTTAACAGGATCTAGTGATAAATGAATCTTTTTTTACCCCTACCATGCACGCGGCCACCCCTTGAACACGGTCAATGCCATGGGCAGGACTTTTAAGTGGGATAAAAAAACGGGGTTGTCTCAAAGGGGTGTGGCCAATGTAATTACCAAGCATTTACAATGCAACGGTTTCGCCTTTGGAAAAGTTTGAGCTATTGGCATTGTAAATGACAAAATTTGTATTTATGTGTTGGTTTTGAAAACAGATAAATAAATGGCATTGTCATTTACATTGCCAATAGCTCTAATTTTTCCAAAGGCGAAACCGTTGCATTGTAAATGCTTGTTTCTTTTGTTTCTAATTTTTCTTTATTCAATAAAATTCATTTGATGAAACACAGTCATGTGGATGTCATACTCAATCATTTAAATCACAATTTAAACTTGTTTTAACTATTATGTAAAATTCGTTACATAGTGTATATATATATATATATATATATATATATATATATATATATATATATATATATATATATATATATATATATATTACGCTCAGAATTTCCTTTCAATCCTCAGGAAAAAGTCGCAGCACTCAAGAGGGTACGGGTAACCACATTTTTATATCATATGCAGGAGCCACACAGACGCGTTTAGGCGTGCTGCCTTCGTCAGTGTGTAAAGTCCTATGTTAAACTGTGGCCCATATTGCTATTCCTATATCAACATACACTGAGACAAAAAGTTAAGACCAAAAATCAATAGAAGTTCAATTCAGTACAATTAATGGCTAAAATGGAATAGGCCATCCATTACACATTCTAAGCTTTCAAGAAAACTTGAAAAACTCAAAGAAGCTCAATGGAACTTCAAAGAAGCATTTTCAATGCAACGGTTTCGCCTTTTCAAAAGTTAGAGCTATTGGCATTGTAAATGACAACATTTTTATTTATGTGTTGGTTTTGAAAACAGATAAATAAATGGCATTGTCATTTACATTGCCAATAGCTTAATTTCTCGCAAATGTGAGACGTATTTTACCCTGCTGGATGAGCTCAGCAGACAGCAATTACTACCACACACACACACCCAGAGCCACAGACACCCAGAGCCACACACACACAGCCAGCCACACACACCCAGAGCCACACACACACACACACCCAGAGCCAAACACACACCCAGAGCCACACACACACACACACACACAAAGCCACACACACACACCCAGAGCCACACACACACACACACCCAGAGCCACACACACCCTCACACACTTCGATAGACCCTCACACATACCTCCAGAGACCTTTATGGAGCCTAAAACAGACCCTCTTCTATAGCCCCCAAAAGACCCTCGCATAACTCATCAAACTGACACATACCTCAGCAGACCCTCACTGAGCCCAGAGAGACCTTCACATAGCTTAACACCTATACCTGAATAGACTCTAACAGAACCCTAAGCAGACCTTCACTTAACCCTAAGCAGACCTTCACATAACCCTAAGCAGACCTTAACAAAATCCTAAGCAGACCTTCGCATAACCCTAAGCAGACCCTCTTACACAACCGTACGCAGACCCTCAGGCTAAGCAGAACCTCACACCTAACAAAAGCCCATAACATCCCGGAAAAGTCTTCCATAGAGCCCTTAACACACCCAGACTGTGACAAGCAAGCACCTGGAAGCCTCTGAGTTCAGGCGCTGTAACTATGAAGTGTGGCCATCTTCAGACATCTATCAACCCATCCATATGCTACCGTGTACGGTGGCCTCCGAGGGTGTAACTATACAGCCGGATTCAAACATGCAGGCAAAGCAAAATACAACAATGTGCAAAGACAACATTATACATCAAATGTCGAAAGGACAGAGAGTTTGTGCTGTGCACGAGCTGATGGAAAAGTGAGAGGCCACTCCCCCAAAAACCAGGAGAAGGGATAGAGTGCTGCGCCTACCTGAGCTGCCGGCGCCTGGTCCATTCAACAAGCAAGGGTTTTGTGGAGATGAGTCCAGGATCACACAGAGTGTCGGCGAGAAACTGAGGAGACCAGCACCGAGGAAGTTCCTGTCATAATCTCAGAGGCACAGCCACTAAACTGCAACACTAACATGCATCTGTATTCATGATACCCCCTCACTCTCTCTCCCACCCCACCCCCAGCCACTCCCCTCCAGACCATGCCGCCACTCTCTATTCTGGATTCAGAGGGCGCAGACAGCAGCCCAGACCACCCGTCAGACACGCACGACCGCAGCATGAAAGATGCACATGTGTTAAAAGGAGGAGCCAGTACCTTCTTTCCCTGGTCGGTGCTCCCTTCCCCAGGGGTCCCTCTCAGTGAGGGCAGGCAGGGCAGGGCTGCGAGGAGGGCTGGTGAAACACTGGAGCTCTGTACCTGTGCCTCGCTGCCTGGTGGCAGTGTGTATATATAGCCGGAGCTTTGTCTGTGAGTCTGTGTCTGTGCGTGAGAGGGAGGGAGCGGTCTGTGAATAAGTCCGCTTCTCCGGGACTTTCTGTCCTGCACCCCTTTCCCAAACTGCCATGAGACAAGCTGGCATTGCAAAAATGCACCGGGTGCCTGAGTCAGGCTCGGCGCGAGTCCCCTCAGCTGGGCAGGGGTACAACTTAAGCCGGAGGGCGGGATTGAGCCCCCGGAGTCAGACGTGCCCTCCTACCCAGGATGAGAAGGCTCCAGAGCAGCTTAGGAAGTGTTCGAGAAACGGCCGTCCTCCTCCCGGGAGCTCTTGTGTCCGGGAGATAAGAGGCATTTTAAAACAAGCACTGGCAAAGGCCAGAGGTGTAACCTTTCACTGCAGCTTTTATGTCATGCTCATAGTGCAGACAGAAACACAGGCGACTGGTAAATGCATCATTCTTTGTGTCATGGGCTCGGTGCAGCAAGATGCAGTAACTGATCTTCACACGGCACTTGTGCTATGCTTAGAGCAGCAAGGCGCACGAACATAGTGCCAATGTCTTGGTCAAGATTACCGAGAGATACAGCAAGGGAGACGGGAGCCGCGTCCGGGAGAGGTGAGTCTCCCATGGCCTAGGCGGAATCTGGGCCTCAATGAGTGGAAGCCCCACAGAACGAGAGCCTCAGAAATCATGAGTCACTCTGATTCCCGAGTGAACAAATTACAAAAGCAGACAAAGTTACATGAGGCAAAAGTGACAATTGTGAGCAAACAAAATACATGAGGTGTAAAAGGTACATTACATATACGAACTCATAAGTTTCAAGACGGAGCTTCTCAAGTAAGCTACTGCCCGGCCGCCATCTTCGGACAAATGACCAAAACAAACCTTAAAAAAAAAAAACACCGCCCATCGCAGCAATGACGATCGCAAAGGGGCGGACAGCGAAAAAATCGCCGGAACGCCCACAAATCTGCTCGGGGAATGAGTGACGCATCTCTGTTCCAATGGCTAGCCTCCATTTATGGAGCTAGCCAATAGAACAGAGAGGCGGGACAAAGCCCCATACTGGTAAACAAAGGTTTTCGCCTGTGCGAACGCTGCTGCGCAGTGGATCGCCAGGCGAAACCTAAAAACGGATCAGCTAAAAGCATCTGGCAGGGTTGCAGTAACTTGCTATTGATCAAATCAATTCATATAATATCAAGTAATTCATTTCCTGAACTCCCAAAAATACAAGTGTGTATATCTTTATTTTCATATATATTCTTATATGCATTCAGGAATGTATGTATCTCTTGATAAACAAAATACACAATCATAATTCGGCATGTTCAACATTTACAGTTTATCACAGTCCAACATAATTTGCACAAGTGGAAAGTCATTTCTTCTCCGCTATTTAGCCCCCTCAGATGTTTTGTAGATAGATCTATGATATACCTGGACTCTAGTCTCCGGAGTCGTCTCAGTCTATCTCCGCCCCTCACATTGGATTGAATAGTGTCTAGGCCGAAGTACTGTAGCTTGCTCCGGTCTCTGTTGTGCACCTCTGCGAAGTGTCGGGCCACCGGATATGATGGATCTGCCTTGTCGATGGCCCTCAGATGTTCTAAAATTCTCAGTTTCAGCTGGTTAATGGTGCTGCTGATGTAGCGAAGGCCACATGGGCACAACAGACAATAGACTGCAAAGGGAGTGCTACAGGTGATGAACTTTTTTGTGTGCATCATCCTGCCTGTGTCCGGTACCTCGTACGACAGAACCCGCTTGCTACCTGAGCAGGCCTTGCAGTGCCCGCAAGGATAAAAACCTTTCATTTCTTTAAGTGTGTTATTCTTGGGTATAGGTTTCTCAAGATGACTAGTAACTAGCAGGTCCCCCAGTGATTTGGCTTTGCTAAATGTCACCAGTGGGTACGCAGGCAAATCCTTACTGAGCACACTGTCCGTTTGGAGACTGTGCCAGTGTTTTTTGTAATATGGCTCTCAAGTCATTTGCTCCAGAGGAAAAGAGGGTTATCAATCTGAACTTCCCCTCACCTGTAGCTCTATTTTTTCCTCGTTGTCCCTTGGAAGACTTAAATGTTAACAATGTACTTCTAGGGATCAATCTCACCCTCCTTAGTGTATCTTGCAACAACACTTCGCCATATCCTCTCGCTGCAAACCTAGCCAGGCATTCTACAGCTGCCACTTTGAAGTCCTGATCTCTTGAACTATTTCTGCGAAGCCTTAACAGCTCCACATATGGAATGCTCCTAACTAGCTGGGGTGGGTGACTGCTGCTAGCAAAGAGTGTTGAATTGCCAGCAGTCTGTTTCCTGTATAGAGCAGTGTGTAGCTGGCCCCCTTCAACGAACACCCTCAGGTCCAAGTACTCCGCTGCCACCGGACTAATTGTCCCTGAGAAATGTAAGTTGTACTCATTGTCGTTGAGTACCTTAATGTAAGCTTCTGCTGTATCTTTGGAGCCTCGCCATATGATGAAGAGATCATCAATATAGCTGTGCCAACACATTATTTCACCTTTGTCCTGTCCTACCAAACAGCTCCTGGGCACCCGCTCCTCCCACCAGCCAATGAACAAGTTCGCGTAGCTGGGGGCGAAGCAGGTGCTCATTGCTGTCCCAGACACTTGTTTGTATAATTGCTCTTCAAAAAAGAAGATATTATTTTTGAGACAAAATCCTATGAATTCCAAAATCATGTTGTTATGTTTGGCAAATCTCATTTGGCGAAAGTTTAGAAAGTGTTGCAATGCTTGTAGGCCGTAACCATGCTCTATGCTTGTATACAAGCTGGCGAAGTCCAATACTATTAAAAGGTAGTCCGAGTCCAATCTTATGTCTTGAATTTTGTTCAAAAAGTCCTTGGTGTCTTGGACATAAGACTTTAAATTCATCACTAAAGGAAATAAGATGTAATCTATTAGTGGGTCATGTTCTCTGTCAAACTACCTATAGAGGAGACAATGGGACGGCCAGTGGGATGCTTACTGTCTTTGGGAAGCTTGGGACGGTGATAGAAGGTCGGGGTCAATGGTTGGTTGTTTCGTAGAAATAAATGTTCATCTCTGCTGAGCATTTGGAGATCATACCACCTCCGTATCAGGATGTCATAGTCCCTTATGCTTTGTTGGTAAAGTTCATTGCTGCATTTGATGTAAAATTTATCGTCCGGCAGTTGTCTTAATGCTTCACCCCTGTTGTACTCCCTGCTCATCAGTACTACGTTGCCTCCTTTGTTCGAGGGTTTCACTATGATATTTTTATCATTCATTAGATCTTGTAGAGCCAATTTATGTTGTTCAGTGATATTGCTTTTTGTTTGATGGTTGGCTTTTCTATATTTCATGAGGTCATTGTTCATAGCTTCTATGAAAACATCCACAGCATCCCATGGTGCTTGAGGGACGATTTCCGAGGTTGATTTGTATCCACTTTCCTCCCTCTCTTGCTCTATTCCCTGGAATTCCGCGCATTGGGCAAGATCCAAAGTTTCAGTTTGGAGTGGCTGTCCAGTTCTTAGATCTTCAAGAGTCTCTAGGGCTAGAATATCCTTCCCTATTAGTTCGTCTGTAGCAGTTATTCTAGAGCCTTTATTCTCCTGGTCTTTCAGGTGTGGATGGAGCTTAAAGTATTTGTGGAGTTTTAGGTTTCTCGTGAAGCGGAACAGATCAATGCGTGTCTGCGTGTACTCAAGAGTATTTTTCGGGCAGAATGTTAGGCCCAGACACAATAGATCGGTTTCACAGCAAGTTAAAATTCTTTCTGTTAAATTAACCACCGTTAGACTGGTCGTCCCTGTGGTTCCTTCCTCCATTACTTATTTTTGGTGTAGTTTCGGTTGGCCCAGCTCGAGGACTTCGCTCGACCTCTGCCTCCTTTTGCAGCCCCTGACTTCCTTGTCCTCCTGGTTCTCCTATTTGGGTTGCATCGGGTGGTTTGTTTTTCCCTCCCCGTACCCAAGACTTCTTTACGACTTCGAACTCCTCGTGAAAACGGGTTCGTCCGGTGACAGTAGTTGCGCCAGCACGTCTTCTCTGAGTACTTTCAGGGTTGCCAGGGTCCCCTTGATCGTCGCTGGACTCATTTTCCGTAACCTCCGATTCAGAGGTAACTGCTTCCGCCATCACCATGGAGTTAGCATTGCTCTGGAGTGCTTTGTGAGGCGCATCGAATCTCTTCGCATACGTTAGCATGCGTCCTTGTAGATAATCGTCCTCATCTCGTTCATACTTTTCTTGTTTGCGAGATCCTATCTTTTGCTCATATTTGATGAGGCGAGTTTTCATTTGCGTCTTTAACTGTGCTACTTGATCTGAGTCTGGTTCCTTATCGAGCTCCTCTTCCAGTAGTTTAATTTCAGCTAACGCCTTTTCCCTGTCACTCCAGGCGTATTTTAGTGTGTATATATATATATATATATATATATACACAAACAAAATTTACCCCTCGCAGAGTGAATAAATAGGACGAACTCTCGTGCTCCAACAGTTTTTTTCTCTTTTTATTTCATTTTCACCAAACTCTGTTATTGTTCATCTTGATCTCCTTTGTCTGTTTGGCATTCTGGCAAACTTTACACATGTGACATTTCACAAAACCCTTCGTATTGAGCAATGTTCCTTCTTTCTTTTTTGGTTTGAAGTGACTGTGGATTAAATGGTCCTTCAGGTTCCTTGATCTTCGGTACATTATGACTGGATGTCTTCCTAGTACTTGTTTAACTGTATTATCCATTTGTAGTATTTTCCAATTTTTTCTCAGTATACCCACTACCTGTTTGCTTTCCACTGAGAAATCCATTATTAAATGGATTGGTTCCTTGTCCATCGTATTTTCTTTTTGTTTCGGCATTAAGCACTCCTCTCTTGATTGCAGATTGGTTTTCTCCCAGCTTTTCAGAACTGTTTTTTTGTTATATATATTTTTTTAAACGTTCCGCAGTGTGTACCCCATGTTTCCTCCACTCTTCATCTTTACTGCATATTCGCCTGATTCTCAGGAACTCCCCATATGGGATGCTTGCAATTAGGGATTCCTGATGGAAGCTAGTCGCTTCCAAGGTGGAGTTCGTGGCTATGCTCTTCCTGTGTAAAGTTGTGTGGATTTGGTTGTTTCTAACGTGAATTTAAGTTGTGTTACACTGTTGTTCAATACCTCAAAGTATTCTCCGAAATCCTCTGCTGTCCTGACCCATATGATCAAAAGATCATCAATGAATCTTTTCCAACTTATAATCTTGTTCAGAAATCTATTGTTTTCCGCTTTCCACGCCACTTCTGTTTCCCAATATTCCATGGCCAAAAAGGCATAACTTGGGCTAAAAGAAAACCCCATGTCAGTGCCATTCCGTTGCCGATACACTTCCTCACCGAAAAGGAATATATTTTTATTCAGACAAATTTCAATCATTTGTTTGAGCATGTTGTTATGTTCTTTATATTCCATATTCTGCTCTTGAAGGAAAAGGGTACATGCTTCTATGCCAAAGTCATTCCCTATGGTGGTGTACAGGTGATATGACATCCATTGTTAACAGCAAATATGTTTCCTGCCATGGTGTATTTTGTAGCATTCTCAGAATGTCCGTCGTGTCCCGTATGTAGGAGCTCAGTTGAGTTACGTAAGGTTGCAAGAAATAATCTATGAAATTTGCCATAGGCTCCAGGAGTGATCCCTTTGCTGAGAGAATGGGTCTCCCTGGGAGTCTTTTTTGATCTTTGTGCAACTTTGGCAAGAAATATATAGTTGCCGTTACAGGATGAGTCACCGTTAAATATTACCGTTCTTCCTCCTTTATTTGACCATTGTTGGTCCATTCTTGGAGTTTCATATCCACTGACTCCTTTATTTCCAAAGTTGGATTATTTTTTAATTTTTCATAATAGACATTGTTCCACAGCTGGCGGTGAGCTTCAAGAACATATGCCCCCTTCTCCTGAATGACGATGTTCCCGCCCTTATCTGCCATTTTGATTTCTATTTGGGTGTCATTTGTCAAATTTGTTAGGGCTTCTCTCTCCTGTTTTGACAAATTATCCTCATGATCTCGTCCTTTCAATTTGTATAGGTCCTCAAAAAAGGCTTCTTGAAACAGGTCTATTTTATTTCCCAACATCAATTGCGGATAGAATTTCTATTTCGTCCTTGCAATTTGAGATGTCATCAGTGATGTCATGAGTGATGTCACTGACCATGTCATGAGTGATGTAATATGTGACGTCATCAGCGGTGCATTGCGGGCGCACGAGTTATAGTTAGCTGAACTAAATATAACGGGGGAATTTCAATGGTTTTGTATGAGTGAAATGTCCAGCTAACTATAACATGTGTGAAACCTATGGTTTTTTCTGTGAATTTACAAGGTTTTTTAAATGCTAATTCCTAACTATAATGTGGCTGAAACCTATGATTTTTTTTTCAGTGAATTTCAAAGGTTTTGTAAATGATAATTTTTAAATGTATTAATTGTTATGTTTTTTATACTAATTTACTACATTGTTTTAAAGTATTTATTTTGAGATATTATATTTTTTAAATTAAATTACATATTTTTAATATAAATTGAAAAAAAATGTTTTAAAAAAGATTGAAATTGTAATATATTTTTTTTATTTAATATTTTTTTAATTTATATATATTTTATATAGCAGGCAATGATATCCTATAGAAGGAAATTCAAGTTACTGGTAAGTACAGTTAAATTTACGTTTCAGGAAAAGTAGTGAGCTGAAAGATGCAGCACTGATGTATCTCCTGATAACAGGTGAGTAGAATGGAATTCGTAGTTCGACTGATTTTGGAGGATTTTTTTTCAGTTCCAAAACTCCACACTTAAAAAAATTTCCAAGTGAAACCAGTCAATGTTAGCCTATGGAAGAAAATTCAAGTTACTGTAAGTATGGTTAGAATTACTTCTCAGGATCAGTAGTGCTCTCAAAATGCAGCACTGACGTTTCTTGTGATAACAGGTGAGTAAATCGGAATTCGTAGTTCGGCTGATTTTACAGGAATATTTTGCTAAATAGTGAAGGAAGGGGGCGGGGCCTGAGGTGACATGTGTGCAAACACGCCCTGTTGTGCATTTTAGATTGGGGAATTAATTCCTCTTCAATCCTGAGGTCCCCTGTGAGTCAACTAGCCCACCAGGTACCTCCAGTATGCGCCAGGCAGCTGTGTTGCAGAGAGGTGTTCAGAGGGCTTGCCCCCTTTTTACAACACTCTGCAACATAGCTCTGTGGCGCTTACTGGAGATACCTGTTGGACTAGTTGCCCCCTAGGGGACCTCTGGATTGAAGAGGAATTAATTCCCCAACTTAAACTGCGCCACAGGGCATGCTTGCACTCACATCACCTCAAGCCCGCCCCCCTACCTTCACCACTGTGCAAACGTGCCCTGTAGCGTGTTCTAAGTTAGGGTATTAAGTCCCCTTTCATACTGGGGGTCCCTGGGGGCCAACTAGCCCACCAGGAACCTCCAGTATGCGCCAGGGGGCTGCGATGCAGAGAAGTGTAAAAAGGGGCGTGGTCTCATTACACCTCTCTGCAACGCAGCCCCCTGGCGTGTTTGCAGAGGAGGAACTAATTTCCCTTGCATACTGGAGGTCCCTGGGGGCCAACTAGCCCACCAGGAACCTCCTGTATGCGCCAGGGGGCTGCCTTGCAGAGAGGTGTAATGAGGCCACGCCCCTTTTTACACCTCTCCGCAACGCAGCCCTCTGGCGCATTTGCAGAGGCAGAACTAATTTCCCTTGAATACTGGGGGTCCCTGGGGACCAACTAGCCTACCAGGAAGCTCCAGTATGCGCCAGGGGGCTGAATTGCAGAGAGGTGTAATGAGGCCACACCCCTTTTTACACCTCTCTGCAACGCAGCCCCCTAGCGCATTTGCAGAGGGGGAACTAATTCCCCTTGCATACTGGGGGTCCCTGTGGGCCAACTAGCCCACCAGGAACCTCCAGTATGCGTCAGGGGGCTGGATTGCAGAGACGTGTATTGAGGCCATGCCCCTTTTTACACCTCTCTGCAACGCAGCCCCCTGGCGCGTTTGCAGAGGGGGAACTAATTTCCTTTGCATACTGGAGGTCCCTGGGGGCCAACTAGCCCACCAGGAACCTCCAGTTTGCTCTCGAGAAGGTACAGAGTACAGTACAGAGTACCGTACTTCGTACCCCGCAATTTAAAAAATAAACATTTTTTTGGGGCTTGGGGGTCCTTGTGGGAGGCCTGAGCAGGCCTAGGGGGTCAAGGTGTTCCTACCCTGCCCCCTTTGCGTGTTTTGCACGTTTGTTTCACTGCTTTCTTGTGCCTCGGTTCTACCGAGGCACAGGATGGCTGCCAACACTTCCTGGTTTGGAGTGTTGACAGACAGTTGACAGCCAATGACCATGCAGCTTGTGCTCGGGAAGGTACAGAGTACTGAACTTCGTCTCTAGATATCACTATGATTTTACTTTTGATTTACACCATTTAACAAAAAGCACAATCTGCGAACTGAACTCTACCTCTCTGCCAAATTTGGTATAATTCCGTTCAGCCGTTCAGGCTGTAGCCCTGGCTAAAAGTCCCTATGGAAAATTGCATGGGGAAAACATGTTTTGGGACCCCCATTTTTTCTCAGCCCCCACTTGACGAATCACCCCCAAACTTTCAGGGAAGGAGCGGAGCGGAGCAGGCCATTTTCTTGGAGAAATTCTTGAAGATTCGTCCACCGGCGCCAAAGTTATTCCAAATAGAATGTTGTGGATTTCCTATGGAAACTAGGTCCTAACTATAACTACCGCCAGTAGGTAATATAGGTAATATATAAATATATATACATATATATATATATATATCACCACAAAGTTTCGATGCTGCAAGCATCTTGGTCACGATCATGACCAAGATGCTTGCAGCATCGAAACGCGTTGATCGAATGCTTTCATTTGCCTAAATATTTTAAAATAAACGAAATTGTGGAAATTCAAAGGGAGTGCGCCCGATATCCTTTCTAATCAAAGGAAAAGTGTGATGATATTTAACGGCGTGGTTCCGCCGTAGGTGCACGCACCCACAAAGAGCACTCGATGGCCGGGAAATGGTGAACTAACGCGTGGAGATATATATATATATATATATATATATATATATATATATATATATATATATATATAGATATATATATATATATATATATCGAACGATGTAGGTTCACCTTAGGAATGCCAGTTATTGTTTCTGTCCCAAGAAGAAAAACCAACGAATCCCAAATTGCTGGCAAGAGGTACTTTATTCAAGTAAAGGTCACAGCAGCGCTAACAGATGACGCGTTTCGGGCGGGTGCCCTTGCTCACATAAATAATATTTCCCATAATGCCTCTTTTTAAACCCCTTCATATACACCATGTGATGCACAAATAATAGATATAAAGAAAATACTTATAGGTCACATGTTAATACAATGTAAAGTGCCTTTGATTACGTATGTGCATAGTTGGATGACATTTTCCTTATTCCAATCAGTTGTTAACTTTTCATTTGATATCAGCATAAATGCTTGTTTTCATTCAATTTGTCAAAACCGCATTAAAGTGCAATGAGCATATATCCTTTTCGTATTTGCAAACAAATGCCAATAAATATTTTTACACCATATTCAAAAAATATATGATTTATACTATTTCTGATATAAATAGATATAAAATCAATTTCTTAAAACATATAGAAAAACAAATGCCTTTATCTACCAGAACCAGTTTAAAAGCATGTTAAAAACTGATATATTTAGGTAGAAAAATATATATGTAATTTCATTCATAATTTACATTTATCAAAGTGCAATGGCATGATGTAAACTGGACACTCTTCTGTTCAACTTATGCAAAAAAATGTGCAATATCAAGCAAAGTATTTAAATGCAGTTTTGAGACCTTCCATTCCACAGCCAACTAATTACACATTCAGGGACATCAAGTGTCGATGGCAACCCCAACTAGTTACACATTTGGGGACATCAAGTGTCAATGGCAACCCCTATGTGGCCTATTTTCAAAAAATAATTACATAAAGTGACTGTAATATCACAGGGAGAACCCAAAATCTCCCCTGTTATTTACAGTTTGAAAAAAAAGGGAAAAAAGAGAGAAAAAATCTGATCTGGGCGTCGGAGTGAGACATGGTTTAAATATATAGATTCATAATGGGTGGCTGGCTGGAAGCACCTCTCACAACCTACCTATCGCTATGCAGCATGGATACACATATTATGACTACGGAATCTGTAGAGTATTATCCTCATAAGAAATGATACAGATCTTCCGAAGTGTTGAGTCCATTCGGGACCTTAGAATCTAGTTCTAAGATCATTTTGGACTCTAATTGTCTAAGCATCCTATCACGGTCTCCACCCCTTCTGGGTTTGGGTACTGAAGTGATGACATAATAGCTAAGGCACTGGAGGTTGTTGTTATGTACACTCCTGAAGTGTCTAGCTACCGGATAGGAGCTATCGTTATTCACGATTGCTCTGATATGCTGCAATATCCTGGCATGCACTGGTAGTTTGGTGCTTCCCACATACCTGAGATCACACGTGCATGCCAGGACGTAAACAGCATACTCTGTTTTGCAACCGTAATGTCCTTTAATAGATTGTGGTACTGGACTAAATGGAGTGTGATACTGCTTTGTGTTTACTCCAAATTTGCAGGCTCTGCAACTGCTGCATTTATAGAATCCCATTCGAGGTGGAAACCATGTTTTTTTTGTTGTGGGTAATTCGGGGCAAGGATTGGAGATACGCATACTTAGGGAGGGTCCCCTCCGAAATGTTATCTCTGGCCGTGCTGGTAGATGATGCAATAGTACTGCATCTGTTTGGAGAATAGGCCAACTCTTACTAAGAATAGACCGGATTTTTCTATCCTGGCCACGGTATGCAGTAATGAATCTAATAGGAGTTTCAGCCGAATCTCCTACTGGGACCCTATTTGCCTCAACTGGTGAAAAAAGGGTTTCTCTTGCTTTAGATTTCATTTTGTTGACCGCTTTTGTGAGTATATTCTCCTTGTAACCTCGTTCCCGGAATCTATCTAATGCTTGGGCTGTACATGTATTAAGCTCATCATCAGTGCTACAGATTCTCTTCACACGAAGAAGCTCGCCATATGGGATGTTATCAATTACGTGGTGGGGATGGGCACTTGTTGCATGTAGGGTTGTGTTGCCTGATGTGTCTTTTCTGTGTAATGAGGTGGCTAAGCGTCCTGCTGTGTGAAAGACTCTCACGTCTAAAAAGTCCACCTATGTTTTACTAATGTTGTGTGTGAACCTTAGGTTGTCTTCATTATTATTCAGGGCCACAATGAACTCTTTCACACTTTCTTCAGTGCCCCTCCAATTCAAAAACACATCGTCTATAAAACGAACCCACATGACTACATTAGTATCAAACACCGCCCGGTGTGTTTCCATGAGGACCCGCCTCTCCCACCAGCCAACGTGTAAACACGCGTAGCTGGGAGAGAAGCAGGCCCCCATGGCCACACCCCTTTTCTGTATATAAATGTCTTTACCAAACAAGAAATAATTTTGATGCAAACACCAGCTTACAAATTCACTCAACATCTTGTTATGGTTGTAACAGTGCACTGGTCGAGTACTTAAGAAATAGTTCAGTGCTTCCAGCCCTCTCCCATGATCTATGCTGGTATAGAGGGCTTCGTTGTCCAATGTTACCAATATACAGTCTTCTGACCTGGCAATGTTTTTCAACTTTTGTAAAAAGTGTCCTGTGTATCTTATATACGTAGGCAGACTACTCACCAGGGACTGTAAAAAGTAGTCCGTATACTGTGCCAGATGTTCTGTTGCACTGTCAATGGCAGAGATGATGGGTCTGCCCGGCACTGGACACCTGCCCTTATGTATTTTGGGAATCAAATAGAATTTTGGCAAAACTGGATGTTCAACATGAAGGAATTTAAACTCTTCATTTGAAATACGGCCTTCCCTTTTAAATTTATAGAGAAGTTTTTTAAATGATCTCTAGACAAATTGTATTCTTGCATACTTGTTCTAGCGTAGCATACCGTATCCGAAAGCTGTCTGTGGGCTTCCTCCACATATTGAACCTGGGGCCAGATGACTATATTGCCTCCTTTGTCTGCGGTGCATACGATAATTTGATGATCATTTTTCAGTTTGTTGACTAATGCCCAATATTCTTTTTCTTTTTCTGTTTTGATTCTCTTGCGGTGTTTCACTTGATGGTACAGTCTCTTGAGATCTGCCGTCACTACTTCGTGAAAAGAATCAATGGCGTCTCTTGGCATGGTTGGCATGAAATTAGAAGCTGGTTTGAATGGGCTGGCGCCAGCTCCAACTTGGTATATGGATGCTTCTCTTAGTTCTTGTTGTGTGGACTGCTCCATATTGACATCACTGTTTGTTTGAGAGTTGCTCAGTTGTTGTACGGTTAGAAGCCCTCTTGCATCTCTGGCTTCCAAAATTGTTGGTGGCACATTCACTATGTTTTCTACCTCACTGAGGCCGTCTTGATGTTGAAGAATTTTCGCAATTTAAGTTTTCTTATATACCTGAAAACATCAACTCTGGTGGATGTATAATTGAAGTCTATTATAGGGCAATAGGTGAGACCTAAACTTAGTAGTTGTTCCTCTGCTTTGGTAAGCACCACAGTTGATAGGTTCACAATGCTGTTGTTGTTAGTTTCTTTTGATTTTTGTTTTTCCGCCAAAACTTTTTCTTTTTGTTGCTGTTTGGCTTTGTGGTTTTTCCGCCTTTGTTTTCGGTTTCTGTTGATCCTTGCCCTTTTTGAAATTGCCCCTGTCGATTGTGTGAGCGCAGACGTTGCAAGCGGGCGTTGACTAAAAAATCAACTTCTTCGCCAACATTGAGGACATGAGTTGGTTCTGAGCCCCCTGCCGCTCCCCTGGGATCTTCATCAGAATAAAGACTGCTTACACTGCTGCTGTTGGATTCAGTCTCACTGATTCCCCCTTCCATGTCACGGCTAGCATTTGTGCTGCCCTCCGTTGTGATATTGGCGACTTGGGGTGCTTTTGGGTTGGCTTTTAAGCGTCTGGCATTGTCAAACTTGCGTGCAAAAGTGTAGATTTTCCCATTTTCAAAATCGTCCTTGTTGCGTGCAAATTTCCACGCTTTCCTTGTTTTAATTTTGTTATATATATTACATAAATATATATATATAGATAGATAGATAGATAGATAGATAGATAGATAGATAGATAGATAGATAGATAGATAGATAGATAGATATAGATGGATATATAGATAGATAGATATAGATATAGATATAGATATAGACATAGATATATATATATATATATATATATATATATATATATATATATATATATATATATATATATATATATCAAATGCTCCAAAATCTAGAGGGTGTATCCTCTAGATTCACAGGAACCCGTGCCATGCAGCTTGATCATATCGAGTATTGCTACTCGCTGCTTATTGTATATATGTATATATGTATTTACGTGCTCTTTCTGGTTCCTGCATCTTAGAGTATAGTGTATTTTGCTAACACCTCATTTATTGTACCATACACCTGTCCACTTGTCATGCCCATCCAGGGCGTTATCACGTTAGAAGGACTTACTACGCCCATTCTGGGCTTGATCAACCTTGCCACCCTCGAATATGTTTTAGGGGTGTTGCATTCCATGTACATTTGTATATTGACTGTGTATATTTATTGTTTATTTGTACATAACAGTGTTAGGATACACCTTTCCAACATGGCGGTTCCATTTGTAACCATGTACATAGTCCTTCTTTGCTTACCATTGTAATAGCGGAAGTAAGATTTGTTTGTTTTATAATGAGTTGAAACGCCTTACCCTTTGCATATCTTGACGAAGCCCTCTGGCGAAACGCGTCGTATGCTGTAAGTTCCCTCATTAAATCCATGTGGAACTACCCCCTGAGTGTGCTGCTTTCTTTACGAATTGAGGATTCGTGGATTGTTTGGAGCTGTGATATATATATATATATATATATATATATATATATATATATATATATATATATATATATATATATATATATATATATATATATATATATAATACCTACTGGCGGTCGCCAGTAGGTAGTTATTGTTATGATTGTTTTCCATAGGGAATCCGCAACATTGTATTGGGAAAAACTTTGGCGCCGGTTAAGGGATCTGCCTGAAATTTTCATGAAATTTGCCTTGCGGTGCTCCGCTCCTTCCCAGAAAGTTTGGGGGGGATTCGTCAAGTGGGGGCTGAGATAAAAGGGGTCCCAAAACGTGTTTTCCCCATGTTAATTTCCGTACGGCGGTTGGACTCACTTTTAGCCCGAACGGCTGAATGGTTTTCCACCAAACTTGGCAAAATTGTAGGGACTGGTAGCCCGATCTACCTTTGCTATGTCTCAAGATATGTGCTCCAGTGGATTTTGAGTAATTTAGGTTAAAAAAAATATATATATCTATAAGCGTGCCCCGGTACTCGCACCGGGGCGCGCACCAGCGCGCTACTCGAGTTTGCGAGCGGAAAGCTGATTGGCTCTCGGGTGTCTGTCAACATTCCAAACAGTCTGGAGTGGCCGCCATCTTGTGTCTCGGTAGGATCGAGTCACAAGAGGTGCAAAAACAAAGGGGGAAATGACCAAAAGGGGGCAGGGTAGACCCCCCTGACCCCCTAGGTTTGATGTGGGGGACATAAAAGGGCCTGCCGGGCAAAAAAGTAATAATTTTTTTTCCGATTTTCACGGGGGAGTGCCCGGTACGCGCACCGGGGAGCGTACCGGGGAGCGTACCATGGGGAAAAAAGAATGACAGATTTTTTAAAAAATTTAGCATTTTTTTTATAAATTGGACGTAGTTCTAAAAAGAACTGTTTTTTTATTCTTTTTGTTGTTTTATATTTTTTTATTGTTTTTTGGAACATTTAGTACTTTTTTTGGCTTTTATGAAGAATTTTATATATTTTTTGGAATTTTTATGGGGACAAACAAAAAACAGGGAATTATAAACGGCTCAACTGGAGCAAAAAATATCAGGAAAAAATTAAGGTTTCTTTGGGCACTTGTGGTTGTCACCAGCATGATTGATGAGTTTAACACTTAGCTCACCATAGCTAATTGTACGCCCACAAAATATGCAAACAATTTTGACATTTCCAAACTGGGTTTGGATGTTTGGGACCATCTCCCTTGTCTCTGGTCCAGAAGGAGTGGGTTGGGTACTTTGGGAGGTGCTGGGAGAAGATTGGGGAGGATTTCTGGTCAGTTCTCTGGCCTCTGCCGCACTATAGTTGTTAGGGTGCCGGTGTCGCATGTGGAGAATCATGGTGTTGTTGCCAAAAGAATACTTTTTGGCAGGGTTCCCACTGGAAAGTACAGTGCCACAGATCATACAAGTCACCTTGGGCGCATTTACTTTTTTGAGGCCCCTTGGGATTTTAAAAAACTCCCAGACTATGTGCTCCTTTGGCTTATATGTGGTAGTATCCTCAGGCAGGTACTGCCTCTCCTCCTCCTCCTCCTCCTCCTCCTCCTTTTCTTCTCCACCACTGTGGTGTTGTGGTGGTCCTTGTGGTGGTGATAGTGGTGGTGGTGGCTGAGATGCTCCTGCTGCTGCTGCTACTGTAGCCTTTTTTCAGTACAAATAAGTACAAATAGGTCTCCAAACAGGTCTTCCTCAGTCAAAGGACAAAGTGAGAATAAGGAAAAAAGGTGGGGGCTTTCATCATTTGGAAAACAAAACTGTCCTGAACCAATGAAAAGTGTTATTTTCAGGTCACATGACCCGGGCTTTCATCATTTGGAGACCAAAACTGTTCTGAACCAATAAAAAGTGTTATTTTCAGGTCACATGACCCGACCCGCTTACGCTACGCGCCCAGGGCGTGCAACGGGGCGCTTACGTAGCGCGATCATATGCGCTAGAGTGCTTCCGGGTGCGCTTACGCCGTGCGTATTACGCGGACGCGGCTACGCGATACATCACGATGATGTTTTCGTTCACGGCAATAGCGCTTACCGGTGCGCTCACTGGTACGCGCACCGGGGCGCGCCGCAAGACTGCGCTTACCGGTTCGCTCACCGGTACGCGCTCCAGGACAACAAAAAACCATGAACAATATACATAAAAAAATTGTATTACATAAATATACAATATAGGATTCATTATAAAAGATATTACATTTCATAGCTATAGAAATTTGCTATTAAAAAATCTTTGAAATTCACTGAAAAAAACATAGGTTTGAGGCCCTACATATAGTTAGGAATTAGCATTTAAAAAACCTATGAAATTCACTGAAAAAACCATAGGTTTCACACCAGTTATAGTTAGGAATTAGCATTTAAAAAACCTATGAAATTCACTGAAAAAACCATAGGTTTCACACCAGTTATAGTTAGGAATTAGCATTTAAAAAACCTAATAAATTCACTGAAAAAAACATAGGTTTCACACCGGTTATAGTTAGCTGGAAATTTTACTGACATAAAACCATTGAAATTCCCACGTTATAGTTAGTTGGACTCAATATAACTTGCGCGCCTGCAATGCACTGCTGATGACGTCACATATTACATCACTCATGACATGGTCAGTGACATCACTCATGACTGCAATGCCGCCACAGAAAGGCATGTTTTTGCACCCATGATAATATGGCTGGCAGTGTCTGACAGCACCGTCACCATATTAAACTCTTCTCCGCCCGATCAACTTGTTCGGGCGGAAAAGCGGAGGATGGTCTTTCCGTCTGCCGTAGTCCCCCCACCATAGTAATATGGCGGGGGGATTGGGTGGCGGGCGGGGACAGATCTCGGGCGGCTCCCCACCGTCATGCGGGCGGTGGGTCGATCCGCCCGAGATCCTAATGGACCCCTAAATATCTTGAGATAGCAAAAATTAACCAACTAGTAGGATCAGACATACACATTCTTAATGCATCATTTAGATGTGTGAAGCATAAAGAACGGCATACAGGCAAAATCAATTTTTTCCGATGATCAACATAGGTCGGAAAAAGAAATATAAAATGTACAAGGGTATCAGGAAGCTTGACCGGTGGGGCATACTGGCAGTATGGATCCATTTTCCCAGTTACTTCTTGGATTTAGAGGCAATGAAGCATACCTATATTAGATATATAAGGCTCTTGCCTGGGGTGGTTCAATAGCATTCATAAACGGTTCAAAGCCAACACTCCCTTTAAAATCTAGAAAGCAAGAGGTTAAGGTGCCATCTGTGTGACTTTCTATACTTTGACAGTCTGTAAACTTACAGAACCTTTTTTTAAGTAGGGGAACCATTGATTTTCTAATATACCCGAGTCCTCCCATAGGGGCCCAATGCTAGTCTTAAAAACCAATCCTTAATCATATTAAGACATTTAATGTGACCTGTTTGTCTTTGCAGAGCAATTAGATCTGCCAGAGCCTTCCTCAGCTGGACCCGAGTTTCACTAGTCCAAATCCAACCCAAAACAGAAGTGCCCTAAGAATAGCAAAATGGCTGATATGTCTAAGGCCAAGATCGAGTCTGTAAATTGTAAATTGATACTTGTATAGCGCACTACTCACCCGCAAGGGTCTCAAGGCTCTTGTATGAATACCACTGTGGAACCCATCCTGGCTTTCCCTGTGAGGCATCCACTCCTGGGCACCCCCAAGGTGGAGGCCAGGCATCCTTAGCGTTGTGGGGGCCGTTGTGGAGATTAAGCAAGCTATTGCTCAGAGTAGCAGAGTGGGACTCCATGATTGGAATAGGCACCGAGGAGAGAATTATCAGGTCTGTGGAATTTTGCGCCCAAGACCCGCCGAGGTGGGGAATTGAACCCTTGTCCCAGGCTAGACCTCTCCATCAGGGTCTGCCGCTCTAATCATTCATTTGAAGAATGGGGGAGTCAGGTCCTGGGACGTGGGGCTAGCTGGACCATTAATATAACTAAGTACACAGTAAGTACACTGTAATAAGATTTACATAGGCAAGATAACACAACAAGTGAATATGCGCATAACGCAACATAAGTCTAGAATCAAGAATAAAGTGCTTACAGAACCTATGGTGGAGCATTGCATTGAAAATAAACACACTGAGAATGACTTAAAGTGGTCCATTCTATATGTTCTGCAACAGTTTAGACCCATTAACCATGATAAACTTCTTCTAAAAAAAGAGGCCTACCTTATACTTAAGTTTAATAGTGCACTCAGCGGGCTCAACTCGCTTTCTGAAATATCTAGAGTGTGAGCTTTATCTAGTATAGTGCCTCCAAAAGAAAGGGTCGATGGTAATTGTGCGTATGTTTTCATATGTGGTTTAAATTCACCTTTTTTCACATCTAAATGATAGCCTTCTCTAGCGACCCCACTCTAAGATGGCCGCCAAGCAAGTAGCTATAAGTAGGTCCAAAACCATGTTACAACATGGCTGCCAAACTAAGTGAATGAGAGCTTTCTCTAGCGACCCCACTCTAAGATGGCCACCAAGCAAGTAGCTATAAGTAGGTCCAAAACCATGTTACAACATGGCTGCCAAACTAAGTGAATGAGAGCTAGATGCCGAGTCACAGCTTGTTCAAGTAAGTCTAGAGCTAACATGGGTTTGATTTGCCACCAATATTGCAGTAGCCCCAGAAACCTAATAAAACGCTGTTATTTCCTCTAGGGAAAGCGAGCGCAAATAATAAGGACTGAGGAAAGCGGTGCCTACATGGTTAGAAAGCGTTTACCGCTGCAACCGATTAGAACACGAACAGCCCAAGCGAGGAATCCCTCAGAGCAGGTATGCCGAGTAGAGCAACGAGTGCCATACTCTCTCCGTCTGTTCATAAAAAGCGCGTAAAACGTTATTCTCCTTATTTTCAGGCTGTAATACAAGACTGAAAATGAACTCCCATTTGGTGGAAACGTAGGATCACGAGCATGATCCAGTAAGGTATGTTGATGACATATGCGCCCCATTCTGGTCTTAGAAAGTGAGCAAGAACAGGTCATGATACCTGCGTTTGTTTTTAGATCCCGAAAAGAAAAGAAACTCAGTCAGAACTAATACCCTACCCTTGACCGGCGGCTGCTGGTTCAACAGGTAATATGAGGAATCCGAGTTAAATGTAGTTGGAAGCTAAACAACTGTCAGAAATGTAGCTAAAACAAGTTTTATTTTATACACTTACAGATATCCCGTATTAAGACAGAGCCCTGATGAGAATCCGTAGAGTTGACATACCGGATTCGAAACGCGTTGGCGTAAAAAGATTAGCCATTTATTGGTTGAATGGACTGAATGAATTAATTTGAAGTCTATTTTTCCTTTTTTGAACTGCCTACATTCAACTGTAGTTCATTGATTTATGATTGTCATCAAGTTTATACTTTTGACTCTGGTCTTTATGGAATTACGGATGATTTTTTCTTCGTAGTATGAATATTTGAGTGTATATATATCAGAGCAATTCACTTTGTATAATACAACTAGTTATGTGTATGTGTTTGTGTTGTAAATAATCGCGAATTGTAAATAATTGTATATAAGGTGTACAAAACGATAAGGTGTCCCTTTCATACATCAATACTTAAAGAAAGACAAAAAACAAATAAATAATAAAAGGGTTTGAGTGATATACCCGTACGAACCAGGAAGTCTCTTATGGTTTGTTCCCTCAAAAATAGAGGATTTAAGTAAGTGTGTGGCTGGCAATCTGTGTACTTAGCTCTAATCATTCAGCCACACTTCTCCACAGTCTAAGTGGCAGGAGGGGAGTGTTTACAGGCAGATTCAATATTGCCCTAAAGAATTCGTTTTCAGCAAGGACCATGTCTTTCACATTTTCCAGCCCCCGTAGCTCTGCCCCATAAAGGGCTGCACCTAAAACTTTTGCCCTGTGGAGTTCTAAAATGGGAGAAAGTGGCCAAAACGGGGAGGCTTTAGCCCGTTGCACTATAGCACAATTTGCATGTTGGAGGGTCTGGGTGCTTTTTTCAATTTGTGGTGACCAAGCCAGTTTATCACTGATACATACTCCCAGATAATCAAACGCCCTCACCTGCTCCAGGGCTTGGCTTTGTAGCAATTTTTTTTACCTTTGTGTGAATTATATGGATTAAATGTCATATATTTGGTCTTTGAACAATTTATGACTAACCCCCTGTCTTTGCAGGCTTTATCAAATTTGTTCAGGCGGTTCTGAATCCCTATGGATGTCCTGGCTAGTAGGGTATCCTCCGCAAAGAGCAGACAAGGCAATACACTGCTTGCTAATTTTGGGGGATCACCGCCACAATTAAGCAGCTCCCCTATTAACCCATTAATAAAAAGAGTGAACAATGTTGGGGCCAGAGCACAGCCTTGACGTACACCTTTATTTATCCTTATATCTTGGAGAGACTTCCATCCAAATTCCACCTAACCTTTGCAAAGGTATTATGGTGCATCCAAATCAAAATATTAAGTAGGTACGGTGGGAGGCCAATATCTTTCAGAGTGGACCACAGTGGGGTGCGATCGATTGAGTCAAAAGCTGTTTTTAAGTCCATAAACACAACGTACAGATGACCTCTGCCCACAGTCACTTCCTTCCACATGAGCATAAGAAATCTGAAGACTTGATCAATTGTGCTGGTGAATGCCCTAAAGCCTGCCTGTAGATCTGACAGGACATTGTTGTCCTCAATCCAATTTTGGATCCTATTCAGGACAATTTTGCAGAAAAGCTTTTGGGAGACATCTATAAGGCTGATTGGCCTATAATTTTCAGGAGAACCTTTGTCCCCTTTTTTGAATATGGGGATGATTTCGGCTCCTCTCCAGGACGCCGGTATCTCTCCTCCACTCAAAATGGTATTAAAGACCACTTGCAGTAGAGGTCCCCATATTTCCGGCTCAGCCCTATACAAGTCTCCCGGAAGCTTGTCCAGTCCCGGGGCTTCCCCTTGTTGTAGTGATTTTATGACTGTTATTGTTTCCTCTAGAGTAATGGCAGTCTCCTCAGTTGATAACAGGTTTAACGATCTATTTTGTAGACCCAGATCAGAGGCCTCACCATGTCCTGTATATGAGTATTCAAAGTACTCTTCCCACACATGGGTCTGTATGTGGAAATCATTTGCTGCTTCTATCTAGATGACCCCTTTCACAGAAGATGCCAGACAATTGGCTACTCTTCTGTCTTGATGCCTCCACAAGCATTCACCAGTTTTCAGATTCCCAGTCTCTTTTGGCCTTGTTTTGGGCGATTTCATAGAGATTCCTATAATCACTAATGTCTGATTGGAGTCTTAACTTCACTGTTGTGAATAGATCATCCCTTGCTGTTTTGCAAGTCTCGTTAAACCATGGGGCAAATCTCTGAGCTGGTTGGGCTTTTCTACACTGTCTTATAAAAGAAGGGTCTGAGTGTGGTGTTTAATTGTAAGAATATGGCCAGAATGTCATCTTTGCTAATATCAGTATGACTCAAGCTAGGGAGGACCTGCTCTACTTCTGGATACATTTTTGGCAGGGCTGTTTGATCGGCACGCATCATTGGCCATTTGACCCTTTTATCATTATTATTAGTAATAACTGGGTGCTTTTGTACTGGGGCTGACCATGTAATAGTGATAAGCCTGACAGTGTGAGTACCAAAGCGTTATGGTTGCTGTCTTCCCGGTTTAAAATGACCATATCATTGACATTTGCCCATAATTGGAGATCAACAATAATATATTCAAATCTGCTTTTTCTGTCACCCCTCTTGAGGGTATGACGTGCTTCTTTATCAGAGCATGTCCTGCCATTGCAGGCTCGTACCCCATAGCCAATAGTAAATGAAAGAATCTGTTCCCAAACCCTGGTACACTTCTTGACTGGTGGTATCTGGAGCTTTACGATCCCTATGGCTTCATCTCCTTCTGCTAGTAGGTCCTGTATGTAGTCAATAGGTTCATATGTTGTATTAAAATTACCTGCAACTATCATACACTGAACATGCATCCAGCTGACGTGTTTCGTGCTTTAACACTTCTTTCTGGGCTGATGGACTACAAGCAATAAACATGCATCAGCAGTTAGTCAGCACTAAATACTCAATTTGTCCATGTCCATGTCGTGCAGGTACTGGGGTGCATGCACACAGGGGCGCACAACAATTGTCCCCTTCATGCACCCCATGGCCCTGAGGAAAAAGGGAGCCCTGCAGGGGCCTCTTTGTTTTCTTTCTACCACGGTTTTTATAAAGGAAGAATCGCCATATAAACTGGGGCAGCGAGGTAACTCATAATATGCTTGGTGGGAACACGGCGATCCCGCCTAGCTTATTATGGTCTCAAGACCACCGCACCACCACCAAGGATCTCTGAACCCTGGCAGTTGCGGTGGTGCAATGACAGTCCGACCACCACTGCCGCACCCCTTGAGTCTGGCAGTCCATGGACCACCAGACTTGTAATTAGCCCCATGAGAAAACACATTTTAGTGAGCTTAAGAAATGACTTAATTTCAGTAAGTAGGGCATGATCATATTAAGTGGTTAGTAGAGAGACACAAAGAAACCATTTGATAGATTAACTTAACCACTGTTGAATAATTTAATTAAGCTTTATTTTTAATTTTTTAGATCCGATGGGGCAAAAGGTATTTGTTACAGGTTAACTAAAATCTATGCATTTGGGAGGAGGTTAATAATATAATTCTGTTCCAATGTACCATAGTGCCATAGACTTCTACTAAGAAGCATACAGCATGAAGAGAACCAGTGCCTATAGACAGTACATTTTGTATTAGGCTTTGTACAGCATTATAATCAACCAATCAATAAACCTATCAATCAAAATGTCAATGCCTTTTGCATGGGTACCTGAATGATATGACAGGTTCCTGTTAGAACTATGTATTTAACATCAAATCTTATACCCTGTATTGTTCAACTCTTGCTTGTCATTTCTCTGCTACATCCACTAAAAGTGGCATACGGTATGAGTATCACTGCTGTGTCTTTGTCATGCCCTAGGCGTTGATACAGCAATGGTGCAACACCGTTACCTGCCTGGCATGAGTATTTATGTTCCATTCCAGTGGCATGCAATGTGGCCGTCTAGTCTAATTCCCAACATTGAATTAAATTAGATCACTTTTGTACCCATTCTTCAAATGTTGATCAAGACCTAAAGCATAGGTGCAATTTAGCACCTCCTCATTGTATGTGTATGTTGCACATCTCTCAAGTGAACTTTTAGGTGTAGCTTTTTTCACCAAAAGGTTGGGGCGGGGTACACCATCATGTTTTCTCATGAAGTCAGCACTGTTGAAATAAAAAAAATGGTTCAACATGAAAAGCTTAAATTAAGACATTAGGTAGTAGTAGCTCACACCGTCAATGAAACAAGATGGCTGCTTGCAAACTTTCCTGTTAGAGTTTAGTATTATAATATTCATGGTCGGGTGGGTTGGGTTTGCTCACATGTGCTGTCTGCAGGAAACTATGTCGGATATGACAGGGAACGGATCGGTAAGCGTTTAGACCTGTATTTGTTCTTTACATTGCTTTTTTAGCTTTTGCCTGCCACTCCCCTCAGGCGAGGAGATGTAGCCGCCATTTTGAGAAGTCCTCAGACTGTCTGTTTTCTGGGAATTTGTTTTACTCTATTCTGCTCACCATTTTTCTATGGCGCACATGGTCCTTTTTTGAGGGGTACCTCATAATCCATTCCACTGTGCTTTTATTGTTGACGGTCACGTCACTATAAATTGATACCTCCTGTACCAGTTGCATTTTCGGTTACTGGATTAAATAATTCTCTCTAGGTAAGCTCTACAACTGAGTTTCACGAGAGATACTGTGCATTTCGCTAAGACTTTGGCCTCTACTCTTTTAAATGGTGTTGCTTGTAAATAGTCCAGAGGCAGTGCAAATAAAAGGGTAAAGAAGGATCCCTCTCCACCTACGAAATCCACATTACCCACAACCCTGGAAGTTATCATGGAGGAGTTAAAGAATATGAGACCCTGAATGGTGGAGACAAGTGCAACCTTACTGTGGATTGAGGATAAGTGATCCATTCTCGATTCAAGGTTTACTGAGGTGGAGCAGAGGGTCATTGATTCACAAGATGCCGCAGCCAAAGTTTCCTATTTGACCAAGGAAGTTACACAGCTTAAGAGACTGGTTGAAGATTTTGAAAATCGTAATTGCTGCAACAATCTGCACATTTATGGTATTCCGGAAGGTTCAGGAGGGCAGTATATGATTCAATTTCTTAAGTTGCACATCCCTAAAGTTGTTGGGTTGAAATCTTCGGCCAAGTTGAATATCCAAAGGGCTCATTGGATTGGTACTTCCCACTCCACAACATTTAATAGACCTAGAGGGATTATTGCTTTGTTTTTGCAATATTCAGATCTTATGGAAGTCCTCATAATGGCCAAACAACATAAGCAGCTGCTCTGGTTGGGGCATAAAAGATGTGTCCATCCAAGGCCACTACCATGAGGCGAAAATAATTCTTAGATTTGAGACCTGTATTAAGATCTATTAATGTACGGTATGGGCTTATTCACCACGATTTTTAAGAGCACCTATACGGACAAGCTGACTACCTTCGAGGATCCAAAGGACCTTAAGTTGTTTAGCCATTAGCATAAGGGAGAAGACTTGGAACTTAGCAAAACTTGATCTGCTATTCAAAGACTCTTGTATTTCTTACTGTTTCTGATGTTTCTTTACAGGTTCTAAGTTTCCTTGATTTGTCAGAGTATGCTGTAGTGCCCGTTGATGTTCATCTACTTTCAGTCTTCACTCTATGTGTCTGATGTATCAATATTTTCCCCTATGGTAAGTTTTTCTGGTCTTCCTTGTGTATTTGGATGTGTAGCATTCTCTCTTTGTCTGTCCTTTTTCGGTATACACTCAAAATATCGAGTTTTTAATATCGAGTTACATTAATATCGATTTAAAAATATAGAATGGACACAATATCGAATGGACAGAATATAGACTACAAAAATATTGAATAGAATAGCATTAATATCGAATCAAAAATATAGAATGGACAAAATATCGAATGGAAAGAATATAGACAACAAAAATATAGAATGAACAGAATATAGACAACAAAAATATAGAATGGACAGAATATAGACAACAAAAATATCGAATTTGAGGTAAGTAAGTTAATATTCATTTTTTAATAGTATTCCATTTTTTTAAGTATATTTTTATGGTAGTATATGTGTGAAAAGTGTATATTTATTTTATAATTTATTTTAATGAATTAATTTTATGGTATTCAATTTTTCCGTAATATAATTCTGTAGCGGGTTGTGGGTTTATAGGGGAATAGGTTGGGAAGTAATTTAATATAAGTAATTAAAAATGCTAATTTATTTATTTTGAATTAATTGTTAATTAATAATTAATTGGTAATTAATTAAAATATAATTGGTAATTATTTTAATTAATTGATGAATTGATAAATATGTTAATTGTATTAATGTATTTTCTGTAGCGGATTGTGGTTTTATAGGGGAATAGGGTGAGAAGTAATTTAATTATAATTAATTACATTTTTAAATGTATTTATTTAATTAATTGATATTTAAATTTTTAATTGGTAATTAATTAAAATATAATTGGTAATTAATTTTAATTATTAGTTTAACTGATAATTATGTTAATTTTATTAATTTATTTTCTGTAGCAGGATTTGGGTTTATATGAGAATAGGGTGGGAAGTAATTTAATTGTAATTAATTAAATATTTTAATGTATTTATTGGTTTTGTTTTGTTGTAATTTTTAATTATTTTTTAATTGTTAATTAATTAATTGTTAATTGGTAAATAATTTGTATTAATAGGTGATTATTTGTAATATTATTTTTTTTGTATTTTTAATTGAATTATTATTATATTATATAAAACTGTTAATTACTTTCAATTAATTTGAATTTGATATTAATATTTAATTTATTTTTATTCATATATGAAGTATTTACTTTAGCTACTGTTGCACTCTCTGGAGTGTGAATAGTAATTTTTACCCCTACGCTATCCAACGCTTTCCCTACTGTTGCACTCACTGGAGTGGGAATAGTATTTTTTACCCCTACGATATCCAACACTTTCCCTACTGTTGCACTCTTTGGAGTGTGAATAGTAATTTTTACCCCTACACTATCCAACGCTTTCTGTACTGTTGCCCTCTTTGGAGTGGGAATAGTAATTTTTACCCCTACGCTATCCAACGCTTTCCCTACTGTTGCACTTTCTGGAGTGGGAATAGTAATTTTTTTACCCCTACGCTATCCAACGCTTTCCCTACTGTTGCACTCTTTGGAGTGTGAATAGTAATTTTTACCCCTACGCTATCCAACGCTTTCCCTACTGTTGCACTCTTTGGAGTGGGATTAGTAATTTTTACCCCTATGCTATCCAACGCTTTACCTACTGTTTCACTCTTTGGAGTGGGAATAGTAATTTTTACCCCTACGCTATCCAACGCTTTCCCTACTGTTGCACTCTTTTGAGTGGGAATTGTAATTGTTACCCTCCCACTATCCAACGCTTTCTCTATTGTTGCACTCTTTGGAGTGGGAATAGTAATTTTTACCCCTACGCTATCCAACGCTTTCTCTACTGTTGCACTCACTGGAGTGGGAATAGTAATTTTTACTCCTACGCTATCCAACACTTACCCTACTGTTGCACTCTTTGGAGTGGGAATAGTAATTTTTACCCCTACGCTATCTAATGCTTTCCCTACTGTTGCACTCACTGGAGTGGGAATAGTAATTTTAACCCTCCCGCTATCCAACGCTTTCCCTACTGTTGCACTCTCTGGAGTGGGAATAGTAATTTTTACCCTCCCGCTATCCAATGCTTTCCCTACTGTTGCACTCACTGGAGTGGGAATAGTACATTTTATGCCTAGGCTTTCCCTACTGTTGCACTCTCTGGAGTGGGAAGAGTAATTTTTAACCCTACGCTGTCCAACGCTTTCCCTACTTTTGCACTCACTGGAGTGGGAATAGTAATTTTTACCCCTACGCTATCCAATGCTTTCCTTACTGTTGCACTTTCTGGAGAGGGAACAGTATTTTTTACCCCTACGCTATCCAACGCTTTCCCTACTGTTGCACTCTTTGGAGTGGGAATAGTAATTAATACCCTACACTATCCAACGCTTTCCATACCGTTGCACTCTTTGGAGTGGGAATAGTAATTTTTACCCCTACGCTATCCAACGCTTTCCCTACTGTTGCACTTTCTAGAGTGGGAATAGTAATTTTTACCCCTATGCTATTCAACGCTTTCCCTACTGTTGCACTCTTTGGAGTTTGAATAGTAATTTTTACCCCTACGCTATCCAACGCTTTCCCTACTGTTGCACTCTTTGGAGTGGGATTAGTAATTTTTACCCCTACGCTATCCAACGCTTTCCCTACTGTTGCACTCTTTGGAGTGGGAATAGTAATTTTTACCCCTACGCTATCCAACACTTTCCCTACTGTTGCACCCTCTGGAGTGGAAATAGTAATTTTAACCCTCCCATTTTCTGGAGTGAGAATAGTTATTTTTACCCCTACGCTATCCAATGCTTTCCCTACTGTTGCACTCTTTCGAGTGGAAATAGTTTTATTTACCCCTTCGCTATCGAACACTTTCCCTACTGTTGCACTCTTTGGAATGGGAATAGTAATTCTTACCCCTACGCTATCCAACGCTTTCCCTACTGTTGCACTCACTGGAGTGGGAATAGTAATTTTTACCCCTACGCTATCCAACACTTTCCCTACTGTTGAACTCTCTGGAGTGGGAATAGTAATTTTAACCCTCTCGCTATCCAACACTTTCGCCACTGTTGCACTTTCTGGAGTGGGAATAGTAATTTTTACACCTACGCTATCCAACGCTTTTCCTACTGTTGCACTCTTTGGAGTGGGAATAGTAATTTTAACTCTCCCGCTATCCAACGCTTTCCCTACTGTTGCACTCTCTGGAGTGGGAATAGTAAATGTTACCCTCTTGCTATCCTATGGTAAAAATATAGTATATTTCTTATTAATATTATGTTTATATATATATTTGTGTTAAAAAATGTAATTGTATGTTTATTTATTTTTAACTTAAATTAATTATTTATTAATTTTAAGATTATTGAAGTATTTTAAGTATGTTTAAGTTAATGATATTCATTATTTCATTACTTTTAAGATATTTTAATAATTCGATATTTTGACTAACTATATTTTTACATAGATATTTTTGATTCAATATTTTTATCCCTACTGTCCTGTGTTTTCTCTCTATCGTTTTTCACTCTTTTCTATTTCCTTCCTTTTCCTGACTTCTATTTTATGTGGCTTTTTTCATGCTTTATTCACAACCCTGTTTCCTTGTTACTTCACCAATTTACTATACGTTCCACTTATTTGGTGTCTTGTTACTGAATCACAACTCATGCCTGTTTTTCTGGTTACATGTTGTTTCCTGGAAATTAAAAAGTCTTCGAAACCCTGTTAAAAAACAGATGCTACTTACTCATCTTTCTACGTTGAACTGCCAGATTGTTTTACTACAGGAGTCACATCTTATGTATTGTGAGATTCATTGTTGCATAGACAATGGGTGGGATCTGTTTTCAGTCCTTCTGCTGGTAACAATAAGATTGGTGTTTTAATTTTGGTACATAAATCTCTCCATATTCAATTTTTCAATGAAACCAATTTTCTCACTCTGTAATGTTTACGGCCCTACAGCGTAGATTCACAATTTTGGGGTAATTTTTCCTATCTCTTATCTGCCTGTTCATCAGACAATTCAGGGGAGGTTTTTTGATCGTCAATCTCAGGTTAGATATATTCCCAACAAAATGCAAAAATCCTTTCAGAGGGTTATCTTCTTTATAGGTTTTATTGATGCATGGTGAACAGTCCATCCAGACGTGTTAGAATTTGCCTACTTTTCTCCTGCAAAAACCTCACATTCCAGAATAGACTATTTATTTGTCATACAAAATGTCCATCAATCTGTATCAATTGTTGAGATTTTCGATCATGCCCCTGCCATTTTAGATTTAGAAACTCCTAATGACATTTCCCGTTCTAACAGATGGAGATTCAACAATGTATAATTGTAAGATAAACAGTTTACTGATGTATTTAAAGGCTTTACTAATAATGTTTTTCCTGTCAATCTTATTGCCGACTCTCAGATGAACTACATATGGGATACTTTTAAAGCAACTGCTAGGGGATTTATTATAGACTGTCAGGCACATTCATCAAGAAAAGCTTTTGCGAATCCCTAATTGTGATTATTAAGGACTCTCAAAAGCCTATGCATGTAGGAATCGCTAATAAAATAGCAATTCCTAAACATTCCTTAATTGTGCCTCGCAAATTGCTAGTCTCAGTTAAGGAATGCCTTCCCATTCATTCCTTTGGGTCTACAGGCTCATAGGAATGAATGGGAGATTCCCTGCGCAATTCGGGAGTACCAATATGTACTCGCAAATTGCGCATGCAATTTTAAGGGTGCAGGGGTTGCACCCCTAAAATTGCTCTGTGCACACATGTTGCACACACATGCCCCAAGGGCATGTGTGTGTGTAACCTACAACTTTGAAAAATGCACATTAGTGCATTTTTCAAAGTTTTTGTAAATTACCATGAAGTTCAACTTCATGGTAATTGGCGTCCCCTAATAAGGAAATCGCTATTTTAAAGTGGTTCTTGCATTGCATTTAAGGAATAGCAAATTGCTATTCCTTAAATGCAATTGCAATTTGAGAAATCACAATTATTTGTGAATTCTCAAAGTGCGGGTGCCTTGAACCTTGAACAATCGCAAATGCCCTTTTTGCGGGTGCCAATGGCCGATTTTTGCGAATACGCTCGCAAAAATGGATGATGCATGTGCCGTATGTTTTGCATAAAGAAAAAGGAATTACATAAAGATTCTTGACAATTGCTTAAAAAAATTAAAATGCTGGAACATGAGTATTTTTCCTCAAAAACATTGATGTTTTGCATAAATTAGTTCAAGCTAAATTACAATATAACAAACAATCTTGGAATTAAGCTTGTGGTGCTTTACTTTAAATTGGTGCAAAAATGTTTGGTGGTCATATTAAAGCTGGGAAAATGATAGCCAATTTTCTAAAAACAAAGAAGCAGAAATCTAAAATACATGTCATTGCAGATACATATGACGTTAATCACACCAGTGACACTAAAATATTAGAATGTTGTTCACGGTGTAAGACTAAACTATATTCATCAGAATTTTCTCCTACTGCTGATCAACTAGATACTTTTTTCAATCAATCCCTAAATCGTCGGCTCACACATAAGACCTCTCCATTTTGGACAGTGATATTACAGAGATGGAGCTTAAAAAGGCTGTCCTTCAATTTCTCAATTTCTCAAAGACAAAGCTCCTGGTCCCAATGGATTTTCTGTTAAATTTTATGCTCATTTTGCACATTTATTTATTTATTTATTTATTTAATTTGTATGGCGCGTTATAACCACAGGGGTCTCTAAGCGCTGTCTGTCCAGATTTACGTGAAAGATGTTGCGTGATGAGATGTTACATTCACTTGAAACCAGCTGTGCACCTAAGAGCTACTCCATGCTTGTTTAAACAACACAGTTTTTAGTTTTTTTCTGAAGAGAAGTAAGTTACTTTCCTTCCTAAGATCTGAATCCAATTTGTTCCATAAAGCTGGGAGCATGTTGGAGAACGCACGGCCCCCCACATCTCTTGCTTTCAAAACTAGTACTATTACTTTCCCACTTTGTCACCCAAAAATGCACACAAGGAACTTTTTCCCTGGCGATGCTTTGCCTTCTTCCCAAAAAAGGTAAATATCTATCTAAGTATGGAAATCATACGTCTATTTCTCATATTAATACAGACTTCAAGATATTTGCAGAAGCCCTTGCTGCACATATTAAGCAGGTTATTCAATATTTGATTGATATTCACCAATCAGTATTCGTGAAAGAATGTTTTTCAGATAACTATAAAACTTTCCTTAATATAATCTACATGGTATCTAAATCCAACATCCCATGTGCCGCCATAACTTTAGACGCTGAAAAACATTTGATCGGGATAATTGGGATTTTATGTGTGGTGCCTTAAAATAGCATGGTTTCAGTTCCCACGTTCTTAGATATATTCATCTTTTATACTCTCAGCCTTCCACTTTAATTTTCATTAATGGGAAACAATCTTCATATTTTCGAGGAACTAGACAAGGATGCCCTTTATGCCCCCTTTTTTTAAAAACTTATCTTTGAAAACCTTCCTAGAGAAAATCAATAGATGGGCAGCTTTTTTGGATTCAAATATAAGCATATGACAGTGAAATTTACTGCAGATGCTTTTCTACTATAAGTACAAAACTCAAAGAGATGGGTGGAGGGTCCGAGGGAATGTTTAACGACCTCAGCACAGTCACAATCCCCCTAACAAGCTATAGAGTACATAAAGAGTAACTGTGGGTCTTTAACAAAGAAAAAAGACTAAGTGTGTGTGGATGACTATGTGTATGCTTCCGACTTAGAGCAAACAACCGGACATTTACACTATGTGAAAAATATCCATCAGTTACTGATCCTGTGCCGCCCAATTCATCATTTGGTCTACTTCACATAGTAGGCAATCCGTGTTTTTACCATCTCTTAAGATATTGTAATGAGATGGATAATTGTGGTGATGTTAATGCCCAAGATGATTAGTGGATGTTTTCTGTTTGTAACTGAAAGCAGTGCATATGTGAGTTGTGAAAAGAAGAAAAAACAGTAAACCCAGTCCGAAGTTATTTGTTTGAACCATCTGACTTTTTTGCACTCTTTTGTTTTTATTGTTGAAAGTGTACGACTCCAGAATAAAATTAATATTGCATACATTCTCCAATTTTAACATGAGCACATTTTTCTTCTTTTTTTTCTTCTTTTCACAACTCACATATGCACTGCTTTCAGTTACAAACAGAAAACATCCACCAATAATCTTGGGCAAGATGTGGCACGTCCTAGGGAATGTTACAGTTGGTATCCTATCCAGAGGTTTCTAGAAACGAACACAACAATAAAACATTTGTTACTCATGTCTTGCAAAGGTTATATACGCTAACGTGTTTGATAATTTAGCACACCATAGAAAAGAAATAGTAACCTTCTCATTCTGCCTGTTGAAGCATTGTTCTGAGTAAACCCAGTCCCTCACAATAAAGTAAATTAGAGAATCCACTCTTTCTTCAAAGTGCTTCTCTGGTTTGAACCTTTTACTTGGGTTTCTTCACAAAGCATAAATATAGCAACAAACACGGATATAACGGTAACGTGTAGTTGTGACCACCACTTCCGTTCCGTCAATATCGTCCTGTACTTTGTGTGGTACTGAGCTAAAGTCGGCAACAAGTGGTTACACCCACCACTATGCTCCGCTTGTATCTCCTCACACAAACGCGGATATGCAACTTATACCGGCAACGGGTAGTTGCGACCACTACTACCGTCCCGGGTGAAGCAGTAGCTACTGTGGAAGTGCACTCGGCGACGTGTACGACATACCCCACCACGCTCCGCTGGCTGGCACCCAAACAATTTTCCTCAACAAATATGTATAGCTGAAACAGCAACCCGAAGCTGAAATACTTCTGGGCTCCGCTCAACCTAAACCAGCTTAGATCCAAAGGAAAATGGCAACGCAAGTTAGAATCACTCGGCGCCCCGCCCTTCCGTCAAAGTTCAAATATGGGTCAAAAGGCCATCGGGGTATTTCAGCCAACTCGCTGTAAACAGATGCCTCTTACCCGCAGTGTATTTAGTTGCACAGCGATACTCCTTTCCAGAGCAGAAGGACGCCGTGTCTCTCCACCGACATCACAGAAACACAGGAAATAGAATTACGAGCGTCAGCCAATCGCGCAGGACCGCATTATATTTCCGGAAAGAAAAGGCTCATGGGTATTGTAGTTTCTATAGTCACTAAAGCAGTAGGCAGGCGCGCTGTTGTGAATCCTGACAGTAGGTCCCCCTCCCTAGCGCCTCCTAGGGCCAGGCTTAGCAGGATATCATCTATGGAAGGAACGAACAGCAACCGGAGCGTGCACATTCCCACACGGCTCTCAGGAGTCATCCTCAGACGAATAACCTTTCCAAGACACCAGGTACCACAGAGATCTCCTGCACCATCTAGAGTCCTTAATGCATCACACCGCATAATCCAGCCCCCCATAACCCTGCACCGGTGGGGGAGCACGACGCCTAGCAGACAAAGCAGGTTTTAACAGACTACAGTGAAAAACAGGATGAATCCTGAGTGAGGCTGGCAACTTCAACTTGAAGGCCACAGGGTTGATCTGCTTTAGAATGACATATGGCCAAATGTACCTGGGGTGAAAAATACTCCTCAATTTAAAACGGATGTTCCGAGTGGACAACCAGACCCGGTCCCCTACATGATATGTGGGACCCACCGATCGGTGTTGGTCCGCCCATCTCTTATAGGTCTGCTTAGCCTTGATTAAATGAGAGACCACCTTCTTCTGAACAGCACGTAGATGACGAACCTGTGCCATAGTGGAGTGGTGTGGCTCACTAGTTAGAGGCGGCAGACCCGGAAGCAGAGAACGGCCCGGGACCAGGGTTCAATTCCCGCGGCAGGGTCGTGGACCAGGGTCAGCGGACTCGATAATTCTCGCCTCAGTGCCTACTCTAACCAGGGATCACACTCGGCAACTCTGGGCATTAGCTTGCCTCATCTCTACAACGGCCCCCCACATTCGCTGGGGATGCCTGGTTTCACCTTGGAGATACCCAGTAGGGACCATCTCACAGGGACAGCCAGGACGGGTTCCCCAGCGGTCTACAGCGCCACGACGCCTCAGGGCAGCAGTGCGCTTTACAAGACACATACATACATACATACATACATAACCGCTGGTTGCCTACCGACCTCTTCAGGGATGTTAACGAGTAAGACCCTTGCATCAAAACCAGAATTGGCATAAAAAGGCGACACTACCACCGAGCTGTGCCAGGCATTGTTATATGCCAATTCCGCCATCCACAACCAAGACACCCATGATTCCTGTGCTGCCAGAGCATTACAACGCAGATACTTCTTTAGGGTTTGAGTTAGATGTTCTGTCTTCCATCCGTTTGAGGATGAAAACTAGTTGAAAGGGTGGACGAGATGTGCATAGCCTGACACCATGATTTCCAAAAACGGGCGATGAACTGAGGTCCCCGGTCAGAGATTATGACTTCCGGTACGCCATGAAGGCGAATGACGTTAGTCAACAACAATTGAGCCGTTTGGCCCGCTGTGGGAAGGTTTCTACACAAGATAAAATGTCCCATTGTGGTAAGGCTGTCCACTACCACCAGTACAGCCGTTTTCCCCTGATCCACCGGCAACCCTGTGATAAAATCCATGCTTATACTTTGCCATGGTCTCTGAGGAGTAGGCATGGGCATGAGTTTCCCTTTGCCTTTGACGTTCTCATTTTTTGCGCGAGCACAGTCTTCGCACTTCTTCACCCACAGCTTTATGTCTGAGTTCATGGACTCCCACCAGAAATATCTCAACATCAATTGTATGGTTTTCTTCTCCCCTTGATGGCCAGCCATCGGTGATTCATGACACCATACAAAAGCCTTCTTTCGGACTTCCAAGATGGGCAAGAACAATTTGTTGTTAACAAAAGGCAACCCCTGTTTCAAAGTATGGCTTGCTTCTTTCCTGCTCCAAGAAGCCCAAGCAACACTAGTTTTCTGATGTTTTATACTGTCCAAAAAGGTATCGGCCTTCAATACACATATCACTTTGGATGGCTCCACTATGGTTTCTAGCGGTGGTTTCATGTCGGTATCCACCATAGTCTCCAAACGGGAAAGGGTATCGGCCTTTCTGTTGTCACTACCAGGCCTGAAAGTGATTATGAAATTGTATTCGGCAAAGGACAACATCCACCTCATCTGTCTCTGTGTCAAATGTCTAGCCGTCTTCAAGTACTGAAGGTTACGGTGATCAGAGTATACCGTGACTGGAAACACCGCCCCCCAAACATACTGTCTCCACTCCTGAAACGCCCTTTTAATGGCCAAAAGCTCTTTCTCACAATCGTGTAATTCCTTTCTGCAGGGCCTAGTTTATTTAACAAATAGGCCACTGGATGCAATTGTCCTGTATGCTGATCTCTTTGTGACAAAATCGCCCCTATAGCTTCATCAGAGGCATCTGCTTCTACAATGAAAGGGAACTCAGGTTTCGGATGAGCCAATATGGGTGCTGACGTGAAAGCATGTTTGAGATAAACAAAAGCGTAATCAGCTTCCTTGGACCACTGAAAAACAACCCCTTTTCTGAGTAACCTAGACAAAGGGACTGCTACCTTGGAAAAATGGAGAATGAACCGTCTGTAATAATTGGAAATGCCTAGAAAGCATTGCACGTCTCTTACAGACTTGGGCACTGGCCATATTTGTACTGCCTGAACCTTGCGTTCTGCCATTTGCAACCCTTCAGAGCAAAGCATCACACCCAAGAATTCCACCTCATTCACACTGAATTCACACTTACTCAGATTACAAAAAAGGGCATGTTCTCTCAAACGCTGCAGGACCTGGACCACATGTTCGGTATGCCTTCTAACATCCTCTGAGTAAATCAGAATGTCATCTATGTACACTACAACACTTATGTCCACCCACTCCCTCAAGACATTGTTAAGAAAGTACTGGAATGCCGCCGGGGTATTACCCGAACTGCATCACAGTGTATTCAAACAACCCTTAACGTGTCTTGAAGGCAGTCTTCCATTCATCCCCTCTTCTAACACGCACCAGGTGGTAAGCTCCACGGAGGTCTAGTCTTGTGTAAATCTGGGCGTTTCTCACTTGGTCTAATAAAACAGAGATGAGAGGCAGAGGATATTATTACGTACTGTGTATTTGTTCAACATTCTGTAATCCACACAGGCCCTCAAATCACCATTTGCTTTTGCGATAAAAAATAAAGGAGAGGCTGCAGGGGATTTGGAAGGTCTAATGAAGCCTATTTTTTGGTAATGATCTAAATAGTCTTTCAGGTGCTTCGTTTCTGGAACGGATAAGGCGTACACACGACATGATGGTATTGGTGCCCCATCCACTAGGTCTATACAACAGTCGTACTCTCTGTGGGGAGGTAACTTCTCTGCCATGCTCTCACAAAACACATCTTTGTATGACTGATAAACTTTGGGTAACAACACTTCCTTTTCAGCAGCCGTGCCAACTAAAAAAGGAAAAGATAAAGCTGCTGCCTGAGTGAGCTGAGAGGACACAAAATGCTCTTGACAATCAGTTGACGCAAAACGTATAGTTTTTCTTTTCCAGTCTATAGTAGGGTTGTGAAAGCTCAGCCATGGTATACCCAAAATTATCTCGTACTGAGGTGCCTCAATAATATTCAAAGTTAACTCGTCTCTGTGTTCCCCTTCTGGAACCAGAACAGACAGCATGACTTTCTCGGTCTGTTCAGTGATCAATCCGGATTTTAATGGTTTCCCATCCACGGCCCACACTTCCTCTGGTTTCTCTCTGGACACACAAGTTAAGGAGAGTCTGGACACCAACCCACTGTCTATAAAGTTTCCTGTGGCACCTGAATCAATCATCACCAATACCTGGTAGTTGTTCCGGTGGTTCTCCAAACTCATGGGCAATACTATGTGTGACATGGAATCAGGCACGGTCTCAACGGACAAAGAAGGTAGCTTCCATTGCACTGCTTTCTCTGAACTCTCCTTCGTGTCTTCATGTTTAATGCCTATGTTGGATACTGCTAACTTTTTCCTAGACCATCCCCCAGTGTTTTTAGGTTTGGGGAGACATTCCTTTATGTAATGGCCTTTCTTGCCGCAATACATGCAGAGACCCTGCACCCTATGACTGTCTCTCTCTTCCCTGAATAACGGGGCTTGGACAGCTCCTATTTCCATAGGTTCATGTGCCTTCGCAGATGGAGACAATCCCTTGCGAGAGGACGTTTCATGCCTTGCGTAGCCTCTCTCCCATTTTCTTCTATCACCTCATCTTTCTGCTAATCTGCAATCCAGCCGTAAGGTTAAATTAATCATGTCCGTACATGTGGTTGGCTGAGGGTCGATCTGGACAATAATATCCTTTAACCCTTCTCGTAGTCCTTGATAGAATATGGACATTTGTTTTTCCTCTGGCCAGGAAGTTTCTGCCACTAACCTATTGAAGGTTGTTAAATACGTAACCAAATAATTTCTTCTTTGTCTGAGTTCCAATAGTTCATTGGCTCCACTGAAAGTGGTTGCTCTCCTATCAAATACCCTTTCGAACTCGGCCCTAAAAGCCGACCAGTCGGACAACACTGCATTGTTGTTCCTCACGGAACGGCCCAGTTTGCAGCATCCCAAAACAGATATGAAATGGCGAATGCCACTCGGGAGTGATTATTGGGGAAGGAGGCTGGTTTGCATGAAAAGTGCAACATTATCTGTGTAAGGAACACCTGTGTCTTAGAAGGATCGCCTGAATATCGCCCCAGACTTGCCAAAGGTATGGGGGAGGGATGGTGACCTGTATCTGTGGGTTCTGAAGTGAAGCATTGAAAGGATTTTGGGATAACTTATCTACTCTCTCTCGTAACGCGGAGGTTTCTGCTCTAGCTGCAGCCAATTCTTGCTGCACTAACACTAGCGCCTGGAGAACATCCTCCATGGATGCCATTACCTCCACCAACCGGATTGGGCAGAACGATATATCTTGGGCGCGTAATTCTGTCAGAACACACTCTGCAGGATTCGGATGATGAGATAAGGGTCCACCTCCTGATGTTACCAGCACCCTGAATATGTAACAAAGGGTGCTCGCACAATCAGACGAGGGAAAAAAGGTAAGGGAAGGGGTCAGCAGGGAGAAAGGACCTGAAATGACAAAAACAACATAATGTATAAAGAGGGCAACATAAATGACTACTCTCATGAATTCTCGCTAAACCCTGAATACCTGTAAGATGTGGCACGTCCTAGGGAATGTTACACTTGGTATCCTATCCAGAGGTTTCTAGAAATGAACACAACAATAAAACATTTGTTACTCATGTCTTGCAAAGGTTATATATGCTAACGTGTTTGATAATTTAGCACACCATAGAAAAGAAATAGTAACCTTCTCATTCTGCCTGTTGAAGCATTGTTCTGAGTAAACCCAGTCCCTCACAATAAAGTAAATTAGAGAATCCACTCTTTCTTCAAAGTGTTTCTCTGGTTTGAACCTTTTACTTGGGTTTCTTCACAAAGCATAAATATAGCAACAAACACGGATATAACGGTAATGTGTAGTTGTGACCACCACTTCCGTTCCGTCAATATCGTCCTGTACTTTGTGCGGTACTGAGCTAAAGTCGGCAACACGTGGTTAAACCCACCACTGTGCTCCGCTTGTATCTCCTCACATAAACGCGGATATGCAACTTATACCGGCAACGGGTAGTTGCGACCACTACTACCGTCCCTGGTGAAGCAGTAGCTACTGTGGAAGTGCACACTGTGGCGTGTAGGACATAACCCACCACACTCCGGTGCCTGGCACCCAAACAATGTTCCTCAACAAATATGTATAGCTGACACGGCAACCCGCAGCCGAAATACTTCTGGGCTGACCTTAACCTAAACCAGCTTAAATCCAAAAGAAAACGGCAGCGCGAGTTAGAATCACTCGGCGCCTCGCCCTTCCATCAAAGTTAAAATATGGGGCAAAAGGCCATCGGGGTATTTCAGCCAACTTGCTGTAAACAGATGCCTCTTACCCACAGTGTCTTTAGTTGCACAGCGATACTTCTTTCCAGAGCAGAAGGGCGCCGTGTCTCTCCACCGACATCACGGAAACACAGGAAACAGAATTACGCACGCCAGCCAATCGCGCAGGACCGCATTATATTTCCTGAAAGAAAAGGCTCATGGGTATTGTAGTTTCTATAGTCACTAAAGCATTAGGCAGGCGTGCTGTTGTGAATCCTGACAAAGATACACACTACCTCTCGGGCTGCCACTACCACTCAAACATTATTTTATTTTTTATAAAAGATCGAATTATACCCCCACTCAACTTCATAGGTCTCATCTTATCACAGACACTAATTGCTGGTCTTGTGTCCAAGAAAAAAGTGATTTTTTAGATATGTTTTTTGAACTTCCTCATGTTCTGAGTTTTTGGGGGCTAATTCGGGATAAGATTAATAACATTTTATCTACAGACTAACACTGTTCATCTTTTCTTGAGTGGTTTGTCCCCTTTCTAGCACTCTCGAGGGATGATTAGGAAATGTATTGATTTGCTAATAACCCTGGCTTTACAAATTATCACATCTAATTGGAAAGATATTTCAAACATTACATTTATTGCCTGGTGGAATTTACTATATCACCATGACAGATTAGTTAGAGCCTACACTACTACACTTCCCCTATTGATTAAAAGAGATTTGTTATGGATTTCTCTCACTTCTTACTTATCCAAAACTGTTACCTCTTCTAGACCAGTTAGCAACGCTTTTGATCTCGCATGAGGTAACTACTATTTTGTTTGGTTGTTTAGGTATTAAGGGGCTTATTTAGAAGCCCCTTGTGTTGCCTGTATGTCAATTTTCTCATATTAAAAGTGACGCACCAGCGGCGCACAGGGCTTGTAAATAAGCCTGTAATAGAATATTGTTAGCTGTGGTATTATATACCTTGTGATTAAATTTCTTCTTTTCTTATTTCTTCTTCTTTCCCTTTCTTTTCCTATTATTTCTTCTTCACTCTTAATTTTTTTTAAATGCTACAGGTTTATACATGTTTTGATTTTTCGACCTTAAGCATTATGGTTTCCATTGGCTGCGTATACTGAACCATAAATCCTATTCATGCATGTTGTTTTATCGCTTTATATCTGATGCATTCATAATGCTTGAGCTGATGTATATAATTTTATTCTTGTATTGTTTGACAATTTTCTTCAATAAAGCATATTTAACTAAAAAAGACTTTAGATACCAAATAAAGGAGAAATCAAGTGCTGCGTCTATGGTTTAATATTCTGGATATTCCAACTGATGAAAAGAGTCAATGGAAGACATTGATTGGGCTGAAGTATTAAAAAGTGAGTACAAAGTTCTATGCACTCATTATATTTAATAAGCTATTATTGATTGTTCCCTTTACTTCTTCTAAGAGTTATTAGAAAATGTTATGTATGGTGCAGAGCTTTAATTTGCAAAACCTGCGGGAACATTGTTCTGCACTGACAGATTCTAGAATAGTAGTGTTACTCATGAACTTCACTTTCATAATTGCTCGAAAGCCCTAATAGCTTATACAGTATTGATCTTCCAAATATTTTTAGTTAAAAGTGAAAATATTTTAGTGGAATCCAAAACAGCTTTGTTATGTGTGGCCCTTCTTATCATCATTATTAGATATCAACAGGTCCAGCATGAAAACATCTTGTGTAATGTACATCTTTTCTATAGAGGCCACAATTACAAGATTTAGGTGCTGCAATACCAAATGGCAAAAAATAGCATGTACGAACTGCCTCTCTGCATTAAATTCCTCTAGTCTGAGTTTTGTCCAAGGAGTAGGGAATACTACATGGGCCTCAAATTTTCAGATCCAAATCCGGATGCAGAGTTCCAATTCCGGAGACAAGATTCCCACCTATTTACCACCTGTTCAAACCAAGGTGGTATATTGGAGCGGGGACATGTGTAGTGTGGGGTTTGGTGTCAGGTTGAGGACTGTATGAAGATTAGCGTTGTTCTAGAACTGCACAATGTTCCCACCTTGCACTCCAATAATATCTGTTAAGATAATTTTCTTATTTTCTTATTAAAGGTCAAAAATTGGCCGCAAATTCTTCAATTTGTAAATCTTCTTTTATTAACTTAGAAATAATTCATGTTCATGATGTTGGATAGTCACACAATTTTTGAAAAACTTCCAATGCATATGTCAGGAATCCCTGACATATGCATTGGAAATTTTTGGCCTTTAATACGAAAAGAAGAAAATTATCTTAACATATATTATTGAAGTGCAAGGTGGGAACGCTGTTCAGTTCTAGAACAACGCTTAGCTTTATAGAATCATAGTCTACGCCTTTGATCGGTGGGCGATACCCGAATGCAACCTACATAGGTGTTCCACACCTTGAAGAACAGAGTGAACTTTGTTAACACTTGGAGGAGTGAGACCATTTTTTCATATTTCATTATTAGATTAGATTTAGGACTGGGCCAGGAAGTAGAGGAGGTGGGTACTGTTGGGAAAGTATCAAGGTCAACCACATTCCAGAAATCACAAGAACCGGTATTGTGATTATCTTTCCATTTATTAATCCTTCATCATTAGTAACAACATATGTGTACAAGTCAGGTCCACAGTTGAATGCCCAAACGGCATGACAAACCCCCTTATATACAAGCATGTGCAATTCAAGCATATACTACCCCGCGAGCCCAACCTCTGTATGAACATAAAAGAAAACAGAGACACACTGGAAAACAGCACGTGTCTCTACTTACAAACCTCATGGAAAAACATTCCACATACACACAGGCGAGCACGCAAGGAAATCCCATGTTGCACCCTTGCGTGTATGCACCAGGAACCAGGTAGGAAGAGCATTTTAGATCCTCCACTGTCATAGAAAGTCTCAGGCAGGGGCTTGCAGTCAAGTCCTGATGTGATTTTTCTTGGCAGATGGCAAACCCAACTGTGATATCTGCAAGCTCTCCCTTCCACAAAATATGAAAGTGAATTACGGAAAAGAAGACTTATGAGAGCATAAGAACAGGGGAGATACTGTCATCAGGATATTCGTTTTTTGAACTCTGATATAAGCTGTGAAATCAAGTGTCTGATGAGTGTCTGCGAATAAGGCCGTATTGTGTGGTGTTCCGTGGCATTCAGACAATTTTCTTTATCTACCCTCACTTTGATTCTATCAGTACAATCGAAATGATGTTTTATATGTGTTATTAAAGTGTAGACAGACATGGTGATATCGTCAATTATCTGACCTCCTATAGTATCTGATGGCTTTTGTAGAACAATGTAATAGCCCGGTGTCAAATATTAGTTTTTAAGCTTTTATGTTGGTAATATTAGGTGTCCTTTTAGGTTGTATATTTTTTATATTGCATTAAATATGTAAATGTTAGGGTGTTTAAAATTCCGCAAGCTTTTCTCATTAAATTTCAAGAAATGTCCTATATATTTAATACAATAATTTTGTTTTTACTGGAGATGTGGATTGAGTGTACATTGTATGGCTTTTTGCAAGCAAAGGCTGTTTTGCAGAATGTCACATGAAATACTGGAACAGGACTAGATCAAACAGAAAAGTCTCTTGGTGAGACATTTTCTGTGTTAAACAGTCTTGTGCAAGAAAAGAGGACGAAAAATCAATTATTGCAGAATTTTGACAAATTTCATGAATGTTACCAGCGTAATTTTAATTTCACCTACGCCTAAAATGTTTATCTGATTTGCCAACATTGAAATAAACACATTTCTGATGATTATAAAATGTGATTCTAGAGATAGAAATTCTGGCTACGAGGCCCCACAGGGAAATTAGTGGACCTGGGACCTCACTAGAAGTCTATGTAAGGAATGTGTTTGCTCATATGTATGTCAAGGCCAAAAGAGCACAAAGACCTTTAACAGGCAAGGGCGACCTCTCTGCCATTCAAAGGTGAAGGGATGTCAGAGTCGATCAAGAAAAACTTCTAAACAGACAAGAAGCAAAATCAACACTGGGCAGTACATTAAAATAAAGAAGAATGAAGACCATTGTGAGCCAAACATAGAGGTATTAAATAACTGGTCTTCATTCATGGATGAATGCACAACAGTTAATGAAAGTACTCCAAATCTTCAGAAATCACTAGTCAGAGAAAATTATGGCAATAAATATTTTAAATTCTGATTCAATCTTTCTACTAACACGAAGTACACCCCTGAGCTTGCCTTAACCCAGACGAAGATCAGACCGACGAAAGGACCATTTACAAGAAGCACAATCACTATCCCCAGATACCAGAGAAACAAGGGAACCCCTGGAGCAGGCCAGTGTGCACTGTGGAGATATGCCATCAATAAGTATGAAGTCCATCGAACATGAAGGGGTCCTCTCAAGAGAAAGTAGGTATCATAAGACTGGCCAGGTAGAACTGAAGTGATCTAGGGAATATGTTATAGATGGGTGGTGGCACAGCTCATACAGGGAAGCCAGGTGATCTGGAACATGTAGCCCACCTAGTGCACAATGGTGCCATCTTCCATTACTGAGCCATAGCGGAGTATAGGTCAGGTGAACCCGTTTCTGAATGCCACCTACTGTTTTAACCACACTACCTTGCTGGCAGAGGAGGTGATAGCTATCATTGAAACACCTGTCAACAGGACGCCCAATATAGCAGGTGTGTGCTGTGTGTCATGCTAAGATTGTGAAAGTAGTGTGTTGAAAACTAAAGAAATTATCTGGATTTCTGGATTACTTCAGCATTATGCACAGCATCCAGAGGCTGTGCATTCACCTTTTAAAGAGATGCAAAGGGAGGTCTTTCATTGAGACTTCTGAAAAGTGCAAGAAAGCTGAAATACAGAGCCCTGTCACAAAGTTATTTGCGAGTGACACTTTGCTTACACTTACAAATGAGTGAAAAATCACTTGTGCAATTCATAAAGGTTTGGCTTACAGTCCTGAAAGTGTTGCTTCACACTAAGGGTCCTGTTCATAAAAATGTCAAATGAACATGTTCAATAGTTCTCCTGCAGTACTACTGCATTGCTATCAAATGGCTTTGAGATTTGGCCCCAAACATTTAAATGAAAATCAAATTTGCATATTATGAGAATTTTCATGTGCAGCTAGTACAAATAGAAAGGATAGTGCATTCTTTCATTTTTACCTATAGGGGGCTGATCATTTTGCAACCAATTCATAAAGGCATTTACTGTTACATGAAGAGGTACTCCTTCACATTCTCCTAAATGCCTATTTAAATGGTCTCCAAATGCGTTTTTGTGGTTAAATCTACTTCCAAGTGTGGGGCAAGTATTTACAAACAAACTCCTCTGCAACCAGTTATCACTCTTGTAAAGGTCAGAGATTTACAGTCGGGGCAGGAGTAGTTCCTGTCACAGGGTGAGAATGCTAGTGGAACATTACCAAAATTGTTTGGGAGGTAGGAGAAAGGGTGTCACCGCTATGAAAAATATTTTCCCAATGGACAATAAAAAGAAACAAATGCATTTCCACGCATGAAAGGGCATTACCCACATTTGCAGCTGTCTGTACATTCTGAAATCTCAACGTGAGGAAATTGCTACGTATGTGGGCAAATGGCAATTCACAAAGTTATTCCAGGACTATTCCTGGAATTATGACTATTACAGGTTTCAAAGCATATCTTCTGAAAGCTTTATATGCTCCAAAATATTAGAAATCTGCCCTTTTGCAAGATCGGAAATCTGTGGGTGGAGATTTCCTACTTCATTTCCGATTACAGTTTGTGAGGAATTCTATGGGGAGGTTCCAGGTGGTGGAGATTATCTATACCAGACGAAATCTCTGCATATAATTCCTGAAATTATCAGTTAGACCTCTATGAGTATCGGAGTGGATAAGAGGGCCGATGCTATGTTTCACCGCGATATACATTCTTTGGCAATCTAGGACATCTCTTTTGAAAACACAGTGATGTGACTCTGTCCACTTGAACTATCCACCAGCTATTCCTTGAGAAGCAGTGCATATTTATCAACTTACATTCCAGCATGAGACCTAACAGAAGAACAGGTTTAACCCAGCTCTGGGAGTTCTACCTTCGGCAACTTGGCCTCAAGTGCCATTTATACATCATGTTGTATTCTAAAAAATATAAAAAAGAAGCATCTGCCCTTTGCAGCTTGGAGAGTTCAGGTCCGGCATCTTGGGATCAAGTGCTGAGAGAGGCTTGCCGAGAATTCACATATTTTATCCTCTGAAATATTGTCATTTCCATCTATTGGGTCCTTGCTGCCCTCCTATGGAATCATTGTGGCTTTCCTGAATAAGGCGTGCAGCATGCCGAAACGTGCCAGTTTTTGTAAACCTTGATGTATTTAAATGTTTTTGTTTAGTGTCTAGTTATAAACCCATGTATAACTATTGTCTATTTTTGCACTTTATATATGTTTGTCTATTGTCCACATTTGTGCTGATTTATTGTAGAAAGTATGTTGCATTGTTGTAGTCTAGTTGTACATGTTTGTGAAACAACTTTTTAATAATATAATTATATGAAATTGCAGCAATAAATTGAAGTTTTTAATATAAATGTTATATACACTGAGTCCGCAATATCATGAGTATGTTGGAATAGGTATTGTCATTTACTTGACCAATTGTTGCCTAGGAGTGTTATTTTTCAGAAAAGGAGAAAGGGTATCACCACTATGAAACATATTTTCCCCTTGGACAATAAAAATAAACAAATTCATTTGCACGCATGAAAGGACATTACCCCCATGCGCACCTGCACCTTATCAACTCTCTACGTGTGGAAATTGCTAAGCATGTGGGCAAATGGCAATTCACAAATTTATTCCAGGACTATCCCTGGAATTATGACTGTTACAGGTTTCAAAGCATATCCTTTGAAATCTTGATATGCTCCAAAATGTCAGAAATCTGCACTCGGGCAAAGATCAGAAATCTGTGGGTGGATATTTCCTACTTCATGCCCGATTACCGTTTGTGAGGAATTCTATGGAGAGGTTACTGGTGGTGGAGATGATCTATACCAGCCGACATCTCGGCATATAATTCCTGCAAGTATCAGTTAGACCTCTCAGAATAGGGAATAATTAAGGGCCTAATTATGAGCTTGACGTATTATGATTTGGCGCTCTCAGGGCAGTGCCCATGAAATAGGCACCTCAATGGGAACGTCAAAGGCAGTCCATGCCATGCAGGCACTGGTGTGCATGCACACATGAGCCCTCCCGTATGCACCCACATGGTGTGCGGCACTAGAGTTTTATCACTGCCACACTTTTCATGGTGGTTGCACCGTCATGAAAAGTGTGACGGTTAAGGCCCGCCAAGCATATTGCAGCTTCAAGACCGCAGAGCCACCACCAGGGATCTCTGGTCCCTGGTGGTTGCAGTACTGGGTTGACTGCTCTGGTTCTGATAGGACGGTTGGAGGACCGCCACCGCCATGCCCCTTTGAGACTGGCAGTCTGTGGACCACCAGATTCGTAATAAGTCCCTACGCTGAGCCAGGTTTCCTGGAGGATTTCAGCATGTATTTCCAATTTTGGGGACCGAGCTCTGGACAGGTGATACATGTCTGACAGGACTCCTGTATGGGAGGGTGACAGGCTAGGATTTGGGACCAGGTCAGGGCTGCAATGCATCCCTTTCTCAAATCCATTTTACAGCCCACTTCATGATCCTCACAATATTTTCTAAATTTGCTTTTAATTTTGTTTATTATATCTATCACTTTGGAAACATGGGTTGCTTTTAAAGAATGCTTTCCGCTTTGGTATGTAATATCAGGGATGGAGGACGCCGTCCCTGCGTTCGTAGCCAATCACTAACTAGGGTTACAAATAACAACCTGTAAAATTAATATTTATTAAGGAGCGCATTTTGCAACCCTCTATGATTGGATATTTTGCAATACAAACTATTTGATCACTGATCATATTCAAATGGCATCACTGTTCACAAACCAGTTGATGTAAACAATTTACACACTCATAGCCAGATGGTAGATATCATGTCAAAATATCATACTCCAAAACGAGAAGCTAGTTGAGTGCACAAGAATATTCTCTACAAAAGGTGTATTACAAGCGGATAGTCACTTGACAAAGAAGAGCCTCTATCCAGCCTTTCTCCTGGTTAAAATATGGGGCAGAGCATGCGATCAGCTTCCATAGCATTATAAAGATGAGATGGAGGAAATGTCGTGCAGTCAGAGGAGTGTTTTTAAGATTCCACATATGAGATTCACAGGAGTGTACCACACTAGTAAACACAGCGTGAGGGCTTTTGGAGAGACAGAAGCTATAGGTGACTGTAGGTGACTGTAGGAAAAAAATTACTTGTGGGGACTCTGTGGTGATCTGTACTGCTGTGATGTCACTGATTGGATTTTTTCCTTATTGTTTTTTCTGTTCTCAAAATTGTTTTTTTTATGAAAGGCGGGAGGTGTGTGGTGATCTGTACTGCTGTGATGTCACTGATTGGATTCCTATGTATTGAACATTCCTCCCCAGTGTTCCCTGTTTTGGCAGTTGCTGCTGCTCTGCCTTTCCCTCAAGCTGGACGGCTCTTTCTTCCTGAATAAATCTCCTGCAACTGATTCCTGCTTCCGCCTCTTCTTTACAGACTCTTTGAACTATCGGCATTTGTCAGAGTCAGAAAGTCCAGCATAATACACGGACTGATAAACATGGCTTATAAAATAGTGCAACTGTTTTCAAGAGCAAACTGGTGCCCTCAATGTGAGGGAAAATGGGACCACTCCTCCTTTTGGGTAAATATATTTCTTGCAAGGGATCCTTTGTAACCCCTTTTGACAACAGAAAGGAATGGGATAGTGTTACTTTTTATCTGTTTTGGTGGTAGAGCATCATGAACCATCAGGAACATAATGGGTAGGGACACACCTGCCAAATAGGTAATGAGGCGATCTACGTCCCTGATGACAAGGGCTTGTCAAAGTTGAAATCTCCAATAGTATTTTCTGGTTCTGGCCCACTCTCAGAAAAGTGACAGTCAGAAGAATGAGCCCTTGGAGTCTAAAAAGGCCGTAAAAACAGTTCACTTATAAAATATCGATGCGACAAACATCGATGTTCTAAATATCGAGTTAAAAATATTGACTACAAAAATATTGACTCCTTTACCTTAACAGGTACGTACAAAAATATTAATAGGAAAATATTGAGGTACAAAATATAGATGTAAAAAGTATTGCTTTAAAAATATATATAGATGAAAATAATATATATTACGCATATTAAATAATAATACATACATTTTTTAATTAATTACATTTAATATACATGTTACCTAAATATACCAAATAAACTTAATAAAAAATATAAACACAAACAAAAATGTATAAATATATATACATATATTTACATAAAAATAATGTATTAACTACTATCTTTATTTAATTTAAAATTTTAAATTATATACAAATACTATATATATATTAATAATTTAACATAAAAATAAAACATTCTATCATAAATTAAAGCATTAAACAATTTAAAAAAAATTAAAATAATGTTTCCCAATACAATAAATGCAACACTAGGGAAAGTGTTGTATAGCGGAATAATTAGTTTTACTATTCCAACTCCAGTGAGTACAACAGTAGTGTTGGATAGCAGAGGGGTAAAATTTACTATTCCCACTCGAAAGAGTGCAACAGTAGGGAAAGTGTTGGATAGCGAAGGGGTAAAAATTACTATTACCACTCCAGTAAGTGCAAAAGTAGGGTAAGTGTTGGATAGTGGATGAATTAAATGTACTAATCCGACTCCAGTAAGTGCAACAGTAGGGAACATGTTGGATAGCGGAGGGGTACAAATTATTATTCCCACTACAGCGAGTGGAACCGTAGGGAAAGTGTTGGCTAACATAGGGGTAAAAATTACTATTCCCACTCCAGTAAGTGCAAAAGTAGGGTAAGTGTTAGATAGCAAAGGAAATAACATTTATTTTTCCAACTCCAGTGAGTGTAACAGTAGGAAAAAAGTTGGATAGCGGAGGGGTAAACATTACTATTGCCACTCCAGTGAGTGCAAAAGTAGGTTAATTGTTAGATAGTGTGGGAATTACATTTACTATTCCAACTCCAGTAAGTGCAACAGTAGGGAAAATGTTGGATAGTGGAGGGGTAAAAATTACTATTCCCACTCCAGTGAGTGAAACTTTAGGGAAAGTGCTGGCTAGAGGAGGGGTAAAAATTACTGTTTCCACTCCAGTGAAAGCAACAGTAGAGAAAGTGCTCGATAGCGAAGAGGTAAAAATTACTAATCCCACTCCAGTGAGCGCACAATTAGTGAAAATGTTGGATAGCAGAGAAACAAAAATTACTAATAACACTTAAACAGTTGGAAAAAAAACTAAAAATATTACAAAATGTAAAAAATCATATTAATAAAAAACAATGTTTTAAAAATTTAAATGTACATCTATTAAACATATAAAAATAACACATATTATATTTATTACATATACCAACTACAAACAATATATTAAATACATTAATAAATACATTTATAAACAATACATATTTAAAAGTAGCAAATATTAACAACAAAAGTATATAAAACATAAATATATTTACTTTATTTCATAACTATAACACCACACCAATAACAAAACACTTCAACATTTTAATTACATTTATTTCCATAATTAACATAATTAATACTAAATTAAAAAGAATCTTATTAATAAAACATTTTTAAATAAACATTAATTGAGTACACAAGCTTTAACACTCTAATATCCACAACACACACCTAAATTACACTTTAAAATAATTAAACACAATTATATAGCAGTTTTTAAAGAAAATCTATTACTATTAAGTACTAATAATTAAATAACAAAACTTCATTTAATACCCACCCTTTGCCCCTTTAAAAGTATAGCCAAACACAAAAAATATACATTTACCCAAAATCAATTTCAAATATTTGACATTAATTAACATTGTTATATTAATTATTTAAACACAAATTACTTCCTACCCTTTACGCCCATAGACACCACAACACACACATAAAATTAATTACACAATTAACATAATGAATTACCAATTAATTAATTAAAATGAATTAACAACTAATTAATAAGTCATCAATTAAAAATAATTTCCATCCCACTCTTTACACCAATAAAAATGACAACACACAAATATAATTAATTTCCCAATTACCCTACTTAATTACCAATTAATTAATTAAACTTAATTAACAACCAATTAATAATTAAATAATGATAAACTAATTTACACATTTAACACAATAACATCTCAATTAAACAAATATTAATAAATATAAATTAACCAATAAATAAAATATAATTAAATTACTTCCCACCCTATTCCCCTATAAGCCCAAAACCTGCAACGGAACTAACATTTCAAAATTCAAATAAAAAAATAAATAATTTAATATCATTAAATTACGTGCCACCCTATTCCCCTATAAAAACAAACCACTACCCACTACAGGACTAAAAGTGCAAAATTCAAATAATTTTTTTATAACCACAAAAAATGGAACACATATATTAGAAATACCAACAAATCTTATACAAAAAAATATACATCTGAGGCATATAAAATATACACTAAAATACAATATTAAAAACCGATATTTTTCACTACTATATTTTTGCAAACAATATTTAACACTTCGATATTTTTAAAAACAATATTTCTTTCCTTAAGTCTATATTCTTGACCACGATTTTCTTGCTGTTGATATTCCTGACTAGGGGTGGGCGTAGTTCGTGAAGTAGCGCTACGCGAAGCTACGCGAAGTGCACTTCGCACTACGCGAACTTCACGTAGCACTACGCGAGCTGCGTAGTAGCATGTTCGCACTGTGCAAGATGCGTTTTCAATGATTGCACAGTGCGGACAAGCATCCGGCACTGTGCAATCATTGAAAACGGCATCTTGCACAGTGCGAGCTGTAGTTTTCTGATGCTCGAGTAGATTATTACTCGAGCTGCAGCTTTCTCAACGCGAACTGGTAGTTTCTCATTGAGAGCGGTCGCGAGCATGCGCAACCACTCACAATGAGAAACCTTACCTCTCAGCTTTGAGAATCTCGCCGGGATGTCATTTTTGCTTGCTCGCGGTCGCGAACATGACGTTCAGGACCGCGAACAAGCAAAAAATGAGCGCTGCACTACGCTACGCTGCACTACGCGTGTTCGCACTGTGCTACGTGCAGTTCGCATAGTGCGAAGTTGCGCAAACTTCGCAAACTCCGCGAGCGTAGCGTAGTGCTTCGCCCAGCCCTATTCCTGACCTACTATATCAGCGACTTGATATTTGGGCGACTTGATATTTTGTACCCGATATTCTGTCTCTGCACCTTTCAAAACCTGGCAGCAGCTTGAGTGTCGTCTTTTCTTGTCTATTGGCAGAATGGACAAGGCAGGTCAAGCTCTTCGATTGGGACATATGTATACTCCACCCTTGAGCTAACTGGCAGGAGTCCAGAAATTCCCTTGGTGCACATGCCACATATACAAAATTGGGAACAATACATGACATTTGGGCCCCTTCCCCAAACCGTGATATTGATATTGATTAAACTGCTAAAGCACTCGAATGACAATGGTGTCCTGGCGCTAATGTCAAAGCACTGTCTAATGAATAGTTCTGGACAAAGGCCTACTGAATAGACTTATCATAATGGGCCAGAAAATAACCATGTTTTAGGCTCTTTCTTAAATATAAGCAAATTAGGCTGGCTTCTATGACATTAAGGAAGATTGTTCCACAATTGAGCTGTAGTATGGAAGAAATTACTGCAGCTCCGCTTCTCTCTTTTGATTTTATATATGATTTTTGTCCTGGAGTTAGTTGATCGTAGTGTCCTGTTCGGTCTATACCAGAAAAGATTATTTTTCAGGAATGCTGGGGCATTTCCATGCTGGGTTTTATGAGCTAAGCAAAGTGCCTTGAAATAAAGCCAGTGGAGTTCTCAAAGAGACTCGATTTTCGGGATTTTTTTCAAAAGTCTGTCTGAAGCATTTTGTTAAACTTGAAGCTTTTTCAGTGAGCACTGATGATGTACAAGTTGAGGGCATTGCAGTAATCTAGCCTCAATAGCACTAAGGCTGTGTCTAATCATGTTTGAAATTCAAAGGGAATATAAGGAAGATTGTTCTTAATCTTGCATAGAAGAAAGAAACAGGAAGAAGTAAGCTTGATAATCTGAGCCTTGAAAGACAGATCAGAGTAAAAAAATGAAGCCAAGATTTTTGACAATGGAAGCCGGGACGGAGTTGGGGAGTGCCTGAGGCTACCAGGATTGGTCCCAAGTGACCAGATTCTTGCCAAATAGAAGGACCTCGGTTTTGGCTGAAGCAGTCTTCCATCTCATCGATATAATTTGTGACAGACACCACAATTTGTGTGTCGTCTACATAAGCGACTGGAGTACAGCCAAAGGACTGGATTCGTTTTGTGAGAGGGACCATATATATGTTAAACAGTGTGAGTGAGGCTCAGAGAGGAACCCTGGGGAACCCGACATGGCAATGAAAAAGGTTTGGAGACCAGGTTCTCCCAATGCGAATGATTGCACTCTGTACATAAGGAATGATCAAAGCAGCTTCAGGGCTGACCCTTCAATTCCTATTTCTGTCTGGCGATCTATCAGAACTTCGTAGTTGACAGTGTCGAACAGGGGCAGCTCCACCATTAAGGCAGAGAAGTGTTGCCCCACTGCCTTCAGCACTGCAAAATAAGGAAAAATAAAATGATAATTATGCAATGTTATCATTTGATGTTTCCGTTCTGCTGCAGCTTTGCGGGCAGGACATGGCTGCTCTGCTCACAGAGCAGGGCAGGCGAGGAGTGGTTTTCCCACTCCAAGTGAGCATGAATGTTTGACCAGCCCTCTTGGGCCAGCCAGACACTCATGCTCACTTTGCATGTTCTCCAGCCTAGGTGGAGAACATTCCCCAAAGCTCAGATTCCCTGACTAAGCTCCAAACCACGGCCCCCAGACCAATTACAACGTTACATTGCAGAATTGTGATTGGTCAGGGAAGCCTGGGTGGCTGCATTCTGTTAAGCAGAATGAAGAAAGAGGATGCAGAGGACCGAAGAGAGGCGACGGCTGTCCAGGTAAGTGTTTTTATTTTTTAACCCCCCCTCCCCACTAATGCTATTTGGGAGCCACCAACACTGGTGTCAAAGGCTGGAAATAGATTAAACATGATCATAGTAGCCTTCCCTTCGCTGTCTAAAACACTGGTCATCCCCTCTTAAGCCACAACTAGCACTGACTCTGTACTATGATTTGGCCTAAAACTGAATTCTGCTTACTCTAGGATCCCTCCTCCTCTACAAATTTGGAGAATGCCAGGTTCAATTGTTTTTCAAGACCTTAGCTGAGAATGGTAACCGGGAAATAGGGCAATAAGTATGTGGCTCTTTTAGGTCCAATGACGGTTTCTTCAGTAGTAGGAAATGGAGGCTTCTTTCCACTCTGTCTTCTTTGTAGAATCTAGGGTCATCAACCCCAACCACCACTTTATATGACTATTTTCAGTCTCTTAAAGGAGCCTTCTGTCCACTGGGCCTCCATGAAGCAAGCAAGCTACTCAAGTACTTATTTTAACCTCATGTTTTTCTAACCTGTTTTGTTGGCCCTAAGACTTAGTACACTTTACCACTGCTAATCAGTACTAAAGTGTGTGTTCTCTCTCTTTTAAAATGACTTAACTACCTTTCACACAGTTGGCACATTCAGTTTACTTGTAAGTCCCTAGTGCAGTAGTATAACATGTACCTAGAGTTGGTAAATTAAATGCTACTAGTGGGCCTGTAGGACTGATTGTGCCAACCACTTAGGAAGCCTTTTAAACATCTCTTAGGCCGGCCATTGCAACCTGTGTGAGTAGTTTTAAATTGCAATTTTGCCCTGTCAAAATAAACCTTTTGTCAGACATAAACCTTTCTTTTTAATACCTATAAGTCACCCCTAGATTGGGCCCTAAACAGTCCAAAGGGCAGGGTGCAGTATAATTAAAAAGTTTGATGTGTACTTTTAGGTTTTACATGTCGTGGTAGTGAAAAATTCTTAAAATATTTTTTTCCCTACTGCAAGGCCTAACTCTCCCTTAGGATAACATTTACTTAACTTATCTTTAGTAAGTGATAACTTCAATTGGGATCAGGTAGGAATGTTGAGTTTGGTGTCTAAGGAAATGTAATTTAAAGCCAGATTTTAACTCACAATTCTGAAAATGCCCCTTTTAGAAAGTTGGCAGTTTCGTATCCCAACCATTTAGTGTCTGCTGCCTGCATCCTGGCTCACATGACTAGGTGTATCCGGCAGTTGGTCTTTGTGTTTTGCTCCCAGACATTGACACGAATGGCCATTGGTGTTGGCAGGATGGACCATCTCTAACTTGAGGAGAGGCAGAGCTGCCATATACCACACTTGCACATCACAACGGCTCTACCTGAGCACACTCACAAATGGTTTGACACTAGTCCATTGTGACCCCAGACTATCTGGAACCAGGTCAGGGAGGGGGGAGGTTCAGCACCTTTGGGAGTTGAACCCTCCAGAAAAATCTTCTCATTCAAAGTGGACACTAGGTATACATATTGGACCCTCGGACCTAACACTTCTGTACACCTCTGCACCTGTGGAAGACTCAGAGGGACTGCTATGCTGCTCTAACAGAAGGACTGCTACTCTGTTGCTGTGCTGCTCTGCTGCCCTACTGCCTGAGAAAGGACTGGACCTCCATGTTGAGCCCATGAATAATAGAGTGACTCCAACTGCCAGTTTGCTGGTATCCGGATTAGAAGCCTCAGGAACAGAATAGGCTCTAATCACCTTGAACCCAATATCTGGTCTCAATCTGCTGTGAACCTTTCTTCCCAAGTGGTGCCAACCCAGTCTTCGACCCTAAGAGGTGGCCCTGAAGGTGCTTTGCAGCGTGATGCATCTCTTCACAGCTTAGGAACTGCCACTGTGTGACACATCGCCCATGCAGGACTTCACATCGCTGAACGCATCCTCTTTAGAACCTATGTTTTAGGGTGGGTACACTGGTGGAGGGCCTTTATTTACTGATATAACTTCAATCTACCTAACACTAGGGAAAGTGCATACATTTGGGAGGTAAGTTTTACTTTTCAAAATTTACAATTCAAACTCCAATCTAACAAACAATTTGGAAAATGTATACACTGGGAGGTTCAGATTTATTATTCTAACTCTAGTAACAACACATTTGGAAAGTGCACACATTGTGGCTCGGATTTATTATTTTAACTCCAATCCAACAAACACTAGGGACACTGCATACATTATAATATTTAGGATAAACAGTATACTTTAAACAATCCCAGCCCACCCTCCAACATAACATCATAGGAAAGTAACACAATATGTTACAGCAACAAACATTAATTCAGTCTTTATTTAATTATGATGTTTTAACTATTCGAAAAAGACATAGGCCCAGATGTTTCAAGCTTTTTATTTGTCGCAAACGGTACAAATCGCAAAAATTCGCCGTTTGCGACAAGAAAATAGAAAACCATGATGTATGTAATTTTTCGCATCGCAAATTAAGAATTCACACTTTTTGCGAGTTCTTAATTCCGATTTCTCTAAGTATGCAAATTATTTTTGCGAATCCTTAATTTGCACGTTTCCTAGTTAGCGATCATCGCAAATAGGAAATCGCAACTTAAGAATTCGCATAAAGATGTATGAAAATATCGCAATTAGCGAATTCTTGAAAATCGCAAATTTAGAAATCGCTAATAACACTAACATCAAGCAGGTGGTAATTAATTTGAAAGTATAAAAGTAAGTCCCAACTGCATTTTTTCAAAGCACAATGACTGGACTTTACCTGATTGCTAGGAGGCTGCAAATTCAAGCTCTTGCACAGAGGAGACAGAGGCAGGAGAGGATTTTCAGACTGAGGATAACGCTGTTTCAGCAAACTGAAGAAGACATTTTTGAAAAATTTAGACTGCATCCACACACCACTTTGGACCTAACTGCTGAATTAAAGACTTTTTTGGAGCATAAAACAGACAGAGCCCATTCAATACCTAAACATGTACAGGTACTGTGCTCCCTGCATCTTCTGGCTTCAGGATCATTTCAAAGGGTCATTGCAGAGGTTGGTGGAGTGTCTCAGAGTGCTTTTTCACATTTCTTCAGAGTATTTCTTGAAGCAATGATGAGTAGGCTTCACCATCATATTTACCTCTCCAGCAATCCACAAGATATTCAAAATTGGATTTTTATCAAATTGCACATTTTCCACATGTGATTGCATCACTCCTCCTGCTGCCACAGCATATGTTTATAGAAATAGGAAATGTTATCATTCCTTGAACATTCAAATGGTGTGTAATGCCAAGTACATAATCACTGATATAGTGGCAAAGTACCCTGGAAGCACTCATGACTCTTACATCTTCAGGCACAGTGGATTGCATGGACGTTTGTGGGCTGGGCAATTTGGAGAAGGATTTTTACTTGGTAAGTGCATACTTCTTTTAAAATGTCCTCATTCTCTAATATCACCACTAATATTCCTACAATTAATTCTTCTTTCATGTTTCATGTAGTTGATAGTGCGTATGCTGTACGTGATTTCATTTTGACCCCTTACCTAAATCCTACAAATGTACATGAAAGGAGATATAATAAGGCACACCGTTCTACACGTGGAGTCATAGAAAGGACTTTTGGAATTTTAAAAAGCAAGTTTCGTAGGATTCACAAAAGTGGAGGATCTTTACAGTACAAATCATCATTGTGCTGCAAAATTATCACAAACTGTGCAATGTTACATAACATGGCCATGAGAAAAGGAACACAATATGATGTAAGTGACCCAGAATCTTCAGACAATGATGATACACCACCCCCAAGAAGAGGTGCTGCAGGAGTAGGAGCTGCAGCAGGACGTGAAAGACGTGCAGAAATCACACACAATTACTTTAAGGGATGAATGAAAAGCATGACAACAGTTTTTAAATTTCAAAAGTTTAACTTTATGTAAGCAAATACTGAAAAGACATTGCAATTTGCAAACTAGAACCTGTTACTGCACAGGACATTGCATGTATATAAATATTATTGAAAATATGTTCTGTGAAGCATTTTCAAAGGTTTACAAAATTACTTCCGGCGCTGTCTAGTGCTGGAGCGCTGCCCTGCCGCAATGCTCCTACCAGCTGTATGTGGGGTGGCATGTTTCCCACTCCTACGCTCACTGATGTTAGGAGTTGGAGTAGGGTTGCTGCTGCTCCTACTAGGAGTGTCCTCCGTTTCCAATGGTTCAAAAAATCCATGTGCCCCAGAGTTAGAGGTCTTCAGCAATTCAACAGCAGTAGTTACCTTTCCGGGTGCATTCACTAACCATGCGCTGCATGGAAGCACTGCGCCTACTGAACTGTGCCGTGACACTACACAGTCTATTTATTGCAGTTCAGTAACCAAGCAATCTGCTATTTTGTCTGCGTGCAGCCCTGACCCTGTTTTCCTCTGACTTCTCCATTGCCAAACAAAGTCTATCCACAGAGGCTGCTATTTGCCTCATCTCTTCCCCCATGCCAGCATTGCTTCTATTTAACTGGACGAGCTGTCTATTAATGGACCTCAAAGCTTTATGTTGCTTCTGCTGTACTGCCAACATGTTTTGCTCTAAACCTTCAAAAACAGTAGGAATGTCTGATACAACACCCCTGTTAGGCCTTGCACAATCTAAGGTATAGGCTCTTCTTCTGGTAACATTTCTTTGCTCAACATGTTCAGCAATATTCAAAGTCTCATTGGCACTTTCTCTTGACCCTTCAGGTTCTTCATCATCATCCTGAAATGGTGGTAAAGGGGCCACATGTCTTCTTTTGGACCTCATTATTGGATTGGAATCCTCATCCTCATTTGAATTATCTTCACCCGGTGTAAAGTCATGTGCTTGTGAAGAGTGGCCTTCAAATTCCTCACTTGGATGTTCAACATGTGCTGTGAATGTAGAAAGAGACATATGAGATAGTTGTGTGCCTATCTGTAAATTTTCAATAAATGCTCCATGACTTTGAACCGTTACTGATTGCCTTTTTTGATGTATCTTAGAGTTACAATTTTAGAAATATGAAATAACCAATCTATTGTTAAATAAGACTAGAAATGCTAATGTTGTAGAGGATAATTTCTAAATTAAAAGAAACAAAAATCCTTCCTGCATTGGATAAAGTAAGTAAACCCTTTCCTAACATACAATACATGCATGACCCAGAAATGAACTAACAAACATGCATCCTTCTTACCTTCTTCTCCATGTCTAGGCTCAGAATTGTCAATGTCTGTAACTCCACTGACACTCTCATTCAAGAGTGTTGCCTCAACCAGCTCTTCATGAGGAGTAGGCTGGTCTGCAGTTGAGGTTCCCCCACCAGTCTTACTTGCTTCTTTGATTCTCTCAGCAAGCTTTTCTTTGGATCTCAGGCGCATGTAATACCATCGCTTCTTCAGTTCTTCGATGGATCTTGGGGTCACTCCTACAGAATTGAATTTTTCTTGAATTTCAAGCCACATTTTTCTCTTTCTGGCTTCTGGAACTTTCAAGGCTTGCTTACCAAACAGCAAATCATGGTTGCAAGCTATTTCTTCAATCAGTGTTTCAAGCTCCTTCTCAGATATTTTTTGCTTCCTCTTCCTTTTTTTCACCAGAGGCACCTCCTTGTGAATTCTCAGGCTCCATGCTGCAGGGAAACAGGTCTGCTCAGCTGCCTGACAAGCTTCCAACTGCCACTGGGTGTGGTTCAGGCAAGCAGGTGCTGTTAATCAAGTGCACTTCCTGACTGTGACTCAATCATTTTGTTCAAGCATTGGCAGATTCACGTTTTTTTGCGATTTCTTATTTTGCGAAATTCGCAAAATAAGAAATCGCACAAAAATTGCAGAAAATTCTGCGATATTTAAGAAATCGCAGATTTTTCGCAAGAAACTACATACATCGCATTTTGCGATTTCATAATAGCGACTCGCCAAAAATCGCTATTAAGGAATCGTAAATACAAATGTTGATACATCTACCCCCAAATTTTCCAACTCATGCTCCACATATCAAAAATGATAAAATAATAAACAGTAAAGAAAATCAAACAGCTCGGAGGTCGATCTCATTGGGAAAGCCCTCCATCCAGAACGCCCGGGTACGATGCGAACATGCGCTTACGGACGCGGGTCGCTCGGAGCCCCATTAAGTCAATGGGTGCTTGTTTTATGATGAGTACATAGGTTCCCATTGACAAAAAAGGTATGTTGCGCAAAAGGGCGCCCCCTGTAGTGGGGACCCATCCGTGCCACCCGCACCGTACATGCACATGTTGGGGGAACCCTTGGCTCCCCCCTGTGACCGACTTGTATGACTACGGCAGAAGGGGGTCCGGTGCTGACCCCCAAAGTCCGCTTCCCGGAGCTTTTACAAGTCAGAAACTTCATCTCGATCTGGCTGTCAGAATCATGCATCATACTGGCTTGGCCGGAAATTGCCTCTACTGCACAACACAATTTGCTTACGGCCGACACGTACGGAGTGATCCGGACCCAGAAACGTCTCGGTCGGCAATTTCACGTTTCCCGCATCAACCTTGCTTGCTCGTACAGTTGTACGAGTCGGTCAGAAAACATGCGTCTGGCTCGTACTTTTACCGGCTGGATCGTGTTCGGAGCCATTCCGAGCGAGATCGGAATCAGCCCCTAAATGTTAAAATATTAAACGAATAACACTAATAATATGCACTTTAAAAATAGCAATATCCACCCAAACCCCAATACACGACACTAACCAGAAAATAAATAATACAATTGCTTGCAAAAACACATGTACCTTTTTTAAAATAAATTAACAATTATTGAACATATAGCAACTTAAACACTATCTACCCAACCCCCAATGAAGTCCAGAACCCATAATTAAAATGTATTTATTATTTTACAAATGTGCTAAAAAAGTAAACAAATAGATAACTCTTAAACATATTCAATTAACATTAACTAATAAATAATTAAAAATGACTACCCAGCCAAAGATTAAATAAACCCACAAGATGAAAGTAAAGTTAAATAAACAAATTAATAAAGCATTTCACCTGTAAACAAATAAAAGTAACAGATACAAGATTATAGTTAAATTAATCACTTTAAAAACTAATACATTAAAAACTAATTCTCCAAAACATCCATATACCATGAAAAATATACATTATTATAATAGTATTTTAAAATAATTACAATTACATTTTAAAATAAAGTAAATACAACATAGTATAATTCAACAACATAAAAACATGCTATTGTGTTAAACTATAGTTTAAAGTTTGATAATATTTAAAAAAAGGCTTAAACAAATATACTTACCTTCAATAATTTTGTCCATCAATATTTTCATAATGAAGAATATTTTTCCCACAATATTATGATAAAAAAATATTTTGAGGCAATGTTTTCGAGAAACAAATCACAGACTCGTAATTTTTATGGTCTCATATTTTTGTTTCAACTTTGATAACAGGTTCTGTGGGCTCGATTCACAAAAGTAGTCTGAGACAAAATCCTAACTTTACAACTTTCGGTATTCACAAAAGGCAGTTAGGAGTAGTAAAGTTAGGAATCCTAGGAATGTGGACAGCGCACTAAGACTACCCCAACATTCAGCACATTCCTCCTTATCACAAAATAAACCATACTTGAGTAGAATGTGTACTGTCTAACATCGGCAAACCTGTCTCCAGGCAGCTACATTCAATCATAGCTAACTGTGTTCACTATTGTGAAGATGGCTACGGACAGGAGTCGCATCTGGTGTGAGTTATTCAATGAAATGTTAAAGCCTCAATCATTTGGCCCATGCTTGTCCTGGTTGATAACAACATAATGGAATTATGGAGTAGTAGAAATGTCTATATTTAGACCATATAGGATAATTAGCACACTCATATGTCTACTACTGATGCCTTTCACCAATTGATGCTGAAAATAGAATCCTGCTATGCTGGAACAGACCATGAATTTCACTGATTTATAAACCATGAATGATGACCATATGGAATCCTGTGGTCTGAAAGGCATAGCAAATAATGTGCACCCCAGCCTGTTACTACTTTATCATTCTGCATCAAGTGCAATTCCTTTCACACAAAGATATTACCCTTTAGGACCCGAGTTCAAGATGAACGAGAATGTGAGAGCTGCCATAAATGGACAGAGTTTCCTTCTGCCCAGAGTGACATGACACTCAGTCTACTAGTAGACACTGCCACTCACTTTAATGTAATAGGTAATGGAGCTTTGTACACAGACCTGCTGGACTTCCTCTTGACTGATTAAGACTTCCTCTTTAGGATAACAACATCTCCTTCTAAAATACCAGGATCAAGCCACATACCCAACTCCTAAACAGTAGTCTTTTATCGGCCTGCACTCCCTCCAAGTAGACTTTGGCTTCTTCTCCATAGAAGCCAGGAGAGATTGACATCTTGCCCTAAGTGAGGCTGTTATTGGCCAGACAGGCATCAATAAGACCCCATCACACATCCATACACTCTATTGTGTAGTAAACTCTGGTAGATCATGTGAATATGAACATACTGGAAGAAAAATGTCAGAGGGAACAGATTGAAATGTTGGCATCTTGAGGGAAAAGAGTATAACACCTTGTTCATAGGTAATTTTAACACTCTTTTTGAAGAGCTCTCTGCCCCTGCTAGAAAGTTCCTACAGGAGTTAACATGAATTTAACTGGATTAATCTATCAGTGCAGCAAAAGACGCTTGAATTATAGAGTATATACTCTTAAATAGAGTAATTTTTCAAAATTAAGATTCTCAACGTCTCCAACTGTATTTTATTATTGGTATGTCTGACTAATAAACTTGAATCTTTAAAGAGCGTGATACAGAGACCAAACACATACAATTGTTACTACAATTGTTACTACTAGCAATAAGACATACTGTTGAAGATTCCATATCAGTTTGTAGATTAGACGTTAAGCACTGTCTGACAGAAAATATCTTCAATGGAATGTAAACATTATTACAGAGGCATGTACCAAGTTTTAAAAATATCCTCTGCTTCACTGCACATATGAGTGACCATGCCAGTCACACTGTCCATATTATAGTCCTCTTTCAATTTGGCAGTTCCATCTAATCTGTACTGCCTCAGGATCCTCACCCATATTGCTGTACAGCACCTTTACATTTAAAACTATTGTACAGCATGCCAGAAGGGCACGTGTTTAATTCAGTAACAGGTTATTGTCCGACGTTTGTTCAAATCCGTCTTCAGTGTACACTGAGTGAATGTTCAATCCAGTTCATTAAAAACATTAGTGTAAGACTTAAATTAAGAAAGGTTCATGACACACGTAAAAGCCTGAAATAGAGGTCCCACCCGAGTGAAACAATGGGTGAAATGCCTGGTCAGATTATCCTCCTCAATCTGCGTGTTATTTAACTTAACATTCAATAACTTTTTCCTGACATGCCAGGTTATCATGTTTGGCAAATAAATAGAAGGGTGTGCTCCTTTTTTTAAATAAACTCTTATGTTCAAAATGCTAGCTTTTTATTTTTGGTAAATGAACACATTTTACCTCAATCATCTGCGTGCTACTTTTTAAAAATATACACATTTTTCACAAAATTAGTTGCCATTTAGTTTTGGCAAGCAAGTTAATTTTTTCACTGATCAAAACTTTGGGCCTCATTAGGATGGCGGTGAATCCACATCCTCCGGACAGGCGAAAGCCACCGCCGGCCCGGAGGATGCAGATTTACCGCCGCGGCCACATAAAACACCCACGGCCAGATTAGGATAGCGGTGGGATTGCTATGGGACCAGCGGCGGAACCAGTGGCGGACGGCAGGTCCGTCCGCCGCTGATCCACAGGTTTTGGAGGGCTATTTGGTGGCGGTGTCAGCAAGACACCGTCAGCCAAATTAGAAAGCATGTGTAGACATGCTTTTCTGCGGCGGTTTTTCCGCCGTGGAAAAGCATGTGGACCTTTGCTTCTGGGGGGCCCTTGCGGGCCCCCAGGGTGAAGGGGGGTTGGGGTGCACATAGGGGGTACCTATGGTACCCCCCTGCATTTGCATGCACAAAGCGGCAGGCACCGCGCGGTGCCTGCCGCTTTGTGCATGCAAATGCAATGCATGCATTTTTAACATTGCGGCGGGCGCCTCTTGAAGCAGCACCCGCCGCAATGTTAAGGATACAGGATGTGACCGCCTGGGTGGCGGTCACATCCTAATTTGCATGGAGGGACCGCCGCTGCCCATGCAGACGGTCCCTCTACCTCAGGGGTGGTGGACGGACGCAGGTCCGTCCGCCATCCTAATGACCCTCTTAGTCATTTCCCCAAAACACCCATTTTCATCACCAAATAACAGTTATCCATTATAAAAATACATTAATTTCATTTTCAAACACTTTAGACCTCTGAAAAAGCACTCATTTGACATCAAATACAAGCTGTTCATATTTGCTAAATACATAGTCCTGATTTCAGTGTTTATTTTTGTGGATTTTAGTGGTGCTGTCTCAGTGCTTACCAAATGTTTTGGAATTATCGCCTATCAGTGTTTATTCAGCTGCTTGACCACCAAAGTAGACAAAAACTGTGTTTTCTCTCTTTTACTGCATTGATTGTTATAAAGAAATGCAGAGTATGTAGTGTTTTCTGATTCACTGTGTATCCAGTAGACTTATGTTAGACTCTTTTATGCACACTTCATTACTCTGTCTCACATCTCCTTAGCTCTCACACTTACTGCTGGGACTCTATCTGGTTTACAGGACTAGTAATAGATTTAAAAAAAATAAGAGGGATATATTCAAATGTTTTACAAAATCCTGGACACATTTAGGGGTCATTCCATTTCTTCTTACTGAATATTATGACATTGTAGGGGTGCCCTCTATAGCCAGTCTGGAACCTGTCTAAGACATGTCTTCCTTGCTGCTTTATTGTACAACAAAGATACATTGTGTTGCCCCCTTCAGGAAGGAATAAAATGATTCATTCTCTATCACTTTCCTTTGCTTGAATGGCATTTTAGTTTGTGATTGTGCAGGTGTTTATCAGAATTTACATATTTAGACTGATGAGGGCTGTGTCTCCTTATCAGTTATTATATGTTTGAACCTAAACTAGGATAGCCTATTACCACATGAACAAACATTGCCTCAGACCTCTTATAACATTGTCATGCTCCCAAGTACTGCCTCAGCCCCCCGTTCAGCCTCACATGCTCATATATATATGTAGTTTAGAAGATTGCTAAATTGCTACACAAAGCTGGAGATGGCACTAATGTCTTTTAGCAAGGAAAGGCTGATGACATTATGGCGTGCTGGAGCTGTTTGAACTGAGCCTGTGTGTTGGAGGACATGCTTTCATGGTCTATTGTATGTTTCCTCTCATGCCATGTCCCTTTCTCCACATTATGTTCAGGCACGCTGAGTCAACTGGTCCCAGACCGTTGTACTCCCCTCTCCCTATGGTACCATGTGTATCTGAGCCCCAACACTGTTGTGAATCTCATGTGTCTCAGCCCCCCAGCACTGTTATGTATCTCATGTATTTCAGTCCCTGGGCCGACACTACACTCTAAGTAGAACATCTTCACTCCCTTATGCGGCATCATCAGGGTTATGCCAGATGCACTGTTTGTCTTGTTACTAGGTCACCGCTCACCACTCTTTACCAATATCTCACAAGATTTTGGCAAATTCCGGGGGCCATCTTTGGTGCAGCCCTAATTAAACCTCACCCAAGAAGTAGAACTCTCTTTGCCTCGAGATCTTCAAAGAAGAAGGACCTTCTCCAGCAATTCCATTCATAAGTGTGTCTTCAGACATTCTGGTGCACAGCATCGGGCACATCACCCACAGCAAGAGTGTTCACCATAGCGTGAAAAGGAAAAGAGAGCATTAAGAGAAACTACACTGTACCCAACAGATATGTGAAACCATACATGCAACTTAACCTGTTATTAGCCAAGAACTTGAAATCCATGGGCATTGTTGTATCGCGCATAACATGCTAAGGACTTTCCAACACTAATTCTTGTAAAACCTCATAGGGATACAGTTAACCTTTTTGAAGCAACAGAGAAGAGACTACTACCAACAACTCCTACTCATGTGAAGCCTTTAGGTAATTACTAAATACCTTAACAGAAGTGTGTGGTACTAATGATACTAGCTATGTTGTGTTACTAGGCCCATACAGGCGCTTAGTGACTACAGAGGTTGAGTTGATCCCCCTACATTGCCCTCCTCTCCATCTTTGCCCGATGTTGAATGATGACAGGACACCAGGGGAAGAATTTTGTGCAATACCTCTACTCAACTGGAGTACACTCTACTGCCTAATTAGTAAGTGCTCCCTCGTTGGCTAAATGTACGGGGGCAGATTTACAATAACTGGCGCATCCCCAGGGATGCGCCAGTTATTGTGCGCCGCAGCTCCGCCACTCATGGTGCGCAGCATTTACAATGCAGCGCAGATGCGTCACGCATCTGTGCCGTAAAAGCAGCGCATTGCTGGAGCTGCGTCGCAAGTGCAACGCAGCTCCAGCAATGCTTTGGGGGGCCCTATCTCCCCAATGCTGCGTCAAGCCTTGCGCCTGCTTCAAGCAGGCGCAGGGTTTTGACGCAGCATTGGCCTAAAAGTGACTGAGTGAAATCTTGTAGATTTCACTCAGCCACTTTTAGGAAGCGTTCCTGCTCAGGAACGCCCTCCCAAGCGCCGGAACGCCTCCTGATGGCGCAGGGCTTTAAAACGTGACGCATCTCTCAGATGCGTCACGTTGTTAATACCCAGCACCATGGCGCATCTTTTGTGCTGCCGCTGCGTCACAAAAGTGATGCAACTGCGGCGCAAAAGAGGCGCAAGCGGCTTGTAAATCTGCCCCATAGTACTTTTACTACACTGTAGCTGCGTAAAGGGCCAGAAGATGTGTCTCCAGTGACCATGTGTGCCTGTCCCTGTGTTACAGGCACACATGATCACTGGAGACACATCTTCTGGCCCTTTACGTAGCTGCAGTGTAGTAAAAGCACTATACATTTTCCCTAATAGGGAGCACTTACTGGATTAGCCAGTAGAAAGTACTCCAGGGCTAATCGCAAAAAAATCCGCGATTTCGCGGGAAAATTTTTGAATTCGCTGATTTTTTTGCGATTTCGCGGGGAAATCCGTGAATTCGCGGAACGCAAATTCGCAAATTTCGCCCATGCTTACTTAATTCTACACTCAGTTTATGGGGGGCTACTCTAAAGGCCTCATTGTACCACCTGGCCACATTGGTAGTTACACCCTGGTTAACCGCTTTTATCTCTTTTAGAAAATAGATTTTTAAGCTAGAGAAGAGTCGGGTGTGGGCCTCTATCATTATTTGAGGAAAATCACAACCATTGATTTGAGAGTTTAAATTGGCCAGTTGGCTCACAACCTCTTCTTTAAGAGCAGCCAGTTTAACTTGATTTTCAATAAATGTGTTCCATCTGACATGGCGCATATCGTTGGAGGCGACAATGTCAAGTGTTGATACACCTCCCCTAGGTGGCTCACCTCTGTCCCCCTTGTGGATTAAAAATGTAGAGCAAAGAGGGTTATGGTCGCTTTCAAGTCGGGGCTTAACGACCATGTCCACTAGACTATAGCAAAGTCTTATATCAACCAACAAGTAGTCTATACGGCTACTATTACGTACGGCCATTATCAAATGTATTAGCTCCCCGCTGGTCAGAGAGGGTTCGCCCATTTGCAGCTCCGAGTCCTCTTTCCAGGAACATAGTTTTTAATTCTATTGCAGCAGCTGACCATTGTTTTACAACTGGTACCTCAAGTTTCGGAATGCCCCATCTGAGATCCTGTTCTGCAGATAGCTCCTGATCTTCTTGGCCAAGTGTATCAAAAGTGGTGTTGAAAACCCCAGCCACAATAGAGACAATTTGGTCCGGTAAATCATCTAAATGTGAGTCAAGAGAGGATATTGTCTCAGATCTATGCCCCCCAATTAGCCCCCTAGCATAAACATTAAAAATGGCCACAGAACAATCATGGCTCCATCCGAGCTTAACCGTCAAGATGTCGTTGTCTGGGGACCAAATACGCTGAACTTTGCAACGCAGGCTCTGGCGAACCCAAAGGACCAGACCACCTGCAGGACGGCCTTTGTTTTTTTTTATTGCAGGGATATAAAAATTAAGAAAATCCACATGGAAAACAGGGACCACTGACCATGACTCCTGGAAAAGGCAAATGTTGTGCTGGTCAATAAAGCTACACCAATTCGGAGAGGATAATTTATGGCCAATGCCTGCAATGTTCCATGATGGCAAGGATATGTTATCAATAGTATTAGAAACTGCCCTGACATTTAAAGACCTCTCTGTGCTTGCTGCAGTAACAGCCACTCTCTCTAGTGTCGGCCAGGCAGCGATAAATTTAATGGGTGGAATTAATGTCAGAAATGAATTATTAATAAGGACACTTTGATCTATAGGGGGACTGGCATGTGCCAATATGGGTATGTTATATTCCTGAGCGGCCATATCGTTGGCCTGAAAGCTAGTCAAAAGGGGGACCGCTAAAATAGTATCCTGGTAAGTAGCCTCACTGCTTTGAACTGGGAACTCACAACCTTGTGTATTAGATAAAGTATTTCCCAGTGTATTAATAATGTCTGCCTACAGTCAATTGCATTCTTCTATTTCTGAGAAGGTTCCAAAACGATTTTTCAGTCCAAAGCCATCAACCAAAGTTGGAGTCTACCTCCCACATGGCAGCCGTGCGATCGGACAGTTTGGCCTAAAACTCATGGTTCTCCTGGAGGAACGGGTCCTATCATAGAAGAAATCTAGTGTTAGTGGTATTATTGCAGAAGCCCTTTGTTGAGGTGGGAGTAAGTTTGCCAATACATTAAATAACATTTCAGGGCTTGAAAATGAATAGCTATATAATCTCCCCCAAATCTTTTCTCGTGGTATCCCACCCATGGCACCCTTATGGCCATAATGATTTACCTGGCTAGTTGCTAACCACCCCTTTCAGATATCTTCCTGTTATTGATCAACCAATGCAATGCTTTATCAATTTAGGTGGCTGATGATTCCATTTGGGCTGGTCCCAGATGGGGAGCATTGGCCAGGACAAGAACTAATGGAGTTGCCTCTGGTACAAACTGAAAGGGCTCTTTCTCTTTCTGAATTTTCTGTGGTTTTAAAGAGGGAATAGGAAGGGTAGGAGAGGAGTCACCTTTTTGTTGATTTGCATGCATATTGTTGGAATTAGGGATAACACTGTTTGGGATTACATCCTGAATGGGTGGTCGGTCCGCAACAAGGGGAAGATGACCCACACCCTTGGGACAAGGCACCAGAGGAGCCTGGTCCTTCGGCATAGCTATCTGTCCAGGGTGCTCCTGTTATACTGGGGCTGTGATTAAGAGATAGTCATTCGAGAGAACCGAGCCACTAGTTTTCTCGAGAACTGTAACCCTTTCCTCAATAGAAGTTAGTGTGCTGATAATAGGAGCCAAAGTTAATTCTAGTTTCTCTATTAAAGTTACCCAAAGAGAATTGGGTAAGTCCTCCATAGATGACCGGTTATTAGGAACCGTTTGGTTAATCAATTTGGGTTTTGATTTTGGGTGTCTTGCCACCTTCTGTTGCTTAGCTTTGATAAGAGGTACCAGACCACCAGCTCTAGTACACCTCTTTGAAATTGGAGCAGGCAGCGGGGAATCACAAAATGAAGCATCTTCGGTAAGGCCCAGTGGAGAAGCGTTTTGGGGCTGGTCATGACAGCTTGTGGAAGGGGGAGACATAGGTTCCAAATCTATCAGGTCCCGTGATACCCCTGGAGTTAGTGTTAGTGGCTGTGAGGCAGAGTCTTCTGGAATGTCATGTAGAATAGCAATGGTGGATTGCTCTGGGTCCACAGAAAGACGCCTTTCAGTTCTTTCTATCTCCTCAGTTAGCGTGCTAGCTGCTCTCACTAAATAGGAGTCAAGTGTGGCCCCTATCCCTCCATTCAGTTTAGATCTGGTGGTTCTCTGCTTTACCATTGTCGAGGGGCAAGTAAAACGACACAGTACCTTTTCTTGGAGCAGATGTCAGAGGGGTGCCCTGCCAGGCCTTCTCCAGCCTGTGATGGCCTAAGACAGCCCCGCCCTTGTCCCAGGCTTCTCCCGGCGCCGCCCGCGCGCATCCCGTGACGCGGGAGGAGCGCCTCTGGGCACGGAAGTGGGCGGAGGTGGGCGGGGTGATGCAGCAGGGAGACCTGGGGGCTGTAGTCTCCCCCAAAACGGCTGTGCGTTGGTTAAGGCATTGGCGGCGGGGGAGACTTACAGCAGATGACAAATGGCCCCCAGATCAGGCAGTGTATCAGGGCAGGTGGAAAGATGTCCGATGTCACAGGCAGCACTCAGGAAAATCATCGGTATGGCCCCCGCTCCACCGGAGGAGCGCCTCTCCTTTGAGTGCCTCCGGGCGCGGAAGTGGGCGGAGTTGGGCGGGGTGATGCAGCAGGGAGACCTGGGGGCTGTAGTCTCCCCCCTCGGCGGCCGCACGTTGGTTCAGGCAGCAGCTGCGGTGGAGACTTATGGCAGATGACAAATGGCCCTCAGATCAGGCAGTGTATCAGGGCAGGTGAAAAGATGTCTGATGTCACAGGCAGCCCTCAGGAAAATCAGCGGTATGGCCCCCGCTGCACCGGAGGAGCGCCTCTCCTTTGAGCGCCTTCGGGCGCGGAAGTGGGCGGAGGTGGGCGGGGTGATGAAGCAGGGTGACCTGGGGGCTGTTGTCTCCACCCTCGGCGGCCGCGCGTTGGTTCAGGCAGCGGCGGCGGGGGAGACTTACGGCAGATGACAAATGGCCCCCAGATCAGGCAGTGTATTAGGGCAGGTGGAAAGATGTCCGATGTCACAGGCAGCCCTCAGGAAAATCGCCGGTATGACAAATTTGTATTTTGAACAGTTTTTGAGGGATAACAATGCCAGACTTAGGCCCCACTCAAGAGCTACCCAGTGGACTCCAATAAATCTGGATAAAATGAAGAAGTTTTTGGGTTTAATTTTTTTCATGGGCTTGATAAGAAAGCCCCCCCTGTCTTCATATTGGTCCACCAGTCATGATGGGTATTTACTTTTGCAATTTGCTGATAATGCTTCGGCGTTGCCACTAGATCACCCTGACTGTGACAATCTTTTAAGATTTGGACTGTCCTTGATAACTTTGTAGGTCGATTTTAAGAGATCTATACTCCAGGGAAAGAAACAGCTGTTGATGAGTCTTTTGTGTTGTTCAAGGGCCGTTTGGTTTTTAGGCAGTACATTCCTAGCAAGAGGGCACATTATGGAATTAGGATGTATATATTGTCTGAGAGTAGGGCAGGATATGTCTCCAATTTCCGGGTGCACACTGGTAGGGATTCCTCAATTGACCCCACTGGTTCTCCATCCACTTTAGGTGATTTCCCGAGAAAATTGTATAGGAAATTGCTAGAGGACTTTTTAACAAAGGTCACCATTTGTACCTAAAGAACCTCTGCACTGCTGTGCAATTGTTTAAGGAATTGTTAGAAGTGGATACTCTTGCTTGTGGTGCAATATTCTCTAACTGTAAAGATTACCCTTAAGACCTTGTTTGTAAAACGCTTGAGAGGGGACAGAGCAGTGCCTTGCGTAGTGATAAACTGCTAGCTGTGAAATTTGTGGACATGAGGGATGTGTACATGCTGACTACCATCGATGATGAAAGCACATCACCTGCAACTGTTTGGGGTCAGGTTGCTGAAGTGTGCAAACCTGTGTGCATTGTAGACTACAATAAGCACATGTGTGGTGTCCATAGAGTAGATCAGAGGTTGGAGCCTTATACTGCTGTTCATAAGGCTTACATCTGGTTTAAGAAGTTGGCCAGCCATCTTTTCAATTTAACAACTTTTAATGCTTTTGTTGTATTCAAGGAATGGTCTCCAGCGTCATGGATGACTTTTGTTCATTTTCAGGAGTCTGTGCTAGGCAGCCTTGTTGTAGTGAAACAGGCAAGGGTTTCTAGAGATGGAGTGGTGTAGGATGTGGCTAGATCGCCACTTTCCTGATTTAATTCCTCCCACCCCACAAAAAAAATCGCTGTAAGAGATGTAGAGTCTATTTGTGAAGAGGTATGCCTAAGGAGAGTTGTATGCACTGTGCAGATTGTCCTTCTAATCCTAGGCTGTGTGTCCACATGTTTCAGATTGTATCACACTCAAAAGAGTTTTTGGGAGCAAACGTGAGTCTAATAGTAAACTGCCTGGTCTGTATGTTTTTATATTTGTTGTTCAGTTTCACAGTTGGCATTAGAAAAATGTATTTAGTTACAGCTGTTGTGTTTGTAGTTATAGTTTTGTATCTAGTTCCAATAGGTTAGTGTTTTCTTTCTTTGTTAAAAAAAATTGTTGACTGTGTGCATGGACTGGCATTTGGCATGGCGGGTGCCTGTACTAGCACTTTGCTGGCGGTGTGCGTGGGCGGTGCTTCGCTGGATGTGTGAGTGGACTGGCGTTTGGATGTTGTGCATGGACTGGCGCTTGACTGGTGGTATGCGCGGGCTGGCATTTGGCTGGCGGTAAGTGAGTAGTGACTTGCTGCTGGTCCTTACACACACTGCTAGCCAAACGCCACTGCACACACTACATCAACCGACAGCCGGTGTGATTGCTGTGTCAGTCATATGGGTGTATAAAAGTGATGGGCCCTTGAATGGCTCTGTCTGTTGATATGAATGCTGTAATGTGCCTGGCCCGTGTATGTCATGTATGAAAGGTGTGTGAATGGCCTTTAACACCTTGACTGCTAAAGAAATTCCCGCTGGGTGCTGAGCTTATATGAATACCATTGTTTCATGACGAGCTCAGCTCAGCACATGGCTAGTGTACTGCATGACGAGCTGAGCTCGTCATGAGCAGCGAAGGGGTTAAAGAGGTTGGTGCCCTAATGTGGCTTTACAGTGCATGGGCTGTTAGTCATTGGTTCAGGTTTTTAACCTTTTAATTATTAACAGTGCAGTTACTTTTTGTAAAATCTCTTGTTAATAAAATATACATTTTGAACCTCTCACTCACCATCATGCCAAATCCAACCAGTATGTGTATGTATTTGAGGAACAGATGGATAGGCAGTCATATTTGTCTTCTCTGTCTTTCTGTGCTAAGGTGTAGTTTTTCTGTAGGGAAAATCTACCAGCTTTAGATATTTTTGAAAACTGAAAACATGGGTAGTACTGGGTGGTGTGCCATTCATAGATCCCAACATTTTTTTTACACACAATGCCATGCAAACCTCAAAATGTGACACTAGTTACACATTTTCCTTGCATTACTGTGTCATAATCTTCTGGTCTCAGAAAAAGCACAAATTTCCTACCACCCAGTGTTCCCCCAGGTCTACCAATAAAAATGGTACCTCACTCATGTGGGTGGGCCAAGTCCCTGCAGCAGGCAAGGGCCCAAAATATATTGTGGAAGAGTCAAAATTAGCTATCATAAAACGACCTGTTTTCGCAGAGGGGGGGGGTCAACTGGGTTTTTGTCCCGGGCTCGGTGGCCCTCTAGGGAAACCTACCAAACCCATACATTTCTGAAAACCAGATGCCCGGGGAAGTCCAAGAAGGTATGGCTTGCAAGGACCCCCAAATGTTTACCTCCAGAGATTGCCCTGCAAACCTCAAATGTAGCTGCAAAAATCTAATTTTTCTCAAATTTTGGTGTGAGTAAGTTGTGGGATTACTGGGCTGACACATACTTCCTACCAGCCAGCGTCCCCCAGGTCTCCCATTAAAAATGGTAACTCACTTCTATGGGTGGGCCAAGTACCTGTGACAGACAAGGCCCCAAAACGTATTGTGAAGACATCAAAATTACATATCACAAAACGACCTGGTTTTGCAAGGAAGGAGTCACCCTGGTTTTTGGCCAGGGCTCAGGGGACATCAAGGAAACCAACAAAATCTATACATTTTTGAAAACCAGACACCCAGGAGAGTCCAGGGAGGTATAGCTTGCATGGACCCCCCAACGTTTTCCTACCCAGAATCCCCTGCAAACTTCAGATTTAGCTGAAAAAATCAAATTTTTCTCAGGTTTCTGTGTGGGAAAGTTGTGAGATCACTAAGGTGACACAAATTTCCTACCACCCAGCGTTCCCCCAGGTCTCCCGATAAAAATAGTACTTCACTTGTGTGGATGGGCCAAGTACCCGCATCAGGCAAGGGCACAAAACATATTGTAGAGATGTCAAAATCGCCTTTCACAAAACAACCTGGATTTGCAAAGGGGGCATATGCGTTTTTGGTCCCGGGCTTGGCGACCATCTTGGGAAACCTACCAAACCCACACATTTATGAAAACTCGACACCCGGGGGAGTCCATGCATGTGTGGCTCACATGGATCCCTCAACGTTTTTCTGCCCATAATCCACTGCGACCCTCACATTTTTGCAGAAAAAAAATCACACTTTCCACACATTTTCTTGTGGGAACGTTGTGGGATCACTGGGCTGACATCAATTTCCTTTCACCCAGAGTTTCCCCTGCTCTCTCGAGTAAAATGATACCTCACTTGTGTATAAAGTTCACTGTTCTCTGGGTTTCTGCTCTCCCAGCACACAGCTCCACCTACGGCTCAACTAGGCGGGCTTATGCCCTGCTCCACTGCAGACCACGGTTCGAGGCCCTGTGCGTCACCCTCGGTCTGCTATTTACAGCTGCTTGCCTGCCTTCATTTCTCCTTTTTCTTGACCTCATTCCTCTTTTTTGCCTTCATTTCTCTGATCTACTTTCTCCTGATTCTTTACCTCATTTCTCTCTTTTACTTTACTTTATTTTCTCCTTTACTTGAACTTTATTTAAGATTTCTGCCTCCCTCCAGCGTGTTCAAAATCCCGCTCCCTTCTCCCAGCTCTCTCTCCCTCCCCTGGCCCCTACTTAATTGCTGCCGCTGCGCGTTGAGATGAGCAAGACACCTCAGGGTTTCTGATCTACATTCTCCTGTTTCTTTACCTCATCCCTCTTTTTTTCTTTACTTTATTTTCTCGATTACTTGATCTTTATTTAAGATTTCTGCCTCCCTCTACTGCTGCCCCTCCCATGTGCTCCCGCCTCCTAGCCCTCCCGCCCCTGGACCCCTGATTAATGGCAGCAGATGCATGCTGAGATGAGCAAGACACCTCTGGGTTTCTGCTCTCCCAGTGCACAGCTCCACCTATTTCTCACCTAGTCAGAGCCTCTGCCTAGCTCCGCTGCTGACCATAGTTCAAGGTCCCGTGCCTCGCCCTCGGTCTGGTTGTCTTTTCACAGCCGCTTGCCTGCCTTAATTTCTCTTGTTTCTTTATCTATTTCCTCTTTTTTTCTTTCCTTTCTTTTTTCCTTACTTGATCTTTATTTAGGATTTCTGTCTCCCTCTACCGATTTTTCCCAGCGCTGCTGCATCTGTGGCCCCTCCCGCTCCTGTGTGTTCCCTCTCCCAGCTGTCCCATCCTTCCCTGAACCCCTACTTAATGGCGGCCGCTGCAGCTGGTGCGCTGAAGGCACGCAAAATGCAAGCCCATCTGAGCCTGTCCATGAACCGAACGCAACCCTGGTCCTTTGACCCGCCAGTACTACAGCTCCTTGGCTCTCTCAACATCAGTAAGAACTACAACTGAAAGCTCTCTTCACTGTCTGACACCCACAAACCCTTCTTCTCCTGACACTGCCAACACTCCTTCACCTTCACCAAGACCCAGGACGCACCTCAACCCTTCAGCTACAACTCAATCGCACCCCAAACCCTACAATGCATTCTCCTCAATGTCCGCTCCCTCCACAGACACGCCGTGGAAATCTGGGACCTCCTCGACGGCACCACCCCTGACGTCACCTTCCTTACCAAAACCTGGATGAAAGCCACCTCAGGGCCTGACATCGCGATTGCCATCCCTGAAGGCTACAAGATCGCCAGGAAGGACCGCCCCAACCCTTGCTCACAAGTCTGACCTCCATCTGAGCACCTTCACCGATGGGCACACAGACCTGATTGAACACCTCCACTTCAAGATACAGACCAACCCGACCACCACCCTCCAACGCACCCTCATCTACAGGACCCCCGGATCCCTCGCTCCCTTCTCTGACTCTATCACCGACATCATCACCATTTAAGCCATCACCTATACCAACTACACCTTGCTCAGAGACCTCAGTTTCCACCTCAACAACCACCAAGACCCTAAATCCACCTCCACAACATCGGACTCAAACAAATAACACTAGAACCTACACACTCAGCAGGACACACCCTCGACCCCATCTTCACAACAGGAAAATCCATCACCTTCAGCCACACATCCGAACTCCCATGGACTGACCACCGCTGCATCCATTTCACCTTCAAAACAAACAACTCACACAGACACCCACACCAGCATCAAAGCAGGATATGAAAAAAGATCTCTGTATACCAGCTCGCCGACTCCCTCAGTAGCTCCGCTCCCACCGCCACTGACGAGGACCCTACCACCACCGCCCATACCCATCACAACTGGATGATCGACTGCACCAACACCATCACCCCCTCAAGAAAACGTTAAACCCACATGCCAAGAGAGCCAGCTGGTTCTCCACTGAACTCCGAGAGGAATATGTCTTTCCATTCCGCAAAAAAAATCCCGCATACCATCACTCCGCATTTTTAAGTCCGCAAAAACCATTACTCCTCATGCCATGATTCCGCAAATTTTCACATCGCATATGACTTCACTCCGCATGCAATTATAACGCAAATGCATGTGTGGTGAAGTCATATACTTTGTAAAAGTACTTTATCTTTAAAGATATATATATATATATATATATATATATATATATATATATATATATATATATATATATATATATATATATATATATATATATATATATATTTTAAATAAAATGAAGAATTAAGTCTTTAAAATTACATTATATTTAGAACTATATGAATAATACACACACACATATATATATATATATATATATATATATATATATATATATATATATATATATATATATATATATATATATATATATATATATATATATACCCTAAAAACTAATTCCACCCTAGTCCCTTTAAATACCCCAGCACCCTTAAACACTAACCCATCCTGACCCTAAAAATACCCCTGTAACCCAAACCTACCCCCTGAACCCTAAAAATACCCCTGTACCCCAAAACACAAAACAACCCCTGAACCCTAAAAATACCCCTGTAACCCAAAACAATCCCTGAACCCTAAAAATACCCCTGTACCCCAAAACCCAAACCTACCCCTGAACCCTAAAAATACCCGTGTACCCCAAAACCCAAATCAACCCCTGAACCCTAAAAATACCCCTGTACCCCAAAACCCAAAACAACCCCTGAACCCTAAAAATACCCCTGTACCCCAAAACCCAAAACAACCCCTGAACTCTAAAAATACCCCTGTACCCCAAAACCCAAACCTACCCCCTGAACCCTAAAAATACCCCTGTACCCCAAAACCCAAAACAACCCCTGAACCCTAAAAATACCCCTGTACCTCAAAACCCAAAACAACCCCTGAACCCTAAAAATACCCCTGTACCCCAAAACCCAAAACAACCTCTGAACCCTAAAAATACCCCTGTACCCCAAAACCCCAAACGACCCCTGAACTCTAAAAATACCCCTGTACGCCAAAACCCAAAACAACCCCTGAACCCTAAAAATACCCCTGTACTTCAAAACCCAAAACAACCCCTGAACCCTAAAAATACCCCTGTACCCCAAAACCCAAAACAACCTCTGAACCCTAAAAATACCCCTGTACTCCAAAACCCAAAACAACCCCTGAACCCTAAAAATACACCTGTACCACAAAACCCAAAACAACCCCTGAACCCTAAAAATACCCCTGTACCCCAAAACCCAAAACAACCCCTGAACCCTAAAAATACCACTGTACCCCAAACCCAAAACAACCCTTGAACCCTAAAAATACCCCTGTACCCCAAAACGCAAACCTACCCCTGAACCCTAAAAATACCCCTGTACCCCAAAACACAAAACAACCCCTGAACCCTAAAAATACCCCTGTACCCCAAAACGGAAACCTACCCCTGAACCCTAAAAATACCCCTGTACCCCAAAACGCAAACCTACCCCTGAACCCTAAAAATACCCCTGTACCCCAAAACGCAAACCTACCCCTGAACCCTAAAAATACCCCTGCACCCCTTAACCCTTAAATACCCCTGCACCCCATAACCCAAACCCACCCTTAAAATACCCCTGAACCCAAAAAACCCATATACTGACCTTACAACTTACCTTAAAACATATACTTTTACCAATCATGCTTTTAAAATGATTTTCGTCATAAAAGCATGCGAGATAAAAGCATATAATATATGAAGGCATGCGGTATGAAAAAATGTGGAGTAAAGGTACCTGCGTACTAATGGTATGAGGAGTGAAAGTATGCGGAGTAAAAAATGCGGAGTGATGGTATTTTACCCTCTGAGAGTCTAGACGAACCTGCAGACACCTCGAATAGCTATGGCGAAACTCCAAAACTCAAGCAGACCTCGACAACTTCAAAGCAGCCACCACAGCCCACCACAAACTCATCAGACACTCAAGGAAGAAAGCACTCCAGGACAGAATCTCTACCCATGCACACAACAGCAAGGACATTTTTGGCATAATCACCCAACCCAACAGTGAGATTACCGTCATCCCATCCTCCTAGGACCTCTCCGACAAAACTCAGCTCCTTCTTCCATCAAAAAATCAAGGCCATCTATGACAACTTTGAGGATGACAACCTTCACGAGGAACCCAATCCCACCGCCCCTACACCACACATCCGACACTGAATAACTGGACCGCCCTCAGCATCGAAGACAACCTCAAGACTATGAAGACAACACACTCATGGGCCGCCACAGACTCCTGCCCCACCACATCTATCACAGAGCCGCAGACATCAACGCCCGAGGTTCAACAAATCATCAACTGCTCCCTCGAGACTGCCTCTTTACCCGATGACTGGAAACATGCCGAGATCAACCCTCCCTGAATCAACCCTCAGCAGATCCCCCCGACCTCAAGAACTTCAGACCGTTCTCCTTACTCCAATATCCGGCAAAATGTATTGGAAGAAAGCCGTCAACAGTCAACTCACCTCCTTCATGGAAGAAAACAACATCCTTGACTCCTCCCAGTCAGGCTTCAGGATGAATCACAGCACTGAAACTGCCCAGCTCGCCGTGACAGACGACATCCGCTCCCTCCTTGACAAAGGAGAGACTGTGGCCCTCATCCTACTGAACCTCTTCACCGCCTTCGACGCAGTCTCACACCACACCCTAGCCCACAGGCTCCATGGCACAGGAATCTGGAAAAGGCACTTGACTGGATCCACTAATTCCTCACCGGCAGAACGCAGCGAGTCAGACACCTTCCTTTCCACTCGGAATCAAGGATCCTCCATCAGCCCCACCCTGTTTAACATCTACTTGGCCCGCTCACATCCATCGTCAGATCTCACAGACTCAACATAGTATCGTACGCAGACAACACCCAACTCATCCTCTCCCTATCCAACTTACCCAACATCTCCAAACACAACTTTCAAGAAGGAATGGAAGCAGTCCCTGTGTGGAAGAGGTGTGGCGCAGCAGCCAGGGTGCCTGACTCCGGACCACAGGGCCCGCAGTTTGATCCCCGGCGCGGGTGGCAGGTCAGCCCAGCACCATGTGACTCTGGGCAATAGCTCACTTAAACTTCCCGAGGGCCAGGAAACTACTTCGGAGGTAGCTGTGCGCTTTACAAATTCAAGGTTATTATTATTATTATTATTGTTATTATTGTTATTATTATTTATTATTATTATTATTATTATTATTATTATTATTATTATCATTATTATTATATTATATCCCTAGATGGATGAAGAACAGCTGCTTGCAATTCAACATGTACAAAGCCGAAGTACCCATCATGGGCTCGACTCCGATGCTTGGAATGATGCCTGGTGGCCCCCAAGCCCTTGGGAATCCTCCCTCCCCCATGAACCACGCACACAACCACGGAATCATCCTGGACTCAGAACTCAAACTGGACTGCCAGATCAATGCTGTCACCTCGTCCTGCTACCCCACCCTCAGCCAACTCTGAAACACCTTCAACAGTATTCCCCTCAAACACAGGAAAACCGTCAGCACGCCCTCATCAGCAGCAGACTAGACTCCGGCAACGCACTCAACACTGGAATCAACGAGAACCTCAGTTGTAAACCCTAGAACATCCAGAACACCCCTGCCAGGCTAGTCCTTAGCCTACAACACCACTGCCACATCAGCTAACACCTACAGATGCTACACTGGCGAGAAGAGACTCACCTTCAAACTTCTCACCCATGCCCACAAATTCCTCCAAACACTGGACCCACCTACTTGAACCACTGCCTCTCTTTCCACGCACCCCAAAGATCCTCCGCTCAGTTCAGCGCTCTCTCGTGATGGTACCACGCATCAAGAAGATCAGAACAGGAGGATATTCCCTCTCCCACCTCGTGGTCAAGGCATGGAACACCCTCCCTTTCCACCTCCGACAGACACCAACACTCTCCATGTTCTTGAAGGACCCCAAGACCTGGCTCTTGGATGAATCACCATGAACATCCAGGAGCTGCATTTCCCCCCAGTTCCTTGAGACCCTCTCGGGTGAGTAGCTGCGCTTCATAAACCATTGATTGATTGATTGCTTGATATACCCTATGTTTTTGGCCCTTCCTAGTCGCAGTCTTTTGGCACACCCACACAAGTGAGGTATAATTTTTCTCTGGAGACTGAGGGGAACGCTGTGTGGCAGGACATTTGTGGCGGCATGGTGATCCCACACAGAAATGTGAGGAAAATGTGATTTTATTTCAGCTATATTTGAGGTGTGCAGGGGATTCTGGTTAGGAAAACCTTGGGGGATCCACGTAAGCCACACATCCATGGACTGCCCGGGGTGTCTTGTTTTAAAAAAATTCTGGGTTTGGTAGGTTTCCCTAGATGGCAGCGGAAACCCAGGTGACCCCCCTTGCAAAACTAGGTGGTTTTGTGATAGGTAATTTTCATGTCTCCACAATACGTTTTGGGCCCTTGCCTGTCACAGGCACTTGACCCACACACATAAGTGAGGAACCATTTTTATCAGGAGACCAGGGGAACACTGGATGGAAGTTTGTGGATCCACACAGAATCAAGAAAAATGTGATGTCTTTTTCAAAGTTTGAGGTTTGTAAGGGATTCTGGGTAACAGAACCTGGTGAGAGCCACACAAGTAACCCCATCCTTGATTCCCCTTGGCATCTACTTTAAAAAAATGTATGGGTTTTCTAGGTTTCCCTAGGTGCCGGCTGAACTGGAGTTCAAAATCCACAGCTAGACACTTTGCAAAAAAAGGACATTTCTCACTGTAAAAATACGGTGTGTCCACATTTTGATGTGGGCCATTTCCCATCATGGGCTCTAGGTCTACCCACACAAGTGAGGTGCCATTTGTATTGGGAGACTTTAGGGAATGCTGGGTTAATGGAATTTTGCGGATCCACGCACAAAGTTTGAGGTTTGCAAGGGATTCTGGGTAGCAGAACCTGGTGAGAGCCACACAAATCACCCCTTCCTGGATTCCCCTGGGTGTCTAGTTTCAAAAACATATAGGTTTGCTAGGTTTCCGTAGATGACGGCTGAGCTAGGGTTCAAAATCCAAAGTTAGGCACTTTACAAAAAAGGGTCAGTTTTCACTGTAAAAATGTGGTGAGTCCATGCTGCGTTTTGAGCCATTTCCTATCGTGTGCACTAGGCTTACCCACACACGTGTTTTGCCATTTTTATAGGGAGACTTGTGGAATGCTGGATGAGTGGAAGGATGGGGATTCACGCAGATTCCAGAACTTTCCATCTCAGAAATGTGATGAAAATGTGTTTTTATTTTTACAAAGTTTGAGGTGTGGAAGGTATTCTGGGTAAAAGAACCTAGTGAGAGCCACACAAGTCACCCCAAATCCAAAATATAACTGCATGGGTATCGGCGAAGGTTAGTACATCAGCCCTTTAGTATGTGAGTAGTGTAGTGTGGCAGCAGCCTGGTTGGCACTGGCTGTGCTCTTGGCACAGACGGGCATGCCTCTGCCGCATCTTTGGCACACCAGCAGCGCATCCCCTCAATCAATTAATCAATGAGGGAATTGTAAGCGCACTACTCACCCATGAAGACCAAAAAGGCCCTGGGAGTGAGGGATACCGCTGTACCGTTTACCCGAAGAGCCAGGTCTTGAGTGCCTTCCTGAAGGTGTTCAGGGAGGGGGTGCATCTGATGTCAATAGGGAGCTTGTTCAAGGTATTGGACACAATGTAGGAGAAGACTCTTCCACCTGTTCTGGTTCTGCGGATGCGCTGGGTTTCGGCGAGGGCGGCGGATTGGATGTTTCTCTTGGGTAAGTGGAAGGAGATTCTCTTGTTGAGGTATTGGGGTCTGGTGTTGTGGAGGCATTTTTAGGCATGGGTGAGTATCTTCAAAGTGACTCTCTTTTTGATGGGGAGCCAGTGGTGGTCGTGTTGGCTGATGTGCTTGTGTCTGGGGATGCAAGGACGAGTCTGGCTGAAGTGTTCTGTATCATCTGGAGCTTGCAGAGTACGGACTTGTTGATGCCGGAGTCAAGGGCGTTACCGTAGTCCAATCTGCTGGTTATGAGTGCGTGGGTGACTGTCTTTCTTGACTCGGGGGGATCCATTTGAAGGTCTTTTGGAGGATACGCAGGGTGTTGAAGCAGCTGGACTTGACAGCGTTGACCTGCTTGTTCATGGAGAGGGAGGTGTCGATTATGATGCTGAGGTTTCTGGCATGTTCGCGGCATGTCTGAATCTAAATGTCCCTAAAAAGGAAATTATGTGGGTCTCCAGCCACTAGAGTGCAGATCGCAAAATAGTGTCTTAGTACTAGGACTACTTTGATAAAAATGCCCACAATTTAACAATTAGCATCCCTCCACACCCTCTAATGAACAACACACAGTATTTTAAAAACAGATTAGCAGCCAGATTTCTAGAACACAATGAAATCACATCTAAAAGCCACTGTGCATCTGCGGCATGTCTGCGTTTAAATGCCCCCAAAAAGGAATTGTTGTGGGTATCCAGCCACTAGAGCTCTGACTACAAAATGGCATCTTAGTGCTGGTACCACTTCGATAAAAATGCCCAACGTTTAAAAATTAGTAGGCCTTCACACCCTCTACTGAACAACTCATAATATTCTTAAAACAGATTAGCAACAAGATTTCTAAAACACATTCAAATTGCACCTACAAGTTGCTCCTTCAAAAACATTACTGAACAAATAAAATGATTTTTTTAAACTATTACATTATATATTTTATATGCGGTGGAAGCTACCCTACCATACATTCTAAGGATATTGAAATTCACAAAGATCTGTGAAAACATAGAGGAAAGAGGCCAAGTTGTTCTTTACAATACTATTCCTTGAAATACATGATCACACCATAATCCTTCCCACAAACCACTTATATGCTATTTTATATGAAAGAGATAGGATGTGTGTAAGACAAGTTTTTAAATACAATTAAATCATTTGATTTCACTAAATTTGGAAACATCTGTGCCGTGCTCAAAAACATTTCTTTTATTTATTTTTATGAAAAAAGGTCCATTAAAAATTGTAAAAAGTTATACAGAAACGGTTGATCTTTATAGTGCCATTTAAACTTGGCAACATATGTCACTGTCAGGAGTTTTTACATTGTATACCTAACATCACTTCACAATTTAAGCATAAACACAGTTTGACCAACATCAGAAAGAATTACACCATTTCTATAAAATAGATATGGATTGTTTGTTATACTTTCATTGTTAATTTTTCCAAATTACTAATCTCTAATATGTGTGGTCATGAGTCATGGCACAAATGACAATGCATTATGCGGGATCTTTCTTTGAGTTAAAGTCAGTAATGTTGAAATCATTGCTTTTCATCACAAGTCATGAACTCAAACCACTCTATTTTCACTCCTGAACCATTCAAATCCATTGGTAAGCTATGTCTCAAGTACATATTTTCTATTGGCAATTTATAATTTTAATTTTTGTGACATAATTGAAATGTTTTTGAGCAATAGCACACATGCATCAATAATTGTTTTAAAAATTGCGTCATTTATTTTTGTTACTGTTCAAGAATATTGAAAAGGATTAAAAAATATACATTCTTATGAAGGAAATACAACATTAAAGATAGATCTCAGCAATTCAATATATTAATTGAGTTAAGATAATGTGTTTCTTAGATTTAGAGCCGGGGTTTCTAAACTTTTCAGTATGAGGGCCACATTGTATATTTTACAATTATTCTTGGGCCGATAAAAACAGTTGTATAAATGAATGAATAAACTTAGTCCGGCTGGTGAACTCCACTCACGGACTTTTCAGAGTTTTCTGTACTCCTCGTTAAACGGAGCTCGCACAGTTCCCAAAAACTCCACTCCACTCATGGAGTTTGTGGAATTTTCTGCTCTCTGCATCATGTGGAGCTTGCGGAGTTCCCAAAAACTTCGCTCTGTGTAGCGCAGTTTTGCCCCTTGCTCACATTCATCAACGTCAAGTTGTCGAGCACAAGAGAGGAAAATCCACATCCCGGCAAGATTTTCCCTTGTTTGCGATCGTCAACATCAAGTTGGTGAGCGAGAGCATGGAAAACAAACTTCCTGGTGAGATTTCTCAATGCGGGAAGTCAGATTTCTCTTTGCAAGTGGTCGCGTATGCTCGCGACCGTGCACGTTGAGAAACCGCCCGCTTGCGTTGAGAAAGCTGCATCTCGAGTAAAAATCAACTTGCACGGCAGAAAGGAAACAGAACCCGCTTGTGCTGTGCATGATGCCATTCACGATGATTGCACAGTGCGGGCAAGAACCTGGCACTGAAAATCACCACAAACTGCATTTATCTAAAGAAACTCCGCCTCTTTCAGAGCTCCGCGTAGTGGAGAAGAGTATTTTTGGCACTTTGCAGCGTTCGGCATAGTTGAACTTTGCGATCTCCCCCCCACGCTTAGAAGAAACTTTTAATGAGTGAATTAATAAGGTAGACTTGGATCTTCTTTCTAATCAACATGATACGATTCAGAACAAAAGAGAAATGTAACAATTACAAAGAAGCAATGCTGTGCTTAAACTGAGAAATGATATATAGTGGATATAACTGTTAAAAATTAGCAAATGCTCTGATAAAATAAACAATTACTTAATGGTAGATAAGAAAAACAGACTACTCATTCTTCAATTAATTTAAAATACTGGAATTCTCAAATTTGCATAAAATGAGAATTTGTCCAATTTTGTGTGCACACAGTAAGAAAAGTAAACACACTTCAAGAAAGAACTTCAGTAAAACAAAGCAAAAAAATTCAAAATAAACCAAAGCCATTAATAAAGGTCGAAGAAAAAAAATTCAACCTGCACCTTTCTACACAATTCTGGCAATTGGAGTTTTCAATCCTAAACAACAAAACATGAAGCACAAGATTAATGGGAATGATGGAACTGATTTTGTTTATTTCAAAATATCACTAAACGGAGGTTTCAAACTTTAAGAACCAATTATTAGAATGGACTTCAAATGCTCATCAGATAAATTTGCTCAATATTTAGAGTTGACATACTTTATTTTTGAGAATGTTCATTAGAGACTAAGGAGACAAATTGTCATTCTTTGTTTACAGGCGTATGCGTGTGAGCTAGATCAGAAGTTTCCAATCTACGGCCAGGGGAAAACATGCGACCCACACACAATTTTATCTGGCCCACAGCAAATGTATCATTAATAGGCTGGTATGTAATTATTATGTTGGTTTCCAAAGCATTAGATTCTGATGATCAAAGGGAAATATATATCTAATTCCTTTGGCAGCCTGTAGGCAGCAGCAGACCCTCTTGATTCTTCTCTATTGTACATTTTTGACCAGCAATGTTGTGTATGACAGATCTTTGAAAAGCACACATTTTTTAGAGCCAATAGTCCATGCTGCAGAATGCTGCAGACTCAGCACGTGTCCTTTAGGGCACACTGTATGATGCGACCTTCCTGGGATTCATCTTACACAGATATCTTGACCATTTTATTTGGTAACATTTCCAACCATTACAGAAAAAAATATATATATGATTTGAGTTTTTTAAGCATAAAGTTATATATTTTACATGGGATAAAACACCTCTGGTATACAGTCTAAGGGTCGTGCAACTCTCAGAATTCTGTGACAACATAGGGAAAAGAGGCCAAATGATTTCTTATAATACTGTTCCTTGTAATACATTATCACACCATAACCCTTCCCACGAACCACTTATATCCTTGATGTGCCACTTTTTCATATGAACGAGATGGGATGTGTGTAAACATGAAGAATAGAATTAGAATCTTGAGTATAGAATTCAATACACCTGTGGGCATTTAGATATTAGATGCATAAAGACTATTATTAGAATTACACAAAAACAGAGAACAAGGAAGAAAGGCCTATCTTTGTGCAACTTTAGTATGCTCTGTGACCTGACATTCACTGCTGCCGCTGGCTCTGAGAGTAAGCATTGTGACATTGGAACTCATCTGTAAAATTTTATTACTGTTGAATGGCAAAATAATTTCTTTATTACAGGTACCTATGGTTGTCATAAGAAAATAAAAAAAGCGACTTTTAGACAGGGATTGCAGGCTTCCATGTAATATACAATTCATAAACATTCATAAAAGTGTAAACTTATAAATAAAACACAGTTTTACATTAAAATCTGTTTTAAAAAACTACAGAAATTTCTTGTAAAAGTTGAAATTGAGTTATGTTTGTCCAATAGGTCCTCAGTGTAATTGCTATAAAGTTTGACAATTCTTAGATTAAATTGCCACATTAACCCCATCAATCAAACACACTCTACTAAGTCAACCTTCACTCCCACCCTTATTTTTACTTTAAGTAGCTTGTAAAAAAAATGAAGAAGTTGTGTTTCACAGAATATTGTTTTTTTTTTATAGATGTTTGAACATTTGTAATAATGAGACAAATTGAGCATCAACATGAATCAAGAAAAACACCTTAACTGTCAGAGAATGGGAAGAATTACAAGATGCAAGACTCATCTGTGTATGGCTAACCAAATTAATGTTGAGCGAGACAGGGCGTTCATGGGAAGGAAGTCTGACATGGAACAAAATAGGTTGTTGCAACTTTCTCGAAGGCCAAACCATTCACCAAAGTGCTGCATTATAACCACTACATCAACCTACTACTAAACATCAATCAGAGCCAGGTGTGAACAGCTAGTCTTCTATGGGAGGTGGAGGACTCACATTGCTATGTGAATAGGTATTGATGATGATTGTTCTAGTTTGCTGATCTTCAACTCACATTAAACAGTGGCCATGGGAGGAGATGACTCGTTAGTTATGCAGGGCTCTCACGTGCCTATTCAGACCGTTGTGCTGCACTTGGATGGGAGATCTCGGAACTGATGTGGTGAAGATACCAAACCAGTCAATGAAACAAGGGGCAAAAGACCTCCAGGTCATAAAAAAAGTATTACAAGTTGGAAAATTAACCAAGTATACTCATACACAAGACCGAAATGGAACGACCATTTCGGAGAGAAATCTGCCACCAGAATATACAATCTTAGCAAACAGCTGCTACACGTTGGCACCAAATAGCACAGAGATTTTTCACATTTAAATAATCGCAATGGCTAAACAGAAAAATAAATATGGGCGAAGAAAACGCTGGAATTTTTCAATCTTCTCTATATGTCATTTCAAAATGCAAATCTGAAGAGAAATAAATAGATGTATATTGAAAACCACATCATGTTGTCAATATTAATAATACCATGGCAGCCTTGCTCACAAATGTCAGCAAATATTATGAAACATTATCAGAATATAACATTTCCACGTTCAAATAAATGGATGCAAGCGCAGGATGCATAAGAGTGAGGTGACCTGTATTAAATTTGATTGGGAATTTTATAGCACATCTTGACATTAATCATTATTTTGAGAAAATGTTGACTAGCCTGGGTCTCATTGTGCTATTTTCAGAAAGACTATTCAATGGTTCATTGATTCCTCTTTAATGCAGTAGGGCTATCTTAACAAGATGCTTTTGAGGCTTCCCAGTGGAGGGTGTGGTGGGTTGAAGTTAGAGCAGAGTATAAAAGAATGGGTAAAAAGCATCTATAGGTTACAAACAAAAAGCCTCTCAAACCCAGTTAACTGTGGATGTTGTGGCACATGCGTATGCGTTAACATACCAGATTTTGAAATTGTTCAGGAAAAGGATTAAGAGGTGTTAAACAGGAAAGCATTATTAAAAGTGCTGATGTACCTATTAATGTTTGGAGACAAACTGGTTCTTCAGGGGTCATATCATTATCCTGTTTTCTGTGCTGCTGAGGTGCAGAAGGGATCTGTGTGTTCTCTCATTTGTGTTTTTGTGCACGTACATTAGCTCAAAAATAGTTAGTGTAGGCTTTTCTGACAACCAAGCTCGGAACATGAACATGACCTTTTACCACTACACAGATTGCACATAACAATTACTTTACAAAGTGATGCATCTTAACTAATTGTTACGAGGTCTTATCAATTTGAATTTACCACACTGCACAAATGTGATCCCTTGAATGCTGGTTTTGGTTAAATATCTTTTACTACGGGGAGGAGCCGCGCCGGCGACCAAGATGGCCGCTTGGGTCTCGGCTCCGCCGGCCGCCACATCCTGACTAGCCATCTGGCATACTATACTGATACCCGTCCCTACCATCGGGTGGGGGACCATCACCTGAGTCACTAGGTGAAATTCTGGCTCGTTTGGATGTTCCGGTGACAGAATATCGTCGTCCGAAACTTTGAGGCCTACGGACGTGGAAGCCGGAACCCCGAGTTTGGAGGGGCCCGGAGCGGAGTGCAACAACATTGGCCTCGGGGACTGGAAGTGGTCGGTTGGAGCCTCGCTCATTCTGGGAGTCCCGACTGGATGCCCTGAACCCATCTACATTGGTTTGGGTCGCGCTGCTGAGAAGTCGCTTGGACACTATTGATGGTAACAATGGCGTCGAGAGGAGACTCCTAGAGGTCCCAGTCGAAATCATCAAGGAACACCAGGCAGATCCAGACCAACAAAATTGACAAATACGCCCTCTCTAAGGGGTCCCTGGTCGATGCGAAGCGTATCCCGACTGGCGGCCGGGATGCCGATTCGGTCGATGAAGATCCTACAATGAAAGACTTAATGGCAGCGATCACCGGGGTCCACTCATCCTTGGATAAGATGGACACTAAATTTGACTCAGTGTCGATTGAGGTGGGCCTCATAAGGGCGGATCTGACCAAAACGGCCGAGAAAGTTAAGGGCTTGGAAATTAAGACGACAAGCCTCATCGAGGATGTATCGGAGCTCCAGAAAGAGGTGCGAGACCAATTTGATCGAAAGCTAGATGAATATGAAGGACGGGCACGCCACAATACCGTCCGCATCTTGGGTGTACCGGAGAAGTCATAAGGGTTAACTCCGGACCTCTTTGTTGAAAACCTCGTCCTGCAACATCTTAAGCCCAAGGGCCTTAGTAACGTTTTTACGGTTGAGAGGGCCCATAGAGTTCCTGGTGGTTGTCCAAAGATGGGGGCACCTCCCAGCCCCATGATAGCCCGGGTCCTAAATTTCCGGGACCGGGACACTATCCTGCAAACGGCAAGATCCACGGGCCCGTTGGCCTACGAGAATGCTTCATTATCATTCTTCCCGGACTTCACTCAGATGGTACAGAGGCAACGGCAGAGCTTTATGGCCATCAAGCGACGCTTGAGGGACCGACAGATGAAATATTCGATGATGTTCCCGGCACGTCTTCGGATCGTCCATGATGGGAAAACTTGGTTTTTCGATAATCCTGAGGTTGCTGCGGACTGGCTGGATCGGATTGAGGGCTCGGACCCTGGGGGTCGGGCCCGGACAGATAAGGAGGAACAATGACTTGTTGCTGTGACTGTACCATATCAAAATTACTAGTGACTTGATGGAACTGGTCGGGTAGTTTTTATTTTTCCCCCCTCTGGACTATTATTTGTGATTTTTTTTTGTGTATGACTAAATGGGGGGACAGCGGTTGGTTTGGGGTGCTGGGGGCGGGCAGCCTGTTGTAAGGTCTTCCTCTGTTTTCTACTTTTAGATATCTCTAGTTAGTCAGGGGTGACAGGCACACTGCGAGTTGGGGATTTGCGTTTGCTACATGCAGGGGTGCAGGGAGGGGGGTTGGGGAACCGTTGCCTGGGGGGATTTGTTTGTAGAGTTGTTTGTTTTTTGTGACCTGAGCTTGCTCTGGGTGCCCAAGGATATTCTGTTCTTTCTTGGAGACAGGAATGGCTTCCACTAGGTTGGGCTTGGGGTTCTCCGTGCTTAGTTGGAATGTGAATGGCCTGGGTGATAAGGTCAAGCGCACTATGGTGAGTCAACTGATTAGAAGGCACTCGCCCGATGTGGCGCTACTACAGGAAACCCATCTTATGGGTAAGCGTTGTATGGCACTTCACAGAGGAGGCTATACATTAGTGGCTCATGCTGGTTTTACATCTGGCTCTAGAGGAGTGGGGATCTTGGTAAAGAACTCTTTTCCCCTTACTATCCACTCTACGTGGTCTGACAACAGAGGCCGTTATGTTGGCATTTCTGGACTATGGGAGGGTAGGACTGTCACCTTCTTGTCTATCCACGTCCCCCCAGCGTTGCAGGTAGATACTTTCTGAGACTTGAGCCGTGTGTTTTTGACTTTGCCTATTGGGACTGTGGTGCTGGACGGTGACTTCAATGCTGTATTGGATGGTGAGCTGGACAGGAACCCCTCCCATGTGTTGTTGCCCTCCTGTAGATGTCTGGCAGATTTTACTACCGCAACGGGCTTGGTGGATGGGTGGCGCCTTTGGCATCCCGGCGATGTTAGCTACACACACGCCTCTGCGGCACATCATTCACTTTCCAGGATAGATTATGTTTTGTTACCGGCGGCTCAGGCGGCCTTTTTTCAGAAAGTGACTCATTTGGCGCGGGGGGTGTCTGACCATTCACCGATATGGCTTTGATTGCGGATGGGACAGGGCGATGTGAGTAGGGTGGCACGGATTAACGCATGGCGTTTGAAAGACTCTTTGGTCAGGAAGGAATTCGTGTGTGCCACTGATCATTATTTTCAGGAGAATGTAGGCTCGGTGGCATTGTAGTGTTCCCTGTGGGAGGCGTATAAAACTGTCGCAAGGGGGGAGGTTCTCTCCCTTGTATCGGGGCAGAAGAAGAAAAGCAGGGCGGAATTGGATAGGGTGGAGGCGGAGTTATTGGTGTTGGAGGCTGCTTTCTCCTCCGGGGGTGACCCTGGGGCGGGGCAGGGCCTCGGGTTGCTCCGGGATGAGTACAGGACCCTGGCACGTGACAGAGCGAAGACGCAACACGCTGCCATGCAGAGTAGAATATATGAGCATGGCGAAAAGGCCGGGAAGTTGATAGCGTGGCTGGAAAAGGGTGATTGGGGTTCTCGATTGGTGTCAGAGCTGCATATTCCGGGTGCGGCGATCTCGTCGGACCCTCAGTTGATCGTAGATGAATTTGCTCGGTACTTTGAGGGAGCTTCACGGTGGGAGAAAATGCTGACATGATCCGAGATATTCCGATGCCGGTGTTGTCGGCAGAGCACAGGGATTTTTTAGACTCCGACATTACGAACGATGAGGTGGCAATGGCTATCAGGGGGGTTCACTCTGGCAAGGCTTCAGGCCCAAACGGTCTTCCTATTGAATTGTTTAAATTGCACGCTAACCGTTTGGCCCCGCACCTGAAAGACATGTATCTTTAGAGCAGGGATTGTGGTGAGTTACCATATGATCAGCGCATTGCCAATATCGTGCTCATTCATAAGGAGGGCAAGCCACGCCTGGAGTGCTCTTCGTATCGCCCGATCCCTGTTAAATGTAGAACCCAGAGTGTTGGCTGAACTGCTTGCTGCCCGCTTAGTGAAGGTCATCACGATGCTGGTGCATCCGGACCAATCCGGTTTTATGCCGCGTCGGAATACCTCCCTCAATCTTAGACCGCTCCACGGGGTGGTGGCAGGTGCGTCTCGCATTCATGAACCGGCAGTGTTGTTATCTATAGATGCCACAATGGCCTTTGATTGAGTGGAATGGCCGTATCTCTTCGCGGTTTAGGAAAATTTGGGGTTTGCCCCCGAATTTATTGGTTGGGTTCGCCTTCTCTACTCTGCTCCCTTGTCTTGCATGGTCGTCAACAACCAGAGGTCCCGCAACTATTCCATTGGGAGGGGCACGCGTCAGGGTTGCCCTCTTTCACCGCTGTTATTCGCCCTTGCACTGGAACCGCTGGCGGCTTGGGTGCGTTGGGACCGTTCGATTAAAGGGTTGCGTTGGGCGCCGGAGTGGGAGGATAAGATCTCGCTTTATGCCGATGATGTCCTGTTGTATCTAACCTCCCTCTATAGATCTCTGGTGGTTTTTATGGATATCCTTGCTATTTTCGGGAGATACTCCGGCTTTGCCATTAACTGGGCAAAGTCGGTCCTTTTTGTGTTAAGCTCTGACCCACCTAGAGTGCCGGAGAATTGCCCGGTAAAGCTAGAATTGACTAGTTTCCGTTATCTGGGGATCCAGATTTCGAAAGACCCCAAGGTACGTTTCAGCCTGAATCTACTTCCCCCGCTGGCCAGGTTGAGAGGTGATGTCGCTAGATGGAGGGGATTGCCGATCTCTATGTTGGGACGCGCGGTCCTCTTCAAGATGATGGCCCGCCCGCGTTTTTTGTACGCTCTGCAGAATTCCTTTGATCCGGTGCCTCCGTCGTATTTCAATGAGATAGAATCTTTGCAGCGCTGCCTGCTGTGGGAAGGGAGACCGCATATTGCTTTATCAAAATTGATGTTGCCCTGGTATGATGGAGGCATCGGTCTCCCCAATATCAGGAAATACTATTGGGCCTCACAACTGGCTCCTATCAACCAGGTCATATATGGCTCACCGGTTGATCCCGGCTATGCAATGGATCGTGGCCAGGTACCCGGGGGGGAGTATACCAGAGTGTTGTATGCTAGGTGCGGTTGTTTCCTTTTGGTGGGTCCTCAATTGATAGCGACGAAGGTATGGCATGAGGCCAACAGGGCCATCAAATGGGAGGGACGAATAACGTTAGCTACTCCTCTGTGGAGTTCGGAGAAGATGGGCACTCTCTGGAAAATGAAGGGGTTTGACCGGTGGGATTTGATTGGCATTACTCAGGTGCGCGATGTGTGAGGCAAAGATAGGGTGTTAACGTTTGAAGATTTGCAGGCCAAATATCAGCTGCATGAAACGGAGCGGTTCCGGTACCTCCAAGTCAGTCACGCTCTGCGTGCTGTGGTTCCCAGTGATGTGACCCCTCCGGTGACCTCCCCGCTTGAGGACAGGTTGCTGGACGGCCATTTGCCTACCAAGGCAATTTACACTGACATATAGGAAACTTATTAACCACTCTGGGGATCCTTCGTTGCGATTAAGGGAGCAATGGGTGGCAGATGGCTTGGTCCTGGATGAGGAGGATTGGAGGGAGGCAGTCTCATCTCCTAGAGTTGTGGCTGTTCCGATGAGGCTCCGTTTGGTCCAATTGCAGATTCTACACCACTCCTACACCACAGGACCGGGACTGCTGAAAATGGGGCTGGTTATATCTGGGGATTGTCGAAGAGGATGCAGAATGCCTGGTACGTTCCTCCATAACCTGTGGGAATGTGAGAAGGTCCGTGATTTCTGGACCAGGATACACCTGAAGATGAGTGAGGTCTGGGGAGTGCGTGTGGAGTTGGAGGCGCGTCGCTGCTTGTTGAATGTATGGGAGCCCTCTGACCTCTCAATCCATGGCAAACTTAGGGTTACACTGGCTTGTGCGATTGCCAAGCGTAATATTGCACAACTCTGGGGTGCTGCTCGAGCGCCTCGGGTTGGGAAATGGATGGAGGATCTCGACTGGTGCATGTTCCGGGAGAGATCCGTGTATGTATCAATGGGACGACCCCGCAAGTGGGGCAAGGTCTGGGGGAGCGTGGAATGCCTTTCGGGGTGGCATCTGCACACCCCCAGATGTGGATCCTGATACCGTGGAACCGGAGGACACCTAAGCCTGTTCTATATGTGTTGATAGTTTGCCAAGTTATTTCTGGTGGAGGTCTATGTTCTCAATGTATATATTGGCAGTCACTTAATGCGCTCAGGTCGATTTTGGATTGTGTTATGTTTTTTATAGTTTAATAAAAAAGATTTATAAAAAAAATATATATATCTTTCACTAAAATGAGTACACATTAATTCATCAGGGCATGATGTGTTTAATTCACCAGGGCATGATGTGTCACACGAAACTCGAGTGGAGCCAATGATAACACAAGGGATTCTGGGTGGCCATGTAGGGGTTGCTGTAGAGGTGACGCCTAAAAGAGACTTCTGTAAGGTGGTCTATTGGAATGGGGCAGGCATTAAACAAAAAATTTGCAATCCTTCCTGGGATGACGTAATTACTGGTGTAGCCATTTTAGCCCTACAAGAAACTTGGGCAATTACACCAATACACTTAAATGGCTACAAAACCTATTTTACCCCTGCAGTAGGTGGCTCACATGGAAGGCCCAAGGGAGGACTGATAACGTATATATCTAACCTGCTAGTATATGATAGGATTTCTTTTTCCCCTGGATCCAGCTACTATCAGAAAATAGTGATAGATACAAGGAAGGGTCTAAGAATTGTCTTTTTAAATTTCTATAATAACCTACCTAGTAGCATGATAAAGGAAGTACTTGCCATGATTAGCGAAGATATACAATCTGAAATTGATAAAAAAGGGGTGAAGTAATGATATTATGGGGGGGTGATTTTAACTGCTCATTGTGTAGAAAGGGTCAAAAGGGTATATGTGGCCTGATGTTGGAACAGGATGTTAATTTAACGCATTTAGAACATACCCTATTTGGAGACCTAGTCAATGAGATGATTTTTAACTATGACTTTGGGTTTACGAATGAGATAGCCCACCTCCCCACGCCATTTGCTCCAACTTTTGTGGGACGGGGGGCTTCGTCTATTATTGATTTCAGCTTTTGTACAAATAGCTCTGCTGGAAGACTGATCACCTCTAGCTTAATGGACGTGGCACTGAGTGATCACTTCCCACAGGTAGTAGAAATGGAGAACTTATTTGTCTCATCCCAAAATGTACCAAGCTCCAAGTATATGGCACAGGATATACTCTCAAATGGAGCAAAGTGGTCCCGGACGATTTTTTGTCCAAAGTGGTGAATAAGTGTATGAATAGCTTTTTGATCTGCCTGGATGAACATGCAGAGAGTAATGACATTTTAGCGCATTTTAAAATTATTGCTGCTACAATTTAGGAGGTTTTGTGGATCACACGTAAACATTGTTTAAAAACTAATAAGAAATGGTTTGATAAGAAGTGTACTAAAGCCTTAACAAATCTTAAACATGCGATTCATCAGACACCACAGGATGTAACTCTAATCAGAGAGCTAAGGAAGACCTACAATACTGTATTGAAAAACAGGAAGGTTGCGATAAAAAGGGAGGCTTGGGATGAACTTTGTTCGGCGTCACAATCGAAGGATCAGGCTGCTTTTTGGAGGGTTATAAATACTCCGCTCCTTTACGATAATAAAGCACGCATGGAAATTGCCATTACAGAAGATGAATGGGTGGCCCATTTCTCCACCCTTTACATGACTGTTGAACCGGCGTTCGATACAGGCCCTGTTCCAATTTTTAAAAAAGGAGACAGGCAGAATTGCACATGTTATAGGCCGATTTCTTTATTAGGTTCTGTCATAAAAATTCTTGGGAGAGTAGTTTTAGCTAAGCTGCAAGGCTGGGCAGAAGAAAATGGGGTGATAAGTGATTTTCAGTACGGGTTTCAAAGGGGTTTGGGGACCGTTGAGCAAGGGTTAAACCTATTTATCTTGCAACAGAAGTATATAAGGGTTAAAAAACAAAGCCTATACCTCACTTTTGTCGACTTATCGTCGGCTTTTGACTGTGTGTCCCACAACAAGTTGTGGGAAATAATGGTTGAACTGGGGGTAGATAAAGCTATTATATGCTTTTTGGGAGATTTATATTCTGGTGCCACTGCAACGGTACGGTACGGTAAAGAAGGTGAATGTAGCAGACATTTTGGGATAGGCCGTGGTGTACGCCAAGGGTGCATTTTAGCGCCCTTTTAATTTTTAATTTACATAAACGGCCTGGAGCATCACCTCGTGCAGGAGGGCAGGGATATGCCAATGGTGGGAAGGAGGCCTGTCCCTGCACTACTGTACGCGGACGACGCAGTACTAATGGCACGCACCCCAATGGCACTTCAAACCTTGGTTGAATCTTTTAATAGTTTTATGCTTAGCTTGGACTTGAAAATCAACTGCTCCAAGACATTTTCTATGTATTGCGGGAAAAGAACACGTAGGCATTTGAAGCCTATTTTTATAAATTCTAAACCCCTAGAACAGACCTCTACTTTCCCGTATTTGGGCATCTTGTTCCATGACAGTGGTTAGTGGACTAGTGCTATCAATGCCAGAACACTGTTGTTTTCTAAAACTGTTATGGCTTTACAGTGTTTCCTAAAAAAGTTGGGGAAAAAACCCATAAGGGAAATTTTAACCATCTATAATGCCACCTGTATAGCGGTAGCTACATACGGTTCTGGATTATGGGGTTATTCAAATGTCAGTTCAATTCAAACCGTGGAAAATAAGTTTTTACGGCACATTTTGTCCATTCCAGAAAGCACTGCAACTTTTATATGTCAAGCTGAATTAGGTTTGGTGTATATTACTGACACAATTAAGATCCAGCCGATTCTACTTTGGCATAGGGTTTGGACAAGTGATGATTGTGTGGTCAACCGGGCTATTTTAAAGGACGTTCTAGCACTTGATAATATTAATAATTTTAAATGGATATGTTACGTTAGAAATGTTCTTGAAGAACTAAGCTGTAATCAATACTTTGAGGATCCATTATCTATGGTACACATTTCAAGAAGTGGATTAAAGAACTTATGTATCGATCACCTCAAGGAACAAAGACGACTAGAGGAGGTGAAAAAAAAGACTGTCCTTGCCCACCAGTCGATCATAACTGGAGTGAAACTACAGCCATATTTATCTTTATACATGTCCAATCATGAACGTTTCCTTTTAACCCGGTTCAGACTTAACATTGTTTTTAGGTTACTATCCTTCCCGGAGATGAATTGTTGGTTGAAAGACTTGTGTCCTTGCCCATGTGACGATGTGTCCCCGCAATCTGATATTCATATTTTATTTTTTTGTAAATTTTACATTCACTATCGTAGGAACGTTATCATCCCAATCCTTAAAGATCTAAATGTATATAGATGTCGCCTAGCGTTTTTAGAGCTTCAAAAAATGGATACTGTTTTTATGGTAGCGTCACTCTCCGAATTTCTTAAATTGGCTTTTAATTGTCGTAAAACCCTTCGTATGAATTAATTTTTATGCTGTATTTATGTTCTTTTGTTAATATGTCATTTTTGCTGTGTTTTTAAATAATGATCATCTGACCCATTTGTAAACTGTATTTTACATGCTACTTTCATGGTTATTCTGTTTTTAACCGAATAAAGTACTTTTGAACTTGAACTTTGAGTACACATGAAAATACACCGAAGTATGAAGCACTTATGCAGATATGCAGAGCATAACATACTATTTCTTACCATTGTTTGGGGAGGGAATGGAAACCATAATTCACAAAAGACTTTGCCTCTTGTGAATCATGTACCCTCCCCACACTCAACAATGGTATCAATGGTATTGAATATTATATATTACTTACTTTCGGTCACCAGTAGGTAGTTATAGTTAGGACCACAGATTTCATAGGAAAAACTTTTTTGTTTTGCAAACAACTTTGGTACCATTTGACGAATCTTGACGTAATTTTGAAAACCTTCCCTTTTTTGGATCAGCTGCTGTGTTGAAAGTTTTGAAGTGATCCGCCAAGCAGGGTCTGAGAAAAAATGGGGTCCCAAAACGCGTTTTTGCCATGTTATGTCTATGGAGATTTTTAATTTTTGAACATGGCTACAGCCCGAACCGCTGAACGGAATTACACCAAATTTGGTAGAAGTCTAGAGGTTGGTTCAGAAAGAGTGCTTTTTGTGATCTTTTGTAAATCCGTTCAGTAGAGATATTTAAGTTTAGAAAATATGAATATCAGGGGATGCAAGTCATAGCAGTGAAATTTGATTGGCTGGCAACACTTCAAACAGGAAGTGTTGGTAGCTATTTTGGGACTCGTCTTGAAGCTGGGTTCCACAAAAAAGGTAAAAAAACACAGAAAAGGGGGCGGGTAGTAATTCTCTGACCCCCCAGATAAGGCTGGGGGGCCCCAGAGGGACCCCGACATTGGTTAAAAGCATTTTAACTTTTTTGCCATGAATCAGCAGGTGGATCTGTGGAAATTAAAACAAAACTGCACTTCTTTTACAACAGCCCCCCGGGTGGGCTAAATCCCTGGAGCATGTTAAAAATAAAGGAGGGGCACATGGGGTCTTCCTCCTAGGGTTTAATTAAATGCCAAGGACCACCACCTCCCCCGGGTATTTGTTTTGGTTTATGTGGGGGTACCCAGTCAGCACCACCTGCGCCCCAGGGAGCACCACCTTCCACATGGCCCTCCTCCTGGAGCCAAAGATGGCCCTGGGGACCGCCACTCCCAGAGCCGGCTCCTGCTATGTCCCCGGGTGCCTGTCCCCTGGACATAGCTGTTTGATATGGATGGGCAGGAGCGTCACCGCCAGCTAAGCCATAGCAAAACTCTGCCCCGCCTCTAGTAAGTAAGAGCATTGAACCAAAGCAGAATTGCTTTTGGACAGAGGGAGACGCATGTTCAGCAGCTTCCTCTGTTCGAAAGCAATGCCTGTTCCCACAGGATGCGGGGAGCAGGCAGGGACCATGGGGGCCTTTAGGCTCCCCCGTGGTCCCTGTGGTGAGTGGCTGCCCAGGAGATACCCATTTTAAATGGCCAGGCCCTGGGGATGGAGTCCCCTGGGCCCAATTCACCCCATCTGTAAATAGCTGGGCTTTGGTGAATGGGGTCCCCAGAGCCATAATCGGCCAACAAAGGGGGACCGCATGGCCCGCCTCCCTAGTATTAATTATTATTTGTTTTTTAAATGGCTGGACCCCGGGGAATGGAGTCCTGGGGCCAAAATCAGCCCTGGGAGGGGACCTGCTGGTCCCTCCTCTGTTTTAAAATATAAAAAAGTAAAGAAGTAAAGAAGTGGCATGGCCCTGGGGATAGGTTCCCCGAGGCTTAAATTGGCCGGGTAGGGGGAGCTGCTAAGTCCCCCTGCCATGAATTAAAATCTTTACAAAAAGGCTGGACCCCAGGGAATAGAGTTCCCTGGGCCAAAATCAGCCCAGGGAGCATGGCCCCCCTTACCCATTAAAAATAGCCTGGCCCCCGGAGATGGGGTCCCCGGGACAAAATTGGTCCAGTGAAGGAGAGCCAGGCATCCCCTCCCATTATAAAGAAAATAAATAAATATAAATCAACTGACCGCAGGTCATCGCAGGCCCCACCCCTTTCTGTACCACTCTGCAAATGCACCTCCTGGTGCACAACTGGTTGGGTGATGAAGTCCCCTTGGCTGCAGAGGGTCCTTGGGGACCAACTTCCCCTCCTGATACCTCCAGTAAATCCCACACAGCATGGTTTGCTGAGAGGTTGTCAGCTGCCACGCCTCCTTTCCCCACCACTCTGAAAACACGCCTCCTGGCTCACTGTTGGTTGAGGGGTGAAGTCCCCTTGGCTCCAGAGGGTCTTTGGGGGCCCAACAAGCCCTCCTGTTACCTCCAGTATGTCCCACTCAGTGGGATAGCTGGGAGGTCTTTCTGGAGGCCACACCCCATTTCTCCACCACTCTGCAAATATGCCTCCTGGCATACTGCTGGTAGGGGATGAAGCCTCCTTAGCTCCAAAGATTCCTTAGGGGCCAACTAGCCCTCCTGTTACCTGCCTCGGGAATTATAGAAAATTAGTGATAAAGGCTATTTTTTTCATGGTAGATTTATCATACGCGTACCAAGCACGTATGGACGACGTACAGCTAGAATATTGGAAGTCGTCCCGTAAGCGTACCTAAGCAAGAAAAATGAAAATAATTTTAGATATTTATGAAGTGTATTTGTTTATGTGTTTATGTGTTTATGTGTTGTGCGGCTCTAAAAAGAGCCCATGTGTTTATTGGGAGATTTTAGTACCTACAAGTAAGTACCGATGCAGAGTCTTAAGTTGATGAGGAAGACTCTGTTCCCCTCATCTGTAAAATGTACACCATCTCTCCTATAGATGTCATGCATATTGAAACGCAAATTGTTGTGGTTGATGGACCCCATTCGATAGTCTTGGAGAAAGGCAGAAACAGATTTATTCACATGTTTCCTAGCTTTTTCAATCTGTTGACAATAGTGGTTGACCAAGTCCATTTCTGCCTTTGGCATATATTAGAATAGACAAAGGCAGTTTGGGGTAAAAGTGCCATCAATTCTCTAAAGGTGTCCTTCATAAGCATTTCCAGACCTACCCCAGTCAAAGTGCCTAGGGCATTGCCACCACAGTGCACAATTATGAGGTCAGGTTGTTGGAGATGTAAAAAGGATTTCACCAATGGCATCAATTGATGCCACTTTAATACTCTCTGTCCAATCCATGTAATGTCTACATTTGGAATATCTAGGTCTTTGTGAATTCTTTTCTGTTGTGCGTACCTTTGACTCCAGAAAATATAGCTGTGTCCCACAATCCACACTGTGAGCATTTTGAAGAGAGGTCTGGATGCACTCTGATGGTCTTTGTAAATGAAATGGCAGTTTGAAAAGTAAAATGTTTCTAAGATGGTGGACAACATGCAGTTTTGAAAAAAGAAAAGAAATGATTGGTTATTTGACACATTTTACAGAAAACTAGGATGCATGTTTCTGTTTTTTAAAAGCCTTATTTTTATTGGTTAAGAAAAACTGATAGAACAGAAAGTTACATAAGATAAGCTGGTATATTCTCAAGTCAAGCATACTTGCTGTTTTAATTTGCAACATTATATGATGAACTTTTGACCTGTGTGCTGAGTTAGGTGACGGCTGGAATGCCAGAAACCGGTCCTCAGAAGCTTGTTTCCGGTCCAGAGAAGGCATGGCTTGGCAGTTCGGGCTGGACTGTTCCAATGAGGCACAGGGTCAGACTGATTTGCATATGGCCATGTCTGAACTGGGGTGGTGTGGAGTGCAAAAAAACGATGGATTTGGGCCCAGATCTCTGTACTGGGGTGAATGTATGACGTTGTTCTGCATTCTGTCCATCAACTGTGGTTTTTGCATTTGTCACCCCGAGTGGGATGGTATGCTCAGACGTGAGTCCCATGCTCTCCACACCACTGGATTCAAGCAAGCCGGGCTGAAGACGGCTGGAATGCCAGAAACCGGTCCTCGGAAGCTTGTTTCCGGTCCAGGGAAGGCATGGCTTGGCAGTTCGGGCTGGACTGTTCCCATGAGGCACAGGGTCAGACTGATTTGCATAAGGCCATGTTTGAACTGGGGTGGTGCGGAGTGCAAAAAAACGATGGATTTGGACCCAGATCTCTGTACTGGGGTGAATGTATAACATTGTTCTGCATTCTGTCCATCAACTGTGGTTTTTGCATTTGTCACCCCGAGTGGGATGGGTATGCTCAGACGTGAGTCCCATGCTCTCCACACCACTGGATTCAAGCAAGCCGGGCTGAAGACGGCTGGAATGCCAGACACCGGTCCTCGGAAGCTTGTTTCCGGTCTAGGGAAGGCATGGCTTGGCAGTTCGGGTGTTGTATTTCCATCTAGGACCCCAATTAGATATTCCCGATTCATGCCCTTATTTGGTTATAATTAATAATATCCTTATAAAGGCATAAGAATCATATCCATGTTGAGTAATAGCCCATGCAGTCCAAAGTACAGCACGGCTACTCCCATCGACTCCTAGAAAGTACAACGAGTTCTTTAAACAAACCAAGTCTCCAGCAGCCCGGGAAATCCCCCCCTGCTTTTGTTTTTATTTGAACAAGATCTCCTGGAGTCCAGAAAGAACTGTTAGTTCTTAGTGACGTCTTATGTCCAACCTTACATCAAACTCGGCACCTTTCAGGTATAAATATACCAACAGTTGCCTTAAGCAAACACACGGTGGTTTGGAGCAGAGCGGCTATCTACTTGCCCGAGAGCCCAGCTGATGCGAGAGCCCACGGAAGCCGCCCCTCTCGTTTTGACGCACTGAGAGAGACGCTGTCTTTTTCTCCAGCCGAGAAAATCCAGCTCCGGTGTTTCCAGCCAACCCTTGCGGGTTGCTGGGGGATCAAGTCCTGATGAAAGAGATACCAGACCTCCCACATTCTATTACCAAGGTACGGAGCTGACTAAACCCTTAGGAGAATTCTTGATGCAGATTCTTGGCAAAACAATCTTAACCAACTTAACTTAAACTGCTACTTACTTATTCCTTCCCAAGTATTAGGCTTAGGTCAGGTACACCGGGGTAGGCGTAGTTAGAAGCACCAGTTGAGTACATTAGTCAAAGTTTTTATGTATGTATATATTTTATCCATTTTAAAGTACCATATGGCTAAGAAACCATATCAATGCTTTTACAGTATTATTTCATAATACTACTTTTACTGTACGCACTTTACTTCATGATAAGTATTGCAATTGTGGCAATTCATTTCTCTTGCATGAGAAAGAAGACTGCTCAATAAATAACACCTTTTATTGGAAACGCCTGTCTCTCTATTTCTATGCACTCTGGTGAAACTAAGTATGCAAGATTGACTGAGTGAAATAGCTTTCTATTGTTTTCACAGGACTCTAGAGATACACTCTTCTCTGAGGGAGCAAAGTTGTCATGTTTGTATGGTTGTCAGAAGCTAATCCCTTCTTGTCTAAATCCAGAGAGTTAACTCTTTCCTGAACATTCGAAAAAGTTTCTAGTGACCTCTGAGCTAGTTGGCAAAACGAATTAAGTCTAATATAGTCAGTAGAGACCTAGTCGATCTCAGTCCTACGTCTTCACTGCTGTTTATATTATTCAAACGCGCAGAGCCTATTGGGAATATAGGAACTACACTACATGGCGCCCAACGTTTGGTAAGGCGATAATCTAACGCAAGACACTAGAGTAACTCTGTCGTGCTTTTTCACACAGAACCCTTTTCCCGTAAAAACTCCAAAAGACGTCTGGAGTGGGTGAAAGGTAAATATCCGCCGGAACTTAGTAGGATGAGAATCCTATGTATTAGTATTTGGTTTAGTCAACGTTGAAGGATACAGTGTTCCAAAATATTGTGCACCTAATCTTTGTTTCCTTGAAACTCGATCTGCAACAAAAAACTTTCAGTCAATAAAAATATCGAAAGTGACGACGAAAGGGAAAGAGCTAGAATAGCAGCTCAACTAATAGAGGAAGACACAAGTCTCCAAGAAAATTACCCGAATGCTATACTCATTCCGGTCAACGTAAGGAGGACTATAACTCTTAAACTTATATAAAATGGACTGACATCAACGAGGTGGTACAGTCATATTCGTGGTGAAGGCACATGAATATCGGCAGACAGAGGTATTCTATTCATGGATACATTTTCCATCAGCACACGCTGTGACAAAAGACCTCCACTATTATAAAATAGAGGAACCTCCGGATGAATACACTCCTTTCGAGGACGTTGAAATCCCACTAAATTACCAAGAGCACCTGCTCTGGTTTAAAGGCGCCCTAAAACATCAAAATCACATCACCAGGCCCGGTCCACTTGGTAGACCAGGAGCAACGTGGCCGGTTCTAGCCAGCTACACCCCACATCCAGACATTGAAAAAATGTCTAACGTGGAACTTTTAGCTCAGCTAAAACTCTTAATTAAAATACATAGACAATTGGTCCAATATGTCATGCGGACTTCAACAGTCCAACTTACAGTCATTATTCCACAGCTGACCCCTCATCAGGGGAACACAAACAGAATCACACCACAGAACATACAATCATGTCTTGGTAAAGTACCCACAAAACGGGAACAAATTCCATTCTGGTTAGCACAAAAAATTACTCAAATAGAGGCAGTATTTCCAGATACTACTCCTACTGAGAAACACAGAATTCTGACTATCTGTCTTCCAATGGGAATCTCACCACATGTGGAAGACTGTGACACTTGGGGCACAGTTTTTGCTTCCATCTACACAAAAACACATGGTGTCCCGTCTATGGCAGTCATACCAGATGTACTAAGAAAGATTCGAAACAAATACGGTCCAGAACCTGCTTTAACTCTGGGTATGAAATTCCTGAAGACTTCAAGGAGGTCTCGGCTATATTATTAGCCAACATAAAAGGAGAAGCAGCATCTGTGGCGATCTGCCAGAAATTGAAGGAAACAGATATAGCAGACCAACCATTTGAACTCGCCAGAATCATAGAAAAATCCTATGAAGAACTAGGAAGAGATAGTTTGGGTGGGAAACCGGTAAAAACCCAACTAACTGAAAATCCTGAAAAAACATTTATTAAAAATAATTTAAAATCTCCAAAAAAGAGTTGGGATGGTGATAAACAATCCACTCCCAGGGAAAAACGTTTCCAGTCCAGATAAAGGTCTCCTCAGCGGAGAGAAAGATCTCCAGGCCGAGAAGACAAGTCACCTCAAAGGGAGCCCTCTGAAAAAAGATACAACCTTAGAAATAGGGATAATTTGAAAAAACCTGATAGATATCAAGATTTTGATACACGTCCCCCTCGATCTTTTCAGACTTCCTCACAGAAATCGGAAAGAAGAGGACGGTCAGAACACAGAGAAGAGCACGTCAAGTCCAAAGACAAGGAACCTGCTCATCAAAGTAAAAAATTACAATTTCCCAGAAAGAAGGTAGCAAGTATTAAAATTAAACATGCCGAGAATTTTGAGGACACAACTGAAAAACGGAGAGTGGGCCCAGACAATGCTAGACAGCGCAGCAGAAGTGACAATAGCTTGCAAGATCCTGATGAATCTTCTGGAGACAGTGGACACGAATGAATACATTCAGGTGGAAACTGCAGACACACGAGTTAGTGTTCCCCATAAACTATATGAAATAACATTACGTATAGAGGGAGATAAAACTAGGAAATTAAAAGTCTCTTTTGGGAGAAACTTTCTAAAGGCTATGACATCCTGTTAGCTGAGAAAGACTGGCCACCAGAGTTTGTCAGGGAGTGCCCTCATGGCGAAGAAATGATTATGCCTGCCTTCTCAAATCATATTCCGATTCATAAAAAATACACATTGGCAAGAAAATGGGCAGTGGCCCAAGCTCCTGCTTTATACAAAAATCATGTAGGATGGGATGAGGACTCTCCTCACCACAAAATCCAGTTAAAAAATCAGCCCACTGCACAAAGACAGTACCCATTTAAACAAGAAGCTAAAAAGCAAGTCAGGGAGATCTTAGATCAACTTGAATATCAAGGGGTGATTGAAACATGCACCTCACAAATGAACAATCCTTTGTTTTCTGTCTCCAAGCCAGACGAATCATATTGTCTTGTTTTGGACTACAGACACCTTAACTCCTGTTGTAAAACATTTGCAGAACAAAACTCACATAGTGCAGCACTAATGAATAACATTGTGCGCAAAAAATATAAAACGACATTAGATATCTCTAATGGATTCTTCTGTCAAAACATTGCACCTGAAAGCAGGTATTTGACCGCTTTCTCAATAATGGGATCACAAAAACAATTTTGCCGACTCCCACAGAGATTCAAGAACAGCCCAGGATTATTCTCAGCAAGAGTAACAGAGTTACTACAAATATATGATGATGAGGCATTATCATATGTCGATGACATCCATCTCACAGACGATGACCTCGAGATTCACTTAAAAAGAGTGAACACCATAATACTTGGGTTTGCATCAGAGGGTTACAAATTCAACTTTAAAAAGTCACAAATTGCCCATCTAACTGTCCTATTTTTAGGATACGAATTATCAAGTGAAGGCAAAAGCCTGGCAGACAATTTCTTAGAGATATGTGCTGTACTCCAAGCACCAAAAACGCTGAAGAATTTACAATCAATACTAGGTTTCCTGAATTTCGGAAGAACATAAATTCTAAATTATGCAGAGAGGGTTAAACCTCTCTATGAATTGATAAGACCAGATTTCAAACAAATCAATTGGACTCAGAAACACACAGAGGTTTTGAGATCATTGCAAACAGACATGTTAGCTAAAACAAAATTACAAACTCGCGAAAACATACGCAACCTTGTAATCCGAGTCATCCCAGGAAGATGCGGATCCACATACCTGACCTCTAATGAGGGAGAAACGGTACCTATAGCTTACAATTCACATTTGTACACTCAAGCTGAAATGAAATTCAGCTCTACAGAAAAAATTCTGACAGCGGTTCAAACTGCTGTAGCAAAAGAAAGAGCCCTAGCCCAAGGCAGGAGAATATCTGTTTATACAACGGAATCAGCCCCTGAGGCATTAACAAGTCCACGCAATCTGAATACAGTGGCATTAGATCCAAAATGGATACAATGGGAAAATTCTTTTTCTACAGAAGACGTGAAATAAAATTTTGACCCGAAACTGAAAAAACTAGATGATCTAGAATATGAACAAGAATATCCTCTGGCAATCGAAATTCTGCCTCTGGAACAATATACCTGCGTAATCTATATGGACAGATTCGCACAACACTACGATGTAGATAAAAAATCCTACAATGCAGCGTGCGCGATTGTTAAAGGTCCCTGGCACGCTGGTAAATTCAAACCAATGATCACCAAAACTGAATCACTCAGAAACTGTTCAGCTCAGCGAGCTGAAATAAGATCTTTAAAGATGGCGCTTGAAAATACCGATCGCGAATTCCCCACACTAATAGTGTGTGATTCGTATTTCTGCGTCAAGTCATACAACAGTGACATGCAGACATGGAGTAAAAAAGGTTACAAAGATGACACAGGTGCCACAATAAAGCATAAAACGCTTTGGGAACAAGTAGTTCCTTTAAAGAAAGAACTACAAAAGACTCACGTGATACACGCACTGAGTCATCAACGTGATGGCGTTCACGTTGCAGGGAATTCATTGGCTAACACAGCCACAGCGGGAGCGGTTCAACCGGCTTCCGTAGCCACTGAAAAGCGTTCAGAAAAACACATAGATGGGGATACCATGCAGGCGGTAAAAGCCTCATTAAAAGGCGGTTATGCAGCATTACCTCTCAACTATCCACTCAGTAATACATACATAATTGATGCAAACTCCGTTCCTTAAACCTGCAGTGAATAACAAAGGACTATGCAATAATGCCATGGAACTTATGCCACTTGAAACCCAAATTGCAACAGTTCGTCAAGAAACACCAGTCTACAATGATGTAGCCTCTGACTATGCTAATGAAACAAAGGAAAATGCAAAGCAAATGAAAATCCGGAAATAATTCCAACAATTGACAGAACTGCATCTGGCTACTTCATCAACTTCGACGACTTCTCTGAAGATCCAAGCGAGCATGTAGAAACGCCTGCAACAAAAACTTTCAAAGACAAAGTAATTGAACTTTTCACCAACTAAAAGAAACATATCTGATTTCACCATGGATTGAATTTTGGATTGTGTTATGTGTACTTACTCTCCTGCTTTGGCTCATCATGGTTCTATGTTTGGGAAAATTCATAGATGTAGTGTAGTTCCTATATTTCCAATAGGCTCTGCGCATTGGAATAATATAAACAGCAGTCGACTAGGTCTCTACTGACTATATTAGACTTAATTAGTTTTGCCAGCTAGCTCAGAGGTCACTAGAAACTTTCTCGAATGTTCAGGAAAGAGTTAACTCTCCGGATTTAGACAAGAAGGGATTAGCTTCTGACAACCATACAAACATGACAACTTTGCTCCCTCAGAAAAGAGTGTATCTCTAGAGTCGTGTGAAAACAATATACAGCTATTTCACTCAGTCAATCCAATACCCGGTGGGGTAGCATGGAACAGAACTGATTATGACATTTTTGGCCTGGTTGAGTTCTTGAAATATCCACACCAGTTCAAGGTTTCATTAGGTGACTTTGTGACACTAAGCACCTTCTCTGATGATTGGGACTTTGAAAACATTAATAATATGATGTCAGATTTAGTAATGTCAGCCAAATTTACAGAACATGATTACTTACAGGGTTCATCGAATTATGAAGAGTTATACTGTTATACTCATTATAGTGATCACCATTTGCATAAAACTGCTCAGCCTAGAAATGTTTTATCTTATAACCAATGGGAATACTGTCCAACTCCGCCTAAAGGCAGCTCGAAAACATTTTATGAGAAATTCCAGTACTTCTCAGGGTTTAATAACAGTGATCCAGAAACGTTTTATTTTAAAATTGTATTTAGGACAGGAATGAAAACAATGTTGACAAACACTAAATTGATTTATTCTGAAAAATGTTATGACAAAATGTCCACATTTGGTTTCGAATTTTGGAAAAACACCATTGAAAAAAAAACGATCTGGGGTACCAAAGATTGGCATGTACAAGGCCTAGAAGCATTATTTAGGGCCTGCATGATCCTAGAACAAATGATATTCTTGAATGACACAAGTCAGCAAACTACTTGTCTTGGCCTAGCTAAGATAAAAGACTTAAATACACTGTCTATTCTGAAACCCATAACTGATAGTGATAGCACTACAGATGTGGAGATAGACGTATCCCATATTTTACACCAAAACAGAACACATCCTGATTGGAAAAAGTGGTTGATCTGGCCAACAGACACGAATAACTGTCAAGATAGATTCCTGAACAAAACACAGGGGTTCAAAATGACCAGGCCAGCCCCAAGATACTCCCAGAGATAACATCCAGGGATAGTTACAACATACAGTGTAGGGAAACTATCCCTTGAGTGGCTAGAGAAATCCACACTGGCTGAAATTAAGCAACACTTGACTTTACTTAAAGACGTTGCTGACTTGCGTGACTTCATACTGGGACCACGCAAACAGCGTCAAAAACGTTTCATAGCGGCCGGTATATACGCTGCGTACAACGAAGCTTAGAAAGTAATGCAAATTAAAACAGCAGAAAAAATACGAGAAATTGATCGTATAAATTTGGAAAAATCACTTTTTGTAGTGGACAATGGGTTAACGACTCTGTCCTCCAGAATATATTCACTGGACAGCATTGTATCATCTGATTTTGATATAATAGAGCAGGACTTACTAATGTTACAACATGGTCAGTCTCAAATACGTTCTATTGTACAGCTTGGTTGGACGTTGCAAAATCTGTGTTCAGGCTATGTACCATGGCGTTTAATCAACACAACGTCATTATTCGGTATCTTTAACCTTACTGATAAACAAATCAGTTTGGCACAAAAAGGAGCTGACTATACAATTCTGAGCATTGAAAAACTTGAGAGATTACCATTGACAATGTCAGAGAGACCTGTCATTGAATGGATAATACACAGAACAATTACAATTCCGATAACAACTTTCCAGTTTGAATACTGCCAAGAGTATATATGTGCGGGCCAGTATGAAAGGTTGGGTAAAGAATACATCAAATCAACCTGGGATTTACCTTATACACACAGATGTTATAGTGAAGGGAAAAAGGAGGTATTCCTTAGTGGTAACAATTGTAAAAATCACTAAGCGGTACACTTCTGTGTCACGGTATTAATTTGCATGGAGCCTGCGAAGGGTCTTCGAATAACCTTTCATGTCACCTGCATGGAACGCTTGCAAAACAGATAGAGCCATTTTTTAGACAACTTTCTAATGGCAGTTACGTTTTAATAAGTGATCACAGCTGTTGTGGCATGCTGCCAGGAAAAGCCTATCTGATGACCGTAACTTCCAGGGCCATTTGGTGTATGCAAGTATTGTATCCACACAGCTATTCAGATATGGGGGCTGCGTTATGGCCTTCCTTGAGTATCTCTTTTATTCGAATTGATACTTTAAGCAGAATGAAGTCTATTCTTTTACAGACAACTGTGCCTTTAACGTCATCCAAAGAAATGTATGATCTGCAAGTGGCAAGGACATCGGCAGAGATACATTCCCTTTTATCGACAAATTGCCCCGTGCATTTCGTAGAAATATTAAGCCAAATCTTAAACATGTCTGATACCAGTGGCATCACACATGTATTTAAGACAGTTTTTTCAGGACTGTTAGCACCCTTTGAAACAGTTCTTGGGCATCTTCCCGAATTTTGTCCATTCTGTCTTTGACGGCTTACCCTTAATCTTGGGACTCGTGGCAGGAATTTTATTTTTGTTCCTTATGCTCAGATATGGCAAGCCAATCCACAGACAAGACTCCAGAAGCGATGGAAGAGACGATCCTAGCAATACGATACCGAGACCGTATCACTAAGGTCCTCGGATTGGCCCGGCTAAGAGATCTGAGTACAACCTGGTTTCTTTCATTCAGACCGATCTGGCAGGATTGCATCTTACCTGTGCTTCGATGTCTGCTATGCGGAGAAGAATCTGTGTTGGACGTCTGTCTTACACTACCATCAGCAGTACCAATGGGTATCGATACTGTGCTAGGTCCTGTAACGACTCATGCATCGTGTTGTCCCCAACGGCTACCCATTCTGATGACGGCATTCGTTTAGCCTTCACCACTACGAGTAGGTGGCAGTGAGGTACGAGAGGAAAGCAGCACCAAGCGGGTACAACCTTCTGTGAGCATTGCTGATCCTAACATCGATGATAGCAATAACGCAGAGAACTGCACAGTTGCAGTATTTTCAAACTTGGTCGAACTTTCACCTGATGTTGTAGTCCAATTTTTTGCGAGTCTCCCCTGAGCAACGAGAATGAAAATTTTTAACAAGCACACACCGTTCCCTGAACTCTGAATTCGGCCTTCAGTTTTTGATAAACAAAGCTACAGAAACTATTTGGAACTATTTTTTCCCCAGAAAGCGAAATTATTTTTGTCCATTTTCCAAAATATTTACTTTTTTTGGCACATGGTACTCTGCTTAAAGTACAACTATTCGTAGAGAACAGAGCTTCTATTTTTAGGATACTAGAGACAATATTTTACCTCAGCCTCTAGCACATATACAGCATTTTGTATAAATATGTGATGGAATGGTCTCGACCTTCTTTTCTGTATTAAGAGCCATTTCATGTGTAATTTTCGCAATTCATTCAGCCGATATAAATATGCATTTAACTGAATGATGACACTGCTTGAAAAGCGTACAGTACCAAACACTCATTTTCGTGTATTTACCATATACCAAATTGCGAAATATGTATTTTGGGGTGGGTTGGAAAACACACATGCATCGTTATATGTTTACTATTGCTTAGTTTTTTAGTAATGATGGACATTAATCCGTGGAGTGGGTGTTGTATTTATATCTAGGACCCTAATTAGATATTCCCGATTCATGCCCTTATGTGGTTATAATTAATAATATCCTTATAAAGGCGTAAGAATCATATCCATATTCAGTAATAGCCCATGCAGTCCAAAGCACAGCACGGCTACTCCCATCGACTCCTAGAAAGTACAACACGTTCTTTAAACAAACCAAGCCTCCAGCAGCCCGGGAAATCCCCCCTGCTTTTGTTTTGAATTGAACAAGAACTCCTGGAGTCCAGAAAGAACTGTTAGTTCTTAGTGACATCTTATGTCCAACCTTACGTCAAACTCGGCACCTTTCAGGTATAAATATACCAACAGTTGCCTTAAGCAAACACACGGTCGTTTGGAGCAGAGCGGCTATCTACTTACCCGAGAGCCCAGCTGATGCGAGAGCCCACGGAAGCCGCCCCTCCCGTTTTGACGCACTGAGAGAGACGCTGTCATTTTCTCCAGCAGAGAAAATCCAGCTCCGGTGTTTCCATCCAACCCTTGCGGGTTGCTGGGGGATCGAGTCCTGAAGAAAGAGATACCACATTCTATTACCAAGGTACGGAGCTAACTAAACCCTAAGGAGAATTCTTGATGCAGATTCTTGGCAAACAATCTTAACCAACTTAACTTAAACTGCTACTTACTTACTCCTTCCCAAGTATTAGGCTTAGGTCAGGTACACCGGGGTAGGCGTAGTTAGAAGCACCTGTTGAGTACGTTAGTCAATGTTTTTATGTATGTATATATTTTATCCATTTTAACCCCTTCACTGTGGAGGCTATTCTGCCGCAGTGCTAAGGGGGCGGGGCGGAAGAGCGGCGGGCGCATGCTGGTGATGGAACCGCTCCATCACCAGAGTCGGTTGCGCTGTGATTATGACGGAGCGGTTCCGTCATGGCCCCGCCTGCTCAATAGAATGCTCAGCACAGGCGTGGAATTCGCGCCGCGCATGAGCGGCAGGCGGGCCATGACGGAACTGCTCCGTCATCAGCACAGCGCCACCGCAGCTGATGACGGATGATGATGAAGAGGTTAAAGTACCATATGGCAAAGAAACCATATCAATGCTTTTACAGTATTATTTCATAATACTACTTTTACTGTACGCACTTTACTTCATGATAAGTATTGCAATTGTGGCAATTCATTTCTCTTGCATGAGAAAGAAGACTGCTCAATAAATAACACCTTTTATTGAAAACGCCTGTCTCTCTATTTCTCTGCACTCCTGTGAAACTAAGTATGCACGATAGACTGAGTGAAATAGCTGTCTATTGTTTTCACACGACTCTAGAGATACACTATTCTCTGAGGGAGCAAAGTTGTCATGATTGTATGGTTGTGGGAAGCTAATCCCTTCTTGTCTAAATCCAGAGAGTTAACTCTTTCATGAACATTCAAGAAAGTTTCTAGTGACCTCTGAGCTAGCTGGCAAAATTAATTAAGTCTAATATAGTCAGTAGAGACCTAGTCAGCCTCAGTCCTACGTCTACACTGCTGTTTATATTATTCCAATGCGCAGAGCCTATTGGGAATATAGGAACTACACTACACAGGCTGGACTGTTCCCATGAGGCACAGGGTCAGACTGATTTGCATATGGCCATGTCTGAACTGGGGTGGTGTGAAGTGCAAAAAAACGATGGATTTGGGCCCAGATCTTTGTACTGGGGTGAATGTATGACATAGTTCTGCATTCTGTCCATCAACTGTGGTTTTTGCATTTGTCACCCAGAGTGGGATGGGTATGCTCAGACGTGAGTCCCATGCTCTCCACACCACTGGATTCAAGCAAGCCGGGCTGAAGACGGCTGGAATGCCAGAAACCGGTCCTCGGAAGCTTGTTTCCGGTCCAGGGAAGGCATGGCTTGGCAGTTCGGGCTCATCTGTTCCCATGAGGCACAGGGTCAGACTGAATTGCATATGGCCATGTCTGAACTGGGGTGGTGTGGAGTGCAAAAAGACGATGGATTTGGGCCCAGATCTCTGTACTGGGGTGAATGTATGACATTGTTCTGCATTCTGTCCATCAACTGTGGTTTTTACATTTGTCACCCCGAGTGGGATGGGTATGCTCAGACGTGAGTCCCGTGCTCTCCACACCACTGGATTCAAGCAAGCCAGGCTGAAGACGGCTGGAATGCCAGAAACCGGTCCTCGGAAGCTTGTTTCCGGTCCAGGGAAGGCATGGCTTGGCAGTTCGGGCTGGACTGTTCCCATGAGGCACAGGGTCAGACTCATTTGCATATGGCCATGTCTGAACTGGGGTGGTGTGGAGTGCAACAAAACGATGGATTTGGGCCCAGATCTCTGTACTGGGGTGAATGTATGACAATGTTCTGCATTCTGTCCATCAACTATGGTTTTTGCATTTGTCACTCCAAGTGGGATGGTATGCTCAGACGTCAGTCCCATGCTCTCCACACCACTGGATTCAAGCAAGCCGGGCTGAAGACGGCTGGAATGCCAGAAACCGGTCCTCGGAAGCTTGTTTCCGGTCCAGGGAAGGCATGGCTTGGCAGTTCAGGCTGGACTGTTCCCATGAGGCACAGGGTCAGACTGATTTGCATATGGCCATGTCTGAACTGGGGTGGTGTGGAGTGCAAAAAAACGATGGATTTGGACCCAGATCTCTGTACTGGGGTGAATGTATGACATTGCTCTCCATTCTGTCCATCAACTGTGGTTTTTGCATTTGTCACCCCGAGTGGGATGGGTATGCTCAGACGTGAGTCCCATGCTCTCCACACCACTGGATTCAAGCAAGCCCGGCTGAAGACGGCTGGAATGCCAGACACCGGTCCTCGGAAGCTTGTTTCCGGTCCAGGGAAGGCATGGCTTGGCAGTTCGGGCTGGACTGTTCCCATGAGGCACAGGGTCAGACTGATTTGCATATGGCCATGTCTGAACTGGGGTGGTGTGGAGTGCAAAAAAACGATGGATTTGGACCCAGATCTCTGTACTGGGGTGAATGTATGACATTGCTCTGCATTCTGTCCATCAACTGTGGTTTTTGCATTTGTCACCCCGAGTGGGATGGGTATGCTCAGACGTGAGTCCCATGCTCTCCACACCACTGGATTCAAGCAAGCCCGGCTGAAGACGGCTGGAATGCCAGACACAGGTCCTCGGAAGCTTGTTTCCGGTCCAGGGAAGGCATGGCTTGGCAGTTCGGGTGTTGTATTTCTATCTAGGACCCTAATTAGATATTCCCGATTCATGCCTTTATGTGGTTATAATTAATAATATCCTTATAAAGTCATAAGAATCATATCCATGTTGAGTAATAGCCCATGCAGTCCAAAGTACAGCACGGCTACTCCCATCGACTCCTAGAAAGTACAACGAGTTCTTTAAACAAACCAAGTCTCCAGCAGCCCGGGAAATCCCCCCCTGCTTTTGTTTTTATTTGAACAAGATCTCCTGGAGTCCAGAAAGAACTGTTAGTTCTTAGTGACGTCTTATGTCCAACCTTACGTCAAACTCTGCACCTTTCAGGTATAAATATACCAACAGTTGCCTTAAGCAAACACACGGTGGTTTGGAGCAGAGCGGCTATCTACTTGCCCGAGAGCCCAGCTGATGCGAGAGCCCACGGAAGCCGCCCCTCCCGTTTTGACGCACTGAGAGAGATGCTGTCTTTTTCTCCAGCCGAGAAAATCCAGCTCCGGTGTTTCCAGCCAACCCTTGCGGGTTGCTGGGGGATCAAGTCCTGAAGAAAGAGATACCAGACCTCCCACATTCTATTACCAAGGTACCGAGCTGACTAAACCCTTAGGAGAATTCTTGATGCAGATTCTTGGCAAAACAATCTTAACCAACTTAACTTAAACTGCTACTTACTTACTCCTTCCCAAGTATTAGGCTTAGGTCAGGTACACTGGGGTAGGCGTAGTTAGAAGCACCTGTTGAGTACGTTAGTCAATGTTTTTACGTATGTGTATATTTAATCCATTTTAAAGTACCATATGGCTAAGAAACCATATCAATGCTTTTACAGTATTATTTCATAATACTACTTTTACTGTACGCACTTTACTTCATGATAAGTATTGCAATTGTGGCAATTCATTTCTCTTGCATGAGAAAGAAGACTGCTCAATAAATAACACCTTTTATTGGAAACGCCCGTCTCTCTATTTCTCTGCACTCTGGTGAAACTAAGTATGCAAGGTTGACTGAGTGAAATAGCTTTCTATTGTTTTCACAGGACTCTAGAGATACACTCTTCTCTGATGGAGCAAAGTTGTCATGTTTGTATGGTTGTCAGAAGCTAATCCTTTCTTGTATAAATCCGGAGAGTTAACTCTTTCTTGAACATTCGAAAAAGTTTCTAGTGACCTCTGAGCTGGCTGGCAAAACTAATTAAGTCTAATATAGTCAGTAGAGACCTAGTCGACCTCAGTCCTACGTCTACACTGCTGTTTATAATATTCAAATGCGCAGAGCATATTGGGAATACAGGAACTACACTACATGGCGCCCAACGTTTGGTAAGGCGATAATCTAACGCAAGACACTAGAGTAACTCTGTCGTGCTTTTTCACACAGAACCCTTTTCCCGTAAAAACTCCAAAAGACGTCTGGAGTGGGTGAAAGGTTAATATCCGCCGGAACTTAGTAGAATGAGAATCCTATGTATTAGTATTTGGTTTAGTCAACGTTGAAGGATACAGTGTTCCAAAATTTTGTGCACCTAATCTTTGTTTCCTTGAAACTCGATCTGCAACAAAAAACTTTCAGTCAATAAAAATGTTGAAAGTGACTACGAAAGGGAAAGAGCTAGAATAGCAGCTCAACTAATACAGGAAGACACCAGTCTCCAAGAAAATTACCCGAATGCTATACTCATTCCGGTCAGCGTAAGAAGAACTATAACTCTTAAACTTATAGAAAATGGACTGACATCACGAGGTGGTACAGTCATATTTGTGGTGAAGGCATATGAATATCGGCAGACAGAGGTATTCTATTCATGGATACATTTTCCAGCAGCACACGCTGTGACAAAAGACCTCCACTATTATAAAATAGAGGAACCTCCGGATGAATACACTCCTTTTGAGGACGTTGAAATCCCACTAAATTACCAAGAGCACCTGCTCTGGTTTAAAGGCGCCCTAAAAACATCAAAATCACATCACCAGGCCCGGTCCACTTGGTAGACCAGGAGCAACGTGGCCGGTTCTAGCCAGCTACACACCACATCCAGACATTGAAAAAATGTCTAACCTGGAACTTTTAGCTCAGCTAAAACTCTTAATTAAAATACATAGACAATTGGTCCAATATGTCATGCAGACTTCAACAGTCCAACCTACAGTTATTATTCCACAGCTGACCCCTCATCAGGGGAACACAAACAAAATCACACCACAGTACATACAATCATGTCTTGGTAAAGTACCCACAAAACGGGAACAAATTTCATTCTGGTTAGCACAAAAAATTACTCAAATAGAGGCAGTATTTCCAGATACTACTCCTACTGAGAAACACAGAATTCTGACTATCTGTCTTCCAATGGGATTCGCACCACATGTGGAAGACTGTGACACTTGGGGCACAGTCTTTGCTTCCATCTACACAAAAACACATGGTGTCCCGTCTATGGCGGTCATACCAGATGTACTAAGAAAGATTCGAAACAAATACGGTCCAGAACCTGCTTTAACTCTGGGTATGAAATTCCTGAAGACTTCAAGCAGGTCTCGGCTATATTATTAGCCAACATAAAAGGAGAAGCAGCATCTGTGGTGATCCGCCAGAAATTGAAGGAAACAGATATAGCAGACCAACGATTTGAACTCGCCAGAATCATAGAAAAATCCTATGAAGAACTAGGAAGAGATGACCTCTAATGAGGGAGAAACGGTACCTATAGCTTACAATTCACATTTGTACACTCAAGCTGAAATGAAATTCAGCTCTACAGAAAAAATTCTGACAGCGGTTCAAACTGCTGTAGCAAAAGAAAGAGCCCTAGCCCAAGGCAGGGGACTATCTGTTTATACAGCGGAATCAGCCCTTGAGGCATTAACAAGTCCACGCAATCTGAATACAGTGGCATTAGATCCAAAATGGATACAATGGGAAAAAAAAATTCTACAGAAGACGTGAAATACTATTTTGACCCGAAACTGAAAAAACTAGATGATCTAGAATATGAACAAGAATATGCTCTGGCAATCGAAATTCTGCCTCTGGAACAATATACCTGGGTAATCTATATAGACAGATTTGCACAACACTACGATGTAGATAAAAAATCCTACAATGCAGCGTGCGCGATTGTTAAAGGTCGCTGGCGCGCTGGTAAATTGAAACCAATGATCACCAAAACTGAATCACTCAGAAACTGTTCAGCTCAGCGAGCTGAAATAAGATCTTTAAAGATGGCACTTGAAAATACTGATCGCGAATTCCCCACACTAATAGTGTGTGATTCGTATTTCTGCGTCAAGTCATACAACAGTGACATGCAGACATGGAGTAAAAACGGTTACAAAGATGACACAGGTGCCACAATAAAGCATAAAATGCTTTGGGAACAAGTAGTTCCTTTAAAGAAAGAACTACAAAAGACTCACGTGATACACTCACTGAGTCATCAACGTGATGGGGTTCACGTTGCAGGGAATTCATTGGCTAACACAGCCACAGCGGAAGCGGTTCAACCGGCTTCCGTAGCCACTGAAAAGCGTTCAGAAAAACACATAGATGGGGATACCATGCAGGCGGTAAAAGCCTCATTAAAAGGCGGTTATGCAGCATTACCTCTCAACTATCCACTCAGTAATACATACATAATTGATGCAAACTCCGTTCCTTTTGCTCAAATCCCTGGAGTGGGGGATAGAGTAATTCCAAACACGAACCGGAGAATCTTCTTGATACAAGAAGCACACATGGGATTGGGTCTGAGGCACCAAGAGATCCTAAAATCTCTGATAGAATTACAATCAAAGTACTGGTGAAAATGGGCAGTGGCCCAAGCTCCTGCTTTATACAAAAATCATGTAGGATGGGATGAGGACTCTCCTCACCACAAAATCCAGTTAAAAAATCAGCCCACTGCACAAAGGCAGTACCCAGTTAAACAAGAAGCTAAAAAGCAAGTCAGGGAGATCTTAGATCAACTTGAATATCAAGGGGTGATTGAAACATGCACCTCACAAATGAACAATCCTTTGTTTCCTGTCCCCAAGCCAGACGAATCATATTGTCTTGTTTTGGACTACAGACACCTTAACTCCTGTTGTAAAACATTTGCAGTACAAAACGCACATAGTGCAGCACTAATGAATAACATTGTGCGCAAAAAAAATAAAACGACATGCGTTGAGCGTAGATATCTACTATTTTGCATGAAATTGTGAGGACTGCAACAGAGATCGCAGTTGTGAACCGGAGCAGACAACAGCCCAGATTCCACTATTAGAGAGCATCAGGCTATCTATAGCGCAGAAATCCAGCCGGAGAAATGCGTCCCCATAATTATTAAGACTGAATTCACTTAAAATGTAGACCCCAGCGCTCGGCTGACGCCAGAACTGTTATAAAAGATTTGCGAGTCTTTATCGGCACATACGCAATTGGCATGCTACATTCTGATCAGGGTCCTGCGTTTAGCTCTCGAGCTTACAAAGAGGCCATGAACAGCATGGGCATTGCATTGCGGTACTCTTCTCCCTTCCATCCTGAGGGAAATGCGGTAGTGGAAAGAAAAAAACGGGACATAAAGCAATCTATAACGGCAAGGGTATTAGGTTTGGGTGATGGGTGGGTCAAACATTTAACAAGTGTCCAACGTAGTCTTAATAATCTGCCAAGAAATTCTCTAAAAGGTCTCACTCCATACAAACTATTGTTCGGCACTAGAATGCACATTCAGGATCTTGATTGTCACACTTTAGTGGTAGAAGAAAAATCCTTTGATATTAAAGACCGTTTGGCTGTTTTACAGGATTTAAATGAAACAAGGAAAAACCTGAGTAACATAAAGTTGAAACAACAGCCGACAGCCACTGAAGAAAAACCACCTGTCCCAGCAAGACCTGTCTGGATTCCAAAGATCGGGGATCTGGTCAGAGAGAAGATCGCGGTGAAGAAGGAATTTGGGCCTTCTTACAGAAAAGCAGTACCTGTCTTAGCTGTCAGCAGAACAAGATCAGTTGTACTACCGCCCCTTGCTGGTAAAAAGGAGAACAGGGTTGTATCCATCGACCTGGTAAAACCACAATCATGTGGCCAATAATAAGTAGTAGGCCCAGTGGACTCCCAAGAAATAGCAGAATACCCAAATTTGCTACAATCCAAGAGGCTCATACTGAGAGACTAATCACATTTGATAAACCTGCAGTGAATAAAAAAAGGACTATGCAATAATGCCATGGAACTTGTGCCTCTTGAAACCCAAATTGCAACAGTTCGTCAAGAAACACCAGTCTACAATGATGTAGCCTCTGACTATGCTAATGAAACAAAGGAAAATGCAAAAGCAAATGAAAATTCGGAAATAAATCCAACAATTGACAGAACTGCATCTGGCTACTTCATCAACTTCGACGACTTCTCTGAAGATCCAAGCGAGCATGTAGAAACGCCTGCAACAAAAACTTTCAAACACAAAGTAATTGAACTTTTTCACCAACTAAAAGAAACATATCTGATTTCACCATGGATTGAATTTTGGATTGTTTTAGGTGTACTTACTCTCCTGCTTTGGCTCATCATGGTTCTATGTTTGGGAAAATTCATAGATGTAGTGTAGTTCCTATATTCCCAATAGGCTCTGCGCATTGGAATAATATAAACAGCAGTCGACTAGGTCTCTACTGACTATATTAGACTTAATTAGTTTTGCCAGCTAGCTCAGAGGTCACTAGAAACTTTCTCGAATGTTCAGGAAAGAGTTAACTCTCCGGATTTAGACAAGAAGGGATTAGCTTCTGACAACCATACAAACATGACAACTTTGCTCCCTCAGAAAAGAGTGTATCTCTAGAGTCGTGTGAAAACAATAGACAGCTATTTCACTCAGTCAATCCAATACCCGGTGGGGTAGCATGGAACAGAACTGATTATGACATTTTTGGCCTGGTTGAGTTCCTGAAATATCCACACCAGTTCAAGGTTTCATTAAGTGACTTTGTGACACTAAGCACCTTCTCTGATGATTGGGACTTTGAAAACATTAATAATATGATGTCAGATTTAGTAATGTCAGCCGAACAAGCAATACTGGAGGAACGGGATGTAATCCCTATTTTCAATCTATCCACCTATAACCTTGAGCCCTCTGATGTGTCCCTCCTCTCCAAGGGCTTATCTTTCGTCCCCCATGCAAAAGTAAACATCTTTGAACTTTACCAAGATAGCCATTCCTTTCTAAGAAAAATAAGACTTAAAAAGTTTTTTCTACAAAATGACCCATTAGATCTAGATAATATGAGTAACAACATTGTGGCCTTACCGTCAACATTCACTCCCTCTCTACAGCAGGTAGGACCAGAAGTAGGCATATTTGAAAAAGTCGTCTTGAAACGACTGGACCAGGCTTTAGAATTCATACCAAAACCTAGGTATAATATATCCAGAGAAGAACACGAATCCCTTGAAAGGCTAAAAACAATGACACCATTGTAATTAAGAGTAGCGACAAGGGTGGAGGGATAGTCCTAGTGGACTGTAACATATATGAAGAGAATATGAATAAAATGCTCAATGATCCTTCATTTTGTAGAAAGATCAAAACTAACCCCACTGAGAAAATAGTGAAAACGATAAATAGGCTAACCACAAAAGCATTGAATGAAGGTATAATAAAGAAAAAAGAGTTTGACTTCCTGAATAAATCAGAGAAAAAGGTTTACTGTATTTATGGTCTACCCAAGATCCATAAGGACCAAAGAAATCCACCATATCGACCAATCGTTTCTACGATTGGCACTCCTTTGGAAGCCTTGTCGAAATATTTGGATCAAATATTACGCCCCTATATCTCACTATCAAAATCATATGTTAAAGACACTGGAGATATGATTGCAAAAGTTGAGAATCTAGCTTTTATTGAAGGCAATGATATCCTCGTAACTTTAGACGTGGAATCTCTATACAGTAATATACCTCAGGCAGAAGCAATAGATGCCACAATGTGGTTTATCGATCAGCACAAAATTCCCTGTTCCAAGCCATTCGTTAAAGATTGCTTGACTTTGGTGTTGAAAGAAAACTTCTTCGAATTCGGCGAAGAATTATTTCTGCAAACAAAGGGCGTAAGTATGGGGGCTTCAATGGCCCCATCAATAGCAAATATTTACATGATCTTGTTCGAAAGTAAGTTCATCTACAATGAGATTGCACCATTTTTTGAGTCTGTTTCCCATTGGTATCGCTACATTGATGATATTTTCTTTCTGTGGACCGATGGGAAACAGACTCTGGATGAATTTCTTATGTGGCTAAATTTAACAGATGAGAATCTTAAATTCACTGCACACATAAGTGAATCAAAAGTTGAGTTTCTCGACATAAACATCAGAAATAAGGAAGGGTTGCTTGAGGTGGATCTGTACACAAAGCCCACTGCTCGTAACACTCTTTTACATTTCAATAGTTATCACCCCCGTTGTCAAAAAGACAGTATCCCCTTCTCTCAGTTTTTGAGAGTCAGGCGGAACTGTACCAACATACGAGATTTTGACACTCAAGCTGAAATCATGAAACGCAAGTTCATTGAGAGAGGATATCCGCATAGGCTCATTAGAGGAGCGTATAAGAGAGCCCGATTTTATGATCGGGATACTCTGTTACACTCACAAAAACTGAAGACAGATCCAAAATTAGTGTGCATCACTAAACACTCAACTATGGATTCCACGGTCAGGCAGAAAATTAACTCAAACTGGCACTTACTAAATGTCAATGAGAACGAACAAAAACTACAGAAACCTATGTTTGCCCACAAGCGAAACAAGAACTTAAAAGATCAGATTGTTCACTCCCGCCACAAGGGCAAGACCAGGGATGCCCCCTTCATCCAAAAATCAATTGATGGAGCAAATGCCATCAAAGGCACCTCTCGTTGTGGCTCTTGTCAATCCTGCGACACCATTATTACAGGTGAAACAATGGAATTTAATAAAACAAAAATTAGAGCTAATGAACTCTGGACCTGTAACACAAAGAACGTTGTGTATTTACTTGTCTGCAATCTTGGATATGTGGGAGAGACGTCCCGCACAATAAAAACTAGATTAACGGAACACAGGTCCGCCATTAAAACTAGGAAAACCACTGCACCTCTGGTAAACCATTTTCTAGAATATAATCACAAACCTGAAGAACTGAAATGGCGAATTTTAGAGAGGATACAGTTGCAAAAAAATCAAGGTGGAGATAAAATCCGCAAAAAAAGAGAAGTCTTTTGGATTTTTACCCTCAGAACTTTTAATCGTGGACTGAACCATGAATTACCATGGGAAAATGCGATAACATAATACTAACATGATTTTAATAATAATGAGCAGACTCTGTTTGATGAACAGATGTTGTTTGATGAACTAACAGCTTTATACTAAACTGCCCTCTTTTGAGTGACTACGCAGCAGAAGGCTATTGTTGTGCCTTTTTCTGTTCAAAACCCAAAGCAGTAGCATTGGTTTACATAAATATAGCAATTCTTCCCGAAGGCTATAGGTTAGGTCATTCATAGACAGAGTAACGTTTTACATTGTATCGCTTTAAATGGGCGGTACACATCTAGGAAATTCAAAGAGGGCGTAGCCAATTCACGAAATAAAAGAGTCCTGCTGGCTGCACTAGATCTAATCGTTTTTGCCGACAGGAGCAGTTGAGGAAGGTCGAGGCGCCGCAGATCCGTAGCGAAGGTAAGAGCCATGCTCGCCATGCGAAAACTCCGCATCAGTTTGCCCGTAACTTCGCATTCCATATCCGACCATATGGAATCTCCCGGTGCGATCTTTCGCGCTGTTTTGCTAAACCCGCTTGTAAAATCCGCTTGTAACCTGTTAAATCTTTAGCCGTCTTCGTTTATTATTTTTTGAAAAAAAGACCGCCTTACACCCGCTAATCTTGGCTCCCCTGTTGGTATCGCTCCCCTCTTGTTCACAGGGGCTATTCTCCGAACAGTTCAGGCATCAGAGGCGCCAACAGCAGTCCCCGAGCGATACGAGCAATTTTGAAAAATAAACAAAGGCTTCCATCGCCGCGTCTTGCAAACGATTACCAACAGCGTCGCAAGAACACGGTTACTTTGGATAAATAACAAATGTAAGAAAGAAACGTAAACATTAATAAATTAACTAAAACCTATAGATAAATAGAGTCAGTATTAGAGCGCACCAATTTGTAATTATGTTTCTATTTTAGTTACAAATACCGCTGTTTACCGACTGCTAACTGATGACAAAATAGGACCTGAAAGCCTGGGATTTCCTTCCCCCGCTCCAAAAGAGATGAATGAAAGTTTTGATAAGTGATAGTAAGATGGAGGCAGTGAACACTGCTTAGACAGGTGAGATTGGTATCTGATATAATTAATAAATTTAATAAGAAAGGATCATATACACCCTAAATAAAATTAAAGAAAATCACAACAGGAACTAAAAACTTCAATGTGTTGCTTATCCTTATTTTTATATAGTTATCACATACCAAGTCCGGATTTTCAAAAAAAGAAGGAAAGGTGCCTTACTCCCTACAACTACTTCATATCCTTCTGGTCACCAATTATTTTAGGTAAGAAAAATTCATCGAAAAGGGCAAAGTTTGAGAAAATGTAATAAATATGCCTTTTTGGTCTGTTTTCCCTATCAGATATCAGCTGTGATCTTTATGGAACTAGCGAGCTGTTAATGTTATAGAAACTCTGAAAGATTGAGATGCATTCCTTTTTGGAATCTCCAGGACTAAACACGGCGTCTCCATTACCTACCCCTTACCATTGATGTTCTGAACCCGTTAATATGCAATTCGACTCATTAGTGTAAACCAATCATTAAATACAGGCCTCCCTCTATATCTAGACTTCCCTTTATGTTCAGACTAACCCAAATGAAGTGCCAGATAAAACGCATAGGGAATAATAACGATAGGTCTTGGTTTTAAAAATTTCTTAGCAATAGGTAGGGTGACTTTCTTAGGATACTAAATGATATGGATGATACACCAACCTCTATGAGGTTATGATACATGTCTGTAATTGAAATGTAAAGGATTAAGTCCTGTGTATGATAATTGTGAAAGATGGAATATGCATATGTGGTTGTTCCTACTACTTTTCTTAAAATATGTTTCGCATTATTACATGAGCCAGGCTGATGAACTTGATTAATCTAAGAATAATTTTATGTCCTATGAGAAGCAATGCACTGTGATCTTAAATTTAAACTTATTTTAAATGTTATCATTGTATCTTTCTGTCTAGAAAAATTTGGCTGACTATCCAATATTGTCCTGATGAAGACAAATGTTTTTGTCGAAACGCGTTGACACACGACACGCAGCCTCATTCTCTACAATTAGAGAATACTTTTGAAGGTAAAGAATCATTTTTATATGTTATGAAGTCTTTTTATATATTCTGAAAATAATCACATGAACTTCATGATTTAATATGTTTATTGTGTAATTTATTAACTTTATGTGTACATTTATCTTTTATATTTATATTAAAGAGTATCTCTTTTTGATATCATTTCAGTCCATTGCAGTAATCATTTTTATCAATTTCTTGTGTTCTTGAACGTTGTTTTTTATAATCAGCCAGCTCTTGTACTTGTAGCCTGCCTGGGTTTTTACCTTCACAAAAAATTGTTGTCCCTGACCCAGGAGTCTCATCCTTATCAGGGGGTCCTTGATACCTACAAGTTACTACCCACGGTTATCCGTGTGGGGCCTTTTTCTCTTATCTATACCTTGTAGTTGGGAATTATCGTTTTTTTAAGTATTCTCCTTCCACAGTTAGACTTATGTACTGTTGTTCTCTCCTAGAATTTGGTGTAACAAATCTCTGTATCTTCTGAAGTCACCCCTTTAAAATTATGTCTAACTTCCAAACCTTTGGTTTCTCAGATGACGACTTCGCTACCCTTGTAGGTACCAATGTAGAATTTGGCACTAACCAAACGGGGAATCCACAAAATAATAGTGACTACAATCAATTGATAAACTTACAAAAGAAACTAATTAGAGTAGAGGCACATGGGGAATTTATGCTGAGTTACCTTAAAAATGGTATAATCCCCATGGGGCTGAGGATTCGTAACATTCCTGGCCTCTTTGTGGACATAAAAGATTTTTTAATGAAGTGGAGTATGATCGCAAGTCGGTGCTCACGGGATCTGATGATGCTGATCATCTCCACGTCTAAAGGGTTAGCGGTCGAGATAAAAAAAGAAATAGCAGAACTTGAAGATAAATTGAAAAAAGCTACAACTATGGAAGAAGCAGAGAAACAATTAGAAACAATCAAAAAAGATATTCTATCATTCTCCGAATATTTAAAGAAAAGGAAGGAAGACAAGTTCGTGAAAGATAAGAGATTCTATTCAGTAGAGAAAACATACCCCTACATTGTGGACGGTTTTTATAAAACTGAGTCACAACCGGGAACTAACAATCACACATTCCAACATAGGATCAATAATTTTTCTCATTCCTCAGCATCGAACTCGGATTCTGAGGGAGAAGACAGTATGGGATATCAAGATGATAGACCCTTCAATCCCAGAAATGGGCAAAGGAATATGCGTCAACCTTTTTTAGGCCACCGGGGGGGGAGAGGAGGTCGTCAGAAAGTTCGGTTCCAGAACCACACAAGGGGCAACTATCAAACCAACCAATATGCCCAGGAACCTCAACAATATTTGGAGACGAGGAACAAGCAATACTGGAGGAACGGGATGTAATCCCTATTTTCAATCTATCCACCTATAACCTTGAGCCCTCTGATGTGTCCCTCCTCTCCAAGGGCTTATCTTTCGTCCCCCATGCAAAAGTAAACATCTTTGAACTTTACCAAGATATCCATTCCTTTCTAAGAAAAATAAGACTTAAAAAGTTTTTTCTACAAAATGACCCATTAGATCTAGATAATATGAGTAACAACATTGTGGCCTTACCGTCAACATTCACTCCCTCTCTACAGCAGGTAGGACCAGAAGTAGGCATATTTGAAAAAGTCGTCTTGAAACGACTGGACCAGGCTTTAGAATTCATACCAAAACCTAGGTATAATATATCCAGAGAAGAACACGAATCCCTTGAAAGGCTAAAAAACAATGACACCATTGTAATTAAGAGTAGCGACAAGGGTGGAGGGATAGTCCTAGTGGACTGTAACATATATGAAGAGAATATGAATAAAATGCTCAATGATCCTTCATTTTATAGAAAGATCAAAACTAACCCCACTGAGAAAATAGTGAAAACGATAAATAGGCTAACCACAAAAGCATTGAATGAAGGTATAATAAAGAAAAAAGAGTTTGACTTCCTGAATAAATCAGAGAAAAAGGTTTCCTGTATTTATGGTCTACCCAAGATCCATAAGGACCAAAGAAATCCACCATATCGACCAATCGTTTCTAGGATTGGCACTCCTTTGGAAGCCTTGTCGAAATATTTGGATCAAATATTACGCCCCTATATCTCACTATCAAAATCATATGTTAAAGACACTGGAGATATGATTGCAAAAGTTGAGAATCTAGCTTTTATTGAAGGCAATGATATCCTCGTAACTTTAGACGTGGAATCTCTATACAGTAATATACCTCAGGCAGAAGCAATAGATGCCACAATGTGGTTTATCGATCAGCACAAAATTCCCTGTTCCAAGCCATTCGTTAAAGATTGCTTGACTTTAGTGTTGAAAGAAAACTTCTTCGAATTCGGCGAAGAATTATTGCTGCAAACAAAGGGCGTAAGCATGGGGGCTTCAATGGCCCCATCAATATCCAATATTTACATGATCTTGTTCGAAAGTAAGTTCATCTACAATGAGATTGCACCATTTTTTGAGTCTGTTTCCCATTGGTATCGCTACATTGATGATATTTTCTTTCTGTGGACCGATGGGAAACAGACTCTGGATGAATTTCTTATGTGGCTAAATTTAACAGATGAGAATCTTAAATTCACTGCACACATAAGTGAATCAAAAGTTGAGTTTCTCGACATAAACATCAGAAATAAGGAAGGGTTGCTTGAGGTGGATCTGTACACAAAGCCCACTGCTCGTAACACTCTTTTACATTTTAATAGTTATCACCCCCGTTGTCAAAAAGACAGTATCCCCTTCTCTCAGTTTTTGAGAGTAAGGCGGAACTGTACCAACATACGAGATTTTGACACTCAAGCTGAAATCATGAAACGCAAGTTCATTGAGAGAGGATATCCGCATAGGCTCATTAGAGGAGCGTATAAGAGAGCCCGATTTTATGATCGGGATACTCTGTTACACTCACAAAAACTGAAGACAGATCCAAAATTAGTGTGCATCACTAAACACTCAACTATGGATTCCACGGTCAGGCAGAAAATTAACTCAAACTGGCACTTACTAAATGTCAATGAGAACGAACAAAAACTACAGAAACCTATGTTTGCCCACAAGCGAAACAAGAACTTAAAAGATCAGATTGTTCACTCCCGCCACAAGGGCAAGACCAGGGATGCCCCCTTCATCCAAAAATCAATTGATGGAGCAAATGCCATCAAAGGCACCTCTCGTTGTGGCTCTTGTCAATCCTGCGACACCATTATTACAGGTGAAACAATGGAATTTAATAAAACAAAAATTAGAGCTAATGAACTCTGGACCTGTAACACAAAGAACGTTGTGTATTTACTTGTCTGCCCCTGCAATCTTGGATATGTGGGAGAGACGTCCCGCACAATAAAAACTAGATTAACGGAACACAGGTCCGCCATTAAAACTAGGAAAACCACTGCACCTCTGGTAAACCATTTTCTAGAATATAATCACAAACCTGAAGAACTGAAATGGTGAATTTTAGAGAGGATACAGTTGCAAAAAAATCAAGGTGGAGATAAAATCCGCAAAAAAAGAGAAGTCTTTTGGATTTTTACCCTCGGAACTTTTAATCGTGGACTGAACCATGAATTACCATGGGAAAATGCGATAACATAATACTAACATGATTTTAATAATAATGAGCAGACTCTATTTGATGAACAGATGTTGTTTGATGAACTAACAGCTTTATACTAAACTGCCCTCTTTTGAGTGACTACGCAGCAGAAGGCTATTGTTGTGCCTTTTTCTGTTCAAAACCCAAAGCAGTAACATTGGTTTACATAAATATAGCAATTCTTCCCGAAGGCTATAGGTTAGGTCATTCATAGACAGAGTATCGTTTTACATTGTATCGCTTTAAATGGGCGGTACACATCTAGGAAATTCAAAGAGGGCGTAGCCATTTCACGAAATAAAAGAGTCCTGCTGGCTGCACTAGATCTAATCGTTTTTGCCGACAGGAGCAGTTGAGGAAGGTCGAGGCGCCGCAGATCCGCAGCGAAGGTAAGAGCCATGCTCGCCATGCGAAAACTCCGCATCAGTTTGCCCGTAACTCCGCATTCCATATCCGACCATATGGAATCTCCCGGTGCGATCTTTCGCGCTGTTTTGCTAAACCCACTTGTAAAATCCGCTTGTAACCTGTTAAATCTTTAGCCGTCTTCGTTTATTATTTTTTGAAAAAAAGACCGCCTTACACCCGCTAATCTTGGCTCCCCTGTTGGTTTCCCTCCCCTCTTGTTCACAGGGGCTATTCTCCGAACAGTTCAGGCATCAGAGGCGCCAACAGCAGTCCCCGAGAGATACAAGCAATTTTGAAAAATAAACAAAGGCTTCCATCGCCGCGTCTTGCAAACGATTACCAACAGCGTCGCAAGAACACGGTTACTTTGGATAAATAACAAATGTAAGAAAGAAACGTAAACATTAATAAATTAACTAAAACCTATAGATAAATAGAGTCAGTATTAGGGCGCACCAATTTGTAATTATGTTTCTATTTTAGTTACAAATACCGCTGTTTACCGACTGCTAACTGATGACAAAATAGGACCTGAAAGCCTGGGATTTCCTTCCCCCGCTCCAAAAGAGATGAATGAAAGTTTTGATAGGTGATAGTAAGATGGAGGCAGTGAACACTGCTTAGACAGGTGAGATTGGTATCTGATATAATTAATAAATTTAATAAGAAAGGATCATATACACCCTAAATAAAATTAAAGAAAATCACAACAGGAAATAAAAACTTCAATGTGTTGCTTATCCTTATTTTTATATAGTTATCACATACCAAGTCCGGATTTTCAAAAAAAGAAGGAAAGGTGCCTTACTCCCAACAACTACTTCATATCCTTCTGGTCACCAATTATTTTAGGTAAGAAAAATTCATCGAAAAGGGCAAAGTTTGAGAAAATGTAATAAATATGCCTTTTTGGTCTGTTTTCCCTATCAGATATCAGCTGTGATCTTTATGGAACTAGCGAGCTGTTAATGTTATAGAAACTCTGAAAGATTGAGATGCATTCCTTTTAGAATCTCCAGGACTAAACACGGTGTCTCCATTACCTACCCCTTACCATTGATGTTCTGAACCCGTTAATATTCAATTCGACTCATTAGTGTAAACCAATCATTAAATACAGGCCTCCCTCTATATCTAGACTTCCCTTTATGTTCAGACTAACCCAAATGAAGTGCCAGATAAATCGCATAGGGAATAATAACGATAGGTCTTGGTTTTAAAAATTTCTTAGCAATAGGTAGGATGACTTTCTTAGGATACTAAATGATATGGATGTACACCAACCTCTATGAGGTTATGATACATGTCTGTAATTGAAATGTAAAGGATTAAGTCCTGTGTATGATAATTGTGAAAGATGGAATATGCATATGTGGTTGTTCCTACTACTTTTCTTAAAATATGTTTCGCATTATTACATGAGCCAGGCTGATGAACTTGATTAATCTAAGAATAATTTTATGTCCTATGAGGAGCAATGCACTGTGATCTTAAATTTAAACTTATTTTAAATGTTATCATTGTATCTTTCTGTCTAGAAAAATTTGGCTGACTATCCAATATTGTCCTGATGAAGACAAATGTTTTTGTCGAAACGCGTTGACACACGACACACAGCCTCATTCTCTACAATTAGAGAATACTTTTGAAGATAAAGAATCATTTTTATATGTTATGAAGTCTTTTTATATATTCTGAAAATAATCACATGAACTTCATGATTTAATATGTTTATTGTGTAATTTATTAACTTTATGTGTACATTTATCCTTTATATTTATATTAAAGAGTATCTCTTTTTGATATCATTTCAGTCCATTGCAGTAATCATTTTTATCAATTTCTTGTGTTCTTGAACGTTGTTTTTTATAATCAGCCAGCTCTTGTACTTGTAGCCTGCCTGGGTTTTTACCTTCACAAAAAATTGTTCTCCCTGACCCAGGAGTCTCATCCTTATCAGGGTGTCCTTGATACCTACAAGTCAGATTTAGTAATGTCAGCCAAATTTACAGAACATGATTACTTACAGGGTTCATCGAATTATGAAGAGTTATACTGTTATACTCATTATAGTGATCACTATTTGCATAAAACTGCTCAGCCTAGAAATGTTTTATCTTATAACCAATGGGAACACTGTCCAACTCCGCCTAAAGGCAGCTCAAAAACATTTTATGAGAAATTCCAGTACTTCTCAGGGTTTAATAACAGTGATCCAGAAACGTTTTATTTTAAAATGTTATTTAGGACAGGAATGAAAACAATGTTGACAAACACTAAATTGATTTATTCTGAAAAATGTTATGACAAAATGTTCACATTTGGTTTCGAATTTTGGAAAAACACCATTGAAACAAAAACGATCTGGGGTACCAAAGATTGGCATGTACAAGGCCTAGAAGCATTATTTAGGGCCTGCATGATCCTAGAACAAATGATATTCTTGAATGACACAATTCAGCAAACTACTTGTCTTGGCCTAGCTAAGATAAAAGACTTAAATACACCCTCTATTCTGAAACCCATAACTGATAGTGATAACACTACAGATGTGGAGATAGACGTATCCCATATTTTACACCAAAACAGAACACATCCTGATTGGAAAAAGTGGTTGATCTGGCCAACAGACACGAATAACTGTCAAGATAGATTCCTGAACAAAACACAGGGGTTCAAAATGACCAGGCCAGCCCCAAGATACTCCCAGAGACAACATCCAGGGATAGTTACAACATACAGTGTAGGGAAACTATCCCTTGAGTGGCTAGAGAAATCCACACTGGCTGAAATTAAGCAACACTTGACTTTACTTAAAGACGGTGCTGACTTGCGTGATTTCATACTGGGACCACGCAAGCAGCGTCAAAAACGTTTCATGGTGGCCGGTATATACGCTGCGTACAACGAAGCTTGGAAAGTAATGCAAATTAAAACAGCAGAAAAAATACGAGAAATTGATCGTATAAATTTGGAAAAATCACTTTTTGTAGTGGACAATGGGTTAACGACTCTGTCCTCCAGAATATATTCACTGGACAGCATTGTATCATCTGCTTTTGATATAATAGAGCAGGACTTACTAATGTTACAACATGGTCAGTCTCAAATACGTTCTATTGTACAGCTTGGTTGGACGTTGCAAAATCTGTGTTCAGGCTATGTGTCACGGTTCTGGAAAACCTCAGGATCAGGGTGATGCAATTCCTGACACTATGTACCATGGTGTTTAATCAACACAACGTCATTATTCAGTATCTTTAACCTTACTGATAAACAAATCAGTTTGGCACAAAAAGGAGCAGACTATATGATTCTGAGCATTGAAAAACTTGAGAGATTACCATTGACAATGTCAGAGAGACCTGTCATTGAATGGATAATACACGGAACAATTACAATTCCGATAACAACTTTCCAGTTTGAATACTGCCAAGAGTATATACCTGCGGGCCAGTATTAAAGGTTGGGTAAAGAATACATCAAATCAACCTGGGATTTACCTTATACACACAGATGTTATAGTGAAGGGAAAAAGGAGGTATTCCTTAGTGGTAACAATTGTGAAAAATCACTAAGCGGTACACTTCTGTGTCAAGGTATTAATTTGCATGGAGCCTGCGAAGGGTCTTCGAATAAACTTTCATGTCACCTGCATGGAACGCTTGCAAAACAGATAGAGCCATTTTTTAGACAACTTTCTAATGGCAGTTACGTTTTAATAAGTGACCACAGCTGTTGTGGCATGCTGGCAGGAAAAGCCTATCTGACGACCGTAACTTCCAGGGCCATTTGGTGTATGCAAGTAATGTATCCACATAGCTATTCAGATATGGGGGCTGCGTTATGGCCTTCCCTGAATATCTCTTTTTTTCGAATTGATACTTTAAGCAGAATGAAGTCTATTCTTTTACAGACAACTGTGCATTTAACGTCATCCAAAGAAATGTATGATCTGCAAGTGGCAAGGACATCGGCAGAGATACATTCCCTTTTATCGACAAATTGCCCCGTGCATTTCGTAGAAATATTAAGCCAAATCTTAAACATGTCTGATACCAGTGGCATCACACATGTATTTAAGACAGTTTTTTCAGGACTGTTAGCACCCTTTGTAACAGTTCTGGGCATCTTCCCGAATTTTGTCCATTCTGTCTTTGGCGGCCTACCCTTAACCACATCCGCGCTAGTTGAATTCTCCTTCTATGCTGGGATTTAAAAAATCCCATGCTTCATGACGAGCTGGGCTCGTCATCAGCGTGCGAGGAGGCTACACCATGACGAGCCCAGCTCGTCATGAGCCTGGAAGGGGTTAATCTTGGGACTCGTGGCAGGAATTTTATTTTTGTTCCTTCTGCTCCGATATGGCAAGCCAATCCACAGACAAAACTTCAGCAGCGATGGAAGAGGCGATCCTAGCAATACGATACAGAGACCGTATCACTAAGGTCCTCGGATTGGCCCGGCTAAGAGATCTGAGTACAACCTGGTTTCTTTCATTCAGACCGATCTGGCAGGATTGCATCTTACCTGTGCTTCAATGTCTGCTATGAGGAGAAGAATCCGTGTTGGACGTCTGTCTTACACTACCATCAGCAGTACCAATGGGTATCGATACTGTGCTAGGTCCTGTAACGACTCATGCATCGTGTTGTCCCCAGCAGCTACCCATTCTGATGACGGCATTCGTTTAGACTTCACCGCTATGAGTAGGTGGCGGTGAGGTACGAGAGGAAAGCAGCACCAAGCAGGTACAACCTTCTGTGAGCATTGCTGATCCTAACATCGATGATAGCAATAACGCAGAGAACTGCACAGTTGCAGTATTTTCAAACTTGGTCGAACTTTCACCTGATGTTGTAGACCAATTTTTTGCGAGTCTGTCTGAAATGATGTTCTCCCCTGAGCAACGAGAATGAACATTTTTAACAAGCACACAGCGTTCCCTGAACTCTGAATTCGGCCTTCAGTTTTTGATAAACAAAGCTACAGAAACTATTTGGAACTATTTTTTCCCCAGAAAGCGAAATTATTTTTGTCCATTTTCCAAAATGTTTACTTTTCTTTGGCACATGGTACTCTGCTTAAAGTAGAACGATTCTTAGAGAACAGAGATTCTATTTTTAGGATACTTGAGAAAATATTTTACCTCAGCCTCTAGCACATATACAGCATTTTGTATAAATATGTGATGGAATGGTCTCGACCTTCTTCTCTGTATTAAGAGCCATTTCATGTGTAATTTTCGCAATTCATTCAGCCGATATAAATATGCATTTAACTGAATGATGACACTGCTTGAAAAGCGTACAGTACCAAACACTCATTTTCGTGTATTTACCATTTACCATTTCAAATGCGAAATATGTATTTTGGGGTGGGTTGGAAAACACACATGCATCGTTATATGTTTACTATTGCTTAGTTTTTTAGTAATGATGGACATTAATCCGTGGAGTGGGTGTTGTATTTCTATCTAGGACCCTAATTAGATATTCCCGATTCATGCCCTTATGTGGTTATAATTAATAATGTCCTTATAAAGGCATAAGAATCATATCCATATTCAGTAATAGCCCATGCAGTCCAAAGCACAGCACGGCTACTCCCATCGACTCCTAGAAAGTACAACGCGTTCTTTAAACAAACCAAGCCTCCAGCAGCCCGGGAAATCCCCCCCTGCTTTTGTTTTGATTTGAACAAGAACTTCTGGAGTCCAGAAAGAACTGTTAGTTCTTAGTGACGTCTTATGTCCAACCTTAAGTCAAACTTGGCACCTTTCAGGTATAAATATACCAACAGTTGCCTTAAGCAAACACACGGTCGTTTGGAGCAGAGCGGCTATCTACTTGCCCGAGAGTCCAGCTGATGCGAGAGCCCACGGAAGCCACCCCTCCTGTTTTGACGCACTGAGAGAGACGCTGTCTTTTTCTCCAGCCGAGAAAATCCAGCTCTGGTGTTTCCAGCCAACCCTTGCGGGTTGCTGGGGGATCGAGTCCTGAAGAAAGAGATACCACATTCTATTACCAAGGTACGAAGCTGTCTAAACCCTAAGGAGAATTCTTGATGCAGATTCTTGGCAAACAAATCTTAACCAACTTAACTTAAACTGCTACTTACTTACTCCTTCCCAAGTATTAGGCTTAGGTCAGGTACACCGGGGTAGGCGTAGTTAGAAGCACCTGTTGAGTACGTTAGTCAATGTTTTTATGTATGTATATATTTTATCCATTTTAACCCCTTCACTGTGGCGGCTATTCCGCTGCAGTGCTAAGGGGGCCGGGCAGAAGAGCGGCGGGCGCATGCTGGTGATGGAACCGCTCCGTCACCAGAGTCGGTTGCGCTGTGCTTATGACGGAGCGGTTCCGTCATGGCCCCGCCCGCTAAATAGAACGCTCAGCACAGGCGCGGAATTCGCACCGCACATGAGCGGCGGGCGGGCCATGACGGAACTGCTCCGTCATCAGCACAGCGCCACCGCAGCTGATGACGGAGCAGTTCCGTCATCAGCAGGGAAGAGGTTAAAGTACCATATGGCTAAGAAACCATATCAATGCTTTTACAGTATTATTTCATAATACTACTTTTACTGTACGCACTTTACTTCATGATAAGTATTGCAATTGTGGCAATTAAATTCTCTTGCATGAGAAAGAAGACTGCTCAATAAATAACACCTTTTATTGAAAACGCCCGTCTCTCTATTTCTCTGCACTCTGGTGAAACTAAGAATGCACGATAGACTGAGTGAAATAGCTGTCTATTGTTTTCACACGACTCTAGAGATACACTCTTCTCTGAGGGAGCAAAGTTGTCATGATTGTATAGTTGTGGGAAGCTAATCCCTTCTTGTCTAAATCTGGAGAGTTAACTCTTTCATGAACATTCAAGAAAGTTTCTAGTGACCTCTGAGCTAGCTGGCAAAATTAATTAAGTCTAATATAGTCAGTAGAGACCTAGTCGACCTCAGTCCTACGTCTACACTGCTGTTTATATTATTCCAATGTGCAGAGCCTATTGGGAATATAGGAACTACACTACACAGGCTGGACTGTTCCCATGAGGCACAGGGTCAGACTGATTTGCATATGGCCATGTCTGAACTGGGGTGGTGTGAAGTGCAAAAAAACAACGGATTTGGGCCCAGATCTCTGTACTGGGGTGAATGTATGACATTGTTCTGCATTAAGGGTGGGCGTAAAATCCGTTTCGCGGGCGAATTTGCGGATTTTCCACGATTTCGCGATCCGCGAATCTTGCGAAATCGCGGTAAAATCCGCGAATCAGCGGGGACGAATTTTCAGCCAAGCAAGGGTTACAGCAGCAGGTGCAAAAGTTGAACATAATTTCTTTGTAACCTTTTACAAAAGGGTTACAAACAAATTAACTTCAACTTGGACACCTGCTGCTAATTGCTTCCTGGCGCCTCGTTGCCTACTTGCAACTATTCTCTGACTCTGCTCTGACCCTTGAAGTAGGGTCAGAGAATAGTTACAAGTAGGCAACGAGGCACCTGTCCAAGGAATTAAACCTCATCGGGCGAATTTGCAGATTTTCCGCGATTTCGCGATCCGCGAATCTCGCGAAATCGCGGTAAAATCCGCGAATCAGCAGGGACGAATTTTCAGCCAAGCAAGGGTTACAGCAGCAGGTACAAAAGTTGAACCTAATTTCTTTGTAACCTTTTACAAAAGGGTTACAAACAAATTAACTTCAACTTGGACACCTGCTGCTAATTGCTTCCTGGCACCTCGTTGACTACTTGCAACTATTCTCTGACTCTGCTCTGACCCTTGAAGTAGGGTCAGAGAATAGTTACAAGTAGGCAACGAGGCACCTGTCCAAGGAATTAAACCTCATCAGGAAGCACTTACAGATATTAAAAACAGGAAGAAGGGAGAGGATGGCAAATACATCCATTTTGAGTTGTCAGGAGGGGTTAAACTAAAAGAGACCTTTACAGCACAATTTTCATATGCATTTTGCTAAAAATAAAAAGCTGTATGTTCTGTAGGGGCAACTCAGGAATCTGGCCCTTCAGAGATCCGGCCTCTCTTTCTTTCTCTCGTTCTCTCTTTCCCTCTCTCTTTCCCTCTCTTTCTCTCTCTTTCTATCTATCTATCTATCTATCTATCTATCTATCTACCTATCTATCTATCTATCTATCTATCTATCTCTCTCTCCCTCTACCATAAACGACTGCATGGGTAACTTCGGTATGCAAGCGGCTCGCGAAGACGCAAAAATCCCCGCGAACACGCAAAAAACCCCGAACACGCAAAAAAACCCGCGAACACGCAAAAAAACAAAAATCCGCAAATTCGCACAAATTCGCGAATTTTGCGGATCGCGAATTCGCAAATCCGCAAATTCGCGGATCGCGAATTCGCAAAATTTGCCCATGCTTATTCTGCATTCTGTCCATCAACTGTGGTTTTTGCATTTGTCACCCCGAGTGGGATGGGTATGCTCAGACGTGAGTCCCGTGCTCTCCACACCACTGGATTCAAGCAAGCCGGGCTGAAGACGGCTGGAATGCCAGAAACCGGTCCTCGGAAGCTTGTTTCCGGTCCAGGGAAGGCATGGCTTGGCAGTTCGGGCTGGACTGTTCCCATGAGGCACAGGGTCAAACTCATTTGCATATGGCCATGTCTGAACTGGGGTGGTGTGGAGTGCAACAAAACGATGGATTTGGGCCCAGATCTCTGTACTGGGGTGAATGTATGACACTATTCTGCATTCTGTCCATCAACTGTGGTTTTTGCATTTGTCACCCCGAGTGGGATGGGTATGCTCAGACGTGAGTCCCATGCTCTCCACACCACTGGATTCAAGCAAGCCGGGATAAAGACGGCTGGAATGCCAGAAATCGGTCCTCGAAAGCTTGTTTCCGGTCCAGTGAAGGCATGGCTTGGCAGTTCGGGTTGGACTGTTCCCATGAGGCACAGGGTCAGACTGATTTGCATATGGCCATGTCTGAACTGGGGTGGTGTGGAGTGCAAAAAAATGATGGATTTGGGCCCGGATCTCTGTACTGGGGTGAATGTATGACATTGTTCTGCATTCTGTCCATCAAGTGTGTTTTTTGCATTTGTCACCCCGAGTGGGATGGGTATGCTCAGACGTGAGTCCCATGCTCTCCACACCACTGGATTCAAGCAAGCCGGGCTGAAGACGGCTGGAATGCTAGAAACTGTTCCTCAGAAGCTTGTTTCCTGTCCAGGGAAGGCATGGCTTGGCAGTTCGGGCTGCACTGTTCCCATGAGGCACAGGGTCAGACTGATTTGCATATGGCCATGTCTGAACTGGGGTGGTGTGGAGTGCAAAAAAACAATGGATTTGGGCCCAGATCTTTGTACTGGGTTGAATGTATGACATTGTTCTGCATTCTGTCCATCAACTGTGGTTTTTGCCTTTGTCACCCCGAGTTGGATGGGTATGCTCAGACGTGAGTCCCATGCTCTCCACACCACCGGATTCAAGCTGAAGATGGCTAGAATGCCCGAAACCAGTCCTCGAAAGCTTGTTTCCGGTCCAGGGAAGGCATGGCTTGGCAGTTCGGGCTGGACTGTTCCCATGAGGCACAGGGTCAGACTGATTTGCATATGGCCATGTCTGAACTGGGGTGGTGTGGGGTGCAAAAAAACAATGGATATGGGCCCAGATCTCTGTACTGGGGTGAAATATGACATTGTTCTGCATTCTGTCCATCAACTGTGGTTTTTGCATTTGTCACCCCGAGTGGGATGGGTATGCTCAGACTTGAGTCCCATGCTCTCCACACCACTGGATTCAAGCAAGCCGGGCTTAAGACGCCTGGAATGCCAAAAACTGGTCCTCGGAAGCTTGTTTCCGGTCCAGGGAAGGCATGGCTTGGCAGTTGGGCTGGACTGTTCCCTTGAGGCACAGGGTCAGACTGATTTGCATATGGCCATGTCTGAACTGGGGTGGTGTGGAGTGCAAAAAAACGATGGATTTGGGCCCAGATCTCTGTACTGGGGTGAATGTATGACATTGTTCTGCATTCTGTCCATCAACTGTGGTTTTTGCATTTGTCACCCCGAGTGGGATGGGTATGCTCAGACGTGAGTCCTGTGCTCTCCACACCACTGGATTCAAGCAAGCCGGGCTGAAGACGGCTGGAATGCCAGAAACCGGTCCTCGGAAGCTTGTTTCCGGTCCAGGGAAGACATGGCTTGGCAGTTCGGGCTGGACTGTTCCCATGAGGCACAGGGTCAAACTCATTTGCATATGGCCATGTCTGAACTGGGGTGGTGTGGAGTGCAACAAAACGATGGATTTGGGCCCAGATCTCTGTACTGGGGTGAATGTATGACACTATTCTGCATTCTGTCCATCAACTGTGGTTTTTGCATTTGTCACCCCGAGTGGGATGGGTATGCTCAGACGTGAGTCCCATGCTCTCCACACCACTGGATTCAAGCAAGCCGGGATAAAGACAGCTGGAATGCCAGAAATCGGTCCTCGAAAGCTTGTTTCCGGTCCAGTGAAGGCATGGCTTGGCAGTTCGGGTTGGACTGTTCCCATGAGGCACAGGGTCAGACTGATTTGCATATGGCCATGTCTGAACTGGGGTGGTGTGGAGTGCAAAAAAATGATGGATTTGGGCCCGGATCTCTGTACTGGGGTGAATGTATGACATTGTTCTGCATTCTGTCCATCAAGTGTGTTTTTTTGCATTTGTCACCCCAAGTGGGATGGGTATGCTCAGACGTGAGTCCCATGCTCTCCACACCACTGGATTCAAGCAAGCCGGGCTTAAGACGCCTGGAATGCCAAAAACTGGTCCTCGGAAGCTTGTTTCCGGTCCAGGGAAGGCATGGCTTGGCAGTTGGGCTGGACTGTTCCCTTGAGGCACAGGGTCAGACTGATTTGCATATGGCCATGTCTGAACTGGGGTGGTGTGGAGTGCAAAAAAACGATGGATTTGGGCCCAGATCTCTGTACTGGGGTGAATGTATGACATTGTTCTGCATTCTGTCCATCAACTGTGGTTTTTGCATTTGTCACCCCGAGTGGGATGGGTATGCTCAGACGTAAGTCCGATGCTCTCCACACCACTGGATTCAAGCAAGCCAGGCTGAAGACGGCTGGAATGCCAGAAACCGGTCCTCGGAAACTTGTTTCCGGTCCAGGGAAGGCATGGCTTGGCAGTTCGGGCTGGACTGTTCCCATGAGGCACAGGGTCAGACTGATTTGATTATGGCCATTTCTGAACTGGGGTGGTGTGGAGTGCAACAAAACAATGGATTTGGGCCCAGATCTCTGCACTGGGGTGAATTTATAACATTGTTCTGCATTCTGTCCATCAACTGTAGTTTTTGCATTTGTCAACCCGAGTGGGATGGGTATGCTCAGACGTAAGTCCGATGCTCTCCACACCACTGGATTCAAGCAAGCCAGGCTGAAGACGGCTGGAATGCCAGAAACCGGTCCTCGGAAACTTGTTTCCGGTCCAGGGAAGGCATGGCTTGGCAGTTCGGGCTGGACTGTTCCCATGAGGCACAGGGTCAGACTGATTTGCATATGGCCATTTCTGAACTGGGGTGGTGTGGAGTGCAACAAAACAATGGATTTGGGCCCAGATCTCTGCACTGGGGTGAATTTATAACATTGTTCTGCATTCTGTCCATCAACTGTGGTTTTTGCATTTGTCAACCCGAGTGGGATGGTTATGCTCAGACGTGAGTCCCATGTTCTCCACACCACTGGATTCAAGCAAGCGGGGTTGAAGACGGCTGGAATGTAGGAAACCGGGTCCTCGGAAGCTTGTTTCCGGTCCAGGGAAGGCATGGCTTGGTAGTTCGAAATGGACTGTTCCCATGAGGCACAGAGTCAGACTGATTTGCATATGACCATGTCTGAACTGGGGTGGTGTGGAGTGCAAAAAAATGATGGATTTGGGCCCAGATCTCTGTACTGGGATGAATGTATGACATTGTTCTGCATTCTGTCCATCAACTGTGGTTTTTGCATTTGTCACCCCGAGTGGGATGGGTATGCTCAGACGTGAGTCCCATGCTCTCCACACCACTGGATTCAAGCAAGCCGGGCTGAAGACGGCTGGAATGCCAGAAACTGGTCCTCGGAAGCTGATTTCCTGTCCAGGGAAGGCATGGCTTGGCAGTTCGGGCTGCACTGTTCCCATGAGGCACAGGGTCAGACTGATTTGATTATGGCCATGTCTGAACTGGGGTGGTGTGGAGTGCAAAAAAACAATGGATTTGGGCCCAGATCTTTGTGCTGGGTTGAATGTATGACATTGTTCTGCATTCTGTCCATCAACTGTGGTTTTTGCCTTTGTCACCCCAAGTGGGATGGGTATGCTCAGACGTGAGTCCCATGTTCTCCACACCACTGGATTCAAGCAAGCGGGGCTGAAGACGGCTGAAATGCCAGAAACCGGTCCTCGGAAGCTTGTTTCCGGTCCAGGGAAGGCATGGCTTGGCAGTTCGGGCTGGACTGTTCCCATGAGGCACAGAGTCAGACTGATTTGCATATGGCCATGTCTGAACTGGGGTGGTGTGGAGTGCAAAAAAAGGATGGATTTGGGCCCAGATCTCTGTACTGGGATGAATGTATGACATTGTTCTGCATTCTGTCCATCAACTGTGGTTTTTGCATTTGTCACCCCGAGTGGGATGGGTATGCTCAGACGTGAGTCCCATGCTCTCCACACCACTGGATTCAAGCAAGTCGGGCTGAAGACGGCTGGAATGCCAGAAACCGGTCCTCTGAAGGTTGTTTCCTGTCCAGGGAAGGCATGGCTTGGCAGTTCGGGCTGGACTGTTCCAATGAGGCATAGGGTCAGACTGATTTGCATATGGCCATGTCTGAACTGGGGTGGTGTGGAGTACAAAAAAACAATGGATTTGGGCCCAGATCTTTGTACTGGGGTGAATGTATGACATTGTTCTACATTCTGTCCATCAACTGTGGTTTTTGCTTTTGTCACCCCGAATTGGATGGGTATGCTCAGACATGAGTCCCATGCTCTCCACACCACTGGATTCAAGCAAGCCGGGCTGAAGACGGCTGGAATGCCAGAAACCGGTCCTTGGAAGCTTTTTTCCGGTCCAGGGAAGGCATGGCTTGGCAGTTCGGGCTGGACTGTTCCCATGAGGCACAGGGTCAGACTGATTTGCATATGGCCGTGTCTGAACTGGGGTAGTGTGGAGTGCAAAAAAAGAATGGATTTGGGCCCAGATCTCTGTACTGGGGTGAATGTATGACATTGTTCTGCATTCTGTCCATCAACTGTGGTTTTTGCATTTGTCACCCCGAGTGGGATGGGTATGCTCAGACGTGAGTCCCATGCTCTCCACACCACTGGATTCAAGCAAGCCGGGCTGAAGACGGCTGGAATGCCAGAAACCGGTCCTTGGAAGCTTTTTTCCGGTCCAGGGAAGGCATGGCTTGGCAGTTCGGGCTGGACTGTTCCCATGAGGCACAGGGTCAGACTGATTTGCATATGGCCGTGTCTGAACTGGGTTGGTGTGGAGTGCAAAAAAACGATGGATTTGTGCCCAGATCTCTGTACTGGGGTGAATGTATGACATTGTTCTGCATTCTGTCTATCAACTGTGGTTTTTGCATTTGTCACCTCGAGTGGGATGGGTATGCTCAGACGTGAGTCCCATGCTCACCGCACCACTGGATTCAAGCAAGCCGGGCTGAAGACGGCTGGAATGCCAGAGCCGGTCCTCGGAAGCTTGTTTCCGGTCCAGGGAAGGCATGGCTTGGCAGTTCGGGCTGGACTGTTCCCATGAGGCACAGGGTCAGACTGATTTGCATATGGCCATGTCTGAACTGGGGTGGTGTGGAGTGCAAAACACGATGGATTTGGGCCCAGATCTTTGTACTGGGTTGCATGTATGACATTGTTCTGCATTCTGTCCATCAACTGTGGTTTTTGCGATAATTGTATCACCCAAGCTTGATAATATGCCCCCATATTCACCCCTTTTTGCATATTTTCTACACTCTCTTGTCATACTCCCTCCTCTCTTGTGTTACTCCTTCCTCTCTCATTATACTATCTTCTTTTTCTTGTATTCTGTTCTCTTTTTATACTTATTTTTTTCATACTTGCTCCTATTTTTGCATTTTTGTCCTACTGTTTATATAGTCTCTTGTCTTTATATTCACCACTGTCGTCATAGTTGTTACTGTGTTCTCGTAGTACTCCCTCTCTGCTTATACGGGCAGTTTTCCTTTATATTTGTCTTTTTTCCATATTTTTGTCTCTGTGTCTTTTTACATTCCTTTGTCTTTCTTCATATATTCTCTTCTGTTGTTATATTATATGTCTCTACTTATTCTTGATGTTCTTTGCAGGTATTCCCTATTGTTTTCTAATACTTTTCTTTTTCTTCTAATACTCTTGTGTCTGTTCTCACATTTCTTCTGTCCTTTCTTATACTTTGCACTCTCTACTACTATTGTCATCTTTTGTTATTGTGACATTTCTCTCCTCATTTTACCCCCTGTTGTTATACTGCCCCCTGTTTTCATATTCTTCTCTCTCTTCTCTTACTTCTTAATATGTCCTCTTACTACTGAGTTTTTCTTATATTGCCTTTTGTTCTATATTCCTTCTCCCTGTGTTCATATTTTCCACTGTTTCTTCATATTTCTATTCTATTTTTATTTTCTGTCCTCTCTGTTTATACTTCTTAAATCTGTTCATATTGTTTGCTCACATCTGTTATTGCTCCTTGATTCACTGTATACACTCTGCAGCACTTTCCACATATTCTCTGTCTTTTCATACTGACCTCTCTCTTTATATTTGTTTGTCTTGTCATACTTCTGTCTCTTTTGTCATACACTTTTCACTCTTTTTAATCCTCCATCTGTTTATACTCCTTATTTTCACATCAGACTGTATCCTCTGTTCTTGTTTAACCCTATTTTCCTTTTGCTCCACTTTTCCTCACATTCTTCGTGCTTTCTTCTGGTACTGTTGTGAATCTTTTCACATATTCCTTCTTTTTTTCTTCTGAGTCTTTCCCTCTCTTCTTATAGTGCCCCCTCTGTCCTCTTACTCTCTTTTTTTCTTCTTATGCTCTTTCTTCTCCTCATATTTCCATGTTTCTCTTCATACTCTTCCTTACCTATTCATACTTTCCAGTTTATTCATACTTCCTTTATTCTGTTATATTGCAGTGTCTGTTTATACTCCCCTTTTTGGTTATATTTTCCCTTGTTTCATACTCTTTCCTCTTTTGTTGTAAGTCCTTTTATTTTTATAGTCCGACGTTTGTCCTCATAATCGTCCCACCTGTTCTTGTAAGTAATATAATAGAATATTTGATATATATATTTTTTATGTTATATATATTTTTTTATTATTGATTCTGTTTATCGATACTGAAAAAAATGTATGATGCCTACTAAGTTTCAAAAGCGGAAAAAACGAAAGAAAGGTTTTTATTTGAAGAGAAGTCATCAACAATGTTTACATGAAGAACAACGTGTTAACTAAGAGAAAAAAAGTCCTGATAAGACAAGGAACACTTTTTTGAGGAAAATATTAAAGGCTAAGGGTTAGATGTAGGTAATCTCAATTTACCTATTCTAAAATTTCGAATTTCACCTATTGGGTATTTAAGAATAGGTAAATGGGATGTAGATAATTTTTCAGTAAAAATTACCAAATTGGTAAGATTCGGTAATTAAGAATCGGTATTTACCGATTCGGTATTTACCGAATCGGTAAATACCGATTCAGTAATTACGATTCATTCCTATGGGCCTGGAGGCCCATTGGAATGAATGGGAATTACTGATTCGGTAAATATCGATTCGGTAAATACCGAATCGGTAATAGGGGGAACCCTTTCAAAGGAGGCAAGGTATCACATTGACACCCTGTTGCACCCCTGAATAGTGCATGGGTGCACATGGGGCACACATACATGCCCTAAGGGCATGTATGTCTGCCACATGGCACTGAATAAAAAGCAAAAAATTGCTTTTTAAAAGGAATTTGTTATTTACCACCAACTAATAGTTGGTGGTAAATAACTAATCCTTAAACGTAACAAGCAGTCACTTGTATGCTCCCTACATTACAGATTTGGTAATTTACCGAATCGGTATGTTAAGAATTTGGTAATTTACCGATTTTTTAAATTAACGATTTGGTAATGGCCTCCTACATCTGAAAAGCCTAATACCGGTCGGTAACGGCCGAAATTCGGTAATTTCAGCCGTTACCGACCAGTATTAGGCTTCCTACATCTGGCCCTAAGAGTAGTGTGCACAAACAGAAACATTTTATTTAGTGTATCTGCAATGAAAAAGAAAAATACAAATAAAGAGAACAATCATGGAAAATCAAGTGGAGAGAAAACTGTGTATAGTAAAAGGAGGAAAAACCAATTTATGGAAATTAGGACAAAAATGTTTTATAATTGATTTGTGTCAAATTTAAGTAAAGAAATTAAGGTACGTAAGAAAAAAACAGTATTTTATAAGAAGAAGAAAGGTATAGAAAATGTAGTTGAGAATTGGAATTGAAAAGAAAATTGTTCATTTTAGTAATCAATAGAATTAGATCACTAGATAAGCCAATCCATTTAATGAAGGCCAAAAGTAAGTGGAGTAGAATAATTAACAGAAGTCATTTTTGTCAGTTTTTTTGGGCTGAATGGAAACATAGTTCAAGGAATGAGCTTTTTTTAATTAAGAAAGTTATCTTCAGAGTAATGATTTGTTGCATCCAGTTGACACTAGTGGTCGTGCTTATGAGGTTAGAAATGGTTGTCCTATTGAGAAAGAGAAAATTGTTCCTAGAAATGCAGAAGAGGTGTTAGCTGGTGAAGTTTTAGGGCAACGTCCTAAAGCTCCAGTGTACACTTGGAATTGTAGTAGTATTTGCAGTGTGTGGCAGGAATCTATTGATTTTTTACGCACGTTCCTATGTAACTATACTAAGAAACGTGTTAAACAAAAGATTAAGATGTTGCAAGGACTAGACCCTTGCAGAGTGAGAGAAAATACTGGTTTGCATGGTCATTCTCTGGCTTGTTTTTCTAGAAATGTATGTTGAAGAGTTTTTCACCATTTCAGGATGTTAGCAGTACATCATTCTGAAATGAGGAAATTAGTGAAAACATTGTATTATGCAAAAAGTCCAGCACTAATGTTAAAAAAGTTGAACAGTGCTCTTTTGCGTGGATCTGTATCAGATGTAACAAATGTTTGTGATGAAATTCAGGTTAGTTACTTTGGTCCTCAGGAAGTGCAGAAACTGAGACATTAATAGAAGAAAATGTGGAAGAGAATGTAGAACATTGTAGTGTAGAAAATTCTAAGTAGGAAATTATAAAGTTTAAGGTGATTTCAGGTGAAAGGCCAAATTATTCTTGTATCTGTTGTCGACAAATTCATTATAAAAATCAGACCAAGAGTGTTGATTTGTATTTAAAAAGTGAAAAGGAAAATAATAATGAGTGGAAGGATTTTGCTACTTATTTGTTGGTTGAGAATTGTTTTGATTTGGGTTCTGATCAGCGTATTTGTAAATATTGTAATAACAAATTAGATGAGAACAAAATACCTGCTAGAGATGTGCATAATAATCTTGAGTTCCTAAATATTCCCTTTGAACTGATGGGTTTAAATACCTATGAGTCTATTCCTATTCAATGTGTGCATCCATTTCAGGCTATTGTTCGTATGGAGCCTAAGACAGGAAAATTGCCTCCTTCAGATTTACTGACAGGATTAAAGGGAAGAGTTGAATATTTGCCTCTAGATTTAAAGAAAAATATTGAAACTATTGGTGTAGAAAATGTAGAGGATGAACCTGGTGTTTCTAGTAAGAGTAAGAAAATCTGCCAAGACTTAGTGGATGTTAGGAGAGTGAAAAAGGCAACGCTGTATCTGGTAAAAAATAATGAATATTACAGAAATGTGTATGTGGTAGAAGAAGAAATAACTGTACAAGAAGATAGTGACTTGCCATCTGGACAAATTGAAAAAGTGGATGTGTCCAGAACTGAAGAAATCTTCGAACATTACAGTGTTCATCCACTGCATTCCAAAGAAATGATGGGGAATGCTATAGAGTTATTCCACATGAAAGAAGCAAAAGGAAGTTCCATTAGTGTATGGGAAAAAAACTTGGAAACTCATTGTTTCTCTCAGTTGTTTCCTACAGGAAAAGGAGGACGATATGATGAACGACCTGTGCAGATTCCTGCATCTGAATACCAGACATCAAGATTATATGCAGAAGATCAAAGATTTCGACAATGTATTCCGTGTTTGTTTCATCTTTTGTTTGAGAGTGATTTGTCTGCACTTTCTTATGCAGTAAACCATATATTGAAAACAGGTGTACATCTGCAAAATGTTTCGGCAAAGGAATTTATAGATGAAGTACAGCAGAAAGATAATGTTTTGAAATGTCAGCTGATTAATCTGATGGCATGTCAGCGTGGTACTATTGAGTACTGGTACCGACGTCACGGAGAACTTAAATGTATGCTAAGGAACTTAGGAACACCTACATGGTTCCGTACTCTAAGCTGTGCTGAATATGCTTGGGATGATTTACTTCAATTTCTTTGAGAGGCAAATTCAAATATACTAAATATCGATTAAAAGACACCTGGAGATTTGTGCTCTTTGGATCCTGTTAATGTATGCAGGTATTTCAATCATAGATTTGAAGCTAAGATGTCTTTTATCACTAATAAAAAAAATCCTCCTCTTGGAGAGGTTCTGGATTTCTTTTGGAGAATGGAGTATCAAGCGAGAGGTGCTCCTCACATGCATATGCTATTATGGATCAAAGATGCTCCCAAATTTGTAACAGACTCAGATGATGCTGTGTTGTCTTTTATTGAGGAATATGCTACATGTGATTTACCCAAAAGTACACAAGATAAGGACTTAAGACAACAAGTCTTACGATTCCAAAGCCATCGTCGTGGGAAATACTGTCATCGAAAGTACAAATCTAAGGAGAAATTCTACAGCAAATGCCGTTTTGCATTTCCACGACCTGTAATATCGAAAGGAAGAGTGAACAGTTTTATGTCATCTTTGCGACATTATATCACAAGAAAGTCTCCCCAAAATACCTACAACTTAAGAAGTTGTAGGTATTTATGCTAATCTGAATATTCAATATGTTGCTGACAATTCCATTGCTGTTGCTCGATATGTGACATCGTACATAACAAAGTCAGAAAAGACGGAATTGAAGGAAATGTGGGAAGAGATTTCCCATGAGAACAGTCTAAGTAAGAAATTATACAGTTACAGTTTGAAGATGTTATCTCATCGAGAAATTGGAGCGTATGAATGCTCGGATCGCTTATCATTTGCAAGTCTATACTCCAAATCTAGAAGAATCATTTGGGTGAGTCTAGGTCTTGCTGCAACACGAAACCGAGTACTGAAATCTGTACAGGAAATTGAATATTTAGCTGAAAAAGAGGCAGAACGTACGGATATTGTGAAAACAAATATGTTGGATACATATTATCGAAATAGAAGTCACAATCTTGGGAACATTTGTCTCTATGAAGTGCTGCAAAACTATATTTTTAAACTGAATATTACAGAAAACATTAATAATGGTATATGTGCCGTGATTGGTTCTGAAGGATGTCTGGTGAAAGAAAGAAAAGGACATTTAATTAATCACCATAAACTGAGTTGCGAAACACCTGACAAAAGGGAATTTTACTATTTAACTCTTTTGCAACTGTTTAAGCAATGGCGTTCAGAATTGGAATTACTTGGAGATTTTGAGAGCTATGAAGATTCCTTCAATGAAAATGTTGAACAACGAAATTGAGCAAGAAGCTACAATTGCAGCTGAGATTGCTAGAGATAGTTCTCAAGACAGTCAAACATTTGCTCCGTTGAGTCAGGACCCACTAGGAGAACCAATTGTTCAAAATGAAGCAGCAACTGCTATTGAGGAGGTGGAAACAGCAATGTATCAAGCTCAAGAAGATGTAACAAACTTAGGAAACTTGGAAGAACAACTAAATCTTGAGCAGAAAGAAATATATGAGCAAGTGAGAGAACAGATTCAGCATGGATTACTTCATGAGAAGAAAGAGTGTTCTTGCTCATCATTTGAACCTATCCGTATGTATGTGAGTGGACAAGCTGGAACAGGAAAAAGTTTTTTAATTAAAGTAATCACAAGTTTTCTACAGAAAAGAACTGAATCGCATTTGTCTTGTGTTGTCACTGCTCCAACTGGATTAGCAGCCCACAATATTAAAGGAATTACTTTACATCGTTTATTATTGCTACCAGTAGAGCATGAAAACAAATTAGAATACCACAAGCTATCTGGAGAAGCTTCTTGTGAAGTTTCAAGAGTGTTGAGGAAAATTAAACTTCTCATTATTGATGAGGTAGGCATGGTATCAAACTAAATGCTTGCCTTTGTGCATTTAAGAATGCAGCAAATTCTTAAAACAGAGTATGACGTATTATTCGGAGGAAAACACGTCATAGTTTTTGGAGATCTTGTACAACTTACTGCTGTGAAAGGACAACCAGTGTTTAAAACACTGGTGCATGAAGATACTAGAAAGTCTTTGGGGAGCATTGGAAATGTAAACATTTGGTCATATTTTCAGTATAAAGAACGTATTACAAATATGCGACAGGCAAATGATGCTGATTATGGAACTATTCTTCAAGATATAAGAATTGGAAAAATAACCAAACATGGCAAACAAGCTTTACAGAGACGCTTACTTTCCAATGTGTTTCCCAATGAAAATATTGTCCCCGAGAAAATATACATGAGAATTGCAGAAAACAAATCTGTAATCTGCTTAATTCCAACACTGCATGAATGTTCTATATTCAATGAAGAAATGTTAAAGTTGGAAAATGAAGAAATTATAAAATTGGAAGCAATTGATAAAATAGAACATGAAGGAATCACTATTATTTTGAGTGAAAAGTTGAAGAGGAAATTGGATTCTTTAGAGAAATCGATAAGTAAAACTGCTGGTTTAGAAAATAATTTTTATGCATGTGTAAACTGTAGGGTAATTTTACTATGTAATTTGAATGTGGAAAAAGGTTTAGTAAATGGAGCAATGGGTAAAATTGTTGATTTTGTTAATTATGTAAATAGAGATGGGATTGAATTTTTGAAAATCAAATTTGATGAAATTGCTGAAGTACAACAACTTAGTCGTTGTCCAGATCGATTTTTGCTTGTAAAAGATTTGTATGCCTGCAGAAAACAGTTTCCTATTTCTATGGCACATGCGGTGACCATTCATAAATCTCAAGGTTTAAGTGTAGATACTGCTTTAGTGAATATTGGAAGTACCGTGTTTAAAGAAGGTATGGCATATGTTGCTTTGTCTTGAGTCAGAACTTTATCTGGATTGTATTTGATTGATTTTGATGAGACAAAGGTTATTACAGATGTAAATTGTGTGAAAGAGTATAATAGGTTAAGAAGAGAATATGCACCCAATTTAGGTGAATATCCAGTATTTGAAAAGCGTGTGGTATGTAGAAGAAGAAGATTTGAGAATATCTGTAGTGAAACTGTAGAGAAAGAAAAAAAGCAAGATGAAGTTGCGCCTGCAAGCAAAAAGAGAAAGGACAATGTTGAAGAGAATGGTGGTTATCGGTTTGAAAATAGTTGTGGTGTCAATTGCTATGCTAATGTAGTTGTTAATGTTGTTTTTTTTCTTGAAAGTTTGCAAAAGCAAATTGTCGAAAATCGGGACAAAAGATTCTGTTCATTGTTGAATTCTGTTTATGAGAAATGTAGTAGTGATAAAAGTAAAATACAAAGTGTTTCTGATATTCGAAATGTTTTGGACATATGTTCTGGTTCTACTCAATTTACGCAAAATATTCAGCAAGATTGTCAGGAATTTTTAATGTGTATGCTTGGTGTACTGGAAGATGAAGGTATAGATGTTGAAAACCTTTTTGGCCTTTCTTATAAATGGCAACATGACTGTCAAAATTGTTTGTTTACATGTAGCAGTAACATAGACACTGAAAGATTCATATATTTGACTTTACCTGACTGTGAATCAGTGTCTTTTAACAATCTAATTAGAGGAGCAAGTCAAAACATGGAGTGTAGCCAATGTAAATCAAAATTGTCATCAACATTATTTATACAAAGATATGGACAGTATGTAATTTTAATGCTGCAACATTGTAGAGCTGATGGAAGAAAATTGGAAACTTTAATATAAAATGTTGTAGCTGGTCAATGTTCAATATCAGGAAGAACTTTTGTAGCTGTTGCAATAACTTTTTCATGATGGACCTTCTACCAACTTTTGGACATTACATTGTTTATTTAAAATGTCTGAAAGGTTGGATACATTTTAATGATACTCAATTAGTATTTAAGCAACGTTTGCCCAAAGAGTTACCAAATACTTACCTAATATTTTTAAAGGCAAAATTTTAAGATCAAAATTTGCCCTTTAGGATTACTGCTATTAAGGTAGATTAGTCTGGTGTTGTAGAGTATTTTGTAAGTGAGGGTGAGGAGCTTGAAGGTGATCCTTTTATTGATATTGAGGCAGTGTAGGTATATCAGGTGGTGGGTGATGTGGCTGCAGCAGGGGACATTGATGATCACTCAGGTGGAGGTATTTTGGATTTGTTGTAGTTGTTGTAGGTGTTTGGCTGGAATTCCTGTGTAGAGTGTTTTACCACAGTATAGTCTGCTGCTGATGAGGGCCTATGTAACGGTTCTTTTTCTTTTGGTTAGGATCCACTTGTAAATGTTGCGTAGCAAGTAGAGGGTGTTATAGTAGTACGAGGAGACGGTGTAGACTTGGTTACACATGGAGAGGGAGGAGTTGAGGTTGAATCCTAGGTTGTGGACATGGTTGGTTGGTGTTGGTACTGTTCACTGTGTAGTCAGGTAGCAGGTGTTTTCCGAGGCTGAGGGGGTGGGTCTGAGGATGAGTACTTTCATCTTGTGCAAGTTTATGTTTACAGTGCAGCTCTTTATGTAGTTGGTGACGCCCTTCATTGTGTTGTGGACGTTGCTTTTGGTGGTATGTGGCTTCTTGGTGAGGAAGAGGATGAGCTGGGTGTTGTTTGTATAGGAGATGTTGTTGAAGTTGTGATGGTGGGCTACTTGTGTGAGGGTGGCCATGTAGATGTTGAATAGCGTCGGACTGATGGATGAGTCCTGGGGGACCCGTAGATGATGTCGGTGGTTTTGGATCAGAAGGCTCTGAGGCGGACGCTCAGGATTACTATTGAACAACTTCCAAACAAAGGATTTGATGCATACTATTTGGCCGTGAGGAAAAGTGTGTGAAACCATTAAGTACTTTTTGTTGTGTATTTTGTCTTCATATATTTCTAAGTAACATTATTTACAGTGTATGAAAATTAATCATAATGTTTTGTGATTTTATGATTGTTTGAGATGTCATATTTACATAAGAAATTGGTCTTAGAAAAAAACATTTAGGATATGTTTTATTTCTATTTTTTAAATTGTTATTGAGAATGTTGAATGTTTTTTTTAAAGATAATCCTATTGATTGTCTATTTTTTGACCGCTGTTATGTGATGAGTACAATTGAACTCAGTGTTTCTAGTGAAGTTCAATATATTCTGAGAACAGCAAAAAAGGCACATTAATTGGTTTACAAATTATTTTGTGTTGTAAAATAAATATTGTAACTGTATTTTTTTGTGTCTTCCATTGGTGATAATTTCATAATATATAATTTTTTTATTATATATTATGCTTAAGGTAAGTACAAGTAACTGTCAGCCGCGGCCCGTGGAGGGAGTTGCGGGGGGGGTAGGCAGGCGGGGTAGGGGAGGGGCAGGGTGGGGGCTGATAAACAATGGAATCTGGATGATTGCAGGTAAGTAAACAATTAAATTAATAAAACGAATTTCGTAGCGTGCCCTGCATTGCAAAATGCGATGCAGGGCATTGAACGAAATTCGTTTTTATTAATTTATTTGTTTACTTACCTGCAATCATCCAGATTCCATTGTTTATCACCCCCACCCTGCCCCTCCCCCGCCCCACCTGCCTGCCCCACCGCAACTCCCTCCACGGGCCACGGCTGAAAGATGCGGTAGCAATCTCATTTACCACTGACTTGTGGGGAATCCTTGGTGAGGCGCGAGCTCACTAACAAGTGTGCACTTCACCGAAGATGTTCTGGAGTTCAGACCCGTTTTCAATTGCTCCTTAGACATTCCTGAAGAGAAAGTGCAAATATTTGACATTATAGCCAATATTGAATGTACTCAGTCGATGTATTTTCTCTAACCTAAAATAAGAAACGATAACATTCTTGTTAAGCAAGGTCTTAAGGGAAAAGAACACATTGAGTAAGGAATACTAGACAGACTTTTGAATTAAGAAGGAACATTAGTGAAAAACACAATATATTCAAGGATTGACAGAATAGATAACAAGCAACTGCATAAAGAAAGGTTAGTAGAAGAACACAAGGAAATTAACAATATACAAATTAGACAATAAACTGAGAGGCCTAGGTTAATGAATGTTAAGTAATTATAGGTTATAAGCAGTGAGAAAAATAAAGAACCGCAAGCTACAAGGTTGCAGATAAATACTAGAGGAGAGGCTAGTTCGAAAGTCAAAGGGGTAGGTAATTAGTAGGGTTACACTAAGGTATAGATGAGGAATACAGATAGAGTAAACACATGAAGTATTCAAAAAGTAGTGTGATAATGATGTCTAAATATACACAGACACACAGTGTTATTCTGGACAATGAATAGTATCTTTTACATTTTAATAAAACACATTTACTATTTTGGAATGGGTAAGGTGAATAGACATATTCTACATGTATAAGTAGTGTATTTTACTATAACAACCCGAGTCTTTTCCTATAGTCATAAGGAGTGACTGGTTTCAAAATTTAAGAAAAGCTAAGAACAGGATATCGTTATAAGTAATTATATTTATATAACTTTGCAAAGGACTAAAGCTCTACTAATGGAATGTTATTAGATAATAGTATTCATATAGTATTTTTTGGAGGCCAAAATAGGTGAAAACGGTAGTTTTGTATTATATATTACAAAAATAGATAAAATTAACTGTTTATATTTTTATACAAGGAGAAAGAACATAAAGGAAGAATTATGGAAAGAGAACAGCCTCATACTGAGGAGATTCGGGATATTACCTTGAGTATAATTGAAGAAGTAATCGTATCTGTCACAGGCAATGACAGTGAAAAAGGGGAAATTAGTGCTGCAGACGTGAGGTGTGATTTCGAAGACGAAAGCTTTGATGGAGATTTTCTGGAAGCATTAAATTATGTTGAAAGTTTAGAATAAATTAATTCAGAAACTGCTAATGAGGGAATTGATCTGAATGACATATCTGATGAACTTCTATTGGAATGTGTGTTAAATTATGAAATGTTAATAGAATAAATGTATTGTGTAAAAATATTAAAAGTTTGAGCACTATCTACTAATGTATTTATTGTACTAAAAGTGAAGCACTTATAGATTCAGTTATATATTCTTTAAATGTTTGTATTGATATAAAATATGCAAAGTGGGTCTGAGGGTATGGATTGCTTAAAATCCGTATGGAGTATACATGCAGTCTTGTATGCACCTGCAAACTTGTGTTTTATGCCTTCAATTCCCCAGTCTGTATCCTTAGACTTCCTCCAAACACTCTACACTGCTGTTTTAGTATTGTAGTGAGCCAGTCAGCAGTATGTTCTTTTCCATTGTACCGTGGTAAAACTGAAGCTGTAATAAATTTAGTGAGGAACTTTCTTTGCAGACGTGTAATGATCCAGTCAGTATCTAGATACTCATGGATTAAAAGAGACCTTAGTCTATAGGCTGTTTCAGACCTCTATAGACTGTGCATGCACTGTTCTATGCACCAGCAAACTTATGTTTTATACGTTCAATTCCTCAATGTGTATCCTCATACTTCCAGCAAACATTCTCACACTACTGTTTTAATATTGGAGTGAGACATTCAGCAGTATGTGTTTATCTGTATACTGTGGTAAAACTGAGGCTGTTATAAATTCCATCAGGTTCTCTCCTTGCAGAACTGTAATCATCCACTCACTACCTAAGTACTCATGCATTAAAATAGGCCTTAGGGCATAGACTGCTTCAAACCCTTATAGACGATGTATGCAGTCTTCTATGTACTTGCAAATTTGTCTTTTATTTGTTCAATGTACCAGTTTGTATCGTTACACTTCCACCAAACACTCTGCCACTGTTGTTTTAGTTTTGTAGTGAATCATTCATCGGTATGGAGTAATCCATTCACTACATTAAAACACTAATGGGCACATATACAATAACTGGCATATACCCAGGAATATGTCAGTTATTGTGCTCCGTGACACCACCACCATTGATGTGCCGTATTTACAAAGCGGTGTACCATGGGACAAAAATGGCACATATATGTGATGTATCTGTGCTGTAAAGGTGGTGCATTGTTTGAGTTATGTTGCAAGTGCAACGCATCTTTAGCAATGCTCTGGGGCCCTATGCTCAGACTGCTGTGTCAATCCTTACACCTGCTTCAATGTAGTGCAGGGTTGTGACACAACATGAGCCCAAAAGTGACAAAGTGAAATCTTGCAGATTTCAGTCAGCCACTTTTAGGAGGTGTTCCTGCGCTGGAATACCCCCCATGTAGGAATGTCTTCTTCTGGTACAGGGATTTACAATGTGACGCACCTCCCAGATACGTCACATTCTAAATACCACATACCATGGCGCATCTTTTGCACCACCGCTTCATCAGAAAAGTGATGCAACGGCGGTGTAAAAGAGGCACAAGGGTGTTGTAAATCTGCCTCTAACAAACATTTACAAAATCACGCAGGCAGTTTCACTAGCAGTGCATTCGTTTTGAATTTACTTTTGTTATTATTTTACATGAAAAATATGAAATGTAACTTTAAAAATAAAATAAATATAAGTATTAATAATAAAAATGTAGGAAATTACTATAAAAAGAAAGAAATATAATAATTAGTACATTTTAAAATTATCATTTACAAAACCTTAGAAATTCACTGAAAAAACCATAGGTTTCAGTCACGTTATAGTTAGGAATTAGCATTTAAAAAACCTTAGAAATTCACTGAAAAAACCATAGGTTTCACCCATGTTATAGTTAGCTGGACATTTCTCTCATACAAAACCATTGAAATTCCTCTGTTATAGTTAGTTCAGCTAACTATAACTCGCGCGCCCGCAATGCACTACTGATGACATCACATATTACATCACTCATGACATGGTCAGTGACATCACTCATGACATCACTCATGACATCTCAAATTACATCACTCATGACATCACTGATGACATCATCGTTGTGCAAGAGTGGCAGACCTCCTCTCAGCGTAATATAACCCTTGATACAGACATTCAAAAATAGAAACTAAAATTTTCAAAAAATGGAGATAGCAATACCAGTTACAACAACCTATTCAGTAATTCCAAAATCTACATACATATTCACTCATTCACTAACAGTTCTATATAGTCACTCATATATGTACTCAATCATCATATGTTCTCATACACCTAAACATCCTGTTACACACCAACACTCATCCATAGAGTTACTCACACACATACTGACACATGCAAATAAACTTTCAAACATCCATTTGCTTGCATATATAGCTATATATACACCACTACACTTATTTGTACAGAAATATACACATACTAACTCTCTTAAAACACCAATACTCACATATAGCAGTTTAAAACATATGTACTTAGTCATAAAGACAGTATTGATACAGTCATTCACTCACTAACACACCTATACACACACTCATCCACCCATAAAGTCCTGCACACTTGCTGCCTTCAAAACACATATAAATAATGAGTTTCGCATTCATGCATCTATGCGGTAAGTAATATCCCCCACCGAAACATATAGACACTCAGACATTTATACTGATAATCAAAAAACCAACTAATAACCTATGTAGACACTCATGTAGCTACTCGACAACCTATGCAGCCACTTATTCAAAAAATGTGTGAGACTGGTACAGATATTTACATTTTTAAACATTACTCACTAACCCATGTATTCACTAAGATACAATTAATCAGTCAGTTATACAATCAGTTTTAGAAAAAAAACATCCATTTAGATACTTATTTACCCATTTATCCTTCCATCAACTTTTAGATATACCTATATAAAAAATATTTATTTTTCAGAAAGAAACACATTCACTGGATGATGTCATCAGTGATGTGATTTGAGATGTCATCAGTGATGTCATTTGAGATGTCATGAGTGATGTCATGAGTGATGTCACTGACCATGTCATGAGTGATGTAATATGTGATGTCATCAGTAGTACATTGCGGGCGCACGAGTTATAGTTAGCTGAACTAACTATAACAGAGAAATTTCAATGGTTGTGTATGAGAGAAATGTCCAGCTAACTACAACATGGGTGAAACCTATGTTTTTTTCAGTGAATTTCTAAGGTTTTTTTTAAATGCTAATTCCTAACTATAACGTGGCTGAAACCTATGGTTTTTTCAGTGAATATATATATATATATATTCACTTTAAAAACCGTAGGTTACAAACTCGTTATTGTTAGGAATTAGCATTTAAAAAACGTTGAAAGTCACTGACCTAGTCACTCATGCAAAGAATCAATCATCAGCAGTGGATTGTGGGTGCGCAAGTTATAGTGAGTCCAACTAACTATAACGTGTGAATTTCAATGGTTTTGTATGAGTAAAATGTTCAGCTAACTATAACTGGTGTGAAACCTATGGTTTTTTCAGTGAATTTCATAGGTTTATTAAATGCTAATTCCTAACTATAACGAGTGTTAAACCTATGGTTTTTTCAGTGAATTTCAAAGGTTTTTTAAATGCTAATTCCTAACTATAACGAATTTGTAACCGACGGCTTTGAAAGTGAATTATTACGTTTTTTTATTAGCTATTTTTTATAGCTATTAAATATTATAATTCTTATAAAATTATTTAAATAATGTATATTTTTCTAACATTAATTTTTCAATGTATTTTTCCTGTGTTTTTTTTAAAAAATCTTTTTACCCAGGAGCGCTCAGGGTACGCGCACCCGTAAACGCACCCGTACGCGTAGCGAGAGCGCTATTCCAGTGTGCGAAAAAAATATAATTATGTATTTGAAGTAAATAATATTGCTAGACATTCAGTGGCATACTCATAAAAGTACTAATTTTCATTTTTAATAACCGTATTTCACCTTTAAACGCTTTAAAAAAAAATCTAGCAAAACAAAAAAAGTATAGCTTTGGGAATGCCACGTTGATCAGGCATGTTGAGAGGAGGCACCCCAACAATTATGCGAGGGAGAGTGTCAGGGAACTGGCACACAATCCCCCAACAGATGGCGGCAGCACCTCGACTGGTGGAGCAATACCTTCAGGGAGACAAGCTGGACAACTAGTTCCTAACGTGCAGCCTGTCTTTGCAGGTCTCAAATTTGTCTGCAAGGACTGCGACAAACTGATTTGTTATGGGGAGCAGAGCATAGAACTGATTGTTCGGAGAAAAGAAGAACACTGCTGCTCCTCCCACCACTAACATTTCCCCTTTTTTTTGCTCCTGTTGAGCAGTTTTGGATTCCCTGGTTTTGTTTTTCTCCCCTCAAAAAAACAAAAAAAGTTTAAAAACGTTCTGTAAAAGTATAAAAAAAATATAAAATCAAAAAAAGAAGAAAAAAAAAGTTCTTTTTAGAACTACCTCCAATTCTCCAAAAAGAGCTATATTCCTTATATATTCTCTCATTCTTTTTTTCAATGAATGTGCACTGCATAAATGAATGGATAAAATGACTGAATGAAGGGGAGAAAGTGAGTGAGGGAACAAATGACAGAAGGGGAGTGAGTGTGGGTGAGTTTATGACAGTGAGGGATGGAAGGTGAGTAAGGGTAAGTGAAGAGGGAGGGACAGAGTGAGGAGATGGAGAGAGTGAGGGTAAGCCAGAGGGAGTGAGGGAAGAGGAGTGAGGTAGTGACAGGACAGAGGGAGTGAGAGAAGGAGTCAGTGAAGTAGAGTACGCTGAGAGAGGAAAGGTGAATGAGTGAGGGAGCGAAGGAAGGGAAGAGAGGGGAAGGGAAGTGAAGCAGGGGGACTGAAAGTAGGTGAGTGGGGGAAGAAAGTATAGGGAAGGGGAGTGAAGGATGGGGAATGAGGGATAGTGAGGGAACCAGAGTGAGGGAATGGGGGTGAGGGAGGGTGAGAGAAGGGCAGTGAGCGTGAGTAAAGAGATGAGAAAGAGGGTGGATAAAAGTGAGCAAGGCTAAGACAAGGGGAGTGAGGGAGTGAGGGGACGGAGGGAGTGAAGGAAGGAGTGACAGAAAGGGACTGATTGAGGGACCAAAGAAAGGTAAGTGAGGGAGTGTGGGTGAGTTATAGAGAGTGAGCGTGACAGAAGAGGAGTGAGAGAGTTAGGGGACGGAGAGAGTGAGGCTAAGAGAGAGGGAGCGAGGAAAGGGGAGTGAGGAAGTGAGAGGGCAGAGGGAGCGAAAGAAGGAGTGAGTGAAGTGGAGTACGGTGAGAGAGGAAAGGAGAATGAGTGAGGGAGCGAAGGAAGGGAAGAGAGGGGAAGGGAAGTAAAGCAGGGGGACTGAAAGAAGTTGAGTGTGGGAGGGGAGTGAGGGAAAGCGGAGTAAACATGGGGAATGAGGATACATGAGGAAAGCGGAGTAAGGGAATGGGGGTGAGGAAAGGTAAGAGAAGAGCAGTGAGGTTGAGGAAAGAGTGGTGATAGAGGCTGGATAAAGGCAAGTGAGCGTGAGACAAGGGGAGTGAGGGAGTGAGGAGACAGAGGGAGTGAAAGAAAGAATGATAGAAGGGGACTAAGTGAGGGAGCATAGAAAGGTAAGTGAGGGAGTATAGGTGACTTAAGGGGAATGAGCATGAGGAAAGGGGACTATGAGAGTGAGGGGACAGAGGTAGTGAGGCTAAGAGAGAGGGAGTGAGAGAAAGAGTGAGTGAAGTGGAGTAAGGTGAGTGAGGCAAGGGGAATTAGTGAGTGAGCGAAGGAAGGGAATAGAGGGGAAGAGGACTGAAGCAGAGGTACTGTGAGAAGGTGAGTGGGGGATGTAAGCGGAGTAAGGGAATGGGGGTGAGGGTGGTTGAGAGAAGAGTAGTGAGGTTAAGGAAAAGAGTGATGAGAAAGTAAATTTTGTTTGTCAAACTTACCTTATAAATAATGTAAACTTATCGACATATTATTAATAAATGTAATATCTGTGGAAGAGGAAAAAAAAATTACTTATAATTTTTATAATATTTATTTCAAAATACAAAAGACAAGGCAGGAGATTAAAAGTCATAAAAGGGTACTAAGAGATAAAGTAGGAGTGAAGGACACAGAAAGGGAAACAAAGGAATGGTGAAGGACAGAGAGAGTGAAAAAGAAATAGAGGGAGAGCAAATTACTAAGAGGATAATGAGGCGGATAGATTCAGTGACAGAGAGGAAGAGAGGGTGAGAGAAATGAACTGAAGGTGAGTAAGATACTAAAGGAATGTGAGTTAGGAAAACTAAAGGCAGAAAGGGGATTAAGGAAAGGGGAGTGAGTGACAGGGAAAGGGGAGTGAGTGAGGGTGGATTCACGACAATGAGGGATGGAAGGTGAGTGAGGGTGAGTGTAGGGGCGTAGGATAGTGAGAGGACAATGGGAGTGAGGGTAACAGAGAGGGAGTGAGGGAAGAGGAGTGAGGAAGTGAGAGCACAGAGGGAGTGAGAGAAGGAGTGAGAAAAGTGGAGTAAGGTGACTGAGGGAAGGGGACTGACTGAGAGAGCAAAGGAAGGAAAGAAGGGGAAGGGGAGCGAAGCAGAGGGACTGGGAAAAGGTGACTGCGGGAGGAGAGTGAGGGTAAGGGAATTTAAGGATGGGGAATGAGGATAAGTGAGGGAAGTGGAGTAAAGGAACAGGGGGGAGGGAAGGTGAGAGAAGGGCAGTGAGGTTGAGGAAAGAGGAGCGATAGATGGTGGATAAAGGCGAGTGAACGTAAGACAAGGGGAGTGAGGGAGTGAGGACATAGAGGTAGTGAAGGAAGGAGTGAGAGAAGGTGACTAAGTGAGGGAGCATAGAAAGGTAAATGAGGGAGTGTTGGTGAGTTAAAGGGAGTGAGTGTGAGGAAAGGGGGAGTGACAAAGTGAGGGGATGGAGGGAGTGAGGGTAAGAGTGAGAGAGAGAGGAAAGAGGAGTGAGGATGTGAGAGGACAGACGAAGTGAGAGAAGGAGTGAGTGAAGTGGAGTAAGGTAAGTGAGGGAAGGGGAATTACTGAGGGAGCAAAGGATGGAAAGAAGGGGAAGGGGAGTGAAGTAGAGGGACTGAGAGCTGGAAAGTGGTGGAGGGGAGTGAGGGAAAGGGGAGTGAAGGAATGGGGAATGAGTGGTAGTGAGGGAAGTGGACTAAGGGAATGGGGGTGAAGGAGAGTGAGAGAAGGGCAGTGAGGGTGAGTAAAGAAGGGTCATAGAGAGTGGAAAAAGGTGAGTGAGTGTGAGACAAGGGGAGTATAATATTTATTTCACAATACAAATACAAAATGCAAAATAACTTGTACAACATGTTATGTGGTTTATTTTTGCTGTTCTCAGAATATATTGAATTTCACTTAAAACAGTGAGTTCAATACTACTCATCATATGACAGCGGGCAAAAAAAACACAATCAAAAAGATTGTGTTTAAAAAACTCATACAATGTTTCAATAAATAATGTAAAACTTAGAAAAAACATATCTTAACTCATTTTTGATCCACTTACTTTTCCACGAGGCCAAATTGTATATGGAAAGTCCTTTTCTTTGGAAATGACTCAATAGTACTCTTAAACTTCAATTTCCTCAAATTTCCTATAATACTGATATCACTCACTCTGTGATACACTTACACTACCTCTATGACAACTACAAGTTTTTAATTATCTTGATCGCTCTCACTCACAAAGTAATTTTTAACAGCAGACTAAGTTTTTTTAACTGCTCCAATCTTCATAGGCCAATTACCTTTCCTAAAATTTTGGACACTAGGTAAGAATTTTGTAAGTCAGAAGGCAAACGTTGTTTGAAAGTCAATTGAGTATCATTACAATTAGTCCAGCCTTTTTGACATTTTAAATAATGTCCTGATGTTGTCGAAGGACCATCATGGTAAATAATTGCTGCAGTTGCAAAGGTTCTTCCTGAAATCGATAATTGAGAAGCCACAAATTTTTTAATTAAAGTTGTCAATTTAGTTCCATCAGATCTACATCGTTGGAACATTAAAATTACATACTCTCCATATCTTTGTATAAATAATGTTGATAGCATTGCAGATTTACACTGAGTACAGACCGTGTTTTGATTTGCTTCTCTAACTAGATTATTAAAAGACACTGATTTGCAGTCTGGTAAAGTCAAATATATAAATATTTCAGTGTCTATTGTAGTAGTACTTGAAAAGGAACAATTGTCGCAGTTATGCTGCCATTTATAAGAAAGGCCAAAAAGATTTTCTACATCTATACCTTCATCTTGCAAAACAACAAGCATATACATTAGAAATTCCTGACAATCTTGCTGAATATACTGTGAAAATTGATTTAGACTAGGACATATGTCTAAAACATTTCGAATTTCAGAAACACTTTCTATTTTTGTTCTATCACTGCTACATTTCTCAAACACAGAATTCAACAAACAACAAAATCTTTGATCCTGATTATCAACAATCTGTTCTTGTAAAGTTTGGGGAAAAAAAACAACATTAACCACTACATTAGCATAGCAGTTGACACCAGAACTGTTTTCAAACTGAAATCCAACAACATCTTTAACTGAATCCTTTTCCTTTCTGCTTACAATTACTGGTTCATCTACTTTTTTCTTTTTGCAACAACTTCACTACAATTTTTCTCATTTCTTCTTTTTCGGACTACCACACGCTTTTCAAATAGAGGATATTGAGCTAAATTTGGAGCATACTCTCTTCTTAACCTATTATATTCTTTTACGCAATTTAGATCTGCACTAATCTTTGTCTCATCAAAATCAATCAAGTACAATCCAGATAAAGTTCTGACTCGAGATAAAGCAACATATGCCATACCCTCCTTGAACACAGAACTTCCAATATTCACCAAAGCACTATCTACACTTAAACCTTGAGATTTATGAATAGTCACCGCATATGCCAAAGAAACAGGAAACTGTTTTCGGCGGACATATAAATCTTTCACAAGCAAAAATCGAGCAGAACAACGACTGATTTGTTGTACTTCTTCAATTCCATCAAATTTAATTTTTAAAAATTCAATTCCATCTCTATTTCGGTAATTCACAAAATCAACAACATGACCCATTGCTCCATTCACTAAACCTCTTTCCACATGTAAATGCCATCGTAAAATTATACGCCAATTTAAACATGCATGCAGAGTCTTTTCCAAACCAGCAGTTTTAGATATTGTCTTCTGTAAAGAATCCAGTTTTGATTTCAACTTTTCTGACAAAATAATAGTTGCTCCTTCATGCTCTATTTTATCAATAGCTTCCAGTTTCACAATCTCTTGATTTTCTAACTTTAACATTTTGTTGTTGAAGATTGAACATTCTTGCAGAGTTGGCATCAAGCATATCACAGATTTGTTTTCAGCAATTTTCTTAAAAATATTCTCTGGGAGAATATTTTCGTTTGGAAACAAATTTGAAATTAATCGTGCATGTAAAGCTTCTTTGCCATGCTCTCTTACTTTTCCAATTCTTACATCTTGTAGAATATTTTTATAATCTTCATCCTTTGCCTGTCGCATATTTTGAAGCAGTTCTGCATATTTGAAATTTAACCATATATTAACATTTCCAATGCTTCCTAGGCACTTCCTGGTATCTTCATGCGTAAGCATTTTAAACACTGGTTGTCCTATCACTGGAGTTAGCTGCAGTAGATCTCCAAAAACAATGATGTGTTTGCCTCCAAATAACACATCATACTCTGTTTTAAGAATGTCTTGCATTCTTAAATGCACAAAAGCAAGCATCACATTTGATACCATGCTTACCTCATCAATGATAAGAAGTTTCATTTTCTTCAGGACTCTGGAAACTTCACAACAAGATTCTCCAGATAGCTTGTAGTATTGTAATTTATTATCATGCTCTACTGGCAGCATCAATAAACGATGTAAAGTAATCCCTTTAATTTTATGTGCTGCCAACCCAGTTGGAGCGGTAACAACACAAGACAGCGATGACTCCCTTCTTTTCTGCAGATAAGTTGCAATTGCTTTAATCAGAAAACTTTTTCCAGTTCCTGCTTCTCCACTCACATACATTCGGACAGGCATAAATGACATACATGAGCACTCTTTCTTCTCATGACATAAACCATGCTCAATCTGTTCTGTGACTTTGTCATAGATTTGCTTCTGCTCAACGTTTAGTTCTTTTTCCAAATCTTCTAAGTTAACTACATCCTCCTGAGCTTGTTCCATGGCCCTTTCCACTTCATCCATAGCTGTTGCAGCTTCATTTTGAATAATTGGTCCTCCTAGTGGATCCTGACTTAATGAAGCAGAACTCTGACTGTCTTGAGAACTGTCTCTAGCAATCTCTGCTGCAATTGTAGCTTCTTGCTGTATTTCCTCATTCAACATTTGCAGATAATTTGAAAAAACAGGACATTCTATGGTATCCTTGGTTGCATTGAAGGAATCTTCATGACTGAGAAAATCTCCAAGTAGTTGCTCTTCTGTATGCCATGGCTTAAAGAGTTGCAAAAGAGCTAAATAGTAAAATTCCCTTTTGTCAGGAGATTCGCAACTCAATTTTCGATGATTAATCAAATGACCTTTTCTTTGTTTCACCAGACATCCTTCACATCCAATTACAGCATATACTCCTTGATTGATATCTTCTGTGATGTTCCTCTTAAAAGTATAGCTTTGCAGAACTTCATAGAGACAAACGTTCTCAAGATAACTACTTCTATTTGGATGGTGTGTATCCAACATGTTTGTCTTCAAAATGTCTGTACTGTTTGGTTCTTTCTCCACCAAATACTAAATTTCTTGTACAGATTTCAAAACTCGGTTTCGTGTTGCAGCAAGACCTAGACTCACCCACATGATTGTTCTAGATTTGGCATATAGACTTGCTGATGATAACCGATCAGAACATTCATATGCTCCAATTTCTCGATGCGACAACATCTTCAGACTGTAACTGTACAATTTCTTACTTAGACTCTTTTCATGTGAAATTTCCTCCAACATTTCCTTCAGTTCCGTCTTTTCTGATTTTGTGATGTATCGTGCCACAGCAATAGAGTTGTCAGCAACATATTGAATATCCATGTTAGCATTCCACATGGACAAAATGACTGGGTTGTAGTCATTTAAGTATTTGGACTCTTCATTTCTTCTTAAGTTGTATGTATTTTTCGGTAATTTTCTTGTCGCAGTATGTCGCAGAGAAGACATAAAATTGTTCACTCTTTCTTTAGATATTACTGGTCGTGGAAATCCAAAACGACATTTAGTGTAGAACTTGTCCTTGGATTTGAACTTTCGACAACAGTATTTTCCACAACGATAGGTTTGAAAGCGCAAAACTTGATGTCTTAAATTGTTTTCTTCTGTACTTTTCGGAACAGCACATGTAGAATACTGTTCAATGAAACTCATCACGGTGTCATCGAATCTGTTCCAAATTTGGGTGCATCTTTTATCCATAGCAGCATATGTATGTGAGGAGCACCTCTTGCTTGATACTCCTTTCTCCAAAAGAAATCCAAAACCTCTCCAAGCGGAGGATTTTTTTTGTTTGTGATAAAAGACATCATAGCTTCAAACCATTGATTGAAATACCTGCATACATTAACTGGATCCAAAGAGCACAGTTCACCAGGTGTCTTGTATTCTATATTTTCAATGTTTGCATTTGCCTCTGGTAGAAATTGAAGTAGGTCTTCCCAAGCATACTCAGCACAGCTAAGAGTGAGGAACCATGTAGGAGTTCCTTAGTTTCTTAGCATACATTTCAATTCCCCATGACGACGGTACCAATACTCGTTAGTACCACGCTGACATGCCATGAGATTAATTAGGTGAGATTCCAAAATACTGTCTTGCAGTTTGACTTTATCCATAAAGTCCCTTGCCGAAACATTTTGCAGATGTACTCCACTTTTCAGTATATGGTTCACTGCATAAGAAAGTCCAGATAAGTCACTCTCAAACAGTAGATGAAACAAATATGGAATGCATTGACGAAACCTTGGATCTTCTGCATATAATCTTAAAGTCCGGTATTCAGATGCAGGAATTTGAACAGGTCGGTCGTCATATGGTCCACCTTAACCTGTTGGAAATAACTGAGGAAAACAACAAGCTTCTAAACTTTCTTCCCATACACTAATGGGACTTCCTTTTTCTTCTTTCATTTGAAACAAGTCAATGGCATTCCAAATTACTTCTTTGGAATGCAAAGGATGAACACTATAATGTTCATAAATTTCATCACTTCTAGAGACATCAACTTTTTAAATTTGCCCAGCTGAGAAATCACTGTCCTCTTCTACAGTTGTTTCCTCTTCTTCAATATATACATTTTTGTAGTAGTGATTGTTTTTCACCAAATACAACGTTGCCTTTTTGACTTTCCTAACATCCACTAATTCTTGCCAGATTTTTTTACTCTTTGTAGGAACACCATTAATTAGAATAACCAGAGGTTCCTCTTCTACTTTTTCTACACCAATTGTATCAATATTTTTCTTAAAAACTAGAGGCAAATAAACAACTCTTCCCTTTAATCCTCTCTGTAAATCTGAAGGAGGCAATTTCCCTGTCTTAGGCTCCATGCGAACAATAGCCTGAAAAGGATGCAACATTGAATCAGAATAGAGTCATAGGTATTTAAATCCATCAATTCAGAAGGAATGTCTACCAACTCCAGATTATTATGAACAGCTCTAGCAGGCATTCTGTTTCCATTTAATTTAATATAACAATATTTACAAATATGTTGATCAGAACCCAAATCAAAACAATTTTCTACCAACAAATAAGTTGCAAAATCCTTCCACTCATTATTATTTTCCATTTCACTTTTTACATATAAATCAACTAACCTAGTCTGATTCATATAATGAGTTCGTGGACAACACACACAAGAAAAATTAGGCCTTTCACCTGAATTGACCTTAAACTTTGTAATTTCATGGTCAAATGTTTCTGTACTTGAAATCTCTACATTCTCTTCCACATTACCTTCTATTACTGTATCGGTTTATGCACTGTCCTCTTTTTCACCAAAATAACAAAATTCAATTTCTTCACAAATGTTCTTCACATCTAATTCAGATCCATGCAAAAGAGCACTGATTAACTGTTTTAGCTTAAGAGCTGGACTTTTTGCATAATACAACCTTCTCACTAATTTCCTCACTTTATTATGATGCACTGCTAACATCCTAAAATGGTGAAAAACACTCTGACATACTTTTCTTGAACGACAAGCCAGTGAATGCCCATGCAAACCTATTATTTCTGTCACTCTGCAAGGAACTAACTCTTGCAACATTTTCATCTTTTGTCTTAGACTTTTCTGAGTATATGTCCGTAAGAAATTGCGAAACAAATCAATTGAATCCTGTCGCACACTACAAATACTACTACAATTCCAAGTATACACTGGAGCCCTAGGACATCTCCCTAAACCTTCATCAGCTAACACCTCTTATGCATTTCTAGGCACAATTTTTTCTTTTTCAACCTGACAACCGTCGTTCACCTCATATGCTTGACCACTGGTGTCAACTGCATGCACCAAACCATTATCCTGAAAGTAACTCTCTTCATTAAAAAATGGCTCAAAACTTGAAATATGCTTCCATTCTCCAGAAAAAACATCACAAAAATTAGTCCGATTAATTACTCTTTTCCACTTACATTTTGATTTCAAAACATTGATTACCATATCTAGTGTAAGAATTCTATTGATTACTAAACAGAATATTTGTTTTTCACTTCAAAAGCCTGATCCACAATCTTCACTATACTTTAAAACAGTCTTTCTCACTCTGTGTCTGCCCCATCTCTCTCTTTGTGTGTCTCATCTCACTCTGTGCCTGTGTCTCATCTCACTCTGTGCCTGTATCTCATCTCACCCTGTGCATGTGTCTCATCTCACTCTGTTCCTGCCCCATCTCTCTCTTTGTGTGTGTCATTTCTCTCGTTGCGTGTCTCATCTCACTCTGTGACTGCCCCATCTCACTCTGTGCCTGTGTCTCATCTCAGTCTGTGCCTGTGTCTCATCTCACTCTGTGCCTTTGTCTCATCTCACTCTTTGTGTGTGTCATTTCTCTCTTTGCCTGCCCCATCTCACTCTGTGCCTGTGTCTCATCTCAGTCTGTGCCTGTGTCTCATCTCACTCTGTGCCTGTGTCTCATCTAACTCTGTGCCTGTGTCTCATCTCACTCTCTGCCTGTGTCTCATCTCACTCTGTGCCTGCCCCATCCCTCTCTTTGTGTGTGTAATTTCTCTCTTTGTGTGTCTCATCTCACTCTGTGCCTGCCCCATCTCACTCTGTGCCTGTGTCTCATCTCAGTCTGTGTCTGTGTCTCATCTCACTCTGTGCCTGTGTCTCATCTCTCTCTTTGTGTGTGTCACTTCTCTCTGTGCATGTCTCTCCTCACTCTGTGCCTGTGTCCCATCTCACTCTGTGCCTGTGTCTCATCTCACTCTGTGCCTGTGTCTCATCTCACTCTGTGCCTGTGTCTCATCTCACTCTTTGCGTGTCTCATTTCTCCCTTTGCGTGTCTCATTTCACTCTGTGCCTGTGTCTCATCTCACTCTGTGCTGTGCCTCATCTCACTCTGTGCCTGCCTCATCTCTCTCTTTGCGTGTGTCATTTCTCTCTTTGTGTGCCTCATCTCTCTCTGTGCCTGTGTCTCATCTCACTGTGTGCCTGTGTCTCATGTCAGTCTGAGCCTGTGTCTCATCTCACTCGGTGCCTGTGTCTCATCTTACTCTGTGCCTGCCCCATCTCTCTCTTTGTGTGTGTCATTTCTCTCTTTGTGTTTCTCATCTCACTCTGTGTCTGTGTCTCATCTCACTCTGTGCCTGCCCCATCTCTCTCTTTGTGTGTCTCATCTCACTCTGTGCCTGTGTCTCATTTCTCTCTGTGCATGTCTCACCTCACTCTGTGCCTGTGTCCCATCTCACTCTGTGCCTGTGTCTCATCTCACTCTGTACCTGTGTCTCATCTCACTCTGTGCCTGTGTCTCATCTCACTCTTTGCGTGTCTCATTTCTCTCTTTGCGTGTCTCATCTCACTCTGTGCCTGTGTCTCATCTCACTCTGTGCCTGTGCCTCATCTCACTCTGTGCCTGCCCCATCTCTCTCTTTGCGTGTGTCATTTCTCTCTTTGCGTGTCTCATCTCTCTCTGTGCCTGTGTCTCATCTCACTGTGTGCCTGTGTCTCATGTCAGTCTGTGCCTGTGTCTCATCTCACTTGGTGCCTGTGTCTCATCTTACTCTGTGCCTGCCCCATCTCTCTCTTTGTGTGTGTAATTTCTCTCTTTGTGTTTCTCATCTCACTCTGTGTCTGTGTCTCATCTCACTCTGTTCCTGCCCCATCTCTCTCTTTGTGTGTCTCATCTCACTCTGTGCCTGTGTCTCATCTCACTCTGTGCCTGTGTCTCATCTCAGTCTGTGCCTGTGTCTCATCTCATTCTGTGCCTGTGTCTCATCTTACTCTAAGCCTGTGTCCCATCACACTCTGTGCCTGCCCCATCTCTCTCTTTGTGTGTGTCATTTCTCTCTTTGCGTCTCTCATCTCACTCTGTGCCTGTGTCTCATCTCACTCTGTGCCTGTGTGTCATTTCTCTCTTTGAGTGTCTCATCTCACTCTGTGCCTGCCCCATCTTTCTCTTTGTGTGTGTCATCTCTCTCTTTGCGTGTGACATCTCACTAAGTGCCTGTGTCTCATCTCACTCTTTGTGTGTGTGCAAAAAGAAACAGTACCCTATAAGCTAAGAGATGCAAACTGTGACTAGACACAGGTGACATTATATAAAAAGGTGAAAATATAATTCCTGAATTGACACAGACACTCAGTGTGATCCTTGTCAAAAAAGTTAAAGCCATACATTTTGCCCAAAAACATTTAGCATAGTAAATCGTTTTAGACACAGAGCACAGCCCATTTAAATGACCACTACATTACAAGGCAGAAACCTGACTCATTTCCAAAATACTTTTCCAATATGCACCATTACATTTTTTACCAGCATTACATAGAAACATGAGACACAATGCAAAAAGAAACAGTACCCTGTAAGCTAAGAGATGCAAACTGTGAGGAGACACAGGTGACATTATAGAAAAAGTTGAAAATATAATTCCTTAATTGACACAGACACTCAGTGTGATCCTTGTCAAAAAAGGTAAAGCCATACATTTGCCCAAAAACATTTAGCATAGTAAATCGTTTTAGACACAGAGCACAACCCATTTAAATGGCCACTACATTACAAGGCAGAAACCTGACTCATTTCCAAAATACTTTTCGAATATGCACCATTACATTTTTTACCAGCATTACATAGAAACATGAGACACAATGCAAAAAGAAACAGTACCCTGTAAGATAAGAGATGCAAACTGTGAGGAGACACAGGTGACATTATAGAAAAATGTGAAAATATAATTCCTTAATTGACACAGACACTCAGTATGATCCTTGTCAAAAAAGTTAAAGCCATACATTTTGCCCAAGAACATTTAGCATAGTAAATCGTTTTAGACACAGAGCACAGCCCATTTAAATGACCACTACATTACAAGGCAGAAACCTGACTCATTTCCAAAATACTTTTCCAATGTGCACCATTACATTTTTTACCAGCATTACATAGAAACATAAGAAACAATGCAAAAAGAAACAGTACCCTATTAGCTAAGAGATGCAAACAGTGAGGAGACAAAGGTGACATTATAGAAAAAGGTGAAAATATAATTCCTTAATTGACACAGACACTCAGTGTGATCCTTGTCAAAAAAGTTAAAGCCATACATTTTGCCCAAAAACATTTAGCATAGTAAATCGTTTTAGACACAGAGCACAGCCCATTTAAATGACCACTACATTACAAGGCAGAAACCTGACTCATTTCCAAAATACATTTCCAATATGCACCATTAATTTTTTTACCAGCATTACATAGAAACATGAGGCACAATGCAAAAAGAAACAGTACCCTATAAGCTAAGAGATGCAAACTGTGAGGAGACACAGGTGACATTATTGAAAAAGGTGAAAATATAATTCCTTAATTGACACAGACACTCAGTGTGATCCTTGTCAAAAAAGTTAAATCCATACATTTTGCCCAAAAACATTTAGCATAGTAAATCATTTTAGACACAGAGCACAGCCCATTTAAATGACCACTGCATTACAAGGCAGAAACCTGACTCATTTCCAAAATACATTTCCAATATGCGCCATTAATTTTTTTACCAGCATTACAAAAAAACATGACACACAATGCAAAAATAAAGAAGCCCAATATGCTTCTTAATCTTCCCCATAGTGCATATAGCACTCTATCTATATTAAATGAAATATTACTCACCTTTAAAATTGCTTGAAGATTTAGAACAGTGTCAGTCCCACACACCAGATTATCTTAAGCAGAATCTCTGAAATGCACCCCAGACACTGCAACCACAAATGGCCCTGATTCCCTGTAATTCTTCACACATATCCCTGGATTTAACCAATCAAAATTCTTCCAACACTATTTCAAAACCAAGCTAACATTTTAATTGGTTCTACATTTCAACACTTTCAAACTCACATAATATTCACCCATCCCCCCAGTGCTCATTCAGCCTGTTACCATGGTAATTCCCACCTAACTGAGCAAACAGGTGAAAACTTCATCATACTATGTTGCAAATGAACCCAGCAAGGATGTTTGACCTCTCAATATAACAGCTTATCCTGTGCAATGTTTCTTTCAATGACTTTTTCTCAACCAATAGAATTACTTCTTTCAAAAAACAAAAGCATGCACCCTAATTTTCAGTGAAGAATGTTAAGAAACCACCAATCATTTCTTCTTTTTCAAGTGTACTGAATCTCAACCACTTTTTTTCATAACTCCTACATTCAAACTGCCATTTCATTTCCACAACTCATCTGAATACAACCACATCTACCTTCAAGATGCCTAAAGTCTGGATTGTGGGTCATCGCTTTGTTCGCTGAAGTGAAAAGTATGTAGCAACCAGAGGTATTCCCAACCTTGATTTACCAAATGTGGATATTATGTGGATTGGCCAGAGACTATTGAGATGTCACCAATTGATACCATTGGTAAAATCCTTTATGCATCTACCACACCCTGACCTCATAATTGTGCACTGTGGTGGCAATGACCTTGGCACTTTGACTGGGGTAGGTCTGGAAATGCTTTTAAAGGACATCTTTGGGCAATTGATGTCACTTTTTCCAAAAACTGCTTTGGTATATTCTAATATATGCCTAAGGCAAAAATGGAACTGGTCCAACCAATTTTGTCCACAGATTGAGAAAGCAAGGAAACATGTGAATAAATCTGTTTCTGCTTTCCTCAGAGACTATGGTATGGGTTCTATATACCACAACAACTTGTGTTACAACATGCAAGGCATATCTAGGAGAGATGGTGTACATTTTACAGATGAGGAGAATAGAGTCTTGCTCTTGAATTTTAGACTCTGCATCAGTACCTACTTGTAGGTACAAAAAACACCCAAATAACACAACAACTCTTTTCAGAGCTACACTAGGTCTAAGCACTCTAAATTCTTTTCCTACTCTAATTTTTTTCACTGTTTTTCCCGGTGGTACGGTCAGGGTACGCGTACCTGTAAACGCCCATGTAAGCGCACCCTGAGCTTACTCCGCAAAATTAAAAAAAATAATAATAGTGTTTTTGCCCTTCAGGGTTCTCCTAGGCCTCCCTAGGAATACCTAGGGGGTCAGGGAGTCTCTACCCTGCACCTTTTGGGTAGGTTGAAGATTATGTGAGTTTTAAAGTGTTGATCTGTATAACCAATTAAAATGTTAGTTTGGTTTAGTATTTGTATGTGAAGAAATGTATTTGGTTAGGGACGGGTATAAGTGTGAAGAATGAGAGGGAATGACGGCCATTTTGTGATTGCAGTGTCTGAGGTAGATTTGTGAGGAGTTTTTGGTTTTTAGTTTCTGGTGTGAGAATTTTCAACAGCATTCTAAAAGGTTAGTTGTTAATTTGTAAGGGGAACTATGTTGTGCACGTTAAGTTAATAAGAATAATGTTTTTTAATATAAAAATGTCTTACTCTCACTGTCTTTCTCTCTCTCTCTTTTTATAGTACCCTAACAGCAATGATGGATCTTAATGAGGAGTCAGTTGACATTGATTTTGAAATTTCTGCAATTATTTTAGACAATTTGAATGATCCAGTTGATGTGAATACACATAATGAAGACCTTATTGAAGAAGGAGATGGCATGGTGGATTCTTACGATGAATCTTTGGATTCTGAATTAATTGAACATTTGGAGTTCATTGAGTTCCAGGATTCTTCTTTGGAGACTACCAATGATGAAATTTCTGACGATTTAATGTTAGAAGTTCTTTCAAATTACGAAAATTCAGAACAAGAAATTTTTATTTAGTAATTAAAAATGGTTAAAAATGTTTATTTTTAAAAAAATACTACTTGTAGGTACTTAATTCACCCAGATAACACAACAGCTCTTTTCAGAGCTACCCTACCTTTAAACACTCTAAATTCATTATTTAAACTACATTTTTTTCTCTGATTTTCCCCACGGACCACAACGTTTTTTTGCCCTTCGTGGTCCTTCTAGGCCCCCCTCAGAAAAGCTAGGGGGTCAGGGGGTGTCTACCCTGCCCCCTTTTTATCATTTCCCCCTTTTTTTTTCTCCTCTTGTGTCTCGATTCTACTGAGACAAAAGATGGCGGACTCTCCGGACTGTTTGGAATGTTGACAGACACCCGAGTGCCAATCAGCTTTCCGCTCGCGCACTTCTGTGGCGCGCCGGGTGCGCTCCCCGGTACGCGTACAGGTAAGCGCTCGAAGCACGTATATAGATATATATGTGTTTTAGAAGTTAATTTTCATAAAAACCACGGGAGCAATTTTCACCAAATATAGAAAAGGCACTTCTGCGTAACAGTCCCTACAACTTTGCAAAGTTTGGTGTAATTCCATTCAGCGGTTCGGGCTGTAGCCGTGTCTGAACGTCCTATGGAAATTAACATAGGGAAAACACGTTTTGGGACCCCCTTTTTTCTCGGCCCCCACATGACAAATCCCCCCGAAACTTCCAGGGAAGGAGCGGAGCAGAGCTGGCCTAAATTTTGGAAACCTACACGCAAATTCCTCAACCAGCGCCAAAGTTATTCCAAATAGAATGTTGCGGATTTCCTATGGAAACTAGGTCCTAACTAGTACTACCTACTGGCGACCGCCAGTAGGTTATATATATATATATATATATATATATATATATATATATATATATATATATATATATTTTTATTTATATATCCCAACACAACAGGTAGCACAGAGCTAGATAGGCCACAGGAAAGTATGTTTCATCTTCAATTTAATCAGCAGCTTGCAAGCAGTTCTTCACCTGAAAAAAGCATCACTATTCATCACAATTCATTGCCAGACGCGTTTCAGGATGTCTGTCCTTTCTTCAGTGGCTCAGCAGAGGAAATGTCAGCCGCGCTACTCAAGCATATGTCTTAAATCCGAACACCCGCCCGGATGGGCGGGGCTGTCAGCACAGCCTCCTGGTGTTTGTAGTTCAATTCAATTACCCACAGTGGGTGTGCTGTACGTTTCTCCAAAGTTTGCAAAAGTATAAACCCCTCATGGTTAGATGCATCTTACAAGGCGTTGTAACTGCCCTGCTTTCCAGCCGCTGATCGAACTTGTGCAAAGTTACAGCCCTGAACTGTGACCTTGCACCTCATCCTCCCGGTAACTCAAGCTCCCAAATTGAGGCCAGAACGGGCCTGCCTCCAAGCAGTGAGCCCCTCTTAACGGCTGTGCCAGGCCGTAAAATTCCAATACAACAGGTAGCACCAAGCTGGAGAGGCCACAGGGAACGAAGTGAAGTTCGTTTCGTCTTTAATTTAATCAGCAGCTTGCAAGCAGAAACTTAAAGCACTTACCAAATAGAAATGGTTTAATAAATAAAAAAATCCTAAACACAAAGTGCATCCTAAAAAACAATCAAAGAAGGACAGTGTCACTCTGCCATAATGAAAGTAGAAATAAAAAGGAGAACCAAACTTTAAAGGACCACTAAATAAAAAAGAAAGTTATAAAAAAACAACATCCTGATAAGAACTACAAACAAGTATAATTAAATAATTATAACAAATAACTATAACTATATTTTTATGTCTCCAAGATACAGGTACACCCACTACAGGGAAGATAGAAGCAATAAAAGAAAAGAAATTCAAGCCAAAGATGTCTAAAAATCCCAAGTATAGAAAAACAAACTCAAAAGTAAGTATTATAACTACAGCACAAACCTAAACTAAGTTACATTAAAAAAATGCACCAAATGCAAAAAATCTAAGCTAAAGCTAAGAAACGCAAAATACAAAATAACAATACATAATGAACAAATTCAAGACTGCAACACATTCCAACTGTCAACAAAATAAAAAGCAAACAGCCCTGCAAAATACAAATCTATAGAAGAACAAAGCAGAGGAAACATCCAAAATGCAAGTAAAAATGTGCAGCTGCAAAGTAAAAATGTAAAAACAAACATTAAAACAAAAAGTATATTTTGCAATAATTAGTGTATATGCCTTATATTCTAACACGCACAGATAAAATGTAGGTAACTGTAACATATATCAAAACCCGAAAAAGGAAGCTGTTGTTAAGTTATAGAGGATATACATATAGGAGCCAATCACGTTTTGGACCATAAAAGCTCCGACCTTTGGTCAGAGCCTTTAGGGCAGCATTGTAATGGGGAAGTTGCATTCCTTTCCGACTGCCTCATTTTGATAGAGGCAGTTGGAAAGGAATCTGACCAGTCATTTCTGCTGGCTTCCGACAGACTCAGAGAGCCTGTGCGCCAGTTGAAATGTAGCCTATAATCTCAAGGGCGGCTCTTTCTGCCCTTAGGATTACAATGCACAGCTTCTGACATGGTTGCCATGTTGCTCTGTCAGGCATGGAAACCATGTCGGTAAGCATGTTATAGGGCCCCAAGTAGGGCCCCCTTTGGTGCTTGGCTTCCGGGTAGAGGCCGAGGGGGCATCTATGGTGCCCCCTTGTTGATCCCTGCACCTCCCATTTCACTATGGGATCATGCATTACGGGTGGTTTACAGTCGTGATGCATGCTCCCATTATGAAATATGGGAATGTAACTGAATGCTGTTCGGTCGCATCCTAATGGGGGGGTCTGGACCGATGACCAGGTGTCAGTCGGTCCCATGACCTAGTAGGTGTCCGGCAGAGGTGATTCTGCCCGACATCGTAATGAGCCCATAGTAGGGAGAGCACCACCAGTGAAAACACAAATAGGAAAAGCACCAAATATTATCCAAATGCATAACATGACAGGGCGTAACTAAAAATTATATCATTGAAAATCTTAGGAAATATAATCATCCATAAATATTACAGAAATGGAAGGGAGGAATGTCGTACAGGAACTGAAGTAGGTTAGGATAAGCTCACAAGGAACAACACTTAAACATATGACTTCCAATTCATTATTATTTATTGTGTTTCAAATTTCAGCTAAGTGAAATATGAACAGGTGAGCAGTTATCATGTCATTAGTTGTGGTTGCTACACCAAAAAAATCTTCATAACATTGATCTATCATAATTCATAGACCAGAAAATTATTTGACATTTGGAATCTGCATATCAACTACAAATTGTGGGGCTTCATTTTAATATACAATCACAATCATATAGTTTTCGCCCTAATGAAGCAAAATTAAAATTGTATAGTTGCAAAGCATGTGTTGGCCTATTTTATTTTGTAACAACAATGAATCTAAAAATGAATATTATGTGGATGTATTTGACCCATAAAAAGAAAAAAAAACAAGCCCTGTGCTTATTAAATGAAAAAAAAACATTCTTGAAATGAGCCTTCCAAAGGCCTACCATTGCTCATCACTAAAACTAGATATAGACCTCAAAGATTGTCTTCTTTGTATGTTTCTTGTAATAGTGCAGGAGTATGGGCTGAATTAATTGAGGGCTATTGAGTTTGACTAGGGCTCTTTATTGCCCCACCTTACATCTATGACAGTTAGGTGAGAAGAAAGAGCTCAAAAATCTTCAAGGGCAAGCTGTAGTCATAAACAGATTCCCGAGATATCTTAACCAGGGCTGACTAACTACACGAGAAAGAGGAAAAATGCAGAAGACTGCATTTAGGGGTGGAGTGATCCGAGATCAGCAGCAATCCAACTGAGCAACCATTTAAGAGGGAGCACACACAATTTTTTTGAAGAATCATACATATTGTGCCGCTAAAAATCCTCCTGGAGATGGTGTGACGTGCTGACTGCACTCACTCTGTGCAGGGGGTGCAATATGATCACATTTTCCGGGGGTGCTTTTAGCTCCCCTCTGGCCAGTGGCTCTTGCTCAACTTACATTTTTCCCACCTTCTGTGGTTTTGTGCTGTAATATTTCTGGGTTTTTATGTTGATCCACTAACAACACTATTACTCAACCAACTATGGCTCAACCATTCACAAATCAAACCAACGGTTCTGCTGGTGACAGAGTGCTTCTCTGAGGCTGGGATCCATTCTGGCATCACTCAAGTCTCTCCTAAATGTATGGCTTCAGTATCACTCTAAATTCCAGCTTTTCTAATGCAGAATGACCAGAAAACAAAGCCATGACTGGCGGTCTTGGAAGACTAGTTAAGATCAAGGGCTTCATTATAAGTACACGGTCCACAGGACCACCGTATTTGCGGTGGCGGTCTGACCACCACCACCACTGTGAGTCCACCCGCAGTATTCAGAGTGTAGTGGTTGGACCGCCACAGAGCTGCACATCTACAGGGGATTCAGGATCCCATGGCAGTCGAGCAGCGGAAGAGGGCAGCAATATGCAATGAGCCCGCCGTGAAAATGGTGGTGGAGAGGCAACTAAGGGTGCTTTAACAGGGCCCATGCCACTCCCGGGCCAGGAGGTTCTGTTGAACTCACAGGCCATGTGCAAGGATGTAGAGTGCTGGGCACGCATCCCTCTTCCCGCCTTACCTAAAGAATGCATGGGTATGAATGTGCAGTATTAAGGAGACCACTGGGGGGCACGCAGAACACAAGGGACTACAACTCCCAAGATCCCTGTGTTCGGCTCACCGGAAACAGACTCCGTCGTTACCGCCCATGCAGAGGCTACAAAGCCCCTCCTTCAGAGAGGATCGGGGCTTGACAAACTTCCCGTTCCTGATTGGAGCTCCAGCAAGCTGAAGGTGTTCCCCGCGAATTGCTGAAGTCTCTGTGTTCCTGTTTTGAAAGCTGCTCTATGGAGCCTTCATGTTCTTGTTTCCCGTTTTGGTTTTCCTTCGAGTGGATTCCTGTTGCGGAGCTCGGCATAGCGGAAGGTATTCCCAGCAGGAATTGCCGAGCCTCCGTCGAGTGGACAGATCAGTTCTTCATTTTCTCTACCCTCGCGTCCTGAGGGTCTCGAAGCGCCCGTTACCAGTGTGCTACTGAGAGGGGCATGAGTTCTTTGCACATTTCTAAAGGCACCTTCAACGCGCGACTAATAAAGGTATTTAGGTGGGCTTACAGAAAAGACAGCACAGGAGCGCTTTTTGTGTGGTTACCGTTTTCACCTTTGCTGATTTGATTCTTCACTATTTGGATTATGCTGTGAAGTAACAGCATATATTTATGTGGGTTTGTGTTACCTCGTTTGACAAACCTGAATCTAAGCAAAACTACATGTAACCCCTAGTGATTGTGGTTTGGAGTTTCAGGATTTCCTATCCTCAGAGTACCTCTTCCCAGTTTGCAAGGAATTGCAGTGTTGTGCTTGTAAGTGGTGAGAGTTACATATACAGTTGGTGTGATTGGTCTAGTTTATGTCCTTCTCTAGTCCCTGACTTCCTCTCTCCTGTATCTATATAGTTACCTCAAAAGTACTCCTACGCTTCTGTACTAACATTGTGTTTCAGAAGAGAGAAGCAGGACTAGGAAGAGCCGTTTGGTCTGCAGTATTTATTGTTTTGTCCCCTTCCCTTTTCCCCGGGGTGCATTTGTGCATAGTAGTGTCTACTTCACTCTGTGTGGGGTTGCGCCCAGGGGAATAGTGAGGCTTTCTGCGTGTCATCGCTCCTGCTGATGATCTTCCGAGGTTAGTGGCATCATCTTATCTTGAGCTACTGATTCCCGACAGGTGCATGCACGGGGGCACATGTTGTGCACCTGCAATTGTTCATTAGCTCCTACATGGTGTGGCATGCATGTTACACTGTTGAGGAACATGCTGCAGGCGCTATCACAGTTGAGTTTGCAATTGAAGATCCCCTATGAGCCTTATACATCTGCCGCTGTGAGACCACACTGGTGGGCAGACGCTCAACAGGCTTGATGGTCCTCCTGTTTGCACGGCACAGCGCTGGCTGGCTGGCAGGAGGACCTCCAAACTCGTAATAAGCCCCTAAGTAAATACATCTATAGACCCATCTAACCCAGATCCAGCTTTAGAGCCTTCTCTTATATTGATCCTAACACGTGGAACAACCTGCTGCTACACATAAGAGCCTTCCCCTCACCTCTTGAATTATGAAAGAAGCTGAAGATGTGGCTTTTCAAGTAGTCCCACTAGACCCTAGATTTGGCTAGATTCAAACGTGTACCGCACCAGTATACCCTCCGATGTGTTAGTGCGCTCCACAAATCTGCAAAACGTAACATGACATGTCATAACATGGCATGGCATGACATGACATGACATAACATAACATAACATAACATGACATAACATGCGTAAACTAGCCAGTCACATTTTTTAAAATAGTACTCCTAGGCACTGTGAAAAAGATAAGTTAGAACATCCTCAGATATTGTGGTAGAAAACCTTTGCCTGTGACACTATTGCATATTACCATAATTCTTGAAGATTTAACACTAACTAAGCAACACAGTTAATGAGCATTATAAGAGTGCTAATTGTCGCTGCGTTTCCAAGCCTGCATCACCGTCCAAGAGTATGCTTTGAGTGATCGATCACAGTAGCCTTAAAAGTGAAAACCTCAGAAGGAAGCACTTGCCAATTCGGCAGGCTTGCAGTGATATCTTGTTGGTCAGGTACCAGGGACAACATATAATATTGTCACAGATATTGGTCAGTTGCCCCTGTGAGTTCATAAGGTTACAGAGACCTGGCCTGAAATGAGTGGTGCAAGATCTTACTTCAAGAAGCCCTGGGTAAACATTCTGAACTTCCGAAAGCCATACTAAGTTCCGGACTCTCGGAGAATCAGTGTCTGATGTTCAAGAAAAGTTTGTGTCTGTGAATGTTAATAACAGAAATCAAACAGCATGCTGTTGCAGCACCTGGGAAGGGTAGGAGATCAGATTACTTCCAGTTGGACTCTCCTCCTAGCAGGCACGTTTCCTAGCTGTAGAACCTTTCTTTATGAATATGATTATGTGAAAGCCTGTGGTTATGAAGATGTTTACAGCAGTAAACGTATGGGTATGAATCACCTCTTAATACTTCTCAAGTTTGTTACTTTATAACTGCACCTGGTAACACTTGAAAAAAAAATGAAGCTTATTTCGAACATTATCAAAACTGATGAAACTCTGGAGTTTAACGGACCATTAAATATACTACAAACCCCAGTTACAATTTAAATAGAGCCTGACTGCAAACTGCCTACTAAACTATTAATTACACCGCAACATAAAAATAAATTGCATAAAATATGGATTTAGCTCCTTTTGTATTCTGATTTTTCTTCTACCATCTAAAAAGTGTCTTATGCATGCATATGTGGCTTCCTCCTGCCTTACAGTAATAACCAAATAACATTACACGATTAAACTATTTGCAAAGCAACAACATTTTTTTTTTGCAATTCTGTCTTATCTCCATAGATGCCTTTAAAAACATACATCTGTTAAAACAAAAAATGTAATCCTGAATGCTTTTACTTACTTATTTAATTAGGTGATTTATAAAGAACCTTGGGGCATATTACCAAGGGGGTTTATCTCCGCTTTTTTGGCTTTAAAAGCCAAGAAAGCGGAGATAAAATTATCTCCCTATTACCTAGATGTCGCTAACACCAGTTAGCGACAGCTAGTAGGAGATAGCGACCATCCTGGGTCCCACTTTGCATGTCAGTGATATTTATCACTAATGATATGCAAAGTGGGCGTGCCAAGATGTTAGTGACTGAAAACAGTCGCTAACATCGATATCTCCTATTACCAACTTTTGGAGATATTCGCGCTAAGCGCGAATATCTCCAAAAGCTAACACCTGCCCTGAGCAGTTCTTAGCCATGTTACCCAATGGGAGGTGGATAACATGGCTAAGAGCATTAGCTCGGTAATGCATGAATATCGCTGACTTTTCAGCGATATTCATGCATTGCGGCGATTTTATTCGCATTTGCGATAAACCTTGGTAATACCAAGGTTTATTTGCGGTAAAAATCGCCGCAGCTCAGCGGTACATTTTTATCTCTAACCAAGCAATAGCGATAATTATCGCTATTGCTTGGTAATATGCCCCGTTGATTTTATTACAATAAAGCGCCGAACCCTACATATTCATGTGCCACTAGTTCATGGAAATTGGTAAACTGATCTTGCTAACAGAATTTATGCCATTTGCAGGTAATCTTTGAGGCCAGTTTGGACCATTTTTGGCAGCCGGTGGGTTATCAAGTTGAACTTCCATCATGGTACTTGGAGAGACAGTTTAGAAATCAAAAATAACTAGCTTTTGTTCAGAAGCTTAAGGTGTGTGTTTCAGAGGTAAGGAAAAAACATTTGTTTTTTATTAAGGCCCTCACCCACCAACCTAGTTGGTGGCGTGCTTCATCATCGGGCCCCACCCAGGGCATCGAGTGTGCCTCGGGTGTGCTGCGACGTCTGTTTACAGCGGAGCGTTTTTTGTTAAATGAGTGTGTGGTGATTGGTGTTAAGAGTGCAAGTTAAAAAACTGTCCTAAGGGTCCTAGTGTCCACAAGGGTTATTTTAATAATGGGCCCTTGGCAGTGTTAAAAGCAAGGTGGCGGATGTGAGTGGAGGTGACTATGAGCTCCCACACTCAGTGTGGTCAACATGTTTCAGTCAGGCCTTATGTTCAATCTAGCTTTCTTCAGGAACATATGTGCAAAGTGAGAATAAAAAGATGGTATACCAAATGTGTATGACCAGCTAAGTGACACACTCACTAAGGTGCAATATGTGTAAGAGGATGATATTCCTCTAGTTTTATACCTGTTAGGGTAAAAAACATGAAGATAAACACACACATATGGAGATTAGCTTCAAGTAAAACACGTTTAGCCTGGGTGACTTGATAACATCGTGCCTGTGCTATAATCGGAGTTAAATCGGTAGTGAGACGCTGTATGTGTCTGAACATGATGCATGAAAATTAAGTAGATAATATGCGTTACTGTGCCATAAATTAATAGCGGGAAAAATTGCAGTGGCATTTGTGCAGAGGGAAACATAAAAGCATTCTTACTCTAGTGCTGTTAGAGAGAAACTCCATGAATCCCGGGACGGGGTCCGGCTTCTAGTCACACACTAATAGTTTTGTTCAGATAGTTGATAGAGGACAGTGCCTTCTAAATGAGTTTTTAGTAGATGGAATAATATCCAGATTTCAATGATCATTCCTGGGGCTGCAGAGACCACCACACATATCAATTACGGGACTGGATTAGCAGCAAAGACTACCTGCCTTGAGAAAGCCCACGGCTGTCGGGCCAAATGGGTGAAAACACGTGTCGGCTGTCCTTTGTTTTATGTGTGAAAATTTGGAATAAACTCACCATGTTTGAAAATGATCATTGAATTCTGGAAGCATTTTTTCCTGCTATTGATTTACGGCACAGTAACGCATATTATCTACTTGATTTTCATGCATCACCTTCAGACAGTTTTTTAAATTACACTCTTAACACCAATCACCACACACTCACTTAACAAAAACCGCTTCCATGTAAACAGACGATGCAGCACACCTGAGGCCCACTCAGTGCCCTGGGTGGGGCCCGATGATGAAGCATGCCACCAACTAGGTTGGTAGGTGAGGGCCTTCATAAAAAATAAATGTTTTTCCTTACCTCTAAAACACACACCGAAATCTTCTGATCAAAAGCTAGTTCATTTTGATTTCTAAACTAAAACAAGGGGAAGTGAACCAGCCTATTTATATTCCTCTCTCTCTTTTTGATACTTATTATTACTTGGAGAGACAGCACATTCTATTAAGAGTATGCAATTACACCTTATTACCTACAACCTGCTTCTTTTGGGACTGTTCAATTTAGGCTTGGCATCAATCAGTGAAGACTGCAGACAAAACCAACTTTCATTTCATTGTTTAAAGATGGAGATCAGATGAAATTCATGAGTGTCAGCATAAATCATAGAGTTTGGCACAATCAGCTCTTTTTTACTGCCCAAATTTGATTAAAGCCGCAAAACTTGTGGTCAATCAGATCAGGGCCGGACTGGCCTCAGCGGGCACCAGGCATTTCCCCAGTAGGCCGGATTGGTGGGGGCCAGTTTTGGACCAGTAGGGCTGTTTTTGGTACAGGGGGCAGGATTTGCAGCAGTGCAGCAATATCGGGCTGTGTACCAAAATCAGCAGCAGTAGTGCTTCCCAAGGGCACCGATACACATCGCCCCACCCTGCGGCAGCCAGTCCGACTTCATTGCCACGGCTAGTTTGCGTTCCCAGTCTAGCCCTGAATCAGATCCGCCTACCAAGCAGACCACAAGTACTGGGTTCTATGATAATGCTTGGACTAAAGCTCTGGAATCCTTTTCTACCTGCCTTTATGCCTCAGTCTTCCACTGCCAAGCACAATCAGTTCTGAATGTTTATTTTCACCCCAATACTGACTCTACTTCTTGTGAAGCTCTAATGTGCCATTGGCAAATTAATTACGGATGTCTACGAATGTTCTACTGCACAGTGATTCCATTATATGTTCTTGTTCAGCTCCCCACCTCCCCTGGCCCGCCCCACCGTGCTTACCTGCACATACCACTTCTGCTCTTGTTCATTGATTCAGTTATACACAACTTCCACACTGGCTTCCCTTCCAGCCTCCTGATTATCACAAAAAATGAACAAAATACTAATTAGCTATTGTGGTATTTATCTTTCCAGAATAGACAACATAGAAAATAGAGTAGATTGTGTATTCTTGAAGTTTAGAGGAGAGGTTTGTTGAAGGTGGATCTGCCTCCCTGCTGCTCCCTATGTGCATCAGACTTTTTTAGTGAAGGACCTGTACTCTTCAAGATGCTTCCACCGCATTTTCTCACAAGCGGATAGGACAGAATGGAAACCCAACTGTCTGCAAGCACTACAGATGAGTGGTACCAGATCCCTCAACGTGAAAGGAGTCCACAAAAGAAACTACATACATAGTATTCGCTTTAGCACATGTAATTTATAACCCTAGGCGAAGTACTACGCTACGCTCGCGAAGTTTGCGCTACTTCGCACTACGCGAACTGCCATTTTTTGCTTGCTCACGGTCCTCAACGTCAAGTTGTTGACCGCGAGCGAGCAAAATGACATCCCGGCGAGACTTTTTCCTCATTCGCGATCAGCAACATCAAGTTGCGGATCGCGAGCGTGGAAAATAAACCTATTGGTGAGATTCTCAATGCGGGGAGGTTAGGTTTCTCATTCCGAGTGGTCACGGATGCTCGCGACCCCTCGCGATGAGAAACTACCAGTCCGCGTTGAGAAAGCTGCCGATCAAGTGGAAATCTACTCGAGCAGCAGAAAATGACCGCTTGCACTGTGCAGGATGCGGTTTGCACTGATTGCACAGTGCTGAAAAGCATCCGGCACTGTGCAATCAGTGCAAACAGCACTTTGCACAGTGCACTACGCAGTTCGCGTAGCTACACGTAGCTCGCAAAGTGTACTTTGCGTAGCTACGCGTAGCGCTACTTCGCGAACTACACCCATGGTTAGTAATTTGCCAAAGTGCCCCCCTTCCTCTCTAGGCCAAGCCACATTAGGCTCACTTCAGCTGCGAATAGCAGCACAGTATGGCATCAGAATGCCAAGCGTAACTGAGTGTATCTAAGTATTGCAATAGTTTTCCTAGCAACACTGTTTTGACGGAAATGCTGTGGTTGGTAAGCAGCAACAGTGGCACAGCTTAGGTAGGAAGTGAGATGTGAAGGCGGGGCAATGTAAATAAAAATCATGGGCAGGTGGAGCTTACTAGGAGAAGCATACAGGTGTGTAAATACAGTTCACACATGTGAATTTGGATCAATTACACCACTGAAGGAGCAAAGTGGAATAAAAGAGGGAGCTGCAAGGCAGAAATGAAAGTTTACTTAAAAAAGCAAGTAAGGTACGCTATTAAAATCCAAAATCTACCCGAATGAACTGACAGTTTTAGCCTACTACTCTAAAGCCAGTTTGCTATTACCCTACTGCTACTTGGCTTGGCAAGATACTCAAATATCAAGTCAGCTACTGGATAGACAAAGGGTAACATTCAAGCATTATTTCAGATACTGAAGGCACTACCTGTTTTTCTTACCCATTGTTATTGTCCTCTTTGTTGTTAGTCATCTGGTGTGTTTGGTGTGCATGCTGGTCTAACATAGAATACAAAGGGAAGGAGAAGCAGAAGGTGAGGAATTTATGGTGCTAGTATAAAAAATGGGAAGACAGAATACATGTGTTCTTCAAGTTGGAGGGTGAAAGTGCAACAAGCCTAAAGAGATTGTAAAAATTGGTAGAGAAGATATAGATATGGTTTTTGGTTCAGGAGCATGGCTTATTGTAGAACAATACAAATGGTTCACACAGACGTTTGGAAAGAAGGTGGATCTGAGTATGTCTTCTATGTCCCCTGTGGGTCATGGGACAAACTTATAAAATTCAAACTATTTTTTAACCAACAATACAGTTTAGAGAAAGAGAAAACAATTCAACTGGTATGTCTCAACTAAAGTGGAGTGTCTACTAAGCAGGCCACGCCAAATGTTAGAGGGAATCACCCTAAACCTTAATACAGAAGTGCAAATACAATCAAATGCAGTGAACCTCCTACAGAATGTATTCCTCTTGAGATTTCAAGAAGTGTTCATTGAGAGTTTGGGGTGTTTTAAAGGTTACATGTTTATGAAATCAGAATAAAGAGAGGGCTATACCATCTATTAGCAAGGTTACAAAAATTCAATTGAACGTGAGACAAGTTAAAAATAGAACTAGTCATTTACAGAGATATGGTATAATAGAGACCAGGTGGTGGCCCACAAGCCGGGGCAGAATTCCTTCACAGCTAAGACAGAAAGCATGAAATGTCTAATTAAGAAATGAGTGAAGCTTGTATGAGAAAAGGGATGCAAAGAAGAATGTATTAACATCAAGGGGCCTTTAAGGAAGGAACCAAGGTTGCAGGTCCTTGATTCCAATAAACAGAGTAACATAATCAGGGATGCCATGAACAATGAGCTTGGTGAAATCTTAATGCAAAAAGAGAAATCCACTATGTTTATCTCCAGAGCTTTAGGGAAAGGGCCTTATTATGACTTTGTAGGTGTGCCAGCGGGCTGCCAGGCCAGTGCCCTGCTTCCACACCGCCAAAGCCATAATGCAACTGACTTTCGGATTCCAACTTGAATCCAGGTCAGGCGGTCCTGGCTAGCCCGCGGCAGTGCAGTGCTAAGACTCATACATTAGCCTTAGCAAGGCAAAGCAATGGGAACGCCATTGCACATTCCGACAGGGAATAGACTATTAAGGCCATGCCCTGAAGGAACTGGGGATGCATGCAGACAGGAGGGCACACCATATAGCCCCTTGATTGCATCTTCTGGTGCAGATGCACACTTTGTTTCCTCACTGCCACACTTTTCATGGCAGGATCACTGCCATGAAAACTGTGGCAGTGAGGAAACTCCTAATATGCTTGGCGGCCAGCATCTTGGGGGCTCAAACTGCTGCAAGACAACCAGGGAGCATGGATCTCTGGCGGCAGAAACAGTCCCATTGCAGTCCGACTGCCCAACTTGGTATAGGGTGGTCGGACCCCCGGTGCATAGCCACACCGCCACAGTGGGTTTGGCGGTCCATCGGACTGCCAAACTCAAAATAAGGCCCTAAATGAAAGCACATTCTTTATAATCGAAAGAGATGCATTGGCTTTGACATGGGCCGTAAAGAAATGTAAAAACCTTGTTTGCCAACTAGATTCCAAATAAGAATGAATAACAAACCTTTGGTAAGGTTTTTCGGTAAAGAAGGTTTAAATCATGCTTTGTCCCACATATCCAAGTGGGTGGTTTCCTTACAGGAAAATGATTTTGAAGTAGAAACTCTCCCTGGGCGAATTATATCTCTGAAGACTGTCTGAACAGATTACAAAGGGAGGGAGAAGCAGAAGAGGGAGCTAGGAGAAAAGGATGGGCAGACAGGATCATATATGAAGTGATCAGAGGTTCTATTCAGAGCAAAGAATGGGAGCAGAAGCTATGGAGAGATGAGAAATTAACTGATGTACTGAAGATTATCCAGGAAGGGTGGCCTTCTCAAAGAAAAGTGAGTGATAAACAATAACCCTTTTGGATTGTGAGGAATTAACTTAAAACTAAAATAGTTTCTTATTTAGAGGAACAAGATTAGTCCTGTCTGAAAGTGTGAGAGAGTGGTTGATTGAAATTGCTCATGAAGGTCATTTATGAATCTTTAAAACCAAATTGAGATTATGTATCCAGCACTTGAGGCCTGGGATGGATCAAATGTTGGAAAGAAAGATTACAGAGTGCATAGACAGCCAAATGAAGTCAGGAAACATCAGGAAACAAAGAAATCACTTATGGTTTTCAGAGAGCTGTCTAGTGAGCCATGGCAGGAAGTTAGCCTCAACATTCTAGGGCTAGTACAAGGAAAGCAGTATCTCACTTATGTTGTGCATTTGGTTAATTTAGGTGGCCTGAAACAGAAATTCTCTGAAAGATAAACCTAAGCAGAGTAACAAGGTTTTGGGGCCAGATTTTCATGAGGGAACATTTTACAAAGCCTATATTAACTAATAATTAGGTGCTGTTGATCTCAAGGGAAACGGAGGAATTCTCAAGTGTATTGGGTACTGAGCACAATAAATTACCTCTTTTCCATCCATTTAGAAACAAATGGGATGGTTTAGAGATTCAACCACACTCTTAAGAAGAGCATATAGGTGGCAAAATGGAATGGAATATGTAGGAAATCAGAAGTGTATAATAAATGCTATGTTAGTATTTTATAAAGCGCATGGTTACTCCCAACGGAGTGCCTCCACGGTTGGGAAATTCCTTGCCTTCTGCTTTCACAATTTTATGAATACAGAGCAATAACCTACAGCATCTCGAATAGGAGACAGGTCAAACATTTCAGAGACAGATGAGCTAACACGTATCCAGGGTGAGAGACTGGAATAAAGGTTGGTTGGTATGAAAGAGGAATTGAAGTAGAATGGAGAGCATGGGAAATAGAGAGTTAGAAGGAAAGCAAAATATGTTTTGATTAATGCCAGCACTTAAATAAAAAATAAACAAAACATAAATAAAGCCTGGAGACACCCTTGCATTGAGGGCACCAATGGGTTGTGAACCTTTCTCCTTATTTACCACAGAATTACAAGCATGAAAGGTGTAGGGCGAAATTTTAATGACTGTCCATGGAATGGTGTGGAATCTTAGTATTGTGTGGCAAGATATAGGCCAGTGGAAAGGGAGAAGACAGGAAGAATGGAGTTTAGGGATGGTACTGGAACTAGAGAAGGTTCCTCAAGGAACATGCATAACTTATTACTCGGATGGCTGTGCTAGGTGATAAAGCTCCATAATGGTAATAATGGTACTCATCTATATTTAATTTAATTTACTATAAAATGGGAGAACACAATCCATGTTCACCTATTATTTAGTCCTTCTGCTGAAAAATTCTTTTTTGCGGTACAGAAAGATGTGAAGTTTTAACTTTCGCTCTACACTTTGTTTATTCTTGGCAATGTTAGTTCTACTGGGTGATGGTAGGATCCAGTTTTCATGCCAATCCAGTATTTGCCTTCTTTGTAAAGAATACTTGAATGTGCAATAAAGTGTACCCTGCCAATCAATTGAGCTATTTTTCTCTAGGACACATTTACGTCACAGTTAAGGATGCCGGGTCACTTTGTGTAGACTTCAAAATGTGAAGGCAGTTCTGAGCTTTCAAGCTGAAAATCATTGATAGACAGCAATTTAGTCCAGATGGATCAACAGAAGCAACTACGGGCTATAAACCAAAGAATGCATTGATCTGTGTAGTGTAAATCTAGAAGTAGAAGCATGTGGTTTAGTGTATATGTAGAGGTCTAGCAACCAAAGTTGCATACTGAAGCCTGTCTACATTAACAGTTCAAAGTTTTTTGTTTTGTACATTAAACTGGCATTTAAGGTCTCATTAGGATGTCGAGTGGAAGGCCATCCAACAGCTCGCCGGAGGCTTTCTGCCTGGCATCAGAGGTTTCCGTCTGACTGCTGTATTACTATACTGGTGGTTGGAGGGAAACCCATGGGGGCATAACGCTTCACTCTCGACCGTCTCACAGAGCCCGTTTGGGCGGTGGTCGGAAATGTAATCCACAAATTGGCGGCAGAGCCAGTCTTGGCTCCGCCGTCGGGATCACAATTTAGCTTTCTCTCTGCCCTTTCATGGCGGTCCTCCTGCCATGAAAAGGCAGGCTGAAAGTGACTTTGAGGACCCTAGCAGGGCCCCCTTCCCCCTGGCCCTCTGGGAGGCACCTGTGGTGCTCCCATTAACACACATGCAACCTGTTGCAGGCACCCCATGGTGCCTCCCACAGGGTGCAAGGATTTTCAAACTCTGCCTTTTTTCATTTCGGCTTGAGCTGCGAGCAGCAGCACACACTGCAATGGAAACAAGCATTGGCATAGCCAATGGGTCTCGCCTTTGGGACCTTATATCCTTGGTGCAACAACATCAACTGTTGCATTGCTAAACACTTATAAGGTCCCAATGGTGAGATCTTTTGGCTATGCCAAAACTTGTTTACAGGTTGTTGGGGTCTTACTGCAAACTATTAGCCAGTCGAACTTGGTGAAACAATTGAACATTTCTTCAATCTTACCCAGAAAGAAATCAAACAGTACAAGAAGAAGCCTAAAAATGGGTTCCTACAATTTAGCAAAGCCGTATCAAGCCACACTTCTTTAGCCTCAATGTGCCCACATCGGCAAAACTCGCACCCAATAGGTGGATAGGTTTATATGTAAAAAGATTCCTTTTACTGGTTTATTGACCTCGGAGAAAGAAGTGGAGGTTTGGCATTGAATTTAAAATGCAGCTTGCAGTCCAACTGAGCTGGGTGATATAGTAACTCATCTGGTACGCTAAGATAACCCTGCTGTGAAGTTTCAGGAAAAGGCATAAACCCCTTCCACAGGGAAGGCTTTTCTAGGCACTTTGAAAAGTTTTGGCACTGTAAGATCAGATGTTAGCATGAGCAGAGGGTGCAGTGAATGATTAGTTGAGATATAGGGAACAAGTTGGTGAACGCTAGCTTTTCTAGGCACTATGAAACGTTTGGGCGCTGTAAGGCTGGACGTTAGCGTGAGCAGAGGGTGCAGTGAATGGCTTTTCTAGGCACTTTGAAAAGTTTGGGCGCTGTAAGATCAGACTTGAGCAGAGGATGCAGTGGTTAGCTAAATTCAAGGGTGTAAGATTAAACGCTAGCTGTTCTAGGCACCTTGAAAAGAAGAAGCTTTGCAAGCCTGGATGTTGGCGTGAGCAGACGGTGGTCACCACATGGTGTCACCAAGGTGGAATGGAATCATTTTGAGTTGATGTCAAAGGGGAACCAAGAGAGACCTTTGAAGCAACAACAGGCCAAGGGAAAAATAACTTTTATAAATGGGGACAAGAGAGAGTCAGAGAGGCAGAAGAATGACTTGTTTATTTGAGTATAGGAGTGTTCACGAAGTGGGGATGGGGGGTGGGAAGGGTCGTGTTGGACCTGGAATGGCTTTGAGTGCATGAACAAATGAAGGTGAGAGTGGAAGTAAAAACGTGGAGGACTGGAGAAGAAGATGACGGGAGGTTGTTGGAAGTTAAGATGCGGTGCACAGATGAGGCCAGAGGTCGTGCAGTCTTCATTAGACACACACATGCCCCACTCAGATGTACGGATTCATATCTCATACTTTGTGTGAACAGAAAAGCTCTGACTTGGCCACAAGCAACATGTTTCGCTTTAAATAAACACCGTGAACAACCAGTATTGGTAAGGCCAATATGTTGCGCCTCTTGGAGCTATTACCCTTGCCAATGCTTTTTTGCTGATGCTAAGCAAAATCTGAAAAAAGAACACAGGAATGAAAAAAAGGCAGAATTACATGAAAGTATGCATGAGCACGTCTTCATCATGAAGCTGCTGCCGGCCATGCAATTCCATAGTCACATACATGTGGATAACTATGCACGCACATGCATCACCATAATGCGCTTGAGAGAGAGGGGGAGCAGAGGTGAGCCGGTGAGTGGTGAGTGCGTGCGCGCTCAGTCTGCTCATTTTCAAGCACTGCACTCATGCTTGTGGCATGCCCCTGCTCGCTCCCGCAAGGTGGATGCCACCACAAGGGTGAGTGTGTGCTTGAAAATTAGCAGAGCGACAGCTAAAGGTCCTCCTATGCAGCACATGCACGCTGCCTAGGCGAGACCTAAAAATACAGGATCAGACCGCCAACAAAACAGTCAGATCGTAATCTGGAAAGAGTCCCGCTTCCACTACAATGCCGGTTGGATGAGCATCCGAGCAGCATCCTAATCTGCCCTATATGTATTATTAGTTGTATTATCTTCTTGAAACAATGATTCCTCTTGACTATATATATATATATATATATATATTACCTACTGGCGGTCGCCAGTAGGTAGTTATAGTTAGGATTTTTTTCAATGTTAAATCTCAAAATTCTATTTGGAATAACTTTGGCACCGGTTGACGAATCTGCCTGAAAATTTCATGAAAATGGCCTCGTCGAGCTCCGGTCCTTCCCTGAAAGTTTGGGGGGGATACAATAAGCGGGGGCCGAGATAAAAGGGGGGTCCCAAAACGCGTTTTCCCCATGTTAATTTCCATAGGGCGGTCGATTTCACTTTTAGCCCGAACGGCTGAATGGATTTACACCAAACTTGGCAAAATTGTAGGGACTGGTAGCCCGATGTGCCTTTGCTATGTCTCAAGATATGTGCTCCAGTGGATTTTGAGTAATTTAGGTTCAAAAAAATATATATATCTATAGCAGCGCACCGGTGCGCGCACCGGAGTGCGCTCCAGGCGCGACACGCGAGGTGCGCATGGAAAGCTGATTGGCTCTCGGGTGTCTGTAAACATTCCAAACAGTCCAGAGCGGTCGCCATCTTGTGTCTCGGTAAAATCGAGACATAAGAGGTGGCTAAAACAAAGTGGGAACTGACCATAAGGCGTCAGGGATAGACCCCTTTGACCCCCTAGGTTTGATGTGGGGGCTATAAAAGGGCCCCGCGGGGCATTTAAAATATTTTTTTTTTTTCGTTTTGCGCGGGGGAAGCGCCCGGTGCGCGCACCAGGTAGCGCACCGGGGAGCGTAAAATGAGGGAAAAAGATGACAGAGTTTTAAAAAAATGAAGTTTTTATTTAGAAATTGGAGGTAGTTCTTAAAAGAACTTTTTTTTTCTTCTTTTTGTTGTTTTATATTTTTTTTGTGTTTTTGGAACTTTTTGAACTTTTTTTGGCTTTTCTAAACAGTTTTATATTTTTTTTTGTATTTTTTAGGGGGAGAAACAAAAAAAGGGAATTGAAACTGGCTCAACTGGAGCAAAAAAACAAAAAACCCAAAAAATTATTTCTTTTTGGGGCACTTGTGATTATCACCTGCAAGGACGATGAGCTTAATACTTTGTTCCCCATAGGAGATAAGCTTGCCACAAGCAGTACAAGTAATTTTAAAATCAGCAAATCTCGGCTGAATGCAAGGCATCACCTCAGATGTTTCTGGTTGCGAGGAAGTGGGTTGGTTTCTTTGGGAGGGGGTCCTTGATGACTGGGGGAGGTTACTGGCCAGTTCCCGGAACTCTGCACGAGAGTAGTTGTTTGGATGTTTTCTTGTCATGTGCCGAATCATGGTATAGTTACCAAAAGAATATTTCTTGTTTGGGTTGCCCCGTGAAAGTTCATCATTGCAGATGAGGCAAGTCACCTTGGGAGCATTCACCTTTTTTTTCCCCTCTGGAATTGAAAAAAACTGCCAAACAATGTGTGGTTTGGGTTTGTAAGGTGTATTTTCTTCTGGCAGCCATCTTCTTCTCCCCTCCTCCTCTTCCTCTTCCTCCTCCTCCTGTTCTTGACCACCAATATAATTTGGAGCTGGTCCTCTTGGTGGTGGTGGTGGTGGTGGTGGGGCAGATGCACCAGCTGATGCTACTACTGAAGCCATTATTTGGAGCAAAAAAGTAGAGAGAGCAACAAACAGGTCTTCCTCAGTCAAAGGACAAAGTCAGAATAAGGAAAAAAGGTGGGGTCTTTCATCATTTAGAAAAAAAAACTGTCCTGAACCAATGAGAAGTGTTATTTTCAGGTCACAAGACCAGGGGCTTCATCATTATGAAACTAAAACTGTTATGAACCAATGAAAAGTGTTATTTTCTGCTCACATGACCCGACGCGCTTACGCTACGCGCACGGGGGCGCGCAGCGTAAGCGCGTCGGAAGTTTACGTTTTGCGATCGTATTCGCTCGAGTACTTCCGGGTGCGCTTACGCCGTGCGTATCACGCGGTCGCGGCTACGCGATACGTCACGATCATGTTTTCGTTTGCAATATTGGCGCTTACGAGACGCTCCCCGGAGCGCGCCCGGGTGCGCTTTTCAGAAATACGCGTTTCGGGGCGCACTCCGGGGCGCGCTCTGGGAGCGCTCCCCCCAAAAATTAAAAAAAAAAAAATGGGATAATTGTAGAGACAGGTAGCCCTATTCTGAAGTGGTTTGTAAAAAAATTAACTTTATAAAAATATGTATTGTGCTACATTGGGCTTAATATATGTTAGAGCCAAAATGTAGCCCAAATGTAGCCCAAAGTAGCCCAATGTAGCCCAAAGATGGCCACCAGAGATCAAAAATTGTAAATGTAGCCCAAAATTCAACTAGATGTAGCCCAACTGTAGCCCAATGACAGAATGTACCAGAGTGTTAAAAAGAACAACTAGAGTGCTAACAGTCTTATTTATAAAGTGAAACTTATAGTAAGGAATTAGCATTAAAAAAACCTTTGAAATTCACTGAAAAAAACCATAGGTTTCACACCAGTTATAGTTAGGAATTAGCATTTAAAAAACCTATTAAATTCACTGAAAAAACCATAGGTTTCACACCAGTTATAGTTAGCTGGAAATTTTACTGATATAAAACCATTGAAATTCCCACGTTATAGTTAGTCGGACTCACTATAACTTGCGCGTGCAATGCACTGCTGATGACATCACATATTACATCACTCATGACATGGTCAGTGACATCACTCATGACATCACTGATGACACCATCCAGTGAATATGTGTCTTTCTGAAAAATAAATATTAGTGAGTTATGTTTAAATATTTAAATACATATATTAGTGTTTCACTTTGTGTATAAGTGGCTACATGTGTTGATAAGTAGCTACATGCGTATGTATATGGGTTATTTGATATTTTTAGTAGTATCAGTATGAGTGTCTATGTGGTTTGGTGGAGGTATTACTTAGCACATAGATGCATGAGTGACTGACTCTTTGTTTGTATGTGTTTTGAAGACAGCATATGTACAGGACTGTATGGGTGGATGAGTGTCTATATGTGTTTGTTAGTGAGTGAATGACTGTCTCACTAGTGTCTTTATCAGTAACTACATATGTTTTAATCTAGTATATATGAATATTGATGTATATAAGTGAGTATATGTGAGAGTAAGAGATTGTAAGATTTCCTGTTTAAATAAGTATGTGTTTCTATAAGTGATTGTTTAAGAGAATAAATATGTGTAATTTTCAGTAGAAGTAAGGTGGAAGTGTGTGTATAACTCTATATTCAAATAAATGGTTGTTCAATAGTTTATTTGCACGTGTGAATATGTGTGTGAGTAACTTTTGGATGAATGTCGGTGTGTAACAGGATGTATAGGTGTATCTCTTCATATGATGAGTGAGTATATGTATGAGTGACTATATAGAACTGTTGGTGAATGAGTGGATGTGTATATAGATAGTGGAAGTACAGAATTGCTTGTTGTAATTGATATAGGTATGTCCATTTTTTAAAAATTTCAGTTTCTATTTTTGAATATGTGTCTCAAGGGTTACTTTACACTGAGAGGAGGTCTGTGACTGTGTCACAAGGATGGTGTCATCAGTGATGTCATGAGTGATGTCACTGACCATGTCATGAGTGATGTAATATGTGATGTCATCAGCAGTGCATTGCACGCGCAAGTTATAGTGAGTCCGACTAACTATAACGTGGGAATTTCAATGGTTTTATATCAGTAAAATTTCCAGCTAACTATAACTGGTGTGAAACCTATGGTTTTTTCAGTGAATTTAATAGGTTTTTTAAATGCTAATTCCTAACTATAACTGGTGTGAAACCTATGGTTTTTTTCAGTGAATATATATATATATATATATATATATATATATATATATATATATATATATATATATATATATATATATATTCACTGAATAAACCATAGGTTTCAGGCACGTTATTATTAGGAATTAGCATTTAAAAAACCTTAGAAATTCACTGAAAAAACCATAGGTTTCATGGGCGTTATAGTTAGCTGGACATTTCTCTCGTACAAAACCATTGAAATTCCCCCATTATAGTTAGTTCAGCTAACTATAACTCACGCGCACGCAGTGCACTACTGATGACGTCACATATTACATCACTCATGCCATGGTTAGTGACATCACTCATGACATCACTCATGACTTCTCAAATGACATCAAGTCAAGTCAAGTCAAGTCATAAGATTTGTATAGCGCACTACATACCCAGAGGGTTTCAAGGCGCTTAGGAAGGGGAGGAGGATCATTTGTCAAATATCCACGTTTTAAGCTGCTTTCTAAACGCTAGGTGATTCTGGGTGAGGCGAAGGTAAGCGGGGAGTGAGTTCCATGTTTTGGCAGCCAGGTATGAAAAGGATCTGCCTCCCATGGTGGTCTTGTTGATGCGAGGTACAGTGGCGAGGGCTTGGCTGGAAGAGCGAAGTTGGCGGGAGGGGGTGTAGAAGGACAGTCGGGAGTTGAGGCTATCTGGTCCGATGTCGTAGAGTGATTTGTGTGCGTGGGTGAGCAGTCGGAAAGTGATCCTCTTATTGACGGGTAGCCAGTGGAGGTCTTTAAGGTGACCAGAGATGTGTTCGTTGCGTGGGATGTCTAATATGAGCCTGGCTGAGACGTTTTGGATTCGTTGTAGTTTCTTCTGGAGTTTAGCGGTGGTACCTGCGTAGAGGGTGTTTCCGTAGTCCAGTCGGCTCGTGACTAGAGCGTGGGTGACTGTTTTCCTTGTTTCGGTGGGGATCCAGCGAAATGTTTTTCTGAGCATGCGAAGAATGTTAAAGCAGGAAGAGGATACGGCGTTGACTTGTCTGTTCATTGAGAGTGAAGAATCCAGGATGACGCCAAGGTTCCGTGCGTGGTCTGTCGGGATGGGTGCTTTTCCGAGGGCTTCCGGCCACCAGGAGTCGTCCCATGCAGAGGGGGATGTACCTAAGATGAGGACTTCTGTTTTGTCTGAGTTCAGTTTCAGACGGCTTTGTTTCATCCATTCGGCGACTTCTTTCATTCCTTCGTGTAAGTTAGTTTTGGCGGTGCTGGGGTCCTTGGTGAGAGAAAGGATCAGTTGAGTGTCATCCGCGTAAGAGATGATGTTGAGGTTGTGTTGGTGGGCGATGGCCGCGAGGGGGCTCATGTATACGTTGAAGAGGGTGGGACTGAGTGAGGATCCTTGGGGTACACCGCAGATGACTTCAGTGGCCTCTGACTTGAATGGTGGGAGGCGGACTCTCTGGGTTCTTCCGGTGAGGAACGAGGTGATCCATTCCAGTGCTTTTCCTTGGATTCCGATGTTTCTGAGGCGTTGTAAAAGGGTGCTGTGGCAGACTGTGTCGAAGGCTGCAGAGAGGTCGAGGAGGATGAGGGCGACTGTGTCTCCATTGTCCAGTAGAGTTCGAATGTCGTCTGTTGCTGCGATGAGGGCGGTCTCAGTGCTGTGTTTGGCTCGGAAGCCAGATTGTGAGGGGTCGAGTGATTTGTTGGCTTCGAGGAAGGCTGCGAGCTGGTTGTTGACGGCTTTCTCGATGACTTTGGCCGGGAATGGAAGAAGCGAGATGGGACGGTAGTTTTTGAGTTCGGTGGGGTCTGCTGTTGGTTTTTTCAGAAGGGCGGTGAGTTCAGCGTGTTTCCAGTCTTCTGGGAAGGTAGCGGAGTTGAAGGAGCAGTTGATGACGTCTCGGAGGTGCGGAGCTATAACGGAGTCTGCTTTGTTGAAGATGTGGTGAGGGCATGGGTCTGTGGGGGATCCAGAGTGGATGGAATTCATCAGGCGGATGGTGTCCTCAGTGGAGATTGGGTTCCAGGCGTTGAGGGTGTTTACGGGGGGAAGATGGTCAGCAGATGGTAGGGTGGGTTGGCTTCCGGATTGGTTGTCGAAGCTGTTGTGGATGTCAGCAATCTTGTTGTGGAAAAAAGAGGCTAGGGAGTCGCAGAGGGTTTGAGAGGGGGTGATGTCGTTGGAGTTGGCCGAGGGGTTGGAAAATTCCTTGACGATGTTGAAAAGTTCCTTGCTGTTGTGGGCGTTGTTGTCAAGTCGATCCTTGAATGCTGTTTTCTTGGCTTTACGGATAAGTTGGTGGTGAGTACGGGTGGCGCTTTTGAAGGCGTCCTTGTTGCTGGTGGATGGATCTTTTTTCCAGGCCTTTTCAAGGGAGCGGCATAGTTTCTTGGACTTCTTGAGGTCGTCGTTGAACCATGCGGCCTTCTTGATGCCAAGTTTGTGTTGACGTTTTTTCAGTGGTGCTAAGGTGTCGGCGGTGTTGGATAACCAAAGGGTGAGGTTGGAGGCGGCTTCGTTGGCGTTAGAAGAGAGGGCTGGGGAGGTTCGAAGGAGCGATGTGGAGATCTGATCCGTGGTGATTTTGTTCCAGTTTCTTTGTAGAGTTGGTTGGGGGTGGATGATGGGTTTCGGCTTGTTGTAGGTGAAGTGAACGCAGCTGTGGTCAGTCCAGAGGAGATCCGTAGTGTGGCTGAAGGAGACATGGTTGCTGGAGGTGAAGATGGGGTCGAGTGTGTGACCTGCGATGTGGGTGGGGGAAGTGACCAGTTGTTTAAGTCCGAGGTTGGCGAGGTTGTCCAAGAGGGTGGTGGTGTTGCGGTCGTTGTTCTTTTCAAGGTGAAAGTTGAGGTCTCCCAGAAGGATGTAATCTTTGGAGGGGAGCGCGTGTGGAGTGATGAAGTCCGTGATGTCTTCACTGAATTTTGCGCGGGGTCCTGGTGGTCTGTAGAGGAGGGTGCCTCTAAGAGTTGTCTTGGGATCGATGTGGATCTGGAAGTGAAGGTGTTCGGAGTTAGTGAGGTTGGCGTCGGAGCTGGTGGAGATGCGGATGGATTTCTTATGGACGATAGCGATTCCTCCTCCTGTATGGTCGGTGCGGTCCTTGCGTGTGATCTTATAGTCATCAGGGATAGCGATGGCGATGTCAGGTGCGGAGGAAGCGTTCATCCATGTTTCCGTTAGGAAGGCGACGTCTGGAGAGACGGTGTCTAGTAGATTCCATAGGTCAATGGCGTGTCTGTGGACCGAGCGGGTGTTGAGAAGGATGCAATGTAGGTGGTTGGGGTCGGGAATCTGTGGTGTGGTCGTAGCGGAGATGTTGTCGGTGCCGCTGAATTTGCAGGAGAAGCAGGAGAACGGTCCATGGGTGCGTCCGGGAGCGGCTTGGACACAGTTGGGGGCGCGACCTGGATTAAGGGCTAGGAGGGTGGCGGCATCGTAGGTAACGCGGGGGGGCTGGGCAGTGCGAGGGGCAGGGGCTCTGGCGCTGGGCGCGGTCCGGGCGCGGACGGGCGTAGACGGGCTTACCTTTGGCGCACCTTCGGCGTGGGTTGGGCGCGGTCGCTGCGCGTGAACGCTGCGCGCTTGGGCTGCTGTCATATATGGATAGTGGAAGGGGAGGGGCGAGGGCGGTTCAGCTGGGAGGCGGGTCGGGCTCACGAGGGCTACAATAACAAACAAAATGGAGGCGGGGGGGAGCACAGCCGAGCGCTGGAGGAAAGCGCGCTAAACAAGGTGAAAACAGCGCTAAATTCCCAATTCTATTGCTAAACAAGCTGAGCGACACACAGGCAGACAGCAGGCAAAGCGATTCAGCACTTTTAAAGCAGTATTAAGCAAGGCAGCAGAAAACGATACCATATGTCTCCAGGGGACACTGGGAGCGACCACCCTGCTCGAGGGAGAGGAGCGAGTCACGCAGTATTCAGGAGGGGAGCGCTGTTTACGGTCAGTGGGAGGGCGGTTCAGCTGGGAGGCGGGTCGGGCTCACGAGGGCTACAATAACAAACAAAATGGAGGCGGGGGGAGCACAGCCGAGCGCTGGAGGAAAGCGCGCTAAACAAGGTGAAAACAGCGCTAAATTCCCAATTCTATTGCTAAACAAGCTGAGCGACACACAGGCAGACAGCAGGCAAAGCGATTCAGCCCTATACCACTGCGAACCCCCCGAACCACGAATCATCGAAGGGTATGCTCACGCTGAGTTCTTTCAGTACCACTAACTCACTGCAGCACGTTATCTCCTCGTAGCCTTATTAAAACAGAATTCACTAGGTAAAAAACATTGCTCCCAGTGCAGCCCCCCTGCACTATGCATTATCGCAGGATATGTGCAAGCTCAGCGCCAAGGATACTACTAACTCAGTGCAACATAAATCATCGCAAAGAAGAATGAACAGTTTTATGTCAGCAATGAGGCATACTATCACTTTTAAGTGGAATTCATGCAGAATCTAATCCACAAAAGACATTACTCCAATTACTATGCCTCACCCCCGACCACGCATCATCGGAGGATACGCACACGCTAAGCGCCAAAGGTACTACTAACTCAGTGCACCAAAAATTATTATCACGTGGCCTTACTGAGGCAGAATTCACCAGACAAAAAAAATTACTATCAGTTTGGCCTGCCTGGACTGCACATCATTGCAGGCTCCACAGAACCGTGTTGTTTCAGATACCACTAACTCAGTGCAAACCAAACTAACTATAACACCTATCAAACCCTACACAATATCCCTTTATTATGCTTCCTTCAAAAACTTATTTTATATCACTTATAGATGTAGTTGAATAATAAAATGTATGCTTCATATATATTCTATCTTCCACTTCAATCATGATTGTAGATGATGCAGTCCACCGTAAGATCTACACTGAGGACAACAGGGTTTACAACTTCAATTCAGCTTTGCATCCACACTACAGACAGTTGAGAATTTAGCCTTGATTTATTTAATGCACAGACTAAAAATACTCATATGGTACTGCTAGTATGCACAAGCACCTTTAATGCCTATATCCTGTGAACTATGTTTACAAAGAAAGTACAACACAACGCAAAAATGCACCTCCACCACCAGTAATACCAAGTACCTCTGGGGTATCACCTTTAACATCGCCACCAGACATACGTCCACATTCTGAGTAAGTTAGAATGCACTGCGGGAAATGCAATTGTTTTAATTGTTATGGAGAGCAATCAGTAAACCTAGTTTGCAGAACAGTTGATAACCATCAATGGTATTTTTTTTTAACCTCAAAATTGATGCAGACCAGTATGCAGCACTCAATATTTTGAGTACAGACAGCTCGAACCACGCATCATCGCAGGGTAAGCACACGCTGAGCACCACACGTACCACTTGCACCATAAATAATTGCCATGTGGCCTTATTAAGGAAAAATTCAGTTGCCAAAAGACATTCTTACCAGTGCGTTCTGCTTGAACCACGCATCATCGCACACTCTACATAAACCGCCCCTACCTCAGTGTACAACAACTCATGAACTCTTCACGCTAGAATCTTCTGTGTATTATTTCACATATAGTGCTCCTACCTTAGTACGATTCAGAAAAGGGGGTGGTGATGGACAGAGTATCTGAATTAAGCAGAACACTCATACCCAGTCAACAGATCAGGGCTTGATCCATCACCGTTTTTTAGCTCACTGCACCATCCCAGCTCAGAACCTGGCTACATGCAAATTAGTCTGTTCCTGACCCAGTGCATCATGGGAACAGGGCAGACCAAACTACCAAGCCAATTCTTTTACTGGGAAGGAAACAAGCTTCCGGGGACCAGTTTCTGGCATTACAGCCGTCTTCGGCCCGGCTTGCTTGAATCCTGATGGTGCAATAAGCAAGGGACTCATGTCTGAGCATACCCTTCCACGCTTATGGTGGACAAAAACGATTCAGAAAAGGGGGTGGTGATGGACAGAGAATCTGAATTAAGCAGAACACTCGTACCCAGTCAACAGATCAGGCCTTGATCCATCACCGTTTTTTAGCTCACTGCACCATCCCAGCTCAGAACCTGACTACATGCAAATTAGTCTGTCCCCTGCCCAGTGCATCATGGGAACAGGGCAGACCAAACTACCAAGCCAATTCTTTTACTGGGAAGGAAACAAGCTTCCGGGGACCGGTTTCTGGCATTACAGCCGTCTTCGGCCCGGCTTGCTTGAATCCTGATGGTGCAATGAGCAAGGGACTCATGTCTGAGCATACCCTTCCACGCTTATGGTGGACAAAAACGATTCAGAAAAGTGTTCTGCTTAATTCTGAGACTCTGTCCATCACCACCACCTTTTCTGAATCGTTTTGTCCACCATAAGCGTGGAAGGGTATACTCAGATGTGAGTCCCTTGCTCACTGCACCATCAGGATTCAAGCAAGCCGGGCCGAAGACGGCTGTAATGCCAGAAACCGGTCCCCGGAAGCTTGTTTCCTTTCCTTTCCAGTATAAGAATTGGCTTGGTAGTTGGTCTGCCCTGTTCCCATGATGCACTGGGCAAGGGACAGACTAATTTGCATGCAGCCCGGTACTGAGCTGGGATGGTGCAGTGAGCTAAATAACGGTGATGGATCAAGCCCTGATCTGTTGACTGGGTAGGAGTGTTCTGCTTAATTGAGAGACTCTGTCCATCACCACCCCCTTTTCTGAATCGTTTTGTCCACCATAAGCGTGGAAGGGTATACTCAGATGTGAGTCCCTTGCTCACTGCACCATCAGGATTCAAGCAAGCCGGGAAGAAGAAGGCTGTAATGCCAGAAACCGGTCCCCGGAAGCTTGTTTCCTTTCCAGTATAAGAATTGGCTTGGTAGTTTGGTCTGCCCTGTTACCATGATGCACTGGGCCAGGGACAGACTAATTTGCATGTAGCCAGATTCTGAGCTGGGATGGTGCAGTGAGCTAAAAAACGGCGATGGATCAAGCCCTGATCTGTTGACTGGGTAGGAGTGTTCTGCTTAATTCAGAGACTCTGTCCATCACTACCCCCTTTTTCTGAATTCCCTACCTTAGTACAGCAGAAGTCATAAACTGTTTACGATTGAATATCTGTGAATGATATTATGATTGCTATTCTACGAGGAGGGACTTGCAGCTGGCAAAGATGGTCGCAGCCTAGCAAGGCTCCCGACCCCCTGCCCGCTAATCCGGCCATTACTCCTGTTACAGCCCTGGGACCCCGCCGGAATTCGGGTGAACCCGGGGGATACTCCTGTGCCTGCTCCGGTCGTGGAAGTGACCCGATCCTCCGGCCGCTAAGGGAGCGAACTGGTGACGGAGCTCCGATCCGGAGATCCACAAGATGGCGGCGACCCCACGATCGGCGATGCGCCACTAGCCGTTCAGCCGGTCCACCCACCCCTGCACCCCGCCTGCGTGAGCTGATCCGGTGCGAGGCGCTACACTGCGGAGGGGGCAACTGTGGCTGATCTCTTGGCCCGGAGCTGTGTCTGCTGTCACTTCGCGGCCATAGCGTAGCCCCTCCCCCAGCTCGGAGCCAGCTAAATTGACACCCCGGCATCAGAGGCCTGAGGCGACCGAAGACTGAGAGGTCCGGGCTGCGCTGCTGCCTCCGCCTTCCCCCGGATTGCCTGGGAGCGACGAACTGCTGGACCACAGGCACGGCAGCCCTGACTGGCGTCCCGTCTGCGGCGACGCTCGAAACGCAGTGGGAAAGCGTCTCACCTCCGGGACCGCAGGTGCAGCTCCTCCCCATCCGCAAATCTGCTGCCTCGAGGGGGGGCCGCAGGAGCACATTGACCTGCCTCTACAGCGAACACCGCCTGTGCGGCTCCCTGAGCCCTGGACCTGCGGGGGCGAGCGGCCATTATCCCACCGACGCTGCTGGGGGTCGGAGGCGCTGGGGATGCCGGTTACATGGCTACACTGTCTAGCCTCGAGCCCCATTGCGGGGGTCCCGCGAGAAGTGACTCGTCTCCGGATTGCAAGAGGGGACGCCTGACTGGTATTTTGGTGTTGGCCCCGCTGCAAGACCCACGCCTGGGGACAGCCGGCGACTCTGCGACCGACATCTCCCCCCCTGACCGTAATTGTGGGAACCCGGACCACCTCGGCTAGGCTTGCGAGGAATCAGCGCTACCAGGTGTCGTGCTAAGGACGCCCCCCTGGCCCTTGCCCTCGGAACTAGAGCGCAGTAACCGCCAAGAGGTGGAGTGAGCAAGGACGCATACGCCTGGAACTCGCCCTGGCCCCCACAGTCATTGCTCTGAGAACGCCTTCCTGAGGGGGGGGCGGTGGAACTAGCGTCTTATCGCAGCCCCGAGGATCGCACTAGTGAGCAGCGCTGAGAATTGCCCGGCAGAGGGTGGCTGGAAGTGGGGTCCCGTTTATCTGGGAGCTGCGCTGAGTCAGAGACCCAGGACTAGAACCTGCCACTACCACTGAATCTATCGGCCTGCCGGCCCCTACTAACAACGAGCTGCTCCCCTCCCCGGGACTAACGTTAGCCATAGCCATCGGTGGTACACTGTCCCGATCCGGGATATCGGACTGTAACTATGGGGAAACCAAGAGGCCCAAAGGGAGAAGGAGGCGCTGGCTCGGAAGCTCCTGACGACTCAGTGGCGGCCCCTCCGGACCTTCAGCAGATGCAGGACCGAATCCTAGAGGCTATCACCGCCACAAAAGATGCCCTCCATCAGGACATAGCACAAGTGGCCACGAGCCTTGGCCTCCTGCGAGCGGATCATGGGAAATTATCGGACAGGGTTAAAACCAGTCCATGGAAGGTCGGTTAACGGAGGCTCTAGACCGAATACAGGCCCTTGAACGAAGAGCAGAAGACGCAGAAAACCGCAGCAGACGAAACAACGTACGCCTTGTGGGCCTTCCGGAAAAAAAAGAAGGCTCTGACATTGTGGACTATCTGACCACCTGGCTACAGACGGAGGTGGCGCCTGAGGGTCTCTCTCCCTTTTTCACCATTGAAAGAGCTCACCGGGTACCTGCCAAACCACCCAGTCCGGGACGATTGCCCCGTCCGGTAGTCATCAAACTGCTACACTACAAAGATAGAGACTAGCTACTACAACGAGCGAGAACAGCGGGCCCTTTCCAAGTGGATAATTGCAAAGTAACACTGTTCCCGGACTATACCTTCGAGACCCAGAAGTTACGGGCCTCTTTCTTATCCATCAAAAAAGAACTTAGGACAGAGGGCCTACAGTACTCACTACTCTTTCCGGCCAGGCTGCGGGTGGTGGTGGATGAAAAATCCCTGTCCTTTCCTACATCGGCGGACGTTTGGGCCTGGTGAAACACGTACAAAGCCGGAACAGATGGAGCGCGCATGAGAGAAGAGGAGGAGAGACTGCAACTGCCCCTGCGAAGATCTCGGAGGATGCGGGGCCGTAAGCGGAAGACTGGCAAACCTACGGTCTCGCAGACGGAGAGCGAACGGAAGGCCGCACTGCAAGCAGTAATTGACTTATCGGGTGCTGTCTTGACCCAGTCGGAGCGGGCCTCGGGATCAGAGACTCGAGCAACGGAATCTGAAACTGAACTGTCGGAATTTGGTGGCTTGAAGGGCCCGGAGATCACTCCGCAAACTTCGGGGGAGATTGTTGAGGGATAGGGGGGCTCTGCCGGCCCAGTTTTACCCTATGTTGATGGAATCTGACTGACCTACTGACCGGAGCAGGCAGATCTTGGGACAATAATGTTGTGAGTACCACTATTTTGTGGGCGGGGGGACGGAGACTGAGGCCCACCCCAGTAGCCAACTCGTGCCTCTTAGGGCCCATAAGGCCTCTGCGGTGCAGACTGCGGATTAGGTGGGGACAAGGGCACAGTTGCCCGCATATGGTTTGGATGGGAGCGACTCTAGCACAGTTGGGTCCTGTTCTGGGGGAGGGTGGGGAGCCCGAGGCAGTTGGGGGAGCCAGGGGCGCAGTTATGAGAGGGGGGAGGGGGGCTGTTATTGTGGGGAGGAGGGACTGTGTCATCATGAGTGATCGGGTGTACGGACATTGTGAACAACACCATACTGCATGGGATAATGACTAATACAGGAATGATAAAGTGTGTAACCTGGAATGTGAGGGGGCTGCACACCATGTCCAGACGACACAAAATACACGCCTACTTGGTTCGAAGGGGGGTTCACATAGCGCTACTGCAGGAGACACATTTAATGAAACAAGAGGGAATAGCGCTGCAACGTAGATGGAGGGGTCACTTGTTTAACACTACATATTCGGCCTTCGCTAGGGGAGCCTTGATTTGGATTAGAGCGGGTACCCCATTCCAAGTTACTCATCAGGTGGTGGATCCAGAGGGGAGGTTCGTGGCGGTGGAGGGAACCCTTAGGGGACGCCACATAGTGCTTTGCAGCGCATATGCACCTAATGTAGACCAGGCTGCATACTATGCACGGCTCTCCGGGGAACTAGCTAGTTACCTCGCAGGCCCTGTTCTACTGGGGGGCGACCTTAACTCAGTGCTAGACGTTGACCTAGACAGATCGCACCCTCCATTACACTCATCCCCAGTGCGCAGATTGGCGAAATGCAGACTAGACTGGCAGGAACAGTGGGGATTGACGGATGCTTGGCGCACGCAACACCCAACCGAACGAGACTACTCATTCCACTCTAGCCTCCATGACCTCCACGTTCGTATCGACGCCTTCTTGTGCTCTCCGCTTGTGCTCCCTACAATTGCCCGCACTGAATACCTAGCGCGCACGATCTCGGACCACAACCCCCTGTTGCTATCGCTTGATTGGATGACTGAAATCTCCAAGATCCCAACGTGGCAGCTCCGTCCGGACACTTTAGATGACCCGCCGTTCCGTGAGGCGTTAGGGGAGAGGATTGAGAACGAAGGGTCTACCGACTCTAGAGCCACGGAATGGGATGCACTTAAGGTTGTAATCCGCGGTCATTGTATCGGGAAATTTGCGGGCACCCGCAAGACGTTGTTGGACGACTTGGACAGGGCGGAACGTAGTTTGCGCGAGATTGAGCGGTCGCGCCCGGAACGACCTGACGATCCAGGGAGATCTCTATGCGGCGAGGGAGGCGATGGCGATAGAACTAGAACGCCTTCGCAGCTATGATTACCGGACATATCTGGTGAAAACGCACGCTGAAGGGGACAAGGCTGGGACCCTGCTGGCTTGGCTTGCCAGCCCCGCCAGACGTAGCCACCCGATACTGGCCATATCAGAGGGGAATGGCAACATGCGTACCACGCAATTGTCGATCCTGAGTAGTTTCAGGACCTACTATGAGCAATTGTATAGAAGCGCGCTCGGCGATAAAGGTCGGGATATAGCGGCCTTCCTATGGGACCTACAGTTACCGCAACTGGACCAGGACCAGGCGAAAGCCTTGGGAGGCCCGATAGGCTTAATGGAAATCAGGGGAGCGATAAAGAAGATGGCCCGGAACAAGACCCCCGGCCTCGACGGATTGCCAATTGAGTTTTATGGGCGTTACCTGGATCAGCTAGGCCCCCGACTACAAATTATCTACGCAGAGGCTAAGCTTAAGGGACGGCTACCAAGCTCGATGCGCGAAGCTTTGCTGATCCCCCTACTGAAACCGCGGAGAGAGAGCACTGACACGGCATCCTACCGGCCGCTGTCAATGCTGACCACAGATTATAAAATCCTGAGTACGGTACTAGCAAACAGGTTGCTACAGCATATGCAGACCCTAGTCCATAGAGACCAATCCGGGTTTATTCCCAAGCGTAATACCAGCCACAACATTAGGAGATTGACCCGTTTGTTGTCTAGCCCACCACAGAAGGCAAAGACCCCCCTGGTATTGGCGGTGGATATAGAGAAGGCTTTTGATAGCCTGGAATGGGATTACCTCTATAGAGTACTGCGGAGCTTTGGGCTCGGAGAGGGCTACATACAATGGACGAAAGTATTATACGCTGAGGCGAAGGCAAGAGTGAAAGTGGGCACCCTGGTATCGGACCAATTTGAAGTGCTTCGCGGCACCAGGCAGGGCTGCGCACTATCTCCGCTGCTATTTGCCCTAGCAGTGGAACCCCTGGCGGCGATGGCTAGGAAGGGCGCCTACTACGAGGGTCTAACTCATAATGGGACACACCATTTTATCTTGCTATACGCGGATGACCTCCTGCTCCTCTTGGAGGATGCCGATGAGGCACTGTCAGGAGCCGAAAGACTCCAGAGGCGTTTTGGAGAGATATCTGGCCTGAAGGTTAACTGGGCAAAGACTTGTTTATTTCCCCTACGTAAACATGAGATTCAGACCCTTCTCCGACCTTTACTCAGGTGGGAGCCCAGTTGCATGGACTACCTGGGGGTACATATTTATCATGATGAAGCAGACATGCTGGATGGGAATGTTGGACGCTGTATCCGAGCCCTAAAAGGCAATATGTCCTTCTGGGCCACTCTCCCGTTATCGGTAACAGGCCGCATATCGCTGCTAAAAATGATAGCATTGCCCCGCTTGCTGTATTATTTCCGGACCTTACCTGTTTGGGCCCCGGCCGCGACTTTCCGACTGCTGCGATCACTGATTATTTCCTTTCTATGTGGCGCAGGCAGGCGAAGAGTGGCACTATCCACCCTAACCCGCCCGAAAGACGAGGGTGGCCTAGCAGTCCCAGACTTTGAGCTTTACTATTTGGCAGCTCAGCTCCAAACTCTTACGCAAGAAATTGCTAGAGTCTACCGCGGGCCGGAACATGACCGAGACAGCGGCGTCCCCCGGCATGTGCTGGCCTTCATTGCCCTACGACAAAAATTACCATTGAGAGACCTGTCTTTGGAGGAAAGAACTCTCCGCCTCTGCTGGAACCGCTCAGCGAAGCACGCGAGGATTAGATGCCCATATGCACCCGAGATCCCCCTCGGTATGATAACGGCGCTTCCGCACGGGGGCGACTGGTCACACCTGCAGGGATGGGAAGAAGCAGGGCTGCAAGTGGTGGGAGACTTGTATGAGGACGGAGCATTGGTCCCATATCAGACGCTGCAAGAATGCTTCGACCTCCCACGAGGCGACTACTTGTTGCACGCGGCAGTAGTGCGAGCCATACAGGGCCATTGGGGAATGGGATTAGCGGAGCCACCTACAGCCCAGGCCTGCCAGTACGTCATGATGTCGGCGGGCACCTGTAAGGCGGTTACGTGCTTGTATTCGAGAATGCTGAGAGAAACGCTGCAACCACTGACTACTTTGAAGGCCAAGTGGGAATTGGATTTGCAGATAGAGATCCCGGACACCATATGGATGCAACTGGTAGGACGGGCTGGGAAGAGCACGAGGAACGCACAATTCCAGCTTATCCACTTTTATATTCTCCACAGAGCTTACCTTACCCCGGGCAACATACAGAAATATTTTGGGGCAGAGGAGGCCGCTTGCCCGCGCTGCAACACACTAGGGGCGGGTCTGACTCACATGCTCAGAGAGTGCCCCCACCTACAAGATTACTGGAGTGAAGTCGGCAACACTCTGAATGAGGCCGCGGACAGGGACCTCCAATACACTACGGCAGTCAGCGTCCTACATTGGTTCCCACACACACCCAAAAATAGGATGTCGAGCAGGTTCATAGATATGGGCCTCCTTTTGGCCAAGCGGGAATTGACGAGGGGATGGAAGGCGAAAACGAGCCCGACTCATCGGAGATGGCTCGCTGAATTTTTGAAATGGACGGTGAGCGAGAGCACAATTAGGTACCAGCTGGCGCGCAGAAGGGTGGACGAGCGAGCCCTGGAGGCGGCTATGGAATAGGAACTCTTGGTGCAAGCGCTGCGCGATAGTACACTAGAAGAGGAGGAGGATGAGCCAGAAGAGCTGAATAACACCGCCAACGACCAGGGGAGGCCAACGCCAACACCAGCAACACACACACACACAATAGATAACTAAGGCCCATTGATTGCGGTTATTCAAACTCAATTCCTGACCGGGAACGACTGGTGACACATGGGGGGGAGGGGGGAGTCTAAGGGGTGGGGAGGGACTCCCTTTAAGTAGTGTAGTTGGGAGTTTAGTTACAGGCACTACAGGGACAGGGGTTTGGGGGAAAAACTAAAAGCAGACAATGGAACCCCCCACAGGCGCCATACGATGTCCTCCGAAAGTGAAGATTGCATTGCTTTGAGATTTTGCCGCCCGACCTCCGGGTTATGGGCTGAACGGCTGTGTACACCTGATGGGATCTTCAAAACGAGAGGGGGGATATCATAATGATGATACTAATGTGCTTGATTATCCTGTGATTGGTTCTGCAATAGAAAATTGTTTACAAAAAAAAATGATTGCTATTCTACTTGTTACCAACAGCAACGTAATAAAATGGAGTCAAGCGCATTTGCCCGTACCCACTTCAACTATCTATCTGTGTCTTTGTATTTATTATGTTTCTAAAATCCTGCTTCTACGCTCTACCACATTATATTGTGCTGTAAATAGGGTATGCAATCATCTTACCTCTGACAGTAAGTGTGGACTATTCCTCCTTTTTTTAATTTTAATTTTTTAGCATATTTATATAGCGCAAAATCAACCCAAAACTATATCAGGCAATTTACATGAGCACCGTATTTACAGTACATTTTCAGGCACGCATAGATTACGTCATTAGTCTACAATAACAGGATGTGGATGCAATTCCAAGCCTCAAACACTGTTTTCCAGCACCAAGTTCGACTATATACCTGAATGACCCCATACGTGTATATATTAGCTGCCCTTCATGTGCCAAAAACTGCAACTTAAACCTTTCACAGCCCTGTATCACTACAGCTATAACACTCACCTGAATGTACAACAAACATTCATAATCACAGAAATGCGTCATGTCCACCATCTTTTATGTGTGCAACTATGAATGAATATAGTCAGTGATACCCTGCACACATTTATACCAAATGGGAGTTCCATGGTGACTCATAGTGACGTGGATGTCGCAGTACAGAAAGGGAAGAAATACAACAGCGCTAATACAACAATAAAGGCAATAAGGTAAAAGATATGGGAGAGTAATATAACGGAAGGTACAACACAGTGATACCCATACCTTTCATATTGGCGATGTTGTGGAAATTTACAGACATAATGATACATTTGCGTTTAAGACCCGGGTGATGTCAGCAGTACAAAACGGACACCCGATTCACTTGATTTTTCATATAACTCACAACGGAACCACGCTCATAGCTCCGGAATCATGGTTCAGATTCTCATACAGCACTGGCATGCGTCAGACCAGCCCACTCCGCTTACGCTTCCAGGAAGAAACAAAAACGCAACATTGCCCAGATTTCCATTTTACTGATTTCTTAGTTCCAGGTCTAGTTGTCAAAACGGCACACACACACACTCCCTCATGGCTGATATACACCAAAATTGCACGCATCTACACACGTGACCCTACCTATAAAAAAGACGGAGCGCCCTTACTCTACGCCATTTTAGAGTTGCTCCCATCCCAAGCGCTGTGATGGTCCGTCCTGGTGGTTCGGACGCCTCATGTAGGCCCGAACCACCGAGTACAAGGGCCCACCACTACGTTTGTGGCTTCTTTGGTCACTGAGTTAGTGGTATCGCAAGGACTGAGCGGGTGAGGAACCTGTGATGATGATGGGAGCACGAGTATGTCGTTAGCCATACCGGTATCAAGCCTCTGCGCCATATATCAAATTTCTTGGTGGCAGAGAGGGACTGCATGATGTAGAATGTGTCCTGTCCACGGAAAGGTGAGCAGTGAGACCTGGGTGCGCATCGGAGGGAGTTGATGGGGTGTAGCAGACTGGATAAAATAAAGCGATGCAGGGATTTAGGCGATTGCAGTCCTGATACTGTATCTTATTGCATTTTTAAAACAAATTCCAATAGCAGGAACGTTTTTATAATCGGTCAAATGTCCAGTATATAAACTGTACAAATTGTTGGTTTTAAATGGGGGAGGGAAGGTGTGTGAAAGGGCGATGTAATTCTACTCCGCATTAAGATAGTAACAAATACCAATCATAACATCTTTCTTTAACTATCTTTTAGATGTAGAGCTTCAGGGTGCATTATGTCCCGGCACGTGGTGAAAAACGCACCGCTGACAGAAAGGTGAGCTGCGAATATTCTTTTCAGTCACTCTCTCACTTCCACTGTCCTTTGATAAAGAAATGATGCACAATCTTGTCTTCCTTTTTATCTTACAGGTTGTGTTTCACAAATTGGCATCCCCCCAACATCTCCAAAGCTCAACGTTCGAGGATTCTGCGATGATGCGTGGCCATCGTAACATCGTCTGAGAAAGCTGCTTCGACACGTGGTGCACCCTCTTTGAATCACGCCAATGGCACAAGGTGAGCAAAGAAGCTTGTTTCCGAAACAACGCAAGTCATCTTTCAAAGAAGAGAGTGGGTAGTGTGTAGCAGCTTCACTGTGTAGGAATGTACAATTACCTCCAAGCAGTGAGAATAGATAGGTTACAACAGTCTGAGCGGCAGATTTACAAGCCCCTTGCGCCACTTTTGTGTCACTTTTAACATGGAAAAAGTGGCAGAAGGAGCTTGTAAAACTGCCTCTAAGTTCGCAAGAGAAAGCACTCCCCTCCGGACTCTGAGAGCCAATGGGGTGCAACAGTCTAGGTACGCAATATTGAGAACTCACCGCTATGCAGTGGGAGTGCATGGGATATAGTACTTTGGAAGGAAAACAGCGCACAGACACCTCCTTACAGTGGAAGTTGATGAAATACATTATCCTGAGTGTACAAATAAATAAACCAAAAATATACTTCTGCAGTTGTATGTACTATGCTATTACTAACTCTTTATACTACCTTTCAGATCACTAAACTGGAGGGTGCACTATGAACCAGCACATGCTTGGATACACAACAAAGGCAAAAGGTGAGCTACAAAGACTTTCTCCAGTATTAACTGCTCCATCTATAACTTTCTCTCTCTCACGTTTTAATGTCATTTTTTCTCTCTTTCTCTCTCTCACTCTCTCTCACATCATTTCTCTTTCTCTTTTAAAGTTACGGACGCTGCTGTCCACTCTGCTGTGTACAATCAAAGCTGAGTTCAAGTTGTGAACTCTGTTGGTCACAGTGTTTACACAAGGTAAGCAGAGCGGCCTAAATATACAATGCCTCCGATGAGTTAAAAATAAAAGTTTTTTTTTACAAGCCCCTAGCTCCACTTTTCCGTCACTTTTAACATGGGAAAAGTAACACAAAAGTGGCACAAGGGGCTTGTAAATAAGCCCCAAACAATATTGTCCTGCATAATGACTTGATCTCTCACCTAAGTCTGTCTCATCTCTGAATCATTTTAAAGACCTGTTGATCCATACTGTAAATCTGACGCAGTAGAAACTTCCATACAGACACCTCTTGAACACAAGCCTACAAGAGAGGTGGAATGTATCAGGCACACTGCAGACGTACAAATTAAAAAATATCGCCAAGTATTACCTTAGCTTGTAATGTTTGACCTCATTTAGTCACATCGATCTAATTTTGAACACTTATTTTCATTTTTGTTTTGCAGATTACCTACCCTTCTTCCATTGGAGTCCATCTCACATTTTGTTTATTATATTGTTATGTTAAAGTTATGTTTCTAGTTCTTTATTAAATTGTTACTCAAATTTGCGTTTCTAGTTATTTATTGTTATTTTAATAAAAATAGTTTTAAAAGTATATACGTCTTCTTTTTCTGACATTTCACTATTATTTAGTGTGATAATCATGTAGTTATAAAACATTTAAAATAGAAATTATATTTATTACTAGGAGTATAATACTGAGGCTAACTCTTTACCAGATCTTTACCAGAGTCTATAGCTACGAGTAATGGTTCCTATGGAAAACTTTTAAAACTCCAGCACAGTAACTGTTTCGATTTGAAACATTGTGTGGTGAACTTCTAACCTCTGTGCTCACTTAAGTGTTCCATGAACTGTTGCAATGGTAACAGGCAGTAAGCAGTTTGGGGGTAGGGTTGAAAGGTACTGGCTGTACAGAAACCGTTTTATTTACCCAGGATCCTCTACATGACAGAAAGGAAAGCAAAGTAAAACAGAACACTGTGTACCAGATTTACAACCCCCTTGCGCCACTTTTGCATCCAAGGACCCCCTCTGCAAAATTAGAAGTGTGTGAGCCTCAACGAGCCCCCTCAAGCCCCGGTAACCACCACCCTCCGGGGATTTATGTATTGTGGGAGGCAGGCTGTGTGGCCCTCCGCCTGGAGCCATTGTGGGCCCTGTGGACTGCCACGCCCCAGGGCCAGCTCCTACAGTGTCCCGGGATGCCTACCCAGGGACACTGCTGTTTGCTTTGAGAGGGCAGGAGTCTTGCAGCTCCCGCCCCTCCCATAGCAAACTTGGTTTGGATTTTGAAAGACAGGGCAGTGAGATCTGTTCTCAATTTCAAAATCCAAACCAGATTGCTTTTCCACATGCAAGTTAGCATCTCCCCATGTGGAAAAGCAATGCCGGCTCCCGAAGGACGCGCGGAGCCGGCCGGACAGTTGGGGCATTGTGGCTCCCTCCATGGTCCCTAACATTTTTTATAAGACCCGGGGGATAGGGTCCCCGGGGATATTAGAAATTACTGATTGGGGCTATTTTTTTTATGGTGAAATTAGAAGTCGCGCACCCAGCGCAGCGCTCAGTTCGCCCCCCTGGTTTGCACGTGCTGAATGCACAACTCATAATCTGTAGGGTGCTTTTCCACATGGGGAGCTAATAACATGCAGCTCCCCATGTGAAAAAGCAATCTGATTTAGATTTTGAAAGACATATGGGATGGTTGCCCCTGGACACTGCAGGAACCGGCCCCTCCACAATACATAAAGCCCCGAGGAGTGGTGGTCCCGGGGGCTTTGGACCCAACCATTTTTTTGTACCCCTGGGGGTGACGGGGCCCTCGAGTGCTCCAGGAGGGGGGCCACGCAGTCCCCCTCTCACAATACATAAAGCCCCAGGGGTGGTGGTCCCCACGGCTTTGGGGTCCTTGGACCACTCCCGCCACCATTTTTATTTTTTTTAGCCCCGTGCATTGACGAACCCAGTGCTGGAGGGCCCCTCTAGGCCCTCCATAAAATTTAATCATTTTGCCCCTGGTATTTAGCCCCCCGGGGGCTAATTAAAAAAAAAGCTCAGTTTTATTTTACTTATTTTTTTACGCTAGAGTCCGCGCACCTTACACGCACCAGCCAGGTCTTTTTAAAAAAAATAATCATCATTTTGTGGGCCATAGGGGTCTTTCTGGGACCCCCTAAGTAGGTCTAGAGGGTAAACGTATTTCTACCCTGCCCTCTTTATACATTTTGCACACTTGTTCGACTGACTTCTTCAGCCTCGCTTCTACTGAGGCACAAAATGGCTGCCAACCGTTCCTGGTTTCGAATGTTGACAACCACTTGAAAGCCAATTAGCATTCAGCGTGTGATCAGAAGGGTGCGCTTATGGTGCGCTCATGGTGCGCTCAGGGTCCGCGGATCGACCGCCCCATAGATATACAAATGCTTCTAACTGTAATTTTTCTGTAAGTCTTCTGAAGGCGAGTAGGTCTTGGGTCTGCCGTATGTGGGTAGGGAGGGTGTTCCAGGTCTTGGCGGCGAGGTAGGTCTTGGATGGCGGGTGGGGTGTTGAAGCTGAGTCTGCTGTTCAGGTAGGCTGGTCCGCCGTTGTGGAGTGCTTTGTGTGCGTGGGTGAGGAGCTTGAAGGTGATCCTCTTGTTGACGGGGAGCCAGTGTAGGTCTCTCAGGTGGGGGGTGATGTGGCTGTGGCGGGGGATGTTGACGATCAGTCGGGTGGAGGCGTTTTGGATGTGTTGTAGTCGTCGTAGGTGTTTGGCGGGGGTTTCCGTAGTTCAGTCTGGTGCTGATGAGGGCCTGTGTCACCGTTCTTCTTGTTTCGGTCGGGTTCCACTTGTAGATCCTGCGGAGCATGCAGAGGGTGTTGTAGCAGGAGGAGGAGACGGCGTTTACCCGCTTAGACATGGAGAGGGAGAAGTCGAGGATGAATCCTAGATTGTGTGTATGGTCGGTGGGTGTTGGTGCTGTTCCCAGTGTGGTCGGCCACCAGAAGTCGTCCCTGGCTGAGGGGGTGGGTCCGAGGATGAGGACCTCCGTCTTGTCCGAGTTCAGCTTCAGACGGCTGCTCCTCATCCAATCGGCGACTGCCTTCATTCCCTTGTGGAGATTGGTTTTGGCGGTGAGTGGGTCCTTGGTGAGTGAAAGGATGAGCTGGGTGTCATCAGCGTAGGAGATGAAGTTGAGGTCGGGATGGTGGGCCACTTGTGCGAGGGGGGCCATGTAGACGTTGAACAGCTTTGGGCTGAGGGATGAGCCCTGGGGGACACCGCAGATGATGTCGGTGGCTTCATCTCAGAAGGGTGGGAGGTGGATGCTCTGGGTTCTGCCGGAGAGGAAGGAGGTGGTCCAGTCAAGAGCCTTCTCTTGGATTCTGGCTTCTAGGAGGCGTGTCTTTATAGTGCGATGGCAGACCGTGTCGAAGGCGGCTGCCAGGTCCAGGAGGATGAGGGCTGATGTTTTGCTGTTGTTTAGTTGGCACCTGATGTCATCTGTGACAGCGGTGAGGGCTGTCTCGGTGCTGTGGTTTCGTCTGAATCAGGACTGGGACGGGTCCAAGATGTTGTTGTCTTCGAGGTGGCGGGCCAGTTGCATGTTGACTATTTTCTCGATGACCTTTGCGGGATACGGGAGCAGGGAGATGGGCCGGAAGTTCTTGAGGTCCTTGGGGTCCGCTTTGGGCTACTTGAGGAGGGTGTTGATTTTAGCGTGCTTCCATCTTTTTGGGAATGTCACCGTTTTGAAGGAGATGTTGATGACCTTCCGTAGTTGGGGTGCGATGGTCTGCTTTGTTGAATACGTGGTGTGGGCACGGGTCAGACGGAGATCCTTAGTGAATGGAGTTCATGATCTTACGTGTCTCGTCATCGTTGACATTTGACCAGGAGGTCAGGCGGTTACCGCTGTAGGTGTTCACAAGGGAGGTCGAGTCTGGCATAGTCGGGGCGGTCGTAGTGTTGAAGCTGTCGTGGATGTCAGCGATCTTGCGGTGGAAGAAGATGGCTAGTGAGTCGCACAGTTCTTGTGAGGGCGGGATGTCGTTGGCATTGGCGCTGGGGCTGGAGAGTTACTTTATGATGCTGAAGAGCTCTTTGCTGTTGTGTGCATTGCTATCCAAGCGGTCTTTGAAGGAGGATCTCTTGGCTAATCTGATGAGGTAGTGGTGTTTGCGGGTGGCGTCCTTGTGGGCTGCGTGGTTGTCCGGTTTGCGTTCATGGAGCCATGTCTTCTCCAGTTTCCGGCATGCGCGTTTAGAGGTCTGGAGCTCGTCAGTGAACCAGGTGGCTCTCTTGTTGGCGTGGCTGTTGGAGGGTTTCTTGAGGGGGTGAGGGTGTTGGCGCAGTCGTCGATCCACTATCCGAGGTTTCGGGCTGTGGCGTCTGGGTTAGTGGGGTCAGTGGGTGGGTTCTTGGCGAGGGAGGTGATCAGCTGGTCTTCGGTGACGTTGCTCCAGCAGCGGCGAGGCAGCTGTTGGGTGCGGTGGTGCGTGGTTGGTTTCTTGAAGGGGAAATGGATGCAGCGGTGGTCGGTCCAGTGGAGTTCGGTGGTGTGGTCGAAGGAGATGTGGGAGTCTGTGGAGAAGACGGGATCCAGCGTGTGGCCAGCGGCGTGGGTGGGTGCTGTGACGAGTTGTCTGAGGCCCAGGTTGGCGAGGTTGTCGATCAGGGTGGCGACGTTGGCGTTGTTGTTGTTCTCGAGGTAGAAGTTCAGGTCCCCGAGGAGGATGCAGTCTGTGGAGACGAGTGCGTTGGTGCTGGTGAGGTCGACGATGGAGTCGCTGAACTGAGCCCGTCTTCCGGGGGGGTCTGTAGATGAGTGTTCCTCTGAGAGTGGTGTTGGGGTCGGTGTTGACCCGGAAGTGCAGGTGTTCGGCAGTGTTGAGGGTGTCGTCTGCATGGGTGGCGACCGCATGGGTGGCGACCTTGAGGATGGACTTGTGGACGATGGCTATTCCTCCTCCAATACCGTTGGCGTGATCCCTGTGGGTGATCTTGTAGCCGTCCGGGATGGCTATGGAGATGTTGGGAGCCGAGGAGTCGTTCCACCAGGTCTTGGTCAGGAAGGCCACGTCTGGGGCAGATGTGTCGAGCAGATCTCAGAGCTCGACGGCGTGTTTGCGTGCGGAGCGGGTGTTGAGAAATATGCAGCGGAGGTGGTTGGGTCCAGTCCTTGGAGGTTTGGTGGTTCTGTCACAGGTGAAGCTGCAGGTGTGGCAGGAGAAGGGTCCTTGGGTCTGTTTCGGGGTGGCCTGGAAGCAGGTGTGGTTTCGGCCGGCGTTGAGTGTGTGGAGGGTGCTGGTATCGTAGTGGATTCTGGTGGCGTGGCGTTCGCGTGGTCCAGGGGTTCTGGCGCTGGGCGTGGTCCAGGTGCGGATGGGCGCGCGTCCGCTGCACGCCTGCTTCTTGGCCTGCATATGAGGTGGCTTGGGAGGGAGGAGCAGCTGGGAGGTGGGAGATGGGGAGGCGAATGGGTGTGCATGGGGGGGCCGGCCGCAGGGATGCAGCGGCAGGAAAGGGTTGGATCGGGAGCGGAGGGGGGGCGGGGGGAACTGGTGCACAGGGCAGAGGGGAGGGAAAAACCCAGGAAACAAGGAGGCAGCAACCAGGCAGTCAGGTGACGAGCAGCGGCGTGGGGGGACCTGCCTGCAAGCAGGGTCAAAGGTCACAAAAAAGCGCAGAAAGTTCACAAAAAACAGGGGTAAACGAGTGGCACAGAGGCACAAAGGTCACAAGAAAGGGCAGAAAAGGTCACAAAAAACAGGGGAAATGAGTGGCACAGAGGCAGAAAGGTCACAAGAAAGGGCAGAAAAGGTCACAAAACACGGGGGAAAACGGGTGACACAGAGGCAGAAAGATCACAAGAAAGGGCAGAAAGGTCACCAAAAAAGGGGGGAAACGAGTGGCACAGATGCAGAAAGGTCACAAGAAAGGGCAGAAAGGTCACAAAAATTGGGGGGAACTGGTGCACAGGGCAGAGGGGAGGGAAAAACCCAGGAAACAAGGAGGCAGCAACCAGGTAGTCAGGTGACGAGCAGCGGTGTGGGGCGACCTGCCTGCAAGCAGGGTCAAAGGTCACAAAAAAGCGCAGAAAGGTCTCAAAGAACCGGGGGTAAACGTGTGGCACAGAGGCACAGAGGCACAAAGGTCACAAGAAGGGGCAGAAAAGGTCACAAAAAACAGGGGGAAACGGGTGGCACAGAGGCATAAAAGTCCCAAGAAAGGGCAGAAAGGTCACAAAAAATGGGGGGAAACGAGTGGCTTAGAGGCACAAAGAGGAGTAGAGACAAGAAAAACGAGTACAATCAGGGGAGCAGAACGAAAGAAAAACGAGTGCAATCAGGGGAGCAGAAGGCACGAAAAACAGGTTAAATCAGGGGAGCAGAGGCAAGAAAAATGAGTGCAATCAGGGGAGCAGAAGGCACGAAAAACGAGTGCAATCAGGGGAGCAGAGGCAAGAAAAACGAGTACAATCAGGGGAGCAGAACATAAGAAAAACGAGTGCAATCAGGGGAGCAATAGGCAAGAAAAACGAGCCCAATCAGGTGAGCAGAAGGCAAGAAAAACGAGTACAATCAGGGGAACAGAAGGCAAGAAAACGAGTGCAATCAGGGGAGCAGAAGGCAAGAAAACGAGTACAATCAGGGGAGCAGAAGGCAAGAGAACAGGCACAGATAAGAATGCAGGCACAGGGAGGAGACAGGCAACAGCGGTCACAGACACCAGAAGACAGTATGGGCAGTACAGGGAAGACAGACAGACTGCGACAGTGATACATACCTAAGGCCTACCACTGGCCACCAGGGATAAGACGCAGGTTGTAGCCTGCGGGTTGAGGAGGGCCTCAACTTCTACAGTAGCGGAAACTGGGGCAGGGTTAGGACACACAGGCGGAGCTGTGTGGTGGGGGAGCGACCTACCAGCAAGGTCAAGGGTCTATCAGTGAGATATGGAAAGATATGGTGCCCTCATCACATTTTGTAGTAGCATTCCATCATTTTCATTATGCCTCCAGTCTAGTGGTTTCTGTGTGTTCTTCCACCTTGCTCATTCGACTCTACATGTAAAAGCCCTTGTGAGGTGCTCCACAAATGTTTGTGTTGCTTCAACATTTACTTTTCAATCTGACTCTGATCAACAGTGGTATGCCTTAAAATATACTCCCACTTTATACTTCCACACATAGTAGATAGAAGTTACCCCCTGAAACAGGAAAAGAGGGAGCAGGACTGTTATGACAAAGATATTATAGTAAGCATCATGTTTTTTTACCTGTTTATATTATGCATTATGTAGATTTTGATTCCAATCCAAAAACGTTACTCCTGTGACATAGGCACAAAGTGTTAGTGCTCTATTACACATCTGTGACGCTGTCCGTGGGGTCCTCCTTTTGTTCGGCTCTCAGAGTTGTCTTGAAACCATAGAGATCTCTGTCACTGCATCCTTACTATTTTTATAACGTTAAATATACCTTGGATCAGTTAGAGCTTGTTCACACATCGACTTTGAACAGTAAGTTCAGGAATGCGATTTATAAAATTTGCAGTATAACTTTAATAGGTTTTATGGCATCAACAGAATAATGTGAGTGTATATCCTTAATTAGCCTGTAATTGAACTGTGATCTAGACTTGCACTTGCATTAACAAGGTAAACATTGACAAAAATAATCTGCCAGCAATACCCAATCATTTGGTTTGCTTACAAGTATTCGCAATATCGCCAGTTTATACTTGACAGTCTTTGTGAAGTTTGCTGCAGGGGCAAAAGTAAGCATACAAATACTGGTTGTTTAAAAAAGGCAAAATCAGTAGAATAATTTATATGTAGTTCTTCGTTTTAACATGTAGGTACTACACCTGCCTTCCAAGATCCATGCCAGACAACTGTGGTTGCAAACTCCATTCAATCATGTTATACAAGATCTTGAATATATACTCGAATGCCTTTCACCATGAAAGATCTGAAGTTTTTTGCAAATTTGACTTCTGCCTGCTCAACAGCCATGCTTGTATGCTCAATGCATACTGTGACATGAAATGCAATCTAGAATGGCACTGTGTGGTCTTTAGAGGGAAACCGCATGCACCCTCCTTTACCGAGTATCACTACTGTCAGCTCACTTGGCTGATTATAGTGGCAGGACAGACTTGTTTACCGGTGATGTGCCGAAGATGTCACAAGTCTGTTTATCTGTCAGTCCTGTGCAATACACTGAAAAGCACATCATTACTATCCACATAACACCATTGCACACCATGCCACATAATTCCATCACACAAATCCACAAAACACTACACAGTTCAATGCCGCAGTTAACAATTCCAATCCAACCCACAAATTTCCACTACACACCACACACATTCACTCCACTCCATAACACATAGGTAAGAGACATTAACATTTAAAGCAGCAATATTTCTTACTCTTTTTTTTAACTCCCAAACACACACATCTGGAGCTTAGCTCCTACCTATTAGTTATTTTTCATCAACACAAAGGCTGAGCTAAGCAGAGTTCCATGCCACACAATTCAACTCCACACATTTTCCGTCCACACTACTTATTTCAACACCAAACCACATAATACAACTCAACAACACAGTTGCACAACACACCACATACATCCAATCCACACCACACAATTCTACATCATGCTACAAAATTCAACAGCACACCACATAATGACTAAACTCCACTACATACCACTCCACAACAAAAAATACAATTCCAATTAATGATACTCCATTACACACAATCCCACTCCACATAATTCCTGTACACTCAATACCACATATTTACTATCAATAAACTTCCACAGCACACCATGCCACATAATTTCACTACACAAGTCCACTCCATACCACACAATTACACAACTAATTAAATTCAACCCACATAATTCCACTACACACACACAATAGACTCATATTACATAGGTAAAAGACTGCCATTTACAATGCCAATAGTTCTAACTCAAACAAATGCGAGACCTATTGCATTTCCAATGCTTGTTTGCCTTAGGTAGCAGATGGCAATGCGCACACATCTGAACCAGCCATCTTGATATATTTTTCAAACTGTACTAAATAAATTCAAATATAGATGAGGTTGGATCACATGCATCTGCAGAAGCCACTTTGCTTTGAATGCAGTTTTAAAAAAAATAATTAATCCCATTCAAAGATGGCTACATGAATGTATATGGTCCTGAACAAGCCCTCTCGCACCCCCTCTAAACCCCTTTTGGAGAAGTTGCATTGGTTACCCATCAAACAGAGGGTGAAGTTTAAGATCTGCTGTACAATGCATAAGTGTCTACAGGGAAATGGTCCAGCATATCTGATTAATAAATTCTCCTGGTATACACCGACACGCTCTTTGAGATCCAGTGAGCAGGCATTGTTACAGATTCCAAAATTTAGCAAAGTGAGACAAGGGGGAAGATCTCTTACGGTTGCTGGTCCAACTTTGTGGAACAGCCTCCCACTGTATTTGAGACAGTGCAAGGACCACCTTCCTTTTAGGAAGCAATTAAAGACATTCCTTTTTCAAAATTGACTTATGTTTATGGTTAGGGTCCGCTAGTTGCTTTTTTTGGCTGCCAAAGGCGCGGAGATACTCCTTCGGGAAGTGATCCTAGCGCGGTACAAACACGCAAATAAATAAATATATATCAACAAGGAGAGAGGTAGGGAGAGTCAGAGACACTCTCTTGATCCCCGGTTAAGTATCAAACAACAAAAGAAGAGAGGTCTGATCTGGTCAAGCACAAAGCTACCAGAAATATGGAGCAAAAAGATAAGAGGGTAGTTTTGATCACAGTCACTCTATTTGAGTATTCACAACAGCTTTCTTTGGTTCCGGCCCAGATGGAAAGAAGAAGAGATAAGGGTAAGGGAGCCCCCTGGTTTAATGAAGATCTGAGAAAGAGGAAGCAAACTCTTCGTCAAGCTGAAAGATCATGGCGCAAAGTATACCATCCAGACGAACTTGCAAACTATAAAGTACTGTTAACGTTATACAAAAAAGCCATAATAGCCAGAAAGGGCAAATATTATGAGGCCAGAATAATGGAGGCTGACAAAAAATAGAAGGAAACTTTTAGAATTCTCAAGGAGCTCGGCCAGAAGTCAGTACAAAAATTGGTAGCTGAGGCATCGGACTGCAATACATTTCAGGACTTCTTTCTTCACAAAGTCAGAGACATTCTCACTGAGATAGACAACAGCCCAATGTATCAGGCGGGCCAAGACCAGACTCAAATTCCCCACAATCCAGATGCAAAACTCACAATTTTTCCTAACCTAAACTTAGCCCACATATCATGCCTGATGAATTGTACCAAATCGGGCTCCACTGCAGACCCCTGCCCACTAAGGATCTTTCGTATGGCCCTCCCCGGGCTAGAAAGAGAGATTCTATTGCTACTCAATCACTCCTTGGAGACAGGCTACCTGCCCATTAGCATGAAGGAAGCCAGAGTCACCCCTCTACAGAAGAAGCCAGGGGCGGACGTGGCCAATCTTAAAAACTATAGGCCCATCTCCTAGCTCCCCTTTCTAGCAAAGGTTATGGAGCAAGGTGTCCTCACAATACTTTCATCTTTTATAGAGGAACATATTCTACTCCAAGCAAGGCAGGCTGGCTTCAGGGCTCATCACAGCACTGAACTTGTGATGTTTGCTGTGCTTGATGAGCTCAGAGTTAGAGCTGATAATAAAGATGCGAGCGCCCTGATGTTGTTAGATCTTTCAGCAGCATTCGACACGGTCAACCATGCACAACTCCTGCTGCAAAATGCTAATCTGGGTATCTGCAGGCTGGCTCATCATTGGATTGAGTCCTTTTGGTCAGGGAGGTCCCAAAGGATTCAATTGGGTGACCAAATATCAAACAGGGGTGATCTCGCTTGTGGAGTCCCCCAGGGCTCAGCTTTATCTCCTCTTCTCTTTTACGTGTATCTTCAGCCATTAGTGGCAGCACTAGCTGCTATAGACTGTCAAGTATTTAATTATGCAGATGATACCCAACTTATTCTGCAGATTATTAACTCTCCGCAAGCTCAGTCCTGCGTCCAGAACATCCTTAGATACACTGTGAATTGGATGACAGCCAATTCATTCAAAGTTAATCCGTACAAGACTGAGATCCTTGTAATTTCTCCTAAGGGGAACCCCTGGAATGACCTCTCTTGGCCTCAAGAGCTCGGCACTGCCCCTAGGCCAGCGCCTGTCATTAAAAGCCTGGGCATCAAGATCAATGCCCACCTTTCCTTGACCAATCAAGTGTCTTCGGTGGTTGGCACCTGCTTGGGACTAATGCGACAGTTGCAGAAGCTGCCCCCCCCTGCTCTCACCTACAACTCTAAAGATGATCGTATCTGCCATGATCATGTCCCGATTGGACTAAGGCAATGCTCTTTATATCGGCCTCCCTGAGAAACTAATCAGCAAGATGCAGGTGATCATGAACGATGCGGCTAGGTTGATTTTTAGGCTCCCTCGATGGGCTCATGCCACCCCTTTGCTGCTTAGGCTGTATTGGCTCCCTGTCAAACAGGGAGCCAAGTTTAAGCGCCTCTGCATTGCCCATAAAGCCATCTTTGGCCAGGCGCCGGGCTACATTAAGGAGCGTCTGACGAAATATGCACCGGGATGTACATTGCGATCATCCACTCAGGCCTTCTGGCCCCCTTAAGAGCCAAAATGGCATCGAAGGGTGACAGAGCGTTCTCTGTCTTAATTACCCAAATATGGAAGGAATTACCGGAGAACCTTCTTAAGGATCCCGTCCTCCTCTCCTTTAGGAAAAGTCTTAAGACATTTGTTTAGGGAAGCCCTGGCTACAGCCAAATATACTGGCCTGGTGCGTTTCTGGGATATCAGTGGCTACCTGAGCTTTCTCTACAAGCGCTAAGAGAACTGCAGGTGATTACTCGCTATATAAGCCATAAATAATTATAACAAAAATTAACAATGTTTTATAAAATGTGACAAAACCATTCAAAGGTGCATGCCATGCATTCACACAGACGTGTGGGCTGTCATTGTGAAATGGTAAAAAAACTAATTTAAGATAGCTACACTGTTAAAAAAGTGGTTCGAATGTAAAAGGAAACTGATTGTGGTATAAGTAAGAGAGTGGGAGGGGGAGAAGGAGGAGAAGAGATAGCTGAACAGAAAATAGTCCCATCAAGTTCTGATGTCAGCAGTGGAAGCACATCTCATCTTATCAGAAACTAAATAAAACCCGTAAATGTTCCCAGGTGGGACACACCCAAGTATAATAAAGAAAACTTTTGAATCAGTAGGGAAGAAGTGAGATAGTCAAGTAATCCATCCAATCCTGAGCAAAGGGCTCCGCATAAACCAACCCTAATTATATGTAATCTATTAGAAACAAGAGGTCTGCTTAACAGACAGCTAACAATGTCTTTAGTCAAAACCTAAAAATGGGCTTACCCAAAGAATGGTAATGAACTGTTAGAAAAAAGCTGTGTGGAACTGATAGACAAGCAAACAACATGCAATGAAATGATGTGTGTCCAATGTTCGTTAAATTAGTAGCTGTGGCATTTGGACCTGGGTTTACCAAGCAAAGTCCACCAACCATAAACATTTATGAAAACTAGACAACGGGTGGTGTTCAACAGGAGATGGTTTGCAGGAATGGAACCACACTTTCTTGCATTGGATTATTAAGAACATTTGTTAAAAATATTAAAACAATATCAACAGTTTTCATTACATCAGAAGGATGAAATGATATTACTATGGGATTGCACCAATGCTTAGCTTTAATGACAGAAAAAGAACTCACGAAGTTTGCATGAACCCACAAAGAGATCCAACAGATGCATGTGTTTGAACAACTCAAGGCCCAATTAAAAAAAAAAGATTGTGGGACTGCTGTGCCCAAACCTCCTGACAGTGAAAAGGTTAAAGTATGTTTCTGATGCTTTTTCAGCATAGACGGTTTCTTATTAGTTTTACTTTCTAATAAACCAATGTGGCTTAACCTCAGAGAAGAATATACAAATCAATGACACTGGGTTGAATGTTGACAAGAATAAAGCATTTAATTACGATTTAGTAACCATAGGCTCTTAATGTACTAAGTGAAGTAAATCGGTGTGGTCTATTTCTTTCTTTTCAGCCTCTTTTAAGACAATAGATGCCTTTATTATTTGTGTAAATCCATATTGTATCTCCATTTTAATTGAAACTTTGTTTTTGATGGAACTAGTTCACTGCTGAAATATGGCTGTTCTATGAACGCATTCCGTCAGTGTTCATCAAAAGAAGTGGGTCAGTTCCTAATATGTAGGAAAACAAATGGGAGCCCTCCACAGGGCTTGTGACTGTGCATTCAACAAGGCAAACCTATCATGTTGTGAGCCACATCTCCATTAATGATGATAAACAATCAACTCTGGTTAGTCAGTTTCTTGTTTAACCAGATGTCTGTTCATAATAACTTATGTCTAATATTCATGGCAATTGCTTCCCTAAATCCAGAAATGTTCGAGCTATAGGTATTTAATATTAATTTATTATCATTGAAAAATATATACTATCTATTATTTAATTAACATGTAGAAGTACTTGTGCTCTTTCGTAGCACTATATATACCAGGTGCTTCTATTAAGCAAGCAATTTGTCAACCTCATAATGGTAAGGACTAGAGAGCCTGAGAAAAACTTGTTTTGTCTTGGATATATAAACGCAGATTGAAGAAACCAGCCTTTAATTTACCGAGCTATCCCATTGGTTTTAATACGAGCTGCTTTTTGTGTTTAGACTGGAGGGAGACACTGATTCAAATATATTTAGAAATGTTTTTAAATATGAACATTTAAGGTTAAACGTCCCTGGTAAATTTGGTTGAAAAAATCCTTTAAAGCACGTCTGCAGAGAATACATTGGGAGGCAGAAGGGGAAGAGGGGAGAGAAAAACAGTGCAGAGAACTTTTTTTGGTATGTTATATTGTGTGCACTTGGCATGGAGGTGCAGCCGAACATATTTTAGTTGTAGCACAATCAACTCAAAAGAGATGCTGTTTATAGAACTTTATGGAGTGTTTCATCCATTTGAAAAAGATTACAGAAACTAGGGTGTTGAGGGAAGAACATTTATTTGAGGCAGCAAATTGCACTGTTTGACTTTTCACCTTAGCTCTGTGAACCGTAATTTATGGATCACTTATGATAACCTTAGAAGAATGCCAGGACAATTAATCATAAACTAGGGAGAAAGCCACCTGACGAATATTTGCAAAAACATGTTAAAGAGTTAGATAACATTATGGCTCAATTCTTTTTTACTAATGTGTTTTACTGCACGCATATACCCACCAACATCTATTGCCCAGTGGGGAATCTTTTGTAAGTTAAAACAAGATCATGCAAGAAACAACCCCGATATATATGGCACTCCCTTTCCACTTGCTCCTCTGATGTAGTAGCCAGTTCCCACCTGTAGTTCCTTAGTTTGTGGATTCAGCATGGGCCAGCTCCGCTGGTACAGGCTGTCCATGAATCTTGTTGTTCACTCTAATGACTCTACAGTGATTTGTATTCTTTTCCCGTATTCCTACTTTTAGGAGTCTGAGCACACGGGGTACTTAAGAAAAGTTGATTCTCTGAATTCCTGTGCCAGGAATGTGATACATGGGCCTTATACCTCTCTAAACCGGTGTATTTTCTGGCTCGGCCATGATGAAATCTTCTCCATAGCCAACAGTTTCCAGAGCCTGAGTAGCCAACTCTGTGTTCTGGCACATTGTTAGACCATAACAGGGTGGTAAACGCTTGTGTAGCTGCACATAATATTAGTGTATAGTTTACCCTCTAGGAGGCCGCAAAGGGTATGTTTGCTTGTTCAGGAAACTTAGAATTTAGTATGCTGGGAAATGTGGAATATTAGTGATGAACATTGTAATTAAGGGCCTGTTTACAATTTTGCCAGTCTGACCACCATACCGCCACGTGGTTGATCTCTAGAAGACCGTTGCATTGGCGGTCATCCACTCGCCAAATTATGAGTCATGCAACCTGAAACACCGACCACGTCGACTGCATGGTACTTGCCTGGGTCACGGTGGTGTGAAATGTTGGCGATGAGCACTCCATCGCCTTGAGGGCCGTGGCTTCCTTCCGAGCCTATAATGACAACGCAGTCGTACTAGCGATCCCCTTGCAGTCATTCCCCTATGGCGGTCGACCACCACTGTGCGCTCACAGCAAACCACCACAAGACTGCCTATTGGATGAATTAAAAAATTAAACAGCTGCTGCCCCTTGGCCAAGTGGACACACCTGCAAATCATACTATATAACACACTCTGTCCTTGACCATGATCCTTTGCTTTTCAACTGAAGTCCACAGGACAGCTGCCAGCATGTTGTGATCTTTCTAAGATAAGGTAGCTTTTTAAACTTTTTTCTCATCCCTTTTTGAACTCTCCACACCCTTTTTTTGTTGAAGGTATTTTCTCTAATATCTTTTTTTTTATGTTGGCATTGTCATCTACTTCGTTTTGTAGTAATGCCTCGCCCCCAAAATTCCCGTTTTACAGAGGCTGGTTTGACAGTCATGGTGGATGAGATCATAAGAGTATAGCCACAATTGTTTGGAGCCCAAAGACAACATACTCCTCTCAGTAGGGAAATGGAAATGTGGGAAAGGATAGTCAACAAAGTGAATGCTGTTGGTACCACTCTGAGCACAACGCTGGAAATTAGGAAGAGGTGGAAAGACCTCAAGTTCATGGTGAGCTCCCTGGCCTCCAAGTACCACCTGGTGGACCAGAGGACTGGGAGCAGTCCTCCCAGTGCCCCATTACAACTCTTTCCCTGTGAGGAAAACGTCATGGCCATCCTGAATACTGTGGGCATGACAGGGATAGTTGAGGAAGTGGAGTTGGGATGTTACACTTCACTAACTGTCACAAAACCTTAATTTCCTTTTGGCTCTCAACTCTGCTTTTGCTATTGTGTTTTCTACCTACTTTCCTAAAAGGCAAACACCAATAATCAGAGATGCTGGTTTGTCACTGTAAATGTTCATTGTTGCATATAAGATCACATGTATCAACCTCCATTACATGCCACATATTGGAATGCTGCCCGTAAGTGTATACACATAAAATCATCCTAGGATCCATGAAATGGATTAATCTGCAAATGTTGGGGAGTTCTGATTGAAATGAACAGGCGTCCCCCGCGCCTGGGGGGGGGGGCGCCCTTAGTTGCACCACAGGGCTGAGCCTCCTCCAGGCCCCAGGACAAAAAGAAGGGGGTTGGTGGTGATGACTTCGTGAGGTGAGCCATTGAGACACTAAACCTACAGGAAACAAAAGTTAATAAGTATTTAAGGCTGTGCCCTAGGGAGTTTCATTCTCAGCCATTCGTTGGACCCCAGGAGGGGGTAGATTCTACGTGTGTAGTGGGGCGGCGGGAAGGAGGGACCGACCTGCCGGTGGTCCTGGACTTTACTGCCCTTACCCACAACGTATGAACTTAGTAGTATCTTGGGAAGACTGCCTTTGTTCAGGTACCCCGGTGGGCCAGTGCGGTATGCGGTGCCCTGGATGTCAAGTAACTGTTGGCTGTAGCACTGTGTGTCCTGCCGGCGCAATTGGCGCAGCACAGTGGGACATTGGTGGCCGAGACAGGCCTGTTCAAATGTATGGCCAAGTTCTAATGTACAGACGAGTCTAAAAGTGAAAGTGTAAAGTTTAAATGTAGAGCCAAATTGTGTATGGTCGAGTTAAAGTTAAAGTGTAATCTTGTACCTAATTTCCTTACTGCCGTTGACATGTGATGCAGCTAAAGTGTGATGGTGTGAATAATTCTTATATATCCAAGAAGGATACCTTTCTTTGTAAATGGTCTGTGGTAAATTGCCTATAGTAATGTGAATTAAAAAAGGCTACGCCGTGGACAACAGACCCTGATTCTGAGAGTTATTGGGCATAGTGGGCAGTAAGGTGAAGGAATTTGGGGAGGAGGGAATGTCACGTTGTGCGCATACTATGACTACAACTACCATGAGGCCCTGTAACTGTAACTACAAACAAGATGCAATAGTGATCTTGCCCATGGTCACTAGTCTGCCTTGTTGCAACTGATGTTCACCACTCATGCAGGTTGCCATTTGTCAAGTTTCGGGGAGTTCCGATTGAAATTACTACAATTACAACAAGGAGAAGGTACTGTATCTCCAAACAAGATAAAAGAGTGATCTTGCCCATGCTCACTAGTCTGTACTGTTACAACTGATGTTCACCACTCATCGACTGTGCAATGTACATACAATGCTCTAATCAAAGACATGACTAACTACTTTGCTTGATGTTGTCCTGGTCTCCTCAACTGAAACTATTGATGCATGAGTGACACCATACCTAGTGTGTGCATCAAAAACATGAAAAGCATGAAGATAACTCAGTTGATAAGAAGTGGCAGGTGACCCATTGAACCTGCAGTGCTCATATAACAACTAGCACTAGCTATACAATCAAGTTGTGTGTTTGCCTGAATACTACACAACTAGGCATTGGAATGGTCAAGTACACATGTAACCTCTACACTGAATTGGCTGAAATGGTCTGGAGATGTCCTGCTTATTTCTTAGTCAAAAATGAAACATATCCGCACATCTAATGAGCTGTTCAGTTCTACTATATGTTTTGAATGTCTTGAAATGTCTAGTTAACAAGTTCAATACCACTATAAAAGATCACAATAGTAATATCTACCTATTTTGTTTCTTCATAGGACTCTACCTACTGTGACACAAATGATTTGAATGTACATACCACATTCCCAACATTAACAATGTTCTCTATTTATCAACAGGTCTATCTGGCATAGTACTTGGCCGGAGCTTCACCACAGAGCAGACTCTCATTTCGGCCCAGAATCAAACCCTTAATGATACAAACACTGCAGAAGATGTGGATGACCTTTGTGGCCCATCTGGTCAGCCTGGGCAGATGGCAACAGTGGGGCTCAGTGTGCCCACAACAACACCTCCCACCCCAGCTATAATAACACAGCCAATCCCTGCCTCCCCCAACCTGTGCATCTAGCACAGTCAGTAACATCTTGTGTACCACAGTACTGGATTCTGAGGTGGCAATCATCAATCCAGTTACTGAGGAACCAGGAACAAGTAGGAGGGTACAGTCTGGGCCAAGGTCACAGGCACATGGGGGTACGGTTCACGAAAAGGTAATTGTGGGGCCACTGAGTGAGCCCACTGGGGCCACTGGCATCCAGGCCACCATGACCCAAGTCTTGGGAGTCTATCAGGACTCTCAAGGTGTGATGGGCCAGGTACTTACAGAACTCTGGGATATGAGGCAGCTGAAGAGGGACAATTACTGTTAGACCTGGCACCATTGAGGTGGGTTTCCCCTGTATTTTTGACTTTGCCTCCTGTGTTTTTGCTGTGTGTTGGACTTCATTTGTGCTGGTCTAGATGCTTTGGGCCCTTTGCCACTGCTGTTCAGTGCCAAAGTGCAAGTACTTCCTTTGTAAAATAATGTTATGGATTAGTGATTCCATGATTGGCATATTTGATTTACTAGTCAGTCCCTAGTACAGTGCACTGTGTGTGCCCAGGGAGTGTAAATCAAATGCTGCTAGTGGGCCTGCAACACTGATTGTGCCACCCACATAAGCAGCCTGTAAATGTAACTCAGGCCCGTCATTGCAGTGCATGTGTGCAGTCTAGTACTGCCTTGTCGCCTTGGCAAGTACACCCACTTGCCAGGCCTAACCTTCCCTTTTCATATATATTTCACTCCTAAGGTAGGCCCAAAGTACCCCCGAGGGCAGTGTGCAAATGTATGTGAAAGGTAGGTACCTGCCCTGGTGTGTGTGGCATGTTCCACTAGTGAAATACTGCCAATTTTGTTTTTCACTATTGGGCTACCTGCCCCCATAGGATAGAATGGGAAGTTTGCTTATAACTTCTTATAAACATAACTACCCATGGGAACAAGGTAGGAAAATAAAGTTTTGTACGCCTGAACTCAGAATTTTGAAATGCATATTTTAGTGAAGGTGATTTTTACATTCTGTGTTTGAAAATACCACTTTTAGAAAGTAGGTATTTTCTTGCTTAGCCATGTATTGACTGTCTGGCTTTGGAGTGACAGGGGCTGGGGATGAGCAGTGGCTCCAGAGAGTCTGGGTGAGTCAGGGCTGGGCTGAATAGACCTGGGCTGCATTTAGAGGGAGGAGATTGCTTTTCACCTGAATGGGCCTGGTTTGCCTTCCACAATGCCGTCTCCACCTCCTGCCAGGAAGCTGCACCAGTGAGGATAGAACTGGTTTTGGCTGGGCACCGACACTCTCTGCCTGCAGAGAACCAAGGATATTGCTGTATAAATATTGGGGCCCAGACCCCAGAACTTTAGATTACTTCAAGGAAATCAAGAGGAACCTTTGCCAAGGAGACGAGCTGGAGAAACTGGAGGAGGAGTACTGCCCCTTTGCAATGTGCTGCTGGGGTTGGCTTGCAGTGGTTGTTTCTGCCAAGGAAAGGAGATGGACGTTGCAGTGTGCTCTGCCCCCTGCTTAAGGGAGATCTCCAAGGGCTTGAAGTGGAGCTTGCCCCCTGTTCAAGTGGTCTCAGGAACATCAAAGACCTTACCAAGCTTCTGGGCACCATCTCTGGAACCACTGGTTTCAGTTGCCACAGAAGAAAAGGGTAACTGACTCTGTCGCAGAATTCCGTGTCCTGAAGGCACTGTAGAGAGCACCGCCTCATTTTGCAATGCAACCCTGGTCTCACCGGCTCCATCAAAACACAGGAGGTGGGGATGCTAATACAGCCACCACTGCTAGTAAAAACCTGACAACTAATTTCCTCCTGTGTGTGCAACACATTCACTTTGTGGACTATTCCTGGACACATTTCTATTTCTGTTCGGAGTGGTATTTTGGACTTTGGACTCCAGACAGTTTGGCATGTACAAATATGGTTTCAAAACACAAATGGAAAAGATCGGTCTTGTATGTGTTGCTGTACTAGAGACTGAGAAAACAGGACTATGTAAATAGTAAAAGAGTTACAGCTGGCTGATATATTCCCATCAGACCACCCTTCTGGCGGAGTTTCATCATATGGGATGTTTGTTAGTGCATCCAACCGGCCGCCCAAACCATCAAAAGATGGTGCGGATATGGATGTGGGATCAAAAAACTCTAGCCAGACTGTTACTCAAAGGATGGTGCTCTGGGTGTGTGGTGCAGTGCTGTGGTGAAAAATTAAAATTAACGATTTAGACAGAAAATATATTTAATGGGAGGTGTCTAAGTGTTAAACTTAAAACCACGCCTGGTAGCTTGAATTTATAACTACACTATGGCGCTGTGCAGGAGGTCAACATGTTTCAGCCAAACTGGATTCTATCCGGCTTTCATCAGGACCTAAATGGTAAGCTACTGCAACTGTATAAATGTGAGTGCAAGAATAAATAATAAATTGAAATAATGGAAGTACATATATCTACCAGGAACTTGGAGCCCCAATGTTCTCAAGGGAGATGTACATTATTTCTTAATCCTATTGAAAAACAATAACAAACAATATTCACATATATATCCAAATATTCACAAGAGACTGTACAGACAACACACAAAGCGTAAGAAATTTGTACTTAGCTTATTACTGAGTATATTTACTCTTACACAGAACAACTTGTAACAAATAATCTATCTGTGTGTACTCACCGCGCTTTGCGTGGGAGATGACCTCACCTCGCCCAGCAACCGCTCGGGAAATATGAGGCCCCGCTCTAAGGTGCGAAGGGAAGAGAAGGCATAAATCTAAAGGTTATATGCCTTGCCTATTGGCTATAGCATCCTATTACTAACTTTCCTGATGTGGACAGAGTCAATCAGACCCACAGCGACTAACAAGGGAGAAGCATACTGATTACTCTATGTTGTCAAGAGTAAATAGTTATAAATTAGGAGTATTTACGAAAATTACCTAGTACCCACAAGGAGGAGTCCTTACCTGTCCGTCGGTACCTCTCTCTGTCATCCGAGAGGGAGTGGAGGTGCCGACTTGGACCGGACTCCTCCCTTTTATACTGACGGTAATTGAATAATTGATCAGTTTAGCTCCTTGTTACCCGCCAAAACTAAAGAATGAAAAAGCATTAGTACTCTTGCGCATGTGTGGAATCTCGGCGGAGCTCAACTATCGAGAGATGGGCTTGCGCGATAGTAAATAATGGCACAGCCTTCGCCCTAGTTCTCGGCGCATGCGCATTTGGAGAGTAAAGGGTCACACTTCATAACAGAGCGTACGCTAGCTTCTAACGCATGCGCGTAGGTGATTCACTCGTCCGCTGTGCAATGAGACCGCAAGTCTCTTGTACACAGAAATGATACAAGGTTCCTATATCCCGCTGTGGTTCTAAAAGGATGTCAAACTTGGAGGAAAGACTGGCAAAAGGTTACAGAATCTGAGATCATAAGATGTAAGAACGTGGACCTTCAGATGTTCAACAGAATGCGCAATCATAATACAACATGGTGCTTATCTCACGCGCAGTCCTAATATATACTCGTTCAGGGGGAAAAACAGACCTGATTATAGGAGAAAGTTTTAAGTTTGCTCGTATGTCTGCTTAGGGTAACTACACATTTTTCTGTTATACATTTAGTCCAAAAACATAGGTAAATGACAAGGAAAACCCAGGGTCTCAGGTGATATTCATAAAAAGATGTAGATAGAGGTTATCTGGGACAACTCGTGACCGATGCCTGGACGTCCTCGACCTCTTCCTGTCCACGTGGCTGCAGAGAGAAGCTACACCTCATTGCCTGTTTGCACCCGACATCGCCTGGTTCCATCCTGGTTCCACGGTAGTCACTGGCTAGTGACTTTGAACATAGTCCCCTATGCTTTCAGGTCTTCACCACTTCAGATCCACCCTTGGGTCCACCGGAAATCTTCACATCGAGCCGCCTGCAGGATCTTCAGCTCCAAGCACCATCGACCTGCGTGACGAAACCCGACACTACTTCGCACCTGTGCACCCGCTTCCTGTGTGTGAGGTAACTCAACAACGCCGGTGTTCCTACACTGGTACACACCTCTAGTGTCTGTGTGTAAAGTTTCACTCCTCTAGGTCACTCGGAAGGTTCCTTAATAACTAACTTTGTAACTTTTACGCACCATTGACTTAACATTGGTATATGCGTGCACTTTCCGCACTGCACCTGAGTCCCGCGGGCCTTTCCCGACTTCATCACTGTTAGTCCTGAACAGCTCCAGCGATTCCCCAGGCCCTAGGCCTACTTCCTTTCAGCTAGGTGGTTCTTATACCACTATTTTAGTATATGGTTTAGGTGGCCCCTAGGGCTCATCCATATTGTGCCACTTTTGTATATTTAAACTGTGTTTTGTTTTAACGCATTTGCTTCTGTGCTCATAAAGAGTATAGGGGATTTTGTAGTAAAGAAATATATATATATTTTCAATATATATATGTGTGGTGTCCTTTCATTTGGTATTCAAGGGGATTGTGTATGGTAAAACAGCTTGCTTCACATGCCTTTACAGAGTTTAGCCTAAGACTGCTTTGTCCACGCTACTAGGGTAGCTGGTCTATAAGGTTGACTTACAACCAATCATCATAAGGGTTGCTTGGCATGGTACAAGGTGATCACTAGAACTAGTGAGCATCATATACCAGGCCAACTTCTCACAACCAGGTGTATCAGTAACTCTTTGGGTGAGTGGCAGTGTGTGAGTGTCTATATGGGTGTATGAGTGGATGTATCAGTGGCTGCATTGATGAATGACTGTGTGTATGAGTGACTGTATGGGTGGATGTGTGTGTAAAATGTATGAATCACTGAGCAGGTATGTACTAACTGCTGTTGGTCTGTCCATGGTTTCCATATTGGTGGTCTGTATTTTACAGTGGGTGTATGAAAGGTTTTATTAGGGTATGAAGAGGTGCATCAGATGATCATGTGGATGATGTCATGAGTGATGTCATTTGAGATATCATGAGTGATATCATCAGTGATGTCACTTAGCATGTCATGAGTGATGTAATATGTGGCGTTATAAGTAGTGCATTGCGGGGGCGTGAGTCATAGTTAGGTCTACTAACTATAACAGCCGTATTTCTATGGTGCTGTACGAGTGAAATCTCCAACTAACTATAACATCCCTGAAACCTATGCTTTTTTCAATGAATTTCTAAGGTTTTTTTAAATGCTAATTTTTAAGTATAACCTCCCTGAAACCTATTATTTTTTCAGTGAATTTCTAAGGTTTTTTAAATACTAATTTCTAACTATGCTTACAAAGGTAGGACATATGAAGAAAGAGGAAGAAAAGTGCAGAAAGAAGCAAGACAAATGCAGAAAGAGGCAAAAGAAGTCCAGAAAGACGAAGAAAAGTGAGAAAGAAGTAGAGATCTGCAGAAAGAACCAGCACAGGACCAGAAAGTCCCCCTGTGCCCCCAACCTTTTGCTGATGGGTACTGGTGGTAACTGACTCTGACTAAGCAGGCCTGGAGCTAGTGCTATGCTAAAAGACACTTAGAATACAGTGAAAACACCTACATATACTAGAACACTATGCGTTGTTGTACCCCTGTGATTAACATGACCTCCTCTGTATTTGCCATGAGTTAATGCTTGGGTCATTGCATGAGTAAATGAGTAGTGACTGGATGATTAGAATGCTACAAGGAGAGTGCATGGTGATTTTATGAGTTCTTGGGTTTTCGCGCAGTGATTGGATAAGCACATAGGATTGGCTGGGTGATTGGAGGACTGCATTGGGAGAGCAGGGAGATTACTGGACTGCATAGGTGGTCCTCAAGTTATTAAAGCAGTGCATGTGTTAATGACCGGGTCATTGCATGAGTACATGGGTACTGAGTGCATACTTACAGTACTGCAAGGATAATGCATGGTGAATGTATTAGTGCTTGGGTATTGGAGTAGTGTTTGGATTAGTACATGGTAGTGGCTGGGTGACTAGAGGAGTGCACAGGGAGTGACAGAGTGTGATTGCTGGACTGCATGGGTACTACCTGGGCAACTGAAGGAGCAAATGAAAAGTGTGTACGTGGGTACAGGACTGCATAGGTAGGGCGTATGGGATTGTAACAGTGATCAGTTAGTGCTTGGATCATTGCATGAGTACATAGCTACTGACTGAAAGATTAGAATATTGCAAGGAGAGTGCCTGAGTGAATTTATAAGTGCTTGGGTATTGGCGTAGTGTTTGGATTAGTACATGGTAGTGGCTGGGTTACTGGAGGGCTGCATGGGGAGTGACATGGTGATTGCTGGACTGCATGGGTACTACCAGGAGAATTGAAGTAGGCAATGAGAAGTGTGTATGTGGTTAAAGGACTGCATGGGTAGTACACAGGGATTGTAGCAGTGCAAGTGTTAGTGCCTGGATCATTGCATGACTACATGGGTAGTGACTGGATGATTAGAGTAATGCGAGTAGAGTGGATGGTGAATTTACAAGTGCTTGGGTTTTAGCACAGTGATTGGATAAGGACATATGACTGACTGGGTGATTGGAGGACTGCAGTGGTAGAACCAGGAAGATTACTGGACTGCATAGGTAGTCCTCACTGGATTGCAGCAGTGAATGTTTTAGTGACTGGGTCATTGCATGAGTACATGGGTAGTGACTGGATGATTAGAGTGCTGCAAGGACAGTGCATGGTGATTTTATAACTGCTTAGGTTTTGGCGGAGTGATTGGATAAGTACATAGTACTGGCTGGGTGATTGGAAGAGTGCATGGGTAGTGACAGAAGGATTTCTGGAGTGCATGGGTGCTTACTGGAGGTACCTTGTGGGCTAGTTGGCCCCCACGGACCCTCAGAATTCAAGGGACTTAATCCCCCAACTTAAAACACACCACAGGACATGTTTACACACATGTCACATCAGGCCCGCCCCCTCCCTTCCCCACTGGGTAAAACGAACCCCGTGGCGCATTTTAAGTTGGGGGATTAAGTCCCCTTGAATCCTGAGGGTCCTTGGAGCTCAACTAGCCCACCAGATACCTTCAGTAAGCTCCACAGAGCTGCATTGCAGAGAGGTGTAAAAAGAGGCGTGGCCTCGGATCACCTCTCTGAAACGCAGACCTGTGGTGCTTACTGGAGGTGTAGTGTAGTTCCTATTTTCCCTATAGGCCCGGCACATTGGAATAACATAAACAGCAGTGTAGACGTAGGAGTGCGGTCTCCTAGGTCTCTACTGACTATGTTAGACTTAATTGGGTTTGTACCAGCTAGCTCAGAGGTCACTGGAAACTTTCTTGACTGAATAGGAAGTGATCAGCTTCTTTGGCTCAGACAAGAAGGGATTCAGTTTTCTAACAACCGCATTAACATGACAACTTTGCTCCTCAGAATAAGAGTCAATCTCTAGAGTCGTGTGAAACAATAGACAGCTATTTCACTCAGTCAGTTGTGCAAAATTACTTTCACCAGTATGCAGAGAATAGAGAGACAGGCGTTTTCAATAAAAGATATTATTTATTGAGCAGTCTTCCTTCTCATGCAAGAGAAATGAATTGCCACAATTGCAAGACTTGTTATTATGAAAAGTGCGTACAGTAAAAGGAGTATCACGAAATAATACTGTAAAAGCATGGATATGGTTTGTTAGCCATAAGATGGTTAAAATGAATAAAATATATACATTCATATATACATTTGGCTAACGTACTCAACCGGTGCTTCTAACTACGCCTACCCCAGTGTACCTGACCTAAGCCTATTACGTGGGAGGGAGTAAGTAAGTAACAGTTTAAGTTAAGTTTGGTTTTGCCAAGGGTTTGCTTCAAGAATTCTCTCTAAGGGTTTAGTCAGCACCGTACCTCTGGAATAGAATGTTGGAGGTCTGGTTTCTCCTCTCAGGACTCGATATCCCAGTCACCCGCAAGGGTAGGCTGGAAACGCCGGAGCTGGATTTTCTCGGCAGGAGAAAAGCCAGCGTCTTTCTCAGCGCGTCAAGGAGGAGGGGCAGCGTCCGTGGGCTTCTCGCATCTGCTGGGCTCTCTGCAAGGGACAGCTGTTCTGCTCCTGTATTCACCACCACCGTCGTGTTTGCTTAAGGCAACGTCGGTATTATTTATACCTGAAAGGTGCCGAGTTAGACGTACGTTTTTGGACATAAGACGTCAATAAAGATGTCACTAAGAACTGGTCGTTCTTACAGTGCTCGTTAGAGTTCTATTACTAATCAAAACAAAGCAAGCGGGGCTTTCCCAGGTTGCTGCAGGTTTGAGCTGTCGGAAGAACTCGTGTGTTATCTAGGAATCTAAGGAAGTGGCTTCTGCTGTGTCATGTACTGTAATGAGCTGCAGAGACGAGTTACTGAAATATGGCTCTGATCGTTTATGCCATTATAGGGATATCTATTGATTATAGCCATATAGGGCCATGAGGTCATGATATTGATCGGGGTCCTAGATAGAACACAACAGAGGTACCTGGTGGGCTAGTTCTGGGCTACTTCTAGCCCCAGGGATTCCATCCCCCGGGTTGGCCCTATCCGTTGGGGACTGTGGGGGACCCCAATTTCCCCATGGTCCTGCCAGCTCCCCGCCTCCTGCGGGAGCGGGCATTGCTTTTCCACATGGAGAGCTGCTGATATGCACTTCCCCGTGTGGAAAAGCAATCTGCTTTGGATTTTGGAAAAGAGAGCAGGTTTTCCTGCTCTCGCTTCCAAAATCCAAAGTAAGTTTGCTTTGACAGGATGGGAGCCGCACAGCTCCCGCCCTGCAATAGCAAACAGCAGTGTCCCGGGGTGGGCACCCCAGGACACTGCAGGAGCTGGTCCTAGGGGGTGGCGGTCCCCAAGGCCACCAAGGGCTCTAGGAGGGGGGCCGCACAGCCCCCCTTCCAATGTGATTGAAACCCCAGGAGGTAGTGGTCCCCTGGGGTCGGGGGTCTATCTTTATTATTAGTGCCCCAGGGAGGTGGCAGTCCCCGGGAAATGTGGGAGGGCTCGAGCACCCCACACAGGTTAAAACATTTTTTTTAAATAGAGGCCCCGGGGGTGGGGGTCTTAGTGGCTTGGGGGGGCTTGGAGGACCCCCCACAAATTAAATAATCCCTGAGGGTGGCGGTCCCCAGGGCTGTGGGAGGGCCGCATGCTCTCCCGCATATTCCAAACATAGCCCTGGGGAGGTGGCGGTCCCCAGGGCTGCGGGGGCCACCGCATATATATTTTTGCAAAGCCCCCGGGACCTGGCCCACCTGGGGGCCTAAATTAAATTAAGCGCGGGAGCTCTGGCTTCATTTTTTTTTAAATTACTGCGGGATTCGCGACTTCAGCTCGAATTTCCCCAACATTTTTAAAACATTTTTGATCTGGGGTCCTTGTGGGACCCCCTGAGCAGGCCTAGGGGGGGTCAGGGTGTTTTTACTCTGTCCCGTTTTCTTGTTTTTAAACATTTTATTCACTGTTTTCGTGTGACTCAGTTCTACCGAGTCACAAGATGGCTGCCAACCCTTCCTGGTTTGGAATGTTGGCAGGCAATCACTGTGAAGGTTATGCTCGAGAGGGGTAGCTACTCTACAGTGTCCCTAGATATCATTTTTTTTTCTTTTTCAAACTTCTCAGGAACTACTGAACGGATTTATACCATTTTAAAAAAAGGGCTCTTTCTGAACCAAGGGCTACCATTTTGCCACATTTGGTGTAATTCCGTTCAGCAGTTCGGGCTGTAACTGTGTCTAAAGTTTTATATGGTAAATTACATGGGGAAAGCACGTTTTGGGACCCCCTTTTTTCTTAGCCCCCGCTTGATGAATCACCCGGAAACTTTCAAGACAGGAGCTGACCGGTGCGGGCCACTAGTTTTGAAAATTTCGCGTAGATTCTTCCACCGGCGCCAAAGATATTGAGAAAACAAAAAACGCTTTTTCTGTGGAAACTAGGTCCTAACTATAACTACCTACTGGCGACCGCCAGTAGGTAATATATAGTAAACCAAAAGTCATGTGACAAAACATACCAGCATTAGAATGCATTACGCATGTTTCAGATGATCATTGTCCTGTTCAGCATACACCAATAATCCCTATAGTGGCTTTCACATGTGTCTGTAACATAAACATGCTCATCATCTATTCAGATATTTAAATTTCACACAATAATGATGGTTTCATGAAATTTAAGGTAAAAAAAACAGCAACCACGTTGTACAATGCACAGCACAAATTTTGACTTGATGCACACTAATGCACTACACAGATGATGTGTGTAATCTGAATTACAAGGGAATTGAGTATTTGAAATTTATTTATTTATTTATTTATTTATTTATTTAATGATTTTATAAAGCGCGTAGTAACTCGGTGAGCATCCCAGCCCTGGCCTGATTCTCCATAGGTTACTGCCAGTCAATGAAGTTATGTCTGCGGAAAAAGGAGGGTTTTCAGAGCTTTTCTGAAGTGGAGATAGTTGGGTTCTGTCCTGAGTCTGCGTGGAAGGTTGTTCCACTGTTTGGCCGTGTGAACCGAGAAACGACGGCCGCCGGTCTTGGCTTTTCTGGCTCTCGGGACAGCGAGGAGGTTTTCTGTACTGGACCGGAGATTTCTCTCCGCTTTGTAAGGGATTAGTACTTCTTTGAGAAGAGGGGGTCCGGTGTTGTTGAGGGTTTTATGGGCCAGACAAAGGGCCTTGAAGACGACCCTTTCTCTGACTGGGAGCCAGTGTAGAGATCTTAGGGCCGGTCTGGCGGAGGATCGGCCTGGTGTGCCAGTGAGTAGGCGAGCTGCGGCGTTTTGCACTTTTTGCAGGGAGTTCATGGTGGCTTCAGGGGCTCCCAGATAGATGGCGTTACAGTAGTCTAATCTTGCCAGGATTAGACCCTGAATAAGGAGCCTCCTTGCGGTATCAGGGAGCAGGGGGAAGATCTTCCTGCAGGCTCTGAGTAGTCCAAAACATGTCCCTGCCGTTTTCTTTGCCTGGGTTCTGAAACTCATGTCCTTCTCTATCCACACACCAAGGCTCTTGACCTCTTCCTTGGGTGAGGGGGGGTCACCTAGGCAGTTGGGCCAAAGGTGGGATGGCAAGGAGGGCCCCTTATGGCCCATCAGGAGGATCTCGGTCTTAGACCCATTCAATTTCAGTGAGGAAAGATTCATCCATCGATGAACTTCTGAGAGGCAGCTGTGAAGGTCGGAGGGGGTGTTGTGGGGGTGAGAGAGGGTTACGACCAGCTGGGTGTCGTCAGCGTAGTTGATAATGGACACGCCGAACGAGCTGACTCTCTTCTCCAGTGGGGCCATGTATACGTTGAACAACGTAGGGCTCAAGGATGAGCCCTGCGGCACTCCACACCGGAGGGGGATGGTGGATGAGCAGCTGCCGTTTTCTTGCACCTGGAAGGAGCGTTCGGTTAAGAATGATTCAAGCCATTTCAAGGCCGTGCCACATAGTCCGATTTTCCTTAGCCGATGGATTAGGGTAGGATGGTCTACAGTGTCGAAGGCCGCACTGAGATCCAGGAGGATCACTGCCACTGATCCCCCTGTGTCCAGGATGCTTCTGGCCTTCTCCACCGCTGCCAGGAGGGCGATGTCCGTGCCCTGGCCTGGGCGGAACCCTGTTTGGGAGGTTGCCAAGAGGTTGTTATTTTCTAGGTATGACGATAGTTGTTTGTTTATCAGCTTCTCTGCAACCTTGCTGCTTCCAGGGAGAAGGGATATAGGCCTGTAGTTGGAGAGGTCCTGCGGATCCACGGAGGGTTTTTTCAGTAGGCCTTTGACTACTGCCGCTTTCCAGCTGGGGGGGACTGTGCCCTCCGCAAAAGAGGAGTTGATCAGGGCCGTGAGGGGTGGGATGATGGTACTCGACACTGTTTTTAGGAAGCGGAGGGGGGCCGGGTCGAGTGGGGAGCCACTTTTAATTGAGGCCAGCGTTGATCCTACTTCTTCCGTTGTGACGGGGCCGAAGGTGTCCATGGAGGGAAGGGGGTGATCTGACAGCAGAGGAGGATTGGTGGTAGAGGTAGTAAGATCCTCTATGATGTCGTGTACGGGGGGTGGTAGAGTGAGAAGAATTTTTTGAATTTTTTCGTCGAAGAAGGTTGCTAATTTATTGCATTTGATTTCGGCTTCTATGGGGTCGAGGGGTTTGAGTGGGGGAACCGGGGCGTGGAGGAGTTCTTTGAGAACTGAGTAGGTTTCATGGGCCGAGCAGGCAGCGTTTTTAATTCTGTTTTCATAGAAGCTTGCTTTGGTGTTGCGGAGCTCTTTTTTATAAGATTTTACAGCGGCCCGGAAGGAATCCTTATGAGCCTCGGTTTTTTCCTTCCTCCAGGTGCGTTCATTCCTTTTGCAAGTTTTTCGCAGAAGGTTGAGTTCCGGGGTATACCAGGGTGAGGGGTTGACTCTCTTGATGTGTTTCAGAGAGTGTGTTTTCGGTAGAATGGCGTCGAGTGATCGGGTAATCCAAGATCTGAAGTCTTTGTCCCCTACTAAGGTGTCCTGGGGGGAGTGGGGAACGTTTTCCCTAAGTTTGGCTGCCCAGACTTCTGGTTCTAGTTTCTGCCACCGTCTGGCGTACGTTTTGGTTTTGGGAGGTGGGGGGGTGGAGAAGTGATGTCCCATACTAGGGAGACCAGGAAGTGGTCTGTCCAGGGGAGGGGGATGTGGTCAAGAATTTTGAGATTGGGGATGTTGGAGAGAATAGGATCCAACAATTGCCCTCTATCATGAGTGGCCTGTGAGTTTTTGAGGTCAAGGCCCATTGAGGAAAAGTCCTGGAGTAGTTCGGTGGCCTGTCTGTTATCTGGGTCTAAAAAATGTATATTCAGGTCTCCTAGTAGAAGGTAGTTGGTAGTTGACGTGCATTTGATGGAGATCTGGTCAATGATTTTGTTCTGGAAGTCTCCGGGGTTGCCTGGCGGGCGGTATACCAGTGTTCCTGACAGCGAGGTGGTTGGGGTGATTATTATTGTGAAGTGGCAGCTTTCATACCCCTTGATGTTATCATCCGATGTTCTACATGTGAAGGTGTCTTTGAAAATTACCGCTAGTCCACCTCCCCTCCCCTCTGGCCTGTTGAGTGAGCACATAGCGTACCCGGGGGGGAGTGCTAGAACGATATCTGGACCGCTACTGGGAGTGAGCCAGGTTTCGGTTAGAAACAGAATGTCCAGGGCATTGTTTGAGATTAAAAGGTTCACTTCGTGTGAGTGTTTCACGAGTGACCTGCAGTTAAGTAGGCCGAGGAGCAGGCCTGTGGGTGGCGACTTCTGCTTTGAGGGGTCACAAATGTTGCAACCGGAGAATTGGGTATCTCCGTGGAGTATGCGAGAGCAGGAGGGATGTTTGTTAGGTTTGAGGGCTAGTAGCTCTGTGCGAGAGTAGGTTTGGTCGTTGTGGGCTGACCGGGGCAGAGTGGCTGGGCCTGGGGCCGGTTGGGCCCGGACGGGCCCAGACGGGCTTGCCTTTGGCGCGCCTTCGGCGCGCTGACGGCGCGCCCGCTGCGCCCGTCCGCTGCGCTCCCTGTGCTGACACATGCTTTTATAGGCAGTCTAGGGGCGTTGGAGGTGTGGGCGTGGCCAACAGGAGTGGGCGTGTCCCGTGGCTCCTCGCGGCGAGTGATGGCAGGGACCAAGCGTTTCCTGACCCTGACAGCGCTTAGATCGGCTGTTTAGGGTTCCCAGGTGAGCGCAAAAGGAGTGGTGCCACAGGCAAACCCTCATTTGCAGTGGTGGTGAGGCACTTAACAGTCACCAATGCTGTAATTCCAACCGGTAAAATGGCAGACGCTTGATACAGCCATAAGCTAACATTGGTTATTGTTATGGTTGCGGCCCAATGGCTGTGTGTAGGTATGCTGATGACTGCATACGTGGCGTACATGTACTCCACAATTTGAAAAATAACTCACTTGCTTCCTGACACTGGTGCTATCAACACCTGCCCCATTTTAGTTGCTGTTTGCCACCTCGGGGAGCAATCATGCCAGGCCAAGCAGGTGAGAGGGCCCCTGCCTTCTCTCCAGAGGTGCTGGAAAAACTTGTAAATGATGTTCCTTCCCTGTATGGCCAGCTTTATGTCTCTTCAGAGGAGCAGGTATATAACTCACATATATACTTTACTCTGGGCAACTCCATCCTTTCCATTCCCACAGGCTACATTCTGCCTCTGAGTGTATTATGAATACAGTTGTTAATAACTTTTGATGCCTACATAGGACAATCATGTAATGATCTGTGTATCTACTTTGTGAACCTAACATCACCAGTGTGATGTGTGTTATGGTTTAAGCCCAAGATTCTACTTGTGGCACCTTCACATATCTATGCATGAAAAGATTTAATGGTACCTATGATTAATTTGCTTATCAGATCATGGTAAATGTGCATCTAAATGTATAGGGTTTACTGCATAAGCTGTGTATTTGTACTGTAAGAAGCAGATGAGGATGATGTTAGTGATGTGTCGAGTCCCACAATTCCCTCAGTCCAGAGAAGGGCTAACCAAACTATTGTCTGGGAGCTAGCTGTACCTCACAGAGCCCTTCAGGGTGCCACACTACCTTGAGGTCACTTACTGGGTGGCCACAAGATGTACATTTATGTTTTGAAGTGTGTGAAATGTGTGAAATGTGTGAAGTGTGTGAAATGTGAGGCACAACCTGCAGAGAGCGAGGCCAGACAATCAGTTGTGCCCAGTCTGGCCATGGCCCTGGCTTGGCCAGGGTAACTGTGGAAATACAAATTATGCACAGAGTAATTTCCCTGTAGACCTGCAGATCATTGGATGTTCCCAAAAGTACTTTTTGAACCACTACTAACCCTGATTACTGGCACATGGACTACATTAGGAATGGTGACTGAGCTAAACCTCTGACCTGATACTTCTTTCAATTGACCCACATTGTCCATATGTGTCATTTACATGTGACAGGCCTCTTACTCCCACAGGTCTGGGGTCAATTTTCTATTGGCAATTCTTGCATTGTACGGGTCTATTGCACAGGTGACACATTAACAGTACAGAGAGTTGGTTACTTCTAAGGAGTGTTTTAATATGTCAATCTCCAGCTTTGTTACAATCAAACAAACTAACAAGGCATACCATGGCATGTTGAATATCATCCCTGTAACAGTGCCACATATGTTAAAAGGATTTGTCCAGTGATGTAAGTGCATACCACACAAACACAATCAGAAATAGAATGATATCCCATTAAGCGTTCTACATGTCCATACATCCCCAGAGAGGTGCTCTCAATAACACACAAACCATCTCTTTTTTTTTGACCTAGGTCTTAGGATGTAGTCCATACTATGCCACTAGCCTGTGCGGACCGTATGCATGAAGTAAATGGGCCTGGCTGTAATGACATCTGTACAATCATGCTAAAGAAGTTTAGGCTTCCGAAGCTCACAATGGTGTGTTGGTTTCATATTATCTTACATCACTGTACATGTCGGATGGCCCTGGCCTACATGATGTTAATGGCTGCCTTTGTCAGAGTAGGTTATGACCAGGCTTGATGATAGACTACAGATAACTACAAAAGTGTGTATTCATGTCTTTGTAGTGCTTAGCATGTGAGACTGACACATGTAGTGTGTTAACAATTGATTAATGCTTGTGGTAGGTGTATACAAAATTTGTGTCAACCAAACAGATATACAGATATTCTAAGACTAGTAGTTATAGTCTGTGTATTCATCTATTGTTGACAGGTCAATGCCCATCAGAAGCAATGCACTTGGAAAGCCATCACCAGGAAGGTGCAGACCCTGGCGTTTTTTCAATGGCACGGAGTCCATTGTCATATGAGGTGGGAGGATCTTCTCAGATCACTGATGGTGGCCGTAACAAATGAATTGGCCCTGGCAGGTGCTACACGTTGTCTGTTTATCTAATGTAGTTTCTTGTCCACAACTCGGACAGCTGCATATGCCATCCTTGTATTCCTTTCTAATATTCTCCTGCCTCTCTGACTCCTCCCCATCTGCCATCCTACTTTCCTGCCCCTTCCTATTTGTGCTAGCACCTTGGTGTCAGAATACAGTTACAATATTATATCTCCCCCCACTTAATCATTGAACCTCATGCGAGTGGAAGTCCTTAGATTTCTTCAATGAGGCTAGTGGGTCTGTGAAACGCTCGCTGTCTCTGGAGTTAGAGGCTCATTTCCATCAGTTCAGGGAACTGAGGCACCAAGTCCTTGAGAGCATTTTCGGATGTAGTCTGCTGGATTTGCTGCTTTTCCAGGCTTGCTTACACCGGTATATGTGTATTCTTGAAGACGGATGCCCATCGCTAAATTCTGGGTGGAATTTTTGCTTGAGGGTTTCCAACTATGGTGATGAAAGCTTGATGGTCCGTAATAAGTGTGAAGTGCTTCCTGTAGATGAAAATGTGAAAATGCTTAGAAACCCAGGTGACTGTCAGACTTTCTTTTTCTGGCTGCGATTATGCTTTTTTTGATGTCAGTCAGGCTGCAACTTGTGTATGCTACTACATGTCATTCATCACTGTCGGTTTTATCGTGCGCTAGGACAGCTCCAAATCTAAAGGGTCTGGCATCCACAGTGAACCCTGTCTTCTTGTGAGGATTGAAATAAGCGAGTTTGTTGACAGGCCGAATGTAGTCTTTGATTTGTTTGGATGCTTGAGTGCACTTCTCGGTCCACTGGAAGGGTTGAACTTCCTTTGTAAGGGCATGAAAAGGATAACTTATTGTGGCACAGCACTATAGCTCGCCATTCCCAGGAATGAGCGGACATCACTGACATCACGTGGGTAAGGAGTGTCATTTAGCATGGAGACCATATCAGGATCAGGCCTCATGTCTTCACTGGAGAAGATGTGTTGATAAAACTTTACTCCATTTATCACTCAATCAATTGCTTTATCATGGTCCTTGAAGGTGGTATGAGAGACAAGAATATCATCACTGTAATAAAGTGTGTTGGGGATGTGGCAAATGACTTCGCACTGACTCTTGGAAAATTTCTGCTGCGGATGACACACTGAAACTAAGTCATTTGTACCCGAAGAGAACTTGATGAGTCGAAAATGTATCGAGAACTCTTGTGGAGTTCGAGCTGGTGATAGCCCTTGCTGAGATACAATTTTGAGAAGACTTTGGCCCCATTTAGTAATGTGATCATATTACAGATGTGACGCCCCGGTTGTCTTTCACGTTCAATTGCAGTGTTTGGTGCTGTCATGTCAACACACAAGCGCGCCTTGCCTTCTGATCCACGTTTGGGGACAATAACTACTTGAGACACCCAGAGGGTTGCCCAGACAACCTCTGGATGAAGTCTGCTCAGAGGAGGTCCTGTAGTTCATCCTCAACTACTTTTTGTGGTTGGAATGGCACTTTTGGTGATGTTGAGCCACCAGTGGTATTTATTCATTGAGTTGTAAAAGAACCTGAAAATGAGCCTTTTTTCCAAGTCCTGTAAACAATTTTGGGAACTTGCTTATAATATAGTATTTCTGCAAGCTTTAGGCGTTCTACCATGGGAAGGCTGCTTCAGGTCCGTCAATCACATGGATTTGATCTTGGACTGTCCTGTCTTTGTAGGTGAGGGATATGCGAAATTGGCCCAAACACTGCAGTGGTTTCCATCCAGATGTATACTTGAACAGCGGCTTTGTGTAGTTTTGGTTTTGGATTCATTTGTTATATTCCTTGGCACAGATCTAGTTTATGGATGCTTCACTTTCCAGTAAAAATGTTGTTTGATGATTTCCCATTTGTATGGGGATTCTCGATATTTCTTTAGTCTGTCAGGATCAGCTACCATGCAAACATATTCATTGCTGTCTTGGCAAATTGGATAAAGAAATCTCGACTTGTGAGACATGGAATGGTAAAATCACGATCTGGCATGTGACTACATGCTTGGTCGAGATGAGATAGTGGATTGTTCACACCTGTCATGGACTGCTTCATGTGATGTCATGCTCCGGATTCTCTGAAAGATTTTTGAATGTATTTCTTAGCATCTCTGCACACCTTTTCAAAATAATTATATTACCCACAAAGCCAATATTGTTGACTCACAGCAGGACATAAACCTATGTGCGGATATTCTTGCCCACACCAATAGCATTCCGGCTTTGGTTCTTGCCTATTTTCACTATGTTTTGGGCAACGATGACAGTCCTGGAGTCTGAGAGACTGTCGACGTTCAGGCAATTGGCATTCCTTGCATCGAGTTTCGAGTCGGAAAGCCTGTTCTCTTTTTTTCAGGTTTTCCTGCTCCCACATGCTTTTCATGTTCTTCAGCTTGATCACTTGGATAAGCTCTTCTATCTCATCCAGAGAGTAGATCTTCTCTAGGAGACATCAACGTAGAGATTCTGAGTGACATCCCTCTATGATTCCCAGGCAAAGGTCATCTTCCATCAAGAAAATGTCCAATTTGCAGTAACGCACTAGACGTCTGAGACGTGTGAAGAACTCTCCCGTATATTCATCTTTTTCTTGAGAGGCTAAGTTGAAAGTATAGCTTTCATTATCAATATTGCTTTTGGGGGGAACTTTCTATTGAGGGCTTCACCTTCTCTTGATATGAGTTTGACACATCTCCCAGTAATTCCTTGATGATCTGCCCTACCTCTTTGCCCATGAGGTTGTGCAGGGTGATGAGTTGTTGGATTTGTTCCTGACCTGTGACCCTGTCATGAAGTCGTCCAAGTCAGCTAACCATTTTTGCCAGCGAGGCCCCATTCCAGATGGGAGGCAGTGGTTCTGGTGGGAACAGGAATTCATACCAAGCATGGCTGGTCATGGCTGTGTGTTTTGTGTGGTGTCCTGAGGCTTTGATATTGGTTATGTTGAGACGAGAAACATCTCAGTAAAAGTAGGATGCAGAAATTGTGTGAAAAGGTAGTTGCTCTTGAAATGAGAAAGTAATTAAATTAAATTATTCTTTTCACTTTGTATTTCTCTATTTTTTTGGCATATTTGAGGCGTCAGCAAGCTGTGTGAGCACTGTGCACAGGAGATCAATGAATAATAGTAAGGGTGCCTGACTTCAAGATGGCCTCCGCTGGTTCTTTGCAGCTCAAAGACGAGTCGCCTGACATTAATATGGCTACCAATGAGAGCAGACAAAATTCAGTATGATGCAGGGTTCCAGCAGTTGAGCCACAAAATTAATGTGGCTTACACCAGCAGCTACAGGGGCATCATTAGGCTCAAGGCTTCAGGTACAGCCAACTCACTACTCAACCGGGTTGGGCTCCTGGGGCACGAGTCACTTTGCTGAACATCAGACGCGATAATTGCTTGTAGTCTCGTGGTGCTCTCCGATGGCGCAAGACACTAGCTGAGGGCAGATTGAGGTGGGTACTCACGATCTCGTGTCTCTGTTATTAGTACTTTGGCACTGGGCAATTTTCGGTGCAGCGGGCAACTTCACACTGGTAAGTTGGGATTTAACAGTGACATGAGTGTGCAAACATCACTGGCGCCATCCGCATTAGTGGCTACATGTTGCCTGGTGTGCATTTCCCTGTTGTTTCTTCATCTACACTGGTATTTACAGATTCATTCACTGACTGGTGACATGCATCATGGAGTGAAATGTAAATATGTTATGTGAGTATCTGCACTCAGTCTTACAAGGCAATTTGTGTTTGTTCTACCAAATGGTGCTGTGATGTGCCATCATATTAGGACTATAATAATCCCACCTCTTCAGGTCAAAGATATTCACAGACACACAACAGCATTCAAAGCTGTACTGGCATGTAGGAATGAAAACTACGAATGGTGTTATAACATGTACCAAACAGGATTGGGGATGTTCATTTGGCTATGAGAAGTTTTATGCTGTATGCATTTGGAGTATTTATCTCCCAAAGCTTTGTCCTTCATTGTCTCCTGGCTGCTTTTCTATGCTACGTGTGATACGTAGCTAAAATACTCCAGTACAGATTTTATTACACTTTTCAGATAGTGGAGATATGATGAAGTTTGAAGTCAAAAGTGTCATTAGTTCTCAATGAGCATTTGCATGTGACATGATCTCTGTCACAGCAAACACAAGGAGCTGATGGGCAGAGTGCTGACACCTTTCAGACACTCACCCCCAGTCACAGATCTGGGTTGAATCCATCATCATTCTTTAGCTCACTTTCCCACCTCAGTTCAGACCCAGCTATATGCAAATCAGTCTTGACCCCGTGCCTCATGGGAACAGTCTAGCCCGAAGTGCCATACCAGGTCTTCCCTGAACTGGAAACAAGCATCCTGGGACCAGTTTTGGAGTAACACCCTTCATCAGCCAGGCTAGCTTGAATCCAGTGGAAAAGTGAGCAAGGGACCCACATCTGGGCATACCCTGCCAACTTAGGGTGAACAAAGCAAACACAAGCAGATGACAGGCCGAGTGCTGTAACCTTTCAGACACTCACCCCCAGTCACAGATCTGGGTTGAATCGATCATCGTTCTTTAGCTCACTTGGCCACCTCAGTTCAGACCCAGCAATATGAAAATCAGTCTTGACCCTGTGCCTGTCACAGCACATATCAATGGTATATTGGTCTTTAACTTGACCCTCATGACAGCATGATGTGTTATGAGGGAAAAACACATTTGCAAAATCTGGACCTTGTATGAATATTATGTAAATGTTAAATTGGTCTCCATCCTCTTTGATAACATACTTTTACCATGGTATGATACAAGTGGCAACGTTTGCAAGGTGATCCCCTATCCTAATATGGGTATAAAGTTGGAGTATAGACAATCCAACAATTCATTTGGAGCTGTCTGGGGTTATGACATAACTGGTTTGCAGGTTCTGTTGCATGCATGCATGCATGTGCCTTTGCTAATGTTCAAACCTATATAGTGAACCATGCAGCTCGTGGGATATGAGCCCTTATAAATGTTTTCTGTTGATATGTGATTGTCAGGTGTGGGAAAGCAGTTGCAATAAACCTGTGATACATGCAATTTTAGATTCATCCAGGGCACGCAAAGGAGAAGGGACCAATGTTGTTGGGGAGACAGCTAGTCACAGTGGTTCTGGGCATGACATCTCAAACACAGAGGGAGCCAGTGAACAGGAGTGTGTGGGGAGTACCACAGAGGAAAGCGGCTCATCATCATCATCAGAGCCATCCTCCAGTGGACACTCCTGAGTGGTGGCAAACCCCACAAGATTAATACCACTATCACCCTTTTCTGCCACCCCAAGTTCCATCGTTACCCTCCTTGTTGTCCCCCAACTCGTTTTCCGGCCTGCTCCCCAAAGAGTGGAGACATCTCCCTCGCTGCAGGCACCTCAGCCTGTGCCCCTGTTACCCCTGCTGCCCTGAGTGAAGAGGCTATTGACTTCCTGAGTACCATCTCTGTGGGTCAAACTGAACTACTGAGTGCCATCTAGGGGCACAGAATCTAGCTGACACAGATTTTGGCCTACCTGAAAGGCATTCACAGTGCAAGGTCTGGCCTACAGAGGTCTTTTAAGGCCCTGGCCTCCTCCCTTTTATCAGCCCTCAACCCATCCCAACCTTCCACCCCACCTCCTGCCCCTTCCCCATCCAAACTCCCTATTCCCATGCTAGTCCCAAGCACATGCACACATACACATGCGCACACTTCCTCAGATGCAAGCACCACACAAAAACAAAAACAACACAAAAAACAGAGGCATGCAACCACTCACCAGATACAAACAACCCTCACCACACCATTACCGCCACACACTACACCAAATCCCATAGACCCATCCACTATACCCATTCCCCGAGCCACTACACCAACAGCCACAGATACTTCCACAACACCCAACACCCAACACCCATCTCCCAAACACCACACCAACAGGTACAGACCCCTGCACAACACCCAGCATACACGCACAAGCCACAGACCCTTCCACAATACCCAGCATACACACAGACACTGCAGCAAAAGCCACAGACCCCTCCACAACACCCAGCACATCCACAGCACACACAATCAAAAAATACAACACTCACACAACAGACACCAAAACTACTCACAGTTCATACTGCACACTCACCTCTGATTTCCACTGCCTCCCAAACCCAAACCCAACTCCATCCTGAACATCCTACCTCATACCCCGAAGGAGATGTGTTGTTTCCCTGTGCCCTTATTACTCTGAAAACTGACCCCTCATACATAAGTCCCAAATACCTCTCCCAAAGCACAACCCTTTCCTTCCACATCCCACTCCACCCCTGAGAAGCCGGATCCCCACCCCACTAAACTCATCAGGTCTTGTGCACATTGAGGTTTTCAGGCATCTGCAAATTATTCTGTGCCCCAGGGTCTCAGCCTTTCGGGGTTCCCCCTGGTAAAGACATACCTATTCTGCAGAGTGTTTACATTGTGCCCTCAGAATGCTCCAAAATCAGATTCTTTCTAATCCCATTGACTGACATTGCCTTTTCATGTGGGTGAGAGTCCAATACAGATTTGTAGCAGAGAAGGTGTGTTTCAGTTTCATGACACAGCCATAGAGATGTATGTCTTTGATGTAGAAACAGGCCCTGGGATATGTGCAATGTGAGCGTGTCACAGACATTAATAAGTGTGATAATGATGAGAAGGTGCTGTTGTGAGACACAATATAATTCACATATCACTATCACTGATTATATGTTGTGAACACATGTGCGTTTGTGTACAGTGTGCATGTGCAGTGTCAGTGTCAGTGACTTGAGCAAGGAGGTCATCATATAGGTGTATTTAGGTTATACATTTAAAACAATGCCAAACAGTGTCCCACAAAATATGTTGACCAAGGGACGCCAACCCCCTTGCCAGATCCATGGCAGGGCATTGTTTTGCTGAGGATTCTATGGAAACAGGTAGTAGTATGACTTACCGTTAGTTGCATCCGTGACAGTGTCAGTTTTGCACGTGACAAAGCAGGTACAGCAGCGGCAGGAAATATAGGATTGGCTCTAAATATGGCACAGGATCTGCAGAGGTGAGTAGAGGTGAGTTTCGACCTTATACCCCTCCCTTTCCGCCAGCTTTGATGTGGTGGTTGGACTGCGACCTTCATGCCGGCTGTCAGGCACCTCCTAATGGGGCCGGCAATTACACTAGCAGTCTGAGCCTTTGACAGTCTCTATGGCCTATTGCGACACCGACGCAGCCGGATTTGCTTGGCGGTGGGGGCGGGACCACAGTCGACTCTAATCTATGTAGACGCATGCCTCGTAATACGTTGGTCAGACCGCCAGAGCGTCAGTAGTTGATCCGCTGCCACCACGGCAGTCCCAAGACCACCAGACTCATAATCTGGTAGAACTTTTTGGCTTCAGGCTGTGCCATAATAAATGCAGAAAGGTGTCCGAACTGTCAAAGTGCCTCCAATATTCTGCTGAATTTGAAGGATTCCAGGCGTAAATTCGTACTTGAGTATATAAGCAGGAAAACATTGTTTTGACCATCCTTTCTCTACCTGATGCACTTGTGGCTGATACTTGTGTTTTATAAAATACATTAGGCCTTTCTTTTGCAGGAAGTGTACATCTCCCTCTTCCCACTTCTGTTGTGCCAGAAATTCTCTAGATACTTTCAGAAATGTGTACATATCTGAAAATAACCTTTTATGGTATATTTGGTGATTACACATTTCTCAAAAGCTGTCAGTAATCAAAAAAAGCCTTACCAAACTCCCCCAGCCCCCCGTAAATAGTGAAGACTTACAAGCTCACTGTAATGACCTAGCGGACTTCTTTTACAACAAAGTCGATCTTATTTACTCGTCATTTTCAAACACCGTCCCAAATGCTCCAGTAGACATCTTGGCGAATTCTAAGCAGGACACTCTGGGCAATCTGTCATTTGTGCTGGCTGAGTTCCCTCTGCTACATCCTGATTTACTTGTTTCTTTAATGACGCAGGTAAAATCGGGCTTCCCCAGTGATCCTGCTCCTCCGAGCTCTCTGATGGCCGTCGGCCACATTATTCTTCCTGTTAAGCTTGAGGTACTTAATGCCTCAATCTCTACTAACACGGTCCCACCAGCATGGAAAGAGGCTAGGATGAGGGCACTCGTGAAGAAACCCAACATGGACATTAATAATTTTAGCAATTACCATCCCATTTCCCTGCTCCCTTGGGTCAGCAAGATATTAGAGAAATACATCAATAGTCTCCGGGCTAACTTTCTAGAAAACAATCAGTTGCTTGACCCTTCACAAACGAGCTTCTGCCCCAAGCATGGGACGGAATCTGCTCTGCTGGCAGTTATGGAGGAAACTAGAGGAATCTTAGATCGGGGAGGATCGGTGGCAGTCATCCTCCTCGATCTAAGCGCCGCTTTTGACACGGTAAATCATAAAATCCTATTGCAGCGTCTCCATGACATTGGCATTCAGGGAGGAGCGCTGGAATGGCTTAAGTCATTCCTGAGTGATAGAACCTTTCAGGTTTTTGAGGGAAATACCATCTCCACCAGCAGACCTTTGGGCTGTGGGGTCCCGCAGGGATCTTCGCTCAGCCCGACGTTGTTTAACGTTTATATGAGGCCGCTGGCTGGGATCGTCCGTCCATATGGTTTTAAGATCGTTACCTATGCGGACGATACCCAGCTGGTGGTCTCTCTGACGCGGGGCGAGGGTTCTGCGGCCATGGTAGATCTGGTGGGTTGCCTGAGTGAAGTGAGAAGCTGGATGAACCTGTCTTGTCTCAAACTTAATGGGGACAAGTCAGAGGTCATGCTGCTGGGACGATCGGCTCCAGCCTCGGTTGGCTTGGTCTGGCCCGCCTGTCTGGGTCCCCCTCTAGCTCCTAAGAGTGCCATTAAGAGCCTGGGCATTTGGCTGGATAGGTCCCTAATGTTAGACTATCAGGCTGTCAAGCTATCTGCCACCTGTTTTGGCCTTCTCAGAATTTTAAGGAGGATACTCCCTCTGCTACCATTCAAGGCCAAACAAACTGCAGTACAGGGATTGATCCATTCTAGGCTGGATTTTGGAAACGCACTTTATCTTGGAGCCCCTGACTCCACATTGCGGAAACTGCAAGTTATTCAAAACTGCGCGGCCCGCACCTTACTGCAAATTCCCCGCAGGCTCTCTGCCAAACCTGGACTAATACGCTTGCACTGGCTCCCTGTTAGGGACAGGATCAGCTTCAAGTCCCTCTGCATTGCCCATCTGTCATTCTGGGAAACTGGTCCAGCAATTATTCTCCCTTTAATTACCCCTTACCTCCCCAGCAGACAGCTGCGTTCAGCTAATGCATTTCTTGCTGTCGTGCCCAAGGTTAAATGAACTAGAGTGGGAGGCCGTTCCTTCACCCTAAATGTGGCCAGGCTGTGGAATACTCTCCCCCTCCACTTAAGGTCCAATCCAGACCTAACCTCCTTCAGGAAACAACTGAAAACTTTTTTGTTTAACAAGTAGGTCCCCTTCAACCTCCGTGCTATCTGCCTTACGGTAAGAACACCTTTTAGTCATAGCGCTTGGACGCCTCCGGGCAACTATTTCCGCTTTACAAAACAAATTTTCATTTCATTTCATTTCATTTCATCTGTGTGGCACAGTGTCTTATCTAGAGTTACCTCAACCTCTTCTTTTTTGTGATCATATAGTTTTTTTGATATGTTCACAGGATTGTATTCCTTCATGATCATACAAGTGTCCTATTCTTTTTCAACCTGATTTTTGCAAATCCACCTATGCTTTCCCTAATAAAGTTTGTGTAAAATCAGGGTTGCCAATAGTAGGTGTCCATGGTGAGGGCATGGTGATAAGGCCTTTTGCTACTGCTATTTTGTTCCAAAAATTCAATGTTGCTCTAGTCTAGACGAGGGCCCTGTTATCCACGTTTCTTATGAATCCAGGCAACCTTCCAAATATGCATTTCCACCAGATTTCGATCTGTAAAGCTGCAATATTTTCAGATTCTTTCCTATTCCATTCTATTGTTTACCAGATTTGGGTCTGTAGGTAGTAATTAATTAGTTTGGGAATGGCAAGGCCACTGTTCTGATGGTAAAGGAGCATTCGTCTATGCCATGCAGGGCTTCTAACCCTACCATATAAAGCTTTCAAGTAGGTTTTGCAGTTTGTCAATCACTTTTCAGGGGATGTTATTGGAGAATTGGCATTGCATGCAGAATTCTGAGCTGTAGAGTCATTTTAAAAAGCTGCTATTTTACCCATTCATGATATTTATCCTATTTGTAAGTACTATATTTATTTCTGTTCTAAGATCAGGAGATCTGTGTAGTACTGAGCAGTGATTTTATCTGCCACAGTAGCAATGTTAATCCCCAAATTCTGTGTGTGTTGTTTGGCCCATGGTTCTTTGTAGCACCTCTTAGATGTATTTTGGCATGGGTATGTTTTGAATCTGGGATTTCTGTATATGTATTTTGAAGCCAGAAGCTTGATCAATCGTATAACATTCTGCTAACTAGGCTGGAAATTGACTGTCAAGGGTCAGTGAGCATAACTAAAACATTGCCAGAACATAGTGCTATTTTGTGTTCATATGTACCAAACTTTATTCCTTGAATCTCTGAACTGGCTCTCACTCTCTCTGCCATGGGCTCAATAAATAGTCGGAAAAGGAGCAGAGAGGGGACAGTCCTACATCATACTTCTTCGAAGATGTCTGAAGTCACCCTGTTCACTTTAACCCAGCCTTGGGTTTCATATATTCACATAGGGTCCATGTTTGAACCTGTGGCTTCTGACCAGTATATCTAGAAATCTCTTCAAAAAGGTCCAGTGCCCTCTATCCTATACCTCTTCTGCATTGATCAACAGCATCAAGACCACTTCTTTCTTGGTCCACCTAATGTTTTCTAGAGTATGCAGTATATGTTTCTTTCTGTCCCTGCATCCCCTTTCTGGGATAACCTTGTTTGGTCAGGGTCTATCAGTCTTTGCTTGTGTGGCCTGAATTGTTGTTTGCCAATATTCCAGTGAAGAGTTTTGCATTCATGTTCAAAAGAAAGATGTATCTATATAATGCACAATTGGAGGGGTTCTCCTCAGTTTTGGGACCACCTTTATGACAGCCTCACACATTGAAAATGCAAGGGACCCGGAGTTTGCAAAGTTATAAAGAGGTGCATTAGCAAATGAGGCTATATAAGGGTAGAAAGGGTGGAACGTCTTTAAAACATTGGTGTAATGCCTTCAGCCCTGGGATCTTAGGAACTTGCAACTGAATAATGATGAACTTTTTTGTACGGTTAAATAAAAACTTAACAAGTACGTATAAAAACATATGCATAATAAAAGTAATTTCAAATTATGTGATAGGAAAATATACTAGTTAAAAAAATCAAATAAAAAACAGAAAGTGTGCTGTAATGTTGAAGTCAAACTGAATGACTAAAGTAACAACATGTCCAAAAAGAAAGGTCTATTATGGTGGCTAAGGTTTTCTTTTCTTTTTTTTTTTTTTAACCTCATATTGCGGTAAGAGTGTGAATAATAAGGTGTTCGGGGGGAAATTGACGGTCTGTTCGAATTGTAAACCTTCACTGCCCCGGGATTCTGTTGCGTATCCTAAGGGGAGTTTCCCAGTTGTTTCTCAAGACCTGTCAGGGTTCTCCTCTTTACCTTTATCCAGCACAATAATTCCAGCGTTCTGTGATGAGCTAGCCCTTGAGCTACTCGGCAGGAAACCAGACCTGCCAAGAAATTATTGTCTCCGCTTTAATCATTGGTAATCAAAAAAAAAAAGAAGAGAAAATAAAAAATAAATAAAAAAGAACAGAAAAAGGAAAGGGGGGGGGGAAAGAGAAGCTTACCAAAGTGCACAAAAAAAGAGCCTAAATAGTCATTCCGGAGAATTTTTTTTTACCCATATCTCCCAATACTGCATTCTTGTAGTACTATTCCCTTTCCTATCCAACCTACATACCCTAATTACAGAGTTTAACCAGTCCTCATAAGACGGAGGTGTCGATTTTATCCAGTTTATACAGATCTCTCTACGTGCCAATAATATCAGTGCAAACATTAATTTTTCCTGAAGTTTACTTAATCTAATGGTATTTAATGTGATCCCAAAAATGATTAAAGAAGTACTTACAGTTATTGGGGTTTTCATTAGAGCCGAGAGTGTCTTACCAATCTCCTGCCAAAAATGTGCAAGTGCCGGGCAATGATGAAACATATGGGTGTCATCTGCCTTTTCTTCACCACATTTACTGCAAGATTTTATTGATGCGCCTTTGAAGCTTGATAACCTCTTTGGAGTCCAGTATGCTCTATGTATTGAGAACAGGTGATTTCTTTTTAGGGCAGCTGGATTTACACATTCCCAACATAGTTCCGAAGATTTTTTCCACATCATATTTAAGTCAATTTTTTCGTTAGTAAACTCTCTTCTCCATATTTTTTCAGATATTGATTGATCTTCTTCTCCAGCTTCAATTAACACCCAATACCATTTTGATATTTCCTTTGTTATTATGGATTCCTTAGTCAATTCATTTTCAAAGTTTCCTGGGTCTGTTGTCTCATTCGGGATGGTATTTGCCCAGCTCTTCAGTTGGTAATATTTGAACTTCGACACTTTCCCTTTCGTTATTGTATGCAGATGTTCCCATGATATTAGTTCATTTTCACATAACAGTTGCCCCCATTTTTCGAGACCTATTTGTCTAATTATACTGGATAATGCATCTTTAAGGCATTCTGGTGTTCCAGGAGAGTCCCAAATTGGGGCCATATTGCTATAGTATGGGATCCTTAGAATAGTTCTAAAATGTGTCCATAATTTGACCGCATTAGTTAACAGCTTCAATTTTACTTTCTTGAAAAATTTGGGATGGCCAAACTTGAAAAGGAAATAGTCTTCTCCATTTGTAATGTGTTGAAGGAAGATCGGGAAATTACCGTGCTTCATTAGCAACGTTCTAAAGTTTTTAAACTGAAAAGCCCTGCAATATTCGATAATATCCGGACTTGCTATGCCCCCTTGATTCTTCCTTCTTCTGAGTTTGTTCCACGCAATTCTTGTGCTCTTCTTCGACCAAATAAAACTGGATAATTCTCCCTGTATTTTCTTTAGGGCGGCTTTATTAAACTCCAACGGAATCGTGTTAAAAAGGTACGTGAATTTGGGGATGATGGTCATTTTAACTGCGTTTGATTTGCCCAGAAAGTTTAGTGGTAGACCAGACCATGCTTTAAGAAGTCTTCTCATTTCTTTTGCTACTAAATTTAAATTTAATTGGGGGATTTTATTCAGATCTTCAGTTATCGTGATCCCTAAATATCTTATTTTTTCCTTTGAGAAAGCAGGTTTTGTCGTACAATTCCAACTCATTGCCTCTGTCTTGTTATTGTTTATCAGGTAGCCTGAGACCCTGCCAAAGTCATTCATTATTTCTTTAATTGCTGTTTCTGAATTCTGCATATAATGCCACTTTCTTTTCCCAATTTTTGTATTTAAAAGGTGTTATTTGATTATGATTTCTAATTGAGCAAGCTAAAGGTTCAATATATAAATTAAAGAGTAATGGCGACAAGGGGCAGCCCTGCCTCGTACCCCTCTGGATAGTGATATTACTTGTCAAACTTCCGTTCACTAATATTTTTGCTCTAGGATTTGTGTAAATTTCCTCCACCATATGACTAAAGTTGATTCCCAGATTATTTTTCTCTATGATGTTGTTTAAGAATATCCAATTTACGCGATCAAAAGCTTTTGCTGCGTCATAGGTGATGATCGTGAGGGGTAGTTGTTCTGATATAGCTACGTCAATTGTCGCTAGTAGTTCATGAGTTATTTCTTGAATTTGTCTGCCCTTTATGAAACCCTTCTGGTCCCGATCAATCAGATTCGGCATTAGCTTTGATAGTCTTTTCGCTATTATGTTCATAAATAGTTTATAGTCGCAATTAAGCAGCGATATTGGTCTGTAAGACTCACAATTTTTTGGGTTTTTCCCCGGTTTTAATATGAGACTTATTGTGGCATCGTTCCATGAATCGGGGATTTTTTCATGCTCCATGTAAATCTTATTCATGACTTTTGTCAAGTGTTCAATTAAAGGCTCTTTTAATGCAATGTAAAATTCGTTGGGTAGGGCGTCCGGTCCTTCCGCTTTACCCTTTTTTAGGCCACCTATTGCAATTTTAACTTCCTCGGATGTTATTTCACTATTTAAGAATACAACTTCCTCTTCTGTTAGTTTTGGCATTATTATTCCTTCTAGATAATCCTTAATAGTCTCAGTTGCTGGATTTATATCCTCTTTATATATTGTTGAGAAGAAAGCTGTAAATTCTCGTCTTATTGCGGAGTCATCTTCGCATAAAACTAATTGGTCTTCGGTATACACGGATAGTATAATGTTCCTTGTCTGATCTGTTTTCAACTTCCAGGCTAACATTTTCCCGCAACCTTCCCCATATTCGTGCTTAGCCAATTTACTGTTCTCCCATTTCTCTTGCACTATATTCTCCAAGTAATCTGATAAGGTCTCTTTCAACTTACATACCCTCTCAGTTAGTTTTTCTTTAGAGATCGGGGATGAGGTGGCTCCCAGTTGTGTTTCTGTTTCCTTAATTTCTTTCTCCATATTTTTTATATCGGTTTTCCTTCGCTTATGTTTATGTGCGCCCAAACTAAGTAAGTGGCCTCTCATTACTGCTTTGTAAGTGTTCCATTTAATTCTTTCAGAGGATTCTTCACCATTGTCTGCAAAGTAATTAGTTGTCGATTTTAGCAGTTTGTCCACACTTTCATGTGTTATTAGAATTGATCGATCCAGAGTCCATCTAGTAGGAGTTAAACTTTGTGTTAATGAAAGCTTTAATTGGACAGCCGAGTGGTCCGATAAGTGGGCAGGTTGATGTTCGATACTTTTAATCTTATCTCGAAGTGAGTTACTTATTGAGAAGAAATCTATCCTAGATTTGTGACCTAATTTTTTATTATGAAAAGTAAACGGGTATGTTTTTTCCCCTTTTTGTTTCCACATATCATCCATGTTTAGATCTCTTTTCAGAATCCCCAACCATTCCCTCATCTTTGGTGAATTCCTTTGTTTAGAAGGGGGTTGTCTGTCTACGGTCGGGTCTAATATTATATTATAGTCTCCTCCTATGATTATCGGGACTGTGGATGTTATTAATTCTGAGTATAATTTCTTAAGTGTCGCTGGGTCATCAATATTTGGACCATAATATCCTGCTATCATAAATGTGGAGCCTTCTGTTCTTATTTTGGCCATTGCCCATCTTCCCTGTCTATCAACTTCTTCTGATTCCAGTTTAGCATTCAGGGATTTTTTTATGATAATTGCCACTCCTTTTATATTGCAATCTTGTGATGTATGCATGCTTGAGCCAATCCAATGTAAATTTTTCACAATTTGAGACCACTCTGATTTTATTAAATGAGTTTCTTGAAGGATAATTATCTCACTTTCTGCCTCTTTTAGATACTCCAAGATTCTTCTTCTTCTGTTGGGAGTTCTCAAACCGTTAACATTCCATGAGAGTATTTTTATCATCTTTTCTTTCGCCATTCAGTTTTAGAAAAAAAAATTTGGTTGAAAATATAAAAAGAGAAAAGGACCGTCTTGTCCCCGATGAAAATCTTTGATTACCAAATTTGAGGTTATTTTTTTGGGGGTTTTTTCCCCTATTTTGCTCCCCACCCGCTTGTAGTTATGTCTTACATGTTTACTGTACAGTGTCGGCGAATCGTCCCACCCTGAGGAAGCCTCCCTTCTTCTTTTTTCAGGTGATATTTTCCACCCTTTTCGTGCTCCGCTACGCCAGCCTTTTTATTACATACTCTATATTAAAGGTTGTTATGCCTTCACTTCCCTTTTTATTTACATTTTTTGGCATTTAGTTCAGTTTCCTATTTTGCTACCAAAGAGTTCTTTAAGTTTCTCCTATTATTTCTTAGACCTGGTTCATCTTGTCGATTTCAATTTGGTCTTTTATCATCTGAATGAGGTTTTCTACCTCTTTTGGCTCTCTTAAATTGTGCATCTTGTTTCTCCACATTATTCTTAGGGCAGCTGGGAATTTCAGTTGGACATTTGCTCCCAGGCTTTTTAATTCTTGCATATATTGCCCCAGCTCCCATTGTCTATCTTGCGTAGCCTTGCATATATCAGACCTGACGCGAAATGACCAGTTATCTTTATTAAAAGATCCGATTTTTAGTCCCTCATTGAGTAATCTCTCCTTCAGAGAATAAGTCCTGAAATGTATTAGTATTTTCCTTGGGGCTTTTCGATCTTTACTTTTCCTAAAGGGATCCCTATGTACTCGCTGAATGTCAGTTGATAACTTACAGTCTTTTGCCCAGGGAAAGAACTCTTCTAGCAAAGATATAACATATGATTTTATATCTGACCCTTCCGAATTTTCAGGAATATTCAATAGTCTAAGGTTATTGCGTCTTCCTTGATTCTCCAGGGATTCAAGTTTTTCTTTGATGGCCCTCTCACTGTCTTTTATCTGTCGTATCTCTCTTTGGTTTGCATCAACTTTTTTAATTAAAGAGCCAATTTCGTTTTCCACAGCCGTTACTCGTACTCCTAAATCATTCAATTTCTGGTCAAGGTTTTCGACTACTTCTTGAATTTTGGATTGATTCCCTTCCGATATTGAAAATTTCTCTCTCATTTCCCTCAAAATTTTCTCCATCATTTTGTCCAAACATGTTCCCATTATTTCTTCCATCTTACTTACACCCGTCTGTTCCGTATCCTGCTCCATATCTTGCTCCCCTGACCGTAATTCTTCCTGGTCTACATCCTTCACTTTTTCAACTCGTGGACCAGAAGCTCCCCCTAGTTGTTCTTGTGAGGTTTTATCAGCTTCATTCTCCTTCTCAGTGAGTTGTGTCAGTTGTGTCACTGAATTATTCATAGTTATTTTTAACATTGGTTGGTGTAGTGTTTGTGATGAATCAAGCAAGGTTGGGGAGACTTTTTGTTGTACAACTTCTTCCTCTTCTTCTTCTTCCGTGCTTACCCCCAAGTATTCTAAAGCCGGTATCTCTACTTCCTCGTTCTCACCAGCAGGTTCTTTGCCCTTACTACCACTTTCATCTGACGTTGTTGTCTGTGTTGAAATATTCTCAGCTACAGTCCCCGCCGTGGGCTGTCCGCCTCGTATCTGCAATACTTGTTGCACTTTAAAATAGGATCTTAAAGATGGAGTGATTTTAACTTTTTGCCCCTTGGTTTTCGTTTTTGAGATTCTACCTTTAATACTTTCGATAGTACGTCCTGTCATGGTAGATTTCTTTTCTTTGTACTTCTTGGGATGATGTTCTTTTTCTTCTGAACTAACGGTGTATTTTGTTTAGGTAGATTTCGATTTCTTAGGGAATAAACTGATCTTCCAGTTATCTCTTCTCTCTTGTCCAGTGACTCAGGGAGTATTGTTTCCTCTACTAGAGGCTTTTTTGACCTAGTGGCATAAGTAAATGCAGGAGAAAATGCAGAAGTGAACTCTTCTCTAGTGTTTTTTCTAGTGTTTTTTACCTCCAAATCTTTTAAAGGAGCAGCACTGCCCTTCCACACAGTACTTTGTTGTTTGGTGTTCTGGTAATGCTCTTTTTCCCCCTCTTGTGAGATAGTCTTAAGTTCAATTATATTTTTCTTGTCCTCAGATACAACCGGGCTTTTTTTACTATTCATCCAGTACCAGTCTTTCAATGATTGTAAAACCTTATCGTGATCCCGGTTTTTGTTTGATTTTACAATATATTTTGCGGTTATTTTTACATTTGGAAAGCACTGAGGGATGGCCTTGTTAATTTGTTTATACTCGCGATCGATTGTTATGTCTTTTTTGTTTGTTTTCCTGCTAAATGTATTCTTGCCGTTCTCTTGTGTGTGGCAGTACGTTATCTCGCAGCTTTCGTTGCCGGCGCCGGCACCGCTGACACCGCTGACTCCACTCCCTCTCCCCCGGAAGAGGAAAGAGATTTCTCCAAGCACCCTTCTACAGCACCGGGCGGCGTATCTCGCTCTCTCCCAGAGCTCTGCCTCCGCTGCCTGGATATCACGCTCCCCCCGCTCCAGCATGCGTTCTCTCCGCTGTCTCCGCTGTTTACCACTTTGGCGTGCTGGGAAGCACCCTTCAAGAACTGCCTTCCTTGTCCACTTTCGGTAAGTCTGTAAGTCTGTATCCCTTATACGGCTCACCTCTAGTCCCAACAGCTAGGCTCCAAGGCGTCACTCTGGGGAGCGAGTTTATTTCTGAAGATGCATAATGCGTTTAAACTATCGGATGTCCGGTATCAAATGGCAAAAACCCTCACCTTTTCTAGGTCATTACCGAGTCATTGCTGAGTTGTAAAACCGGCCGGGATCACCCATTTACACCCTCTGGGGAAGCGCTGGCAACAGGCTTGCTCACTGGCGTCTCAGGAGCTCGCGACCGAGCTTCTTAGTCGGCCACCATCTTCCTCTCTCAATGGTGGCTAAGGTTATAATATGTCTTAATGGGGAGACATGACCATGATGATACAAGTGCTTTCAAACAAGTAAACAATTTGACTAGAGGATGACATACCTAAGTCACCATCAAAGTGCTGAGCATAACCAATTAATAAAACAATTCACTAGGTAAAGGTGTGCTGTCTAGCATGGCATAAAATCAATCTGGTTAAAAGATGACATGCCTAAATCATGAACAAATTGCTTGCAACCCTAGCCCCCATTTGGGAGCTCTTGGATTTGCTTGCAAGTCCCCTTGTGCAGCCTATTTTTAGAGTTCCCCTCTTCCCATAACGTGCTAACTACCAACTCCACTAACCCTGCTCCCGGCAGAATTTGAGACACACCCGAGGACTTGTTGGTAGAATATTGAACCTTGGCTGCTTGCTACTCTAAACCTGCAAGGTGATCCCCTACAACTGTCTCTGCTGTGTGCTTTACCTACCTGATTTTTCCTCCCAAAGGATTATGTAGTGCGTAAGGGCACATGACTTTGAACTAAATGCTTATCTTTGAAAATTCATAAGAAATACAGTACTTACCTGTGAATGTAGTTCTTAGTTTGAAAATATACATACAAATGTTTTTATTTTTCTAAATTGGTCTCTGATTTATTCTTGAGTGTGTGCCTCATTTATTGCATCTGTGAGTACAACAAATGCTTAGCACTACCGTTTGAAAAACCTAACTGCTCACCCACACTACCACAAATAGAGCATTAGTATTTTCTAACTTTTGCCTCTGTCAACCAATTGGGGACTCACTGGTCTCTCTGCACAGCATACTTCTTTTTAGTGCACTATATAGTGAGCCAGCTTTCCACACCTCAGACCTCTGAAAGTGTGGTTTGAAAAGGTTGAGATGGAGAACCCTTATAGGGTATCTGGGTTCTTGAGGTCCACCAAGTTGGTGACCTCCCCCGTCCTCTTAAGAATCTCATAGGGTCCAGTCCAATGGTCTTGGAGGGCCATGGTCTTCAAAGGTTCCATCACCCACACTTTCTGTCCAGGCTGAAATTCTACAGGGGTGGCAGTCTGCTCATACCACTGCTTCATTACTTCCTGGCTGGCCTCCGATTTTCAGACATTTGTTTCCGAAAAGTGGCCTTCTGGCTCCTGAGGGCTAGCATATAGCTTCCTGGTAGCTTCCTCCCAATCCTTCTTAACCAGACTGAGAGGTCCCTTAACAGGTTAACAATACAGAGGCTCTCTGGGCTTTGCAGAGCTCCTCCCTGGTGGGTTCCTCATCTACTTGCCATCCAGCAAGTTCAGGTAGGTCACCATGGGAGCCAATGTCCCCCTCAGTGGGCTCCAGGGCAACCTTCTCTGAAACCCCATCCACCTCAGCTGGGAGCCATTCAGGGCTGGATTCCCATGCCCCTTCAATCTTTTGGCAACTGTCTGGGCCCCTTTTTCAGACTCCAGACTTCCTGTGCCTCTCCTTCCTGGGAAGCCATGGACCTGGTGGTTTCACAAATCCACTCAGGCAACCCCAACATTTCCAGGTGTGACTTAAACTCCACTTCCTTCCAGGTAGTGTGCTCAAGATTATTCCCTAACAAATAGTCCACAGGCATGGCAGGGCTCACTGGAACTTTCAGAAGCCCTGGGACCCACCCCACTGAAATGAAACAAGGGCCACTGGGTAGTGACCCTTACGGTTGTTAGCTACTACCACATGGTGGAATGTATTATGTAAAATCTGCTCTGGGGCCACCAGCTCACTCCTTACCGTAGTCATACTGGCTCCTGTGACCCTCTTGCCTTAACACCTTGCCCATTAATGGTAATTCACTGCCAATACTTTTCAGTATTGGAAGGCATATGGGCTTTATGCACCATCTCCACATCACTCAAGGACACCGGAATAACCTCACTGACTCCCCCACTGACTGGGACAAACATGTATCCAAGCACTACACTTGCTACCCTGGTGTCTTAACTTCAGTGGGAGACTGTGCACTCATGAGACATTTAGGATCCCCCTTGTAATGCCCATACTCATAGCGCTCATAGCCCTTGTGTGGTTCTGAAAATTCCGGACCCTGCCATAATGGTGTACCAAGGCCTAAACACTCGTGCAGAAAATATCATCATACCACGACGAATTTGGTATCAATAGACCGGTAATGATCAGGACATTATGCCTGTGTATTTGCGTCACGATCGAGTGATGCTATCACCCTTAAATCACTGTTCTTGTCCTGAGCCCACGGCATCCATCTTGTGTCTTGCCCTCATATAGTCAATTGATTAAAGGCTGAATTTGATCCAAAGGACACGTCCACCTTTCTCTGACTTCTCCATGACCTGAACAGGCTGAATCTGCCTACGTGATGCTGGCCTCACCAAACCAGTCCATGCCCTCTAGTCAATCTATATTAAAGATCTGAGCAACTTGTTGTGTACATTGGCCTGAGCAAGATTAGAAGGTCGAATACAGTAGCCATGCCTGTTTATGACCCACAAGCATCCCTTATCCTACATTTCTATCTTCCACACCTGGCTCTGTTTCTCTGCTTCTGGGCTTTTACAATGGGGAGGTGACTGTTTATATGATGGGGAGGAAACCAGTTCTATTGTGAGCTTCTCCGGACTGCACAGGAAAATATGTGAAGTTTGACATATGTTCATGATGGAAGATGGGTTGGTCAGTTCGGGCAAGTAGAATGGAATTCATAATTATAGCCTGCTTTGTTATGGTACCATGGGAGCGACCTACAATGATGTGTGACACAGCTAGAATGTGCGCCTAGGGGCAAACTTTTTGTATAAAAAGCCTGCCTGAGAAAGCTCTGGCAGGCTCCCTCTTTCAATTGTAAAACTACGGTTGGACGACGAAGCCTCATAATTAATTATAATAAAGATGTCTTTTAATTTTACAGATTGGCTGTCAATTCCTTTCTTGCTTTACTTTGCAAACTGCTGGATAGATCCCTGGTGGGGAGAGTGAGTCATTTTCGACTTTTCTTCAGTTGGCGCCCAACGTAGGGCCTTATCATGGAGTGGTTATCTGCAGGAGTGTTTTGTCAAAGGATGGAAAAACTGCTGGGGAAGACAAGACAGAATTCTACCAAAAAGAGGTACTCTGGGCACAGGGTTTTCTGGGGGATTATCTGCCTCTGTGGCCCAGTATGTTTTTTGATTTTTCTGACTTAAAACTCTCCTAAAGATGTCACTCCTGACTAAGGAACCCATTCTTTTTTTGCTGTAAGTATTTTTTAACAGACTGTTAGTGCAGTGGGGAATTGACAGTTATAATCTGGACAAATATTTGTGTATATGCAAATTGCAATTTGTATAGGCAGTTGAAGAGATATTTTCTCCATCTGTTTTAGTTGAAGAATAAAAATGGGTCGCTCCCAGTATTTATTGGTCACGGAAATGTGACGCAGTCCTTGGTTATTTATTGGTCGCAGAAATGTGACGCTTTGGTTTGGGTACCGGTACATTTGGTTCATTTGGTAGGCCTTTGGTTGCTGTGGTTCAGATTATCGTTGGATAATCTTCCTCAGTATTGGTTCCTTAGTTTTATTTGAACACTGCAGTATTCAAAAACCGTGGGTCACGTACATTTGCGTGTATATCGTTGGAGATAGCCCCATGAAGTTTGAAACCCGACTAGTGAGCGCAGATGCCTGGTCGCGGTATTTTGTTTGGTATTAGTATTGACTAGGTTGCAACAAAGGATTCCCGGTTGGAGGATTCGCGTCTGATACCTCCGGTTGGAACTCCAATTTATGAGCTCTCTCTAAAGGTCTGTGAGGCTGTCTCTTTTGCAGCCTTCTGGAAATCTGTTGAAGAATTAAAAAAAAAAAAAAAAAAATAGGAACTAAAACGTTTTTGTTGTAAATATGGTTTACAACTAGCATTGGCAGGTTATTTTTGAAGACAGTCTGTAGGCTGTTCCTTGTTCCTGTCCTAAGTGTTTACCTATGGGTTAAAATGTGTGTTTAAATGTCTATGTTGTTTGTGGGTTTTGTTGTAAATTGCGACGACGCGATTTACAAGAAATGGTTAGAGCGCGCTGTTTTGTGTGTCCTGAGTGTTTGACCCCCCTTCTGTTTTGTGTCTGGAATGAGCTCATGTGTATGGGTCACGTTCAATAGATGTAAATAAGGCTCCAAAGAAAAAAAAATGAAAAAACGAAATTGCTTGTTCTTTAGACGCACGGTGTTAGATGTTCACAGCCAAGTCTTTTCAGCTGCAGTATTATCTAATAAAAATGTTCATTCAGCCAGCACCTCTCTAGTTAAACACGGGTGGTGGAATTTTGCAAACAGTCCTTTCTAAATGTGGCGCAGTAATCTCACGCATTCCCAGTTAGGCAGCTGCGCTTAGGCTTGTGTGTTAATATGTATCTAAATAATAGGCAAGGGATGTAGTGAGCATTTTATATGTAGAACAGTCACAAATAGCAATAATTAGGCTTCATTAGGAGAAAATAATTATTAATTATGAAAAATAATTATTAAAAACAAGTGCTACAAAAATCGTTTTTTAATATTTGTGAAGCTTAACACTCATACTATGACCCCCTAGCATTAAAATGTTTCATTTAAGTTATGTTGTACCACGAAAATGACCAAAAACGTCTGTGCGCAATTTCCCTTACCCTAGGCGCAAACAAGCTCATTTCTATGAGGTATAACTTAGTATTTTCAAAAGTATGACTCATAAATCAGGTATTAGACATTCTAGTAATACCCATTATGCAATAAAATTATAGAATATTTTTTCTTAGTATCCAGAATACAAAAGTCGATTTTCACATAAATAGACTGTTTTAAATGGTTTCAGGGCCCCTTTTAAAAGTGTCTCTTCAGTAAAATACATAAATTTAGATCTTAATATATATATTTGCAGGTTGTGCCTTTTTAGGATTCAGCGAGGCAATGTGTCATAGAAATTGTTTTAAATATAGTGAAATATTGCAGGTTATGTGGAAGTGGTTAAACCTACTGGCCTTGTCAGCTTCAGTTACCAGGAGCAGGGGACTGGCAGAACCTGTATAACGTGTTCCAGCAGTAGTGGCCGAGATGTTATCTTGTAAGGCTGTCTTGTTGACATTTGTGACCTTTTAATTAGGGCCTCGCCTGTGGAATGCAGCATGACATGGTTAAACATGCATCTGATGCTAACTTCAGCTGCCTCTTTGTATTTAAATCCCTGCCCCTGCCACGGTCCTGACCTGAGGTCACTTGAATAGCCTGACTTGCTCCGATAAATTTAATTCCTGCTCATGTTTATAATTTAAAAGTATCTTCTTAGAGCGTTACAAATATGACATTAGCTGGGATGGGATTTTCGTTTTTGGGAACTAAAATGAGCAAAGGATGCAGGGCACATGTACAGCAAATGATGATTGCATTTTAGCCAAAGAATAAATAATAGCTCCAGCATGTTTCCCACAAAACGCTTGTTGTTCGGTAAATTATGTCATCAACACATTTATCTCAAATTAGAAATACGGCAGGGCTGACACAGCATTACATCCCGCTAATAATAATAAAAGGAACACTATTTAATTTGTAAAACTGCAGCCTCATTTGTCAATACCCTGAAGGATTGCAGAGCCCACACGTGGTTTGCATAGCTCCCAGTTGCTTTCAAAATGCTGCACACAAGCGCTTTATATGAGATGTAGTTGATCGTATATGATTTAAATCTGTAACCTTCATTCATTGCAGGCTGGCTTGTTCTCATTTGCCGCATTCACATTACATCTGCGTTAAAAGCGCACATCTGAGATAATAAACAAATAGGAAAGGTATTCCTCATGCAAAATTGTAGCACCTGCACTTCATGTCTTACAAATTAAGCACTGTGTAAAATGAAGGAACATGATTTAAAAAGGGCAAATGCAAAAGTGATTTCTTTGAGAAAACAAATATCAAACATTCTGCTAAATGATCTGTAGAACTGGTATATGTGTGTCTCCATGCTAGGAACGAATTTTTTTTAGTTAAGTTTATTTGACAAAAAGAAAAACGAAGTGTTACATTGAGTTTTAGATAAGCAATAAGTAGAAACTCTTCCCCAAAATTCTGCAACTTAAAGGCCTTAGGCTTGAGTGAGAATGGGCGTTTTTGCAAGGTACATGAAAAAAAAGGTTACAGGTAAGTAATGAAAAGTTTTTGTATGTCACGTTGTGTCATGTTTTGTAGTCTGATAAAAAGGGTTATAATTGATGTTGTATTATGAGAAATGTGTGTGTTGTGTATCTTTTCTGCTTCTTCCTACAGATAATTCATGGATTAATTCACAAGACACGTGAGTTGGCTGGTTGAAGAGAAATGTTTTTTTTGCGTAATTTCTTCAAGAAAAAATGTGTGTTTATGTTTCATTTATACATTTGGTCCACTGAAACGCGTTATTTGACACAGCGACATTATATTTTACAGCAGAGTATCAATTACCTGATGCCCTGCTGTCAAAAGAAGGGAATACTTGACAATTGAGATTGGGCTGCAGGTTTATAGTATACTTGATATGTGTATTTTTTTTAATGTTTTGTGTGTATTTTCTGTTCTATGGTGCTACTTTGAATTACAAGTTCCCCTGTGTTGTGAAGGAACGCATATGACGATATGCATTGTTTCACAATAAATTGGATGAATATTGTATTAAGATAAATTTCACAGATATGGACCTCATACTGTGAGCGAGTAAGGCAGCAGTTTTTCCAGTGCATGCCTAAATTTGGCTGTAATGATTTTTTTAAGAAAACTAAAATGATATACTGGATTAAAGTGTGCTATCCGTTTTTAGTCACTTACTGCCTTTTTCATTAAGGACAGGCAGCTCTGCATTTATGTATCCTTGATTGGACCTAAGGATGGAATTATAGATCCGTGACTAAAGGTGGCCTAATTTCGATATCGCATTTTTTTGATCGCACTTTTTGATTCCTGAATAAGCCTATGGATTCATTTTTTCCCTGAAGAGACAACTGAACATTAGTTAGAATTACCGTGTAGGGTATAGATTGTCAGCGGTAGAGTTAAATTGGTGTAACATTGGTCTTTCATGTATCACTGTGCTCTTGGTGCTGTGTCACATGCCTTAGGCCACCCAAGCAAACTCTTGTCCTTCCTGTAGATTTTTCTTTTTGCTTTTTACCTGACCAATGTTGCATCATGTTTAGTTATTGAAGATTTTTGTTGTGTTCTACTTCCATTTTCCCTTCTTCATCTTCCTTTCACCAGTCAGCCCATTTATTATTATGGGTGTATTGTTCATGTTCACACTTTTAGACTGCAGTGATGTATTAGGAACCCCCTTATGCTACATACCATTCCCTTTTGTGTGACCAGACTAGTTTTCGAGAATTTTCTTTAGGCCCACTTCAAATGTCTTTTTCAGACTGACTGTCAGGATAGTGATAGCCTGGTTAATTGACCCAATACAAGTTTTCCATCTCAATAGGAGATTTTCCATCTCAATAGGAGATATCTCAAGTTTACATTCTTTTTAGTACGGCATATTTTTATGTCTATTTTTAATTTTTCAGTTCCCTTCTGTTTCTGCTGTTTCAATTTTTTAATAAGATGTGTTCTAATCATGCAGATACCAGGACTCTCTAGTTCTTGTCCTCTTGTCTGCACAGTTGATCATAAGCCTTTGTATTACATAGCGCACTTGATGCACATTGTTTTAAAAAGGGATTTTTCTTCATGTCCTTGATAATGTGTATTATGCCATTGCTCTATTTGAGATGTTCTAGATAAGGAGTTTAGGAACACCTAGGCTTCATCATTAAGGAGAATATGTATTTACCCCATTAAATAATGTATCCTATTAGATAATGCCACTGTATGAGGGCATCCATTTAGGTTCCCATGACGAATTGCCACTCCTTTGCAGATTGCAGGCCACTTGCTTGCAGCCCTCTTGTCAAAAAGCCAACCCATGAACTGTTTTTATATCTGACTTGAAGGAAACTAACAATTGTGTTACACTTCCTATATCACTAGGTTCTGCGGGAATCTTCCAGAGTCAAAAAGGAAGAATGTTACCCTGCAGACCGGTGATCAAAAAGCCTGGTCCCCATCAGTAAACATGGCAGACGACTACAGACTTCTTGGCCTTGCAATTCCTGACAGCAATCAGCAGCATGAACAGCAATCAGCAGCGTGACAGCAATCAGCAGCGTGAACAGCAATCAGCAGCGTGAACAGCAATCAGCAGCGTGGGCAGCGGTCATCAGCATGGACAGCGATCATCAGCGTGCCTCCAGTGGTACCTCCTAAGCAAGCCATTTGTTTCATCAGAAGGCGTTGTAAAAAGAAAAGAAAAAAGGAGCTGATTTTCTGTTTTGCCTCAGAAGTTCAGTGCAAAGATGCGAAGGATCCCTGCTTTTGATAGCAGGACTGTCATCCACGTTGTTCAACTTGTTCAAACTGTCATGTGCTTGAACCTCTGGCAGCGCGCGGTCCCCTGACCCCCTTGGCCTGAGTTTTTGGCCTTTCCCCACACACACCTCTTTTCCCTTTGCTCCAGCAGAAAGGCAGTGCACCTGAGAATCCAAGTTTGGAAAAGGCACTACATTCCGGTGCCCATGAGAAGAGCAACTTGATCGTCCTCTGACACTAAATGATGAGTGTTGGAGTCTGAAAGGAGCTACTGATCTTGAGAGGTTGATTCTCAGTGGTGCTTGTTTCTGCACAAGATGTTTTGTGCCCTTGATCAATGAAGAGCACATTTCCTGAGGTGTCACAGAGAAGAGACACTGGTGCATTTGTTTTAAGACATTGAGACTTTGAATGAACTGTGGGTGTTCCAGGAGGGCACTCCTACTGAGCATGAAAAGGCCTGGATCAAGAGACCCAACGCGAAGAAGACACTGGAAGCGGATTTGATGGATAATAGAAGCCTGCCAGGAGAGGCTTTGACGGACTCTGGGTATTTTCTGTGAGCTTGCATAGAATTGGAGTTTGGAAACTAATTTTTGCTGCTTTGCTGGCATTTGTTTTAAAGTACTATTCTGTTTAGTAAAAGCAGAATGAAGTCTCTCTGTGGAAGTGTATCCCTTTTTCATCTGAGAGCATTGATCAGGAATGCCACTGTTTCACTTGAACATATAATAGATTACTGAAATGCATAGGAAGCTATATAGAATGCTATTAGATAATTCTAGGATTTGCCTTCTGTTTAGGATTGTGGAAAATTATGATTTAATTCGTAATAATGGTCACTACGTCCTCCCGTGGTCTATATGTTCTCAACAACGTGTTTTCTAGTGTTATTCTAAAATGACAGTGTCTTTTATGGGTGGGATTGTTTTTGTTGCTACCCAATTGACATCTGTACCCACCTTCCAACCTATGTCTCTTCCTACTATTACTTCTTTGCATTCGACTTTTGCTTTTCCCTTTCTCTTGCTTTTTCTGAAATTGTATTATTGTTTTTTGTTAAATTTTTGATTGGTTACCATTTGCCAGTTGCAGGGTCATGTAGGAGTACCAACGGTTCAGTTTGTGACCTGAGTAGTGGCAGTAGGCCTGCAGGACTTGCAGTGTCCCTATGACCTGCTAATAATCACAGCTGAAGTACTCTATCAAGATTGCGTGAGCGACATTAGAAAATGGAGATTGTATTGAGGAATGACGATAAAAAGCAAGAGATGAAAAACCGAAATTATAGAATGTTGTTCTCTAAGTGTGGTCTATTAGTTATTACGTCTGCACCAACTTCTCAACCTACTCTTTCTTTACTGTTTCTTCACATGACTTTCATATTTTACCTGAACATACATTGGTTAGGCCAGAGTTTACTGATAGACCCTTCTGTACAGCTTCAACACTAGAACATCACTAATTGTTGGGTGGGTGATCTTATACCACATACTACAGATAGAGGTGTTCACTATTTGGTCCTGCCATATATGGCCTTTGTACCACTACGTGTGTAAGAAGACTTGTCCCGAGAGAGTTGCTAAGTAGTAAGATAATACTACAGCAACCACTTGATGATCTGATAAGTATAGACCTAGATTCAGACTGACATGGGTTTAGGTTATTGCCTATATAAGGGCAAAAGGAGCGTCTGTGGTTCTGAAAATTCCGGACCCTGCCATAATGGTGTACCAAGGCCTAAACACTCGTGCAGAAAATATCATCATACCACGACGAATTTGGTATCAATAGACCGGTAATGATCAGGACATTATGCCTGTGTATTTGCGTCACGATCGAGTGATGCTATCACCCTTAAATCACTGTTCTTGTCCTGAGCCCACGGCATCCATCTTGTGTCTTGCCCTCATATAGTCAATTGATTAAAGGCTGAATTTGATCCAAAGGACACGTCCACCTTTCTCTGACTTCTCCATGACCTGAACAGGCTGAATCTGCCTACGTGATGCTGGCCTCACCAAACCAGTCCATGCCCTCTAGTCAATCTATATTAAAGATCTGAGCAACTTGTTGTGTACATTGGCCTGAGCAAGATTAGAAGGTCGAATACAGTAGCCATGCCTGTTTATGACCCACAAGCATCCCTTATCCTACATTTCTATCTTCCACACCTGGCTCTGTTTCTCTGCTTCTGGGCTTTTACAATGGGGAGGTGACTGTTTATATGATGGGGAGGAAACCAGTTCTATTGTGAGCTTCTCCGGACTGCACAGGAAAATATGTGAAGTTTGACATATGTTCATGATGGAAGATGGGTTGGTCAGTTCGGGCAAGTAGAATGGAATTCATAATTATAGCCTGCTTTGTTATGGTACCATGGGAGCGACCTACAATGATGTGTGACACAGCTAGAATGTGAGCCTAGGGGCAAACTTTTTGTATAAAAAGCCTGCCTGAGAAAGCTCAGGCAGGCTCCCTCTTTCAATTGTAAAACTACGGTTGGACGACGAAGCCTCATAATTAATTATAATAAAGATGTCTTTTAATTTTACAGATTGGCTGTCAATTCCTTTCTTGCTTTACTTTGCAAACTGCTGGATAGATCCCTGGTGGGGAGAGTGAGTCATTTTCGACTTTTCTTCACTTGGTGGCTGTGTTCTGATTCCCATCAGGGAAGCTCTCTTTCTGGTGGCCAGATTGGGAATGGGATCCTTTTCCCTAAGAAGTATTTTGGAGGCCTTGAAAGAACTCCTTCTTTTTTTCTTAGCTCTACTACTTCTGGTAGGAGCCCTCATCACCGATTTGGGAGTTCCTCATATGCCATCTTGGACACTCTGGTAAAGACAAAGGGGACCACCTCCTCAGCAAGCTTCCTGGGGTCAGTCAGCTAGCTATCAACTGTGTGCTGTCACAGCTCTGTAAAACAATAATCAAGCATGAACTCATTCAAAATCAGGTTGTACAGCCCAGTATAATCTCCTACCTTGCTGCTCCTCACACAGCTCTTCAGTGCCTTGCTGGAATATTCTAGAAAGTTCACCCAGGTCTGAGTAGGAAGTTTGTGGCTGAATCCTAAACCTCTACCTATACCTCTTGGGAGTCAACCCACACTTATTGATAAGTATGGACTTCATGTAAGTGCATTGGGTCCAGTCTTCTACATCTAGTGTCAGGATTGTGTCCTTCCCACTGTGGGCATGTACCTCCATAAGCTATACCCCTAGCGCTCCCCAGGAAGCTTGTGCAGCCTTAGAGACACCTCATACACTGAGAACCACTTATCAATGTCACACCCCACCTCATAACAGGGTACTATATCCTTTGGGATGCAGACCTTCCCTTCCCTTCCCTTCCCTTCCCTTTCCTTCCCTTCCCTTCCCCAGGGGGCACTGCAGGTATGCTGCCACCATTATTGCTGGACTCCACTCCACTCCAGGTTGGCCAGCTCAAACTCCATTTTTGCAGGTGAGGTCATAGATCCAACCGGTAGCTTGAGAGAGGATATAATTGGAAAAATCAAAAATGCCAATCAGGGAGCATTGACTCGAATCGGTCTTCGATGTGGAATAGGAGTGTGCATCAGTCACTGTATGACACAGCACAAAGACAAGTCCTATCCTCGCCACTAATTACCAATGTTAGAAATGCGGCTCCTGGTTGGCAGAAGTGTATGTCATGACTTGCTACCTGCGTTCTCGTGTCCACCACCAGGGGGCTGAACTATGGGACTCTTCAGTGGTCTAATAGGCTTTCAGGCCCTCCCCTTCATGTAGATACTGACTTCCAGCCGTTTAGATTCTACTTGCAAATTGCGATCCATTTTCTCAATCCATGCCAGGTTTTGTGGAAGCCAGCCTACTCATTCTGGAAACTCCATTACCTAGAATTCCCTGCTCACTGCTCCATCTCCACCCATGTAGGCCAAGGGTGGGTGGAAGAATCCAGTTCACCTGTGGCTGGCTGCTGCTAGCCTGCTCACACCTGATGCATATGATTACTATAAACTATTGTAAGCCCCAGCTCCCTTCAGTCCAGTGTTGGTCATTGTAGCTGTTTTCTGATGAGACCGATCCTTGTTTCCTAAGCTTTTGATAATCCTTGATTCCTGAGCTATAGTTAATCCTTGTTCCTTGATTCCTGAGCTATAGCTATTCATTCTGCCTGAATTAGCACTGCCTGCAGTGCTACCTTGTTTCCTGAGTTCCTGAGCTATAGCTATTACTTGTGCCTGAATTAGCACTGCCTGCAGTGTTACCTTGATTCTTGAGTTCTTGAGCTATAGTTATTCTTTATTCCTTTTCCTGGGTTTCAGCTATTTCTTGTTCCTAATTTGCACTGCTTGCACTCTTGAGTCCTTGTTTCCTGAGCTGTAGCTATTTCCTGTTTCCTTGATCCAGCACTGCCTGCTGTGTTACCTTGACTACTGAAGCTTTGGTAATTCCCTGTTCCTGAACTAGCACTTCCTGCAGTGCTACCTTGACTCATGAGCCTTAGCTCGATTCTTGTTCCTGCCCCAGCACTGCCTTTAATGCTACTTTGTTTTCTTTATTCTTGAACCTGCACTATACTAGTATACCTTTGTAGCCTCCCCTTCTGTATATCCTTTTACGATCCCTGCCTTTCTTCCCATTCCTTGTTTCCAGTTCCTAGTTTGCTGTCTTTCTATTCTGCTGTCTTGCTTCTGTTGCCTTAAATGTTTGTTACCTGCTTTCTGCCAAGTGTGCACTGTGATTTCCTTCCTTTCCTGTTAAGCACTCCTCCTTGCTAGCTCCTTGTCTATTGTGCTTGTGTGTGGTTCTACTCCCTTGCTGTAACTGCCTTGCTTGTTCCTGTTGATTGCCAGGATCCACGGGCACAGCTAACTTCTTAAGTGGTGTTTCTTGTTCACTGTGAGTATTGTCTTTGAGTTGCATTTACAACATCACTATGGGTATAAGTTCCACAGACCCTGCCTTTGCATGCATATCCTATATGTGGGTATTTGCAGTCTGCATCTGTAACAGCAATTGTGGGTGAGAAACTTACTGAGCTTCAGTCTTACCGTGTGGAGCTCCTGAATGCTTTACCCCACACTCCCCTTTATTGTTAACATTGTTTCATATATATGTGCTTGCACATTCGTCCTGGTTGTAGTTTTTTCTGAAAGGCTAAAGTACTTCATAAGTGCTTTCCTTTCTGGGTCTTAGCCATCTCCTTCACTTTTACAGGCTTCCCATTTGGATCCCTTTTCCTCCTCTGACTTCGTGTGATCCTGGGCAGGGCTGTACTCCTCTCTGTGTACCTTTTCTACCCCATTCCAAGTTCTTGCCCAAGTCCCTGACTGTGTTCCTGACATAGTCCCGGACAGTCCCTGACAGTATGTACCCTCTCCAAACAGGAGCAACAGTCCTACTCAGGGTAAGCCAGAACACACCCTTAATTAACTTGTGACCCCCCCAGATAGCTTGGCACAGAGCAGCCAGGCTTAACTTAAGAGGCAATGTGTAAAGTATTTGTGAAACACTTCAAACAGTAACACAGTAAAAATAATACACAAAAAACTCAACACCAAGTTAGCAAACTTTAGCTTAATTTTATGAACGAAACAAGAACAAAAATCCATGAGGAAGACCCGGAGTTATTAATTTTTTAGGAATAAACGGTATGATAGTGCTTAAAAGCATAAACCACCAACCGGGGATATTTGGTCACGCTAGACCGGGGCAAATCCAAAAGTTCAGGTCAACCACAATGAAGCGCGGGTCGGATACAGTCCCAGATAAGCCTTGCTGAATTTTTAACTTCTCAAAAACTGTGCAGAGTCCCATTTGCAGAGAAGAAGCACACTTGGAGCAAGGAGAGCATCTCTGGCAGAGGTCCATTGGGCACAAAGAGCCAGCAGGCATCGCAAACCGACAAGCTGGAGCCTTGCTGTCATGAGCGGCAATACTTGCTGTGAGAAGAGATGCACACAATTGCACTGATCCTTTGTGGAAGCAGCACGGTTCCGGGGCAAATGGGCCCATTCGCATTTGCAAAGAGCCCAAATGCTTGATTTAAGGAGGCAAAAGCCACATCCTAGGGCCCAGGACCTGAGAGGCACCTCTTGGTATCAGGAGCTCATAAAGGATGGGTCCAGGAGCTGTGGAGAGTCTGTTATGTCCCTGAGGGTCAGAGCCGGAGGCAAGCACACTATCCCTTGGATTTACTCTGGGGTCCTTTGTTCAAGATGGGTTCCAGGTCCAGTTCTTCCTCTCCAGCCAAGAGAGAAGCAAGCATCAGATCAGCATAGCAAGACCGCAGTTCCGCCAGTGCAGCAGTCCCGCAGTGTGACAGACCTTCAGCATCACAGCTATCCTTCTTCTTGGCAGGGCATCAACAGGTCCAGAAGTATACTGAAGTGGTATGATCAGAAGTCCAGTTTGTATACCAAGTATGCCTTTGAAGTGCGGGATACTTCAAAGAAGGGCTTTGAAGTGCACAGAGGTCTTCCATTCCTGCCCAGACTCACAGGGGGTTAAGCAGTTCTTTGTGTGGTGACAGGACACTCTCATTCAGTGTGTAAGTTTGAGGCTGAGTACATCCCATTCTGCTCAGGATGGCCCATTGGGATGTTGATGGCCCATCAAGTCACAACTAAGCTTCCTTTGTGTGGCTTTCTAGAACAAATGTACAAAACCTAGCTGTCACCCACCAGATGTGTATTGGATACCAGCTGCTGCCAAGAGCAGAACATTTTCATCTTTCTAAAAGTAAAAGGAACAAATGATGGGCAGAATGCTGAACAATGCAAACATTCACCCCCAGTCAAAAAGATCTCGGTTTAGTCCATCATTCTTTTGCAACCCCTATTTGGACCCAGTCATATGCAAATAAGTCTTGACCTTGTTCCTTATGTGAACAGTCCTACCCAAACTGCCAGGCCAGGCTCTCCCTGGACCATAAACAAGCACCCAGGGACCAAATCCGGGGCATCACCCCTCGTCAGCTAGCCTAGCTTGAATTGAGTGGTACAGTGAGCACAAGACCCACATCCAGGCATACCCTTCCTACTAAGGTTGACAAGAGCAAAAGGAACAAATGATTGGTGGAATGCTGAACAATGCAAATATTCACCCCCAGTCAAAAAGATCTGTTTTTAATCCATCATTGTTTGGTTTACCATGCCACAACAGTTTGGAAGCAACCATATTCAAATCAATCTTGACCCTGTTCCTCATGGGAACAGTCCAGCCCAAGCTGCCAAACCAGGTCCTCCCTGGACCGTAAACTAGCACCCTGAAACCGGTTCTGGAGCATCACCTCTCATCAGCTAGGATAGTTTGAATCCAGTGGCACAGTGAGCATGGGACCCACATATGGGCATACTCTTCCAACTAACAGTGAATAAAGCAAAAGGAACAAATGATGGCCGGAATGCTGAACAGTGCAAACATTCACCCTTAGTCAAAAAGATCTGGGTTTACTCCATTGTTCTTTTTCTCACTACGCCACCCCAGTTTGGACCCAGTTTCTCATGGGAACAGTCCAGCCCGAATTGCCGAGCCAGGTCCTTCCTGGACCATAAACAATCATTCTGAGCACTAAACAAACAATGGATTTTTGGACCCAGGTTTCTTCACTGGGGTGAATTTTTGACTTTGTTCAACCTTCTGTCCATCAATTGTTCTTTTTGTATTTTTCACATCGAGTATACCCAGACATGGGTCCTGTGCTCTCCATTCCACTGGAGTCAAGCTAGCCTGGCTGATGAGGGGTGAAACCCTGAAATCAGTCTCAGGATGCTTGTCTACGATCCAGGGAGGACCTTGCCTGCCAGTTTGGACTGGACTGTTCCAATGGGGAGCAGGATCATGACTGATTTGCATATAGCTGGGTTTAAACTGGAATGGCATGGGGAGCAAAAGAACGATGGATTGAGGTCCAGATCTCTGGACTGTGGTGAATGTTTGACATCGTTCAACATTCTGTCCCTCAATTGTTCTTTTTGCATTCTTTTTGCATCTTTCAAAAGTGGCATTTTTAATATTGTAATGATAAATTCATCTGACCCAATAAAGAGGATTTATCATTACATTTCCATAGGCACTAAACATGACAGCTTTACCTCCTTCTAATTGTGAAATACAGCTTATTAGTTGTAACAAGGAATCTCCAGAGTTAACCTGTGGGATTGGTAAGCCTCATAGTAGTGAAGAACAGAGGGGCTCATTATGATGGCGTAATGTTCGTGACCGCTCCGCCATCGTAATGTGAAAAACCCCACCACATTATGATGGCGTTGGGTACCGCGGTGGAGGGAAAGTCCGTATGCCACTTTTCCGCCTGTAGCAATCGTTACGATTGCCTGCCGGATGGAGTGGGACCACAAAAATGGTGGGGGTGCCTAGCAGGCACCATCCGCCATATTAGGTTGCCGGCGGAAGCCAGCTGTTCCGTGGCGGTTGGACTGCCATTGAAAGGCCGGCGAGGATTGGTTCCGAGGCCCGTTGTGGGCCCCCTTGTGTGGGGGGTGTGGGTGCACTGGGCTACATTTCACTGGACCAAGTGGTAGGAACAGTGTAGTGCCTGCCACGTCGTGCAGTGAAATGCACAACATGCTCTTTTTTGCTGCTGCCAGCACCACCCGACTGCAATGTTAACGGTGAGGAATCCAACCGCAGCTCTGGTGGACCCATCATAATTGGATGAGCGGAACCACCAATAGCATGGTGGTCGGACCCATTCTCCGCTATGATGGCGGCCGGAGAAAATCCGACCGCCATCGCAATGATCTCCGAAGTTGGGAGTTTTTCACTTACAGGATATGCAAAACCTAAAAGTACATGCCCTACCTTTAAATTACAAAGCACTCTGCCCTATGGGCTACCTTTGGCCTATGTTAGGGGTGACTTATTCATTCAATCAATCAATCAATCAATCAGAGTACTTGTAAAGCGCGCTGCTTACCCGTGAGGGTCCCAAGGCTCTGACGGAAGGTGGGGTGTTGCTACTGCTCGAAGAGCCAGGTCTTGAGAAGTCTTCTGAAGGCGAGTAGGTCTAGGGTCTGCCGTATGTGTGTAGGGAGGGTGTACCAGGTCTTGGCGGCGAGGTAGGAGAAAGATTATTACTTATTTGAAATAGAAGGGGAGTTTAAGGCTTGGCAAGTAGTTTTCAATGCCAAGCCAAAGTGGCAGTAAACTGCACACACAGGCACTGCAGAGGGAGGCTTGAGACATGTTTAAATGGCTAGTTAAATGGGTGGCACAATCAGTGCTGCAAGTCCACTAGTAGCATTTAATTTACGTATCCTGGGCACAGGTAGTGCACTTTACTAGAGACTTTTAGGTAAATTCAATATGCGAATTCTAGAGAATCCAATTAAACCATGTTTTAGGGGAGAGAGCACAAGCACTTTCGCACTGGTTGGCAGTGATAATAGAGTCATAAGGCCAACAAAAACAAGATCAGCAAAATTGGAGCCAAGCAGGCAAAAAGATTAAGGGAAGGCCACCCTAAGGTTGACAGTCTAATACACTCCATTAAACTGTATGTGATTTACAGCTCTCTTCCTCCTGTGCTTCTCCCACAACACTCAACGTATGCTTCTCCTTCTTGTGCTGCTCTTGCTCTCTCGCTCTCTCGTTTGCTTCTCCTCCTGTCAAACCTCCACCATCCCCAGTCTCCCTCTTGTGCTTTTTTTCCTCTCCATCTTGCGTTAGTTTTTGTTTAATCAGCCCACCACCTCACCCCCTTACCATTGCCCTGCGATCTTTTCCTACATTTCTTCCCCACCCCTTGCAGGCATTTACATTTTTTACACTTTTAATTTTTGGGTGGCGTCATCAAATTAAATTTGATCCTGGGTGCTCTGAGACACAAAAGTACGTTCATGCTTACAAATTAAAAAAAAATTACTGATCTAAGTGGTTCCCTACACCTTAAATCGTTAATTAAAAAAACTAAAATGGTGCCATGTTTAATTCGTAGCTGCATGCATGCATGGTGACGCATAGAAGAGTATACATCAAAACAGAAGAGGGTGCCTAAAGAATGACGTGGCTGGGAATTGCAGCTGTGTGATCACACTGTATCAGCAAAACCATTTTACTTTTTATAAGTGGTGCATGCATCATCTAGATAGAGTGGGATAGCAAATCGGTCTGGGAAGTTAGATATAAAGGCTTTACTAATGCTGGGTCACATTATACTGTAAATTAGGAATGGACTAACAGAAGGAAGAAAACAAATCAAGCCACTACTAACGCATATATTATAATCACTTGCACATATTCTCTTACTTTTTTATTTAAGGCAAAACCGTGCTTCCGACTGACGATTCTTTGGACTCCAAGTAACTTGTAATAGGAGCTTGCAGTCCATTTAATTACAGCGGAATTGTTGCATGATACCCCTGTTGTTAATTTGTGCATGATAGCAGCTCATGGTTAACTACACACCTGTCCACCACCCTTAAGGAAGCCCAGGTTTAGTTGGGGGGGGGGAGCATTCATTCCTGTACAACCCGGCCTGGGCCTAATAACTACAAACCATGCCACTTAATGAGGAAAAAGGAAATGCCAACCTGGATGACAATTAGCTTTTTAAACAAAGGTCCACCTATCTGGTTGTATATCAAAATATTGTAGATAAAAATGTCGCCTGACATAAATATCATGTCCTAAATATTATTTACAAAATACCATCCTATTCGGTGTCAATTTTGTATCATTAATTCTAATGGGGCGATCTTTTTCGAAAAATATTTAGGGCACAACACGTTTGTCAGACAATATTCTGACTATGTTACTCTGGTACTACTTCCCCTATCCAGGTCTAGGGCCAATGCAGGGGGACAATTATTTTACCACAAGCTTCCCAATATGAGCAGGGTAGTCAGAGTTGCATCAGACAACTAGGACTTGCAATTGTACCTTCTCTTCAGGAAACAGCTTAAAACCTTGATTTTCAATATTTGAACTGAAGGCATTTTCAATAAATACTCTAGTACCAGGGATCCTTTATTAGTTCCAATTAGTTTTTATAAAACTTAAAAATAAAATAAACGAAAACACAGATGGAACAAAACAACCAGGAAAGATCAGCTAATTGAGGGGCGGTTGAATCTGTAGGACACCGCCAAATAACTTGAGTGGTACTCAGAAGGAAAATCCGCAAAAGGCACAGGAAGAAATTTAGGGGCATATCAACAAGCGGCAGCTATAATTATCACCAGCTATCGCTGGAAATTATCGCCATGCTAGCGCTGTATCAACAACGATTAGCGCAATGGCGATAATTATTCCAGTGATAGCGGTGTTTGCAATGGAACATCACTGGTTTTCCAGCCATGTTCCATGGAAAACGGCAATATCCATGGTGATAGTGCCTGTGGTCTTAGCCACACAATCCACCCCCAACGTTAGGTATGGCTTAGTCAGGAATTTTACAGACGTTAAATTCCTGCGTTAAGGCATACTTAACACGATTTCCAATATCGCTAACCCTCGTTGTTAATTTCACGAAGCTGGGTTAGCGATATTTACCTGTGATGTTTTGTCAGGCACGCCTCCTTTGCATCTCATTAGCGATGCGATGGGAGGCATGCTGACAAGGGGAGCTAATGCAAGGAAACATGCGCTAGCGTATCCTTGTTTATTAATGAGATCATTTTATCGCTGCTGCTTGTTGATATGCTCCTAAGAACTGTGCTATTACTTTCATCTTGCAATTTGAGGTTTACGTAGAGAATTTGGAAAATTCTAAATGGTCCTCCAATATTCTCCTTCAATGGGCCCCAGTGCTCCTTGGGATGTCTGGATGCTTGGGGGTACCTGTGCAGCACTATCTGTAATGTCCTACATTGAGAGATGCCTTCTCTGGTCCAAAGATATCAATCATAGCCTTAAGAAGATATAGGCAACATACTAAAGGGCAAAGCTGCTGTTCAGGGAAGTATTTTAGTAAAATTAGGAAACCCCAGACACAAAGCAAAGGAGATTCAAATATTTGAATCTGATATTGAGGCCCTTTTTGATTAGCACAAAGTTTAACATTTTTGAGCTGGCTAGACCAACACAACTGTAGCACAAAGGGTTACAAGATGCCCAATGTAATCGGATTGAAACTGGGGATTTCTTTATGGGAACCAGACGTGCCCAGGGGTCTTGATATGCTTCATCTGCGAGAGTTTGGAGCTTAAAGTGGCCCACACTGACCTATTTTCTATCACTCTGGTGACTCTTTTACTCTGCTTGCTGCATTACCGGACGTTCCTGCTGGGCTGCCCACTGTGTGTGCTTACTTGACTGCTTGCGGAACCCGCTTCACGGGTCCCGCTTCGTTAGGAGGTGTGTCCCTGGTCTGAGCTGCTGTCACCGGTGAGCGTAGGGGCAGGGCAGGGCTGCGAGCAGGAGTGCGGGGACTCCATTGTCCAGGAGTCCCTGCTCGGCCAACTTGGAACACCTGGCCCGCTCTCCCTGCTAGCCACGCCCCCTGCGCTCCTGTGAACCGGTCATAAAAACTCCTTTCAACTGCTGACCGGCGGGACTCTTTTACTCTGCTTGCTGCATTACCGGACGTTCCTGCTGGGCTGCCCGCTGTGAGTGCTTACTTGACTGCTTGCGGAACCCGCTTCGCGGGTCCCGCTTCGTGAGGAGGTGTGTCGCCGGTCTGAGCTGCTGTCACCGGTGAGCGTAGGGGCAGGGCAGGGCTGCGAACGTGAGTGTGGGGACTCCATTGTCCAGGAGTCCCTGCTCGGCCAACTTGGAACACCTGGCCCGCTCTCCCTGCTAGCCACGCCCCCTGTGCTCATCACACCAATTAAGTACAGGAGCTATCCCCGCTGCGCGGGAGAGCGCGGGACCGCGCCGGGAGAAGCCCGGGACAAGGGCGGGGCCGTCTGTGGCCATCCGAGGCCGTTTGAGGTCGGGTCGGGCCACCCCCTTTTCATTTTACTCCTATGTTAATCGGTCTAGTAAGAACGTTGGGTAAATAGTGTTTGTTTGTTTGTTGTATTTTATATTGTTTTATTATTTTTCTGTCCCCCAGAAGTGTGGGCTAGTATACATTAACAAAATGCCCCTACGTTCTGGTAAGGAAAGACAGGTCCAAATATCCACCACAAATGGAGTTTTCACAGGCACCATTGATCAATTTTTTTTAACGTACTACCTGTATTCTAGAAAAAGAAATTGCACTCGCAGAAAAACGCTTATCGCTTGACTTAGTCACGGGTAAGCGCTCTTCACTAGGGAAAATTTGTGAGGCTGTTTGCCCGGTTCCCCTAACCCAATTGGATTCCACTGCTAGTAATGTTACAGCTACAGATACTGTGCCCGTTGACCAGGAGTTGGAGTTGGAGGGGGGTGCTGATAAAATCGTCTTAGATTCCACATCGGAAGGTAGTTCTCTATATCATAACTTAGTCAACATTGAGACTGATGTTTCGGCTTCTTCTAGCATTGTTTTGAGCCCAGAGCCCGAAACCCGACCCCCAAACTTGGAGAACACGAACACACATAAATCTAGTAAAAGGAAACGGGAAGACTCGGCACAGAAGGGGGGTAACAAAAAGGTTCAGAGAACTAAAAACACAACTCCTCCCCCAATTAGTACATCAGTCCTGCTTTCAACCCCCCCAGTGAATAACAAACCCACAGAAAATGATGCAGAAGGTATCCTTTTGGATAAAATCGAGGTGTTGATCAAATCCCTTCTTCTGCCCCTATTTGAACGGACTAGGCTATTAAATGTCAAAATGGACCTCATGGAAACCTTAGTAAGAGAAAATGTGGGCATTTTGAAAAAGATACAACAATCTACTACCCCTAAGGGGTCAGAACTAACGTGTGCACAGCAAAAAGCGTTGACTAATGGGGATAAGGGGAAAACGGCCAAACCTGTATCATCTTCCTTGAGAGCCCCCCAGCAGAATCCTACCACTGTTAAAAACAAGCAGGCATCTGAGATGACTACATCACGTAAGGTAGATTTAGTTAATAATTCACAGCCTACCTCCAGAGGTTCACCCAAACCTACCCGCCCAATATATCAAAATATTCAGGCCAGGAAAACTGTTCCGCCCAGAAAGCAATGTGTGAATCTCCCTCCTGAGTCACAGCCTTATACTGTAATTCTAACTGGAGTGGCTCCATTGGGTGAGGGAAAGGTGGAAACTCACAGAGAGTTATATAATAAAGTAAATTTTTGGTTAAATAAAAACAGACCTCTCCCACCAATATCTAAAACAGAAATCCTTAACGTCAGGAGAGTGGACTGGGTGGGATTTAGTAAAAAAGACCTTGAAGGGGACTGTGTTGTCATTAGTTTTAGGTAGCCATAGGTAGCGGATTTTATCAGCAGGGAACCAAGATTCGGAAGAGTAGGTGACGTCCAAACTTTGTCCCTGCACTATTTCTATCCTAAACTTAGTTTAGTGAGAGACTATCCCCGACAAAACCATCCTAACCAAATCAATAGATTCAGAGGAAGACATTCCCCAGAAGTGGCTACATATCCTATGTTTTTGCCCCACCTTTCGAATCGCTTTGCACCATTATGTGGGCTGGATGGTGTCGACTGACATAATAGGGGGCTAGTGGAACACGATAATAGGGAGCCCAGATTGTCCATTGGAGTAATGTCCCCCCATTCCTTATGCACCCAGGTGATGGACAGTAGCACCGAAAGCCCAAGAAATTATGTAGAAGCTTTATTGGGAGATCAGATAAGAAACGGCCCTAATGCAATAAATTCGGTAGATGAACGTATAAGTAGCTCTTTATCAATAGAGTAAAGTGGGGGGAATGTTGCTTCACTTGATGAGACACCAGTAGTTCTTGTAAACACACTTAGGATATTATCCTGGAACATTGTGGGGCTGAAGGGGAAAATGGGTGTGACAGAATGGGGGGCCTTTATAGAGCAATATGATATTGTAGTATTTCAAGAAAGTTGGTCAATTGACGCAGTTTTTCGTCTTGGTTATTTGAACTTTTATAAACCAGCACATAAAGGGCCAAAGGGACGCCCGTCTGGGGGGATTGTTATTTGGATTAGACAATAATTATGTTTTAGGACCCATGAGTTGTCTATTCCAAATGCTGACATACAGGGGCTCAGAATTATGAGAGAAAATTATCAGGACCTGTATTTAATTAAGATATATGCAAGGGGACAACCAGGAGGTAAGAGTCCCGGAATCATTGAGGACTTAGAACTCCTATTGAATAACATTGGTAGAGATAAGTGCGTAACAGTGGCAGGGGATTTAAACTGTAAGTTTGAACCTCTACCTACCTTGGAAGGCAGCTGCTATGGCGAGGCAGACCAGCTATGGAATATTCCCAGCTTGGCCATACCACCAATTAAAAAGGTTACTAAGGCCGTTTTGCAGTGGCTCGGTTTATGTTTGGAGTGGGACTTAAGGGCAGCAAATGGGAGGTCTATATCTGATAAAGTGGGAAAAGCCACTTTTGATAACGGCTACAGCACCAGCTGCATAGATTATTTCCTAATTAAAATGGAGTTTTGGAGCCTATTAGGGGATTTGGAAATAATCGATAGACCAGAAAGTGATCACAATCCCCTATCAATAAACCTGAAAGTGGATGGCGGCTTGCTCAGAAAAAATGTAACAAATTATATCACAGCCGAGGCAGTCCTCACTAACGACTGTCGTAGGGTACGCTGGGGTAGGGTTTTGGAAGTTCTTGGCACCATTGAAAGAATATCACAAGAAGTAGCAGCAGCGACTAAAAAAGTGAAGCCACTGCTGGATGATGTGGGGTCATTGGAGCAAATTAGCTCAATCCATGGGTCCCTTTTTGCTAAACTAAAATCTTTCTTTATAAAACCGGGTGGCTCGTCGAAAACCGGTAGGAAATCCCTGGGTGCCAAATGGTATGATAAGACCTGCCGTATGGCACATAGTTCTCTTATAGCTGTTATTAAAACCAGGGTAACAATGGATATTAAAATAGAGAGGGCCAAATACAAGAAAGTACTAAAGCAAGCAAGGACAGCATGGGACGACCAACGCTGGCTGGAACTTTATGAGGCTAGCCTGTCCACCAACCAGCTTAAATTTTGGCAGGTAGTGAAGTGGGGAGTTGCAAACCCCAGTTAACCACGTTTAAGCCGAGGACTGGGATGAATATTTCTCAGCCCAGTTCTGTGGCATGGTGACAGGAAGACCGAATGAAGGGGTGAGTAACCTGCCTCCCACTCCTGTAGCTATTTGTGAGAGCATAGTTTTTAAAGAAAACGAGACAGAGATTGCATTAAGGCAGGTCCAAACTGGTAAAGCACCCGGTATGGACTGCGTCCCAGCGGATCTCTTTAAGCATGATACAGAAAATTGCTCTAGCTAATGCTATCGCCAGAGGCGCTAGAGTACCAGATTCCTGGAAAAAGGTGGAAATCCTCCCTGCATTTAAAAAAGGTATTAAGACCCTCGCGGGTAACTACCGCCCTTTAAGCCTTATCGACGCCCTGCAGAAAGTAATTGCTAGAATGTTGCTGGGTAGAATTCAGTTCTGGATGAGTGAAGAAAATATCCTGTCCCCGCTGCAGGCTGGCTTCAGGGCCAGTACAAGCACTGTCGACCAAGTGCTCAGATTTCTTATGATCTACTGGAAGACAGTGCATCTAGGAGAAGGCACTATATACGCAGCGTTCGTGGATCTTAAATCTGCGTTCGACTTGGTTCCCAGAGAGAAGATGTTGGTAGCCCTTAGGAGAATGGGAATGCCGCCCAAATTGCTTGAGCTTACCATCAGGCTACATGAATCTAATTTTGCCAGAGTTAGATGGGGCAGCCAGGGCCAGGTGACGGAGCCCTTCCCCGTGACCCGTGGAGTAAGACAAGGTTGTGTCTTGGCTCCAACCCTGTTTTTACTCTTTATTAACCAAGTAGTGCAGTTTCTTTCATCTACCCCGAAAGATGCGCCAGTTTTGGGTGGGACTAGGTTCCCCCTTTTAATTTTTGCCGATGATACACTGATTTTGGCAAAAACACAGGTGGGTCTCCAAACTGCAATAAATACGTTTGTGGAGTTTTGTAAAATAAATGATCTTGAAATTAATGTTTCAAAAAACAAATTTATGGTCCTGACCAAGAATAAACCGCTAAGGGGTCAAGTAACTATGAATGGTACCACCTTGGAACAAGTAGGGGTGATGACCTACCTAGGGGTGGTTATAGACTACAGGCTGCGCTGGAAGGAGCAGATCGAGGCACTCTGTTTAAAATTTGCCCGTTTATCGGGATGCCTTGTTAAAGAACAGAGTTGCTCCCAAACCAAAAGAGTTTTGCCGGCGTTAAAATTTACAATGCTAAAATTAGTTCAGCCATCCTCTATGGCTCGAATCCAGAATAAGTTTTTTCGTAGTTTGGTAGGTCTCCCATTATCGACACCATCACTCCCCCTTATGCTAGATATGGGCTGCCAATCCATCAAAAACTAGGCACAATATAGGATGGTAGCCTTATGGAGACGTATCTGGTCCACTCCAGAACTTTCAATGTTTGCTAATGAGATTCTGGATGTGAGATCGATAATAGTGTCAGGGAACCTATCTTGGTTTAAAAACGTGAAAGCTATACTCCTCAGAATGGGTCTTCACATGCAGTGGACTGATCGGGGAAATCAGGTATTCCCGTTGAAAAAATAATTCAAACTACTGTTTTGGGCTACTGTAAAAGAAGATCTGGTTTTGCTTTCACAGAATCCCAACCTGACAGGTATTTTTCTGCTCCATAAATTGGTTCCTCACACTGAGTCCTACTGGGACAATATTACCAAAAGTGCAGACAGGAAACTCTATCACCAATTTAGAGTTGGCACGTTGCCAATAAGGGAATTTACCAACAAATGGCATAATCAATCGTCTTTGCACTGTCCCTGGTGTAGTGAGAAAAGGAAACCATGGGCCACTTTCTTTTTGCTTGCCCAGCATACTGCGCACCACGTCGAAAATGGTTAAAACCCATCTGCAGAAGGGTCAATACACGGGTGTGGGAAGAAGCGCTGCTAATATTAAGATCTAATACAGCAGAGTGGTTGTCCATAGGTATGGCGAAATACCTCGGATGGGCGTGGACCATCAGAGCTAGGCGCCTTTTAGGTGATAACTGTGATTAATGAGATAACTGTATAAGTAGGAACATACTCACTGTAGTTGCTTATTGATTGATTGAATGAATGAATTGTGAATTGTAACATTTTATTGACCTTCAAATACGTCTTTTGATGCTATTTAATCAACTTTTTAAAGAGTATTGTTTGATTGTATAGTACCTTTTTAAGATCTGTATTTATTAACTGTATTTTCGTATATATTCTTATCTGTTGTCTTTTATGAAGAAAGATTCGAAATAAAGACGTTAAAAACTGAAACTGATCACTCTGGTGGGTAATAAAAATGTTTACAGTAAGTATGGGCTGAGAATGGGTCTATGTGATCTGATTCTAGGATTTGCTTTCATCGCAATTCTTGAATAATTAGAGTACCAAAGGTGAGAAAAAAATAAATATCATGCTAGAAAATATTCGATGGGGTTGGTATATTCTTTTGGAATCATAGCAGCTGGAACTATTTCCAGAAGGGAAAGTGGTAAGGCATTTCAGATATTTCCCAACTCCGCTTAATTGGATTTTTGTTATGAACAATAGATGATGTAAGGTTACAAAGACAGAAGGAGAGTGAGAGGAATCAATGGTAAGGGCACTTTTCACCCAATATTAGGCAACACAATTTAATCCCAAACCTGCTGTGTTACTGCAAAAAAAATCAATTCTTACTGAACACCTTTGTCAAAGCTAAAGTACAGCTAACTGTGATTGGTTTCGAAAAAAACCCACCAATGATGGCAAAAGCGATATTTACATAATGCTTCTCAAACGACAGACTCTTCTTTGAGGAGACACCTCACAGGAGCGTTTAAGGAACAACAGATGACAGTGGCTACTGTGTCTCAGGCGTCTCATCAAAGTTCACTTGTGAAAATGTAGGAGGGCGATGGCAGTGGCATTGAAGAAACTGGTTCCAAAGGCCCAGTAATAATAGGGAAAATGTTAATTTCACAGACTTGTGCAGTGCCCAAAAACGTAGATGCATTCCCTAAAGACCACCCAGTTGTGTTACATTATCTTAAGGAAGTCTAGTAATTGCTGGAAATACTGTCTGTGGCATCAACTGGGGGACCAGACCAGCCATCTTCCCGTTTATTTCTAGGACCTAAAAAATTGCATATCCCCAGTTTTAGCCTGGTATAGCTCATCCCTAATCTCCCATAACTTTATTGTAAATCTGCAGGTCCTTTCTGCTCCATGGAGTCTTCCCTCATATCTTATAGCGAGCGAGCCTGTAGTGTAGTTCCTATATTCCTAATAGGCTCTGCGCATTGGAATAACATAAACGATAGTTTAGACGTAGGACTGAAGTCGACTAGGTCTCTATTGAATATGTTAGACTTAATTGTGAATGCCAGCTAGCTCAGAGGTCACTAGAAACTTTCTCAAATAGACAAGAAGGGATTAGTTTCTGACAACCATATAACATGACAACTTTGTTCCCCAAGAATAAGGAATATATCTCCAGAGTCGCGGAAACAATAGATGGCTATTTCACTCAGTCAATTGTGCATGCTTCGTTTCACCAGAAGTGCAGAGAAATAGAGAGACGGGCATTTTCAATAAAAAGGTTATTTATTGAGCAGTCTTCTTCCTCATGCAAGAGAAGTGAATTGCTACAATCGGAATACTTGCTATGAAGTAAAGTGCGTACAGTAAAAGGAGTATTATGAAATAATACTGTAGAAGCATTTATATGGTTTCTAAGCCATAAGATACATAAAATAGATAAAATACATACAATGATATATTATGACTAAAAGTACTCAACTGGTGAATCTAAAATAGGCCTACCCCGGTGTACCTAACCTAAGCCTAGTACAAGGGAAGAAGTAAGTGAGGTGTAGCTTGAGTTAAATATTTTCTGCCAAGAATCTATCCAAGAATTCTCTAAGGGTCTAATCAGCTCCATACCTTGGTTATAGAATGAAGGAGGTCTTGTATCTCTCTCTCAGGACTCGATCTCCCAGTAACCTGCAAGGGTAGCAGGGAAACGCTGGAGCTGGATTTCTAGGCAGGAAAAAAGACAGCGTCTCTCTCAGTGCGTCAGCAGGGAGGGTCGGCTTCCTTCGGCACTCGCATACAGCAGGGCGTCAGGCAAGTAGTTAGTCGATCTGCTCCATAACCACTGTGTGTTTTGGTTGGGCAGATGTGGGCATATTTATACCTGGAAGGTGTCGAGTTTGACATAAGGGTGGACATTATAACGTCACTAAGAACTCGAAGTTCTTTACACACTCCAGTTCGGGGACAAATCAATACTGAAGCAGGGGGATGTCTCGTACTGCTGAAGGCTGGTTGTCTTCAAGAACTCGTTGTACTCTGGGAGCTTAGTGGAAGTAGCCATGCCGTATTTGGACTGCATTGGCTGTGTCTAAATATGGTTATGATTCTTATGCCTATATAAGGTTATGACAAGTTATATCTATATAAGGGCATGAATCGGGAAATTTACACTAGAGCCCTAGATACGTTACAACAAGTCCTGTCAAGAAACGGAGTCCAAATGTCCTTCGCTCTAGAAGCAGACTGCATCATTTCCCAGAAGGTAGTCAGTTGAGTATGGCTGAATGCAACGTCACCCATGCTTCTGCTGTGGGAGCACGCTTCTTCCTCCAGAACATAGCTGCCCTTCGCTTAGCTAGCAGCAGCAACATGTCATGCAACTTGCGAGTTGCTGCCTCCGTGTCTTTCACACAACCCAATAAGCTGATAAGCGGCTCGGGCTAAGGAGATGTACCTATTATGTTATGTATTTTACTGAAGGGATTGGACCAGTAGGTGGCCAGAGTGGGACAGCTCCACGCCACATGTATGAAGGTAGCTGGTGAATAGCCGCATCGCCAGCAGCAATCATCCTCTCTGATTACCAAGCGATGTAGCTGAGCTGGGGTTCTGTAAAAGCGGTGAATGTATTTCAAATTAATTAATCTCAATTTGTAGCAGAATGACTATTGATTCTCTGTAATCTGAGTATGCAGTTCGAGTTCCAACTCTGGAGGATCTTCGGCCTTATCAAAGGGGCAGCGTTCTGCATATTACTATATAAGCGTGTGATAAGCCTGTGGGGGGAGGCAGTCTGGATGATATTTTCTAGTGCCGTTAGTGTGGGCGGTGATGCCGGGAAAGTTGGGTGTAACTGCCAGCATGTCGCCCAAAGTTGGAAATAGAGAAATAGCTCCGAGAAGCGCCCGACCCCTCCCTCTGGTGTTGTCGGCTGGGGTTTAAAGTCATCCTCTGGGTAAAGATCCACAAATGTAGATAGTCCTAGATTCCTGGCTACCAACCTACTTGCTCCCTCCTCCATTGCAGGGATCATGGAATTGTGTGTTAGAGGGATGGAAGGAGCATATAGTATTTGCAGCTGGGCTCTGTCTTGCAGTCGGTCCCACGCCCAGCACAGGGTTTTGACCGTATTGATCCTGTCTCATGGTCTCTTATACGGTTAATATATTGCCACCTGTAGAGGGCCCAGCAGTGCCACATCTAGCTCGACTGCCGAATGCGGCTGAAACAGGGTGGGGCGTAATCAGTGATGCAGGAATTGGGCCTGAGCGCAGTAGGCATATAGCGGCATGTCAGGGGCTTCCATCGCGCCCTGAGTTAATGGCAGTGTCAGAAGATCCCATGAAATCCGCGCTTGTTTCCCTGCTCATACCATGGATATTAATGAGGTACAAATTGTTTTGAAGAATACTTTTGTGAGTGGAACTGGGATATTCACAAATAGATACAGGAATTTGGTAAGACCACCATCTTGGTGATCGCTATCCTCCCTGCCAGGGATAGGGACAGCTTAGTCCAGGCATTCACTTTTCCTTCCAGCCATGCAATAGCCTGCCCAAAGTTCATGTCCAAATCTCCTGTTCATCCCTGCTTAGCCAAATCCCCAAATATTTCACTGGGCCATCTGCCCACTTAAGGGGGTACTCCACAGGGAATGTAGTTGTGTTGTCCTTAAGCAGGAAGAGAGTGGACTTGACCCCGTTTATGGTTATGTCGGATAGCCCCCCACATGTTATCAGTTCTCAAAGGATAGAAGCGGTGTTCACAGCTGGATTAGTAATATAAAGGGTAATTTCGGCCGCATAAAGCGAGAACAAAAGACCTCTTGTGCTAAATCCCAACCCTTTGTCAGCATGATGCTGTCTCAACCTTGCCACCAGCGGTTCCATCGTGATGACGAACAGGAGGGGGGAGAGGGAACAACCCTGCCTCATTCCCCGAGTGATGAGAAAGGGATGCAAAATCATACAATTCGGACAGATTCTTGCGGACGACTCCGTGGAGAGCAGTCGTATCAGAGCCAGGTATAAAGGGCTGAACTCCATTCTCTCCAGTATTACAAATAGATATGTCCACTCCAGCGTATCAAATGCTTTTGTGGCATCAAGTAGTACAGCAACTGCCTGAGATAGGAGATGAAGATAATCTAATACTGTAAAGAATGTACAGAGGTTATGGGAGGTTGACCTCCCTGGGATGAATCCCGCTGATCTGGTTGGGCAATCAATGGGAGTAACGGCTGGAGCCTATTCACAATCAACTTGGCAAGGATTTTGAAATCTACATTAGTTAATGAGAGTGGTCTGTAGGAGTCTACTTCATTGCTAGCTTTCCCTGGTCTCAGCAGCGTAATTATCATGGCTTCATGCATGGATGGCCGTAGGATGCCCAAGATCTGAGTCACTTCGTAAACTGCTAATAAATGTGGGGGTCAGTTCTGTCAGATAGACTTGAAGAAAGCGGTGGTGAGACCATCGGAGCCCAGGGCCTTATCTAACTGTAGGCTACGTATAGTTTGAGCTATGTCTTCTACCAAGAACAGTACATCAAGGCATTCCCTGTGTCCCCTCCCTAACCAAAGAAGCTGTAGGGATTCCAGAAATGGCTGTCGATCCTCAGGTACAGTAGGATGTGTGGCCTTGTAAAGATTAGCATAGAATTGTGTGAAGCAATCAATGATACCCTGAGGGCCTCTAATCAGAATGTTGTCCTCCCCCGGAACCTCAGTTACATATGTAGCGGAGTGAGGCTTCCAGAGCATGTTTGCAAGAGTTCTACCCAGCCTGTCTCCCTCACCATACTGTCTAGCTCATTGCTCGTGAATTTCACCTGCCGCTGTGCTTCCTCCTCAAATTTCGTAATTACCTCTTTTATTGAAGCTAGAAGTGTAGGATTGTTTGTGGTGAAAAAGTGTGATATGAGGTCCCTTATGCGGGCCTCGAGGGAGGCCAGTGTGCCTCTTATTGCCTTCAGGACCTCGGCTTGACGCGATATACATTTCCCTCTGATGACCACCTTGAAAGCTTCCCACAGGTAAGCCTGAGATGTAACTGATCAGGGTTCAGTAAAAAATATTCCTCAATATCCCCACGTAATTCTTCCTTGAAGGCCTCATCTAGCAAGGTGCTGGGGAGATGTTTCCAACTGAACATTTAATGGGGTTTTAGGCCGTTGCAACCATAAGAGGCAGGGAATTTGGTCTGAAAGTGTTCTGGGAAGATGAGCAACATCTAGTGCCCATGACTCTGTGTCTCGTGATACTAACCAAAAGTCCAATCTCGACCAGGGGCTGTGATGGACTGAAACACAGGTGCCTTCCATCATAATTGAGTTGCATCTCTGCCAGATGTCAGTGATATTGCTGTCTGAGATTATAGCATTTAGAATGGCACTGGAATGGGGATGCAGCGTGCGGGACATCCCCTTTCTATCGAAAGCATCATTTAACACTATGTTAAAATCACCCCCCATTTTATGGTGTCACACCCCGTGGAGTTGCTCTTGGCCCACACCGTCTGGAAGAAATCTGGGCTGTCTCTGTTGTGCCCGTATACTGCAGTGAGCGTTATTGACAGCCCGGCAAGCACCCCAAGCAAGATCACATAGCGACCTTCTGGATCTGAGTGAGTCTCAGACATCTTCCAGTTCAGTCCATGCCATTCCAAGATGGCCACCCCTCGTGCACAGTTTGAATAGATGGAGGGGTATACGTGTCCCCAGCGTCTGTGTTGCAACTTGGTGGAGGAATTTCTATTTAAGTGTGTCTCCTGTAAGAAACAGACATCTATGTGGTGTCTAAGCTGATATGCATGTACCAGTCTGGTTTTTCTATTGTCGTTAAGACGGCGGATGTTCCAATTTATTAGATTGAAGGATGTCATAGTAGTCTAGGTGGTGACCTAATAGATGTCTGGTGGTGAGTGAATAAAGTGTCAACCCTCATAGTCACTGCCCGATTTGTGGTACCTTTAGGTGTGCCTTCAGCCCCCTGTAGGACCCGCATGTGCACCTCCTGTATCTCATGATCACTCCTACTATGTCCGTGGCACTGCAATGTTGCTTTGACCAAAACTACAACATTCCCCATCCCGACCCCACCATCCCTCCACCCACACCAACCCCCAAACAGTTTGTGTGCAATTACCCTCCCTAACTAACAAACACACCCAACATTTGCTTCTGCAATGGAATAGAAGCGTAATTTGGGAGCCCTCCCTGGGGGCCCATGGGTCGCTGGCATACAGCCCTGCCTGATGACAGGGTGGCCGATACAATTATTGGAGAGCCATTAACCAGTGTTACAGAATGACAAAAGTTTACTGCAAACCAGTTGTGTTGGTGTCTGCAGCAACCGCTCCTACCAGAGCGCCCACACACTGCATTGCAGAGCTTGAAAGTAACAGTGAGCGAGGCAGAAGCTGATCCACCTAGTCACTGGTGCGATAGGGAGTCAATCATTGTCACCAAGCTCAGCCTCCAAGTTATGTAAATTCATAGGTTTTCCGCTACTCTTCTTCCCTTCTACATGTTGGCAAACTTCATGGCGGACTTGGCATCTGTGAAATAGTGCACTGTGCCATCGTAGGTCACCTTCAGCTTAGCTGGGTATAATAAGGCATAGGGACTCTTGGTTTAGAGAAGGATACGTTTTCCAGGTAGAAACTCTCTACGGGCCACCTGCACTGTCGGTGTGAAGTCTGGATAGAACAATATGTTGTTCCCTTTGTGATTGATAGTTCCCCACTCTCTGGCAAGTCTTAAAATGGCGTCCCGATTTTGATAATTCAGTATACGAGCTTCAATAGGTCTGGGTGTGGCTCAAATTGATGGCTTGGGGCCCAGCACACAGTGGGCTCTTTCGACTGCGAAGACCGCAGATAAATCAGGATGCAACAGCTCATTGACATAGGTTTCCATTTTGGAAATGGCTATCGTCTCGGGAATCCCCGTAATCCGTAGATTGTTGCGGCGAGACCTGGTCTCCAAATCATCATTCTTCAACCTAATTAGGTTGAGTACCTTATCCATTTGCAATAGCTGCTCTTTCGTCTCAACCTGGTACTCATGATTGTCGATGCTGCGGTTTTCTAACTGGTCCAGACGAAGCTCGTGCATATCTACCTGCTTTTTAACTTGATCATCTAGTTGCGAGGTAAGTATGTCTAGTTTAGTGTCCATGTTTTCAGGCTTGAGTGCATTTCCAAGAGCAATGATCTGAGGTCCTCTCCCTGATCATCTGATTGTTCCGGGCCGCACTTCCTTCTAGTTCTGATTCCATAAGCCTGGTTTTCCTTTTATTCTCAAACATCAGTTTGGTTTGTTTCGCATCGTGCTTTCTCATGATAGCACGTGAAATTGTAGGGTCCTCAGCAAAGTGAATTCCTGCAGCAGCAGGCATGAGCACAATATCCGCTTGACATGGTTTGGAAAAGGCTTGGAAACAAGGCCCGGCTCAGCACAGGCCCGCCCCACACAACTCAATGTCCTCACTAATTATAAAACATACCAGGGTAATGCCTAACTGCTTTAATGTACATTACATCCCTATTGTGTGTTAAAACGAAGGTCATGTTATAACTTTCAATAATGAGGGTCAACTTGTTTCATTGCCATTCTAGTGTTAAGGCAAATTTATCACGACTATAGAGAGGGACAGGCAAGCATCTTAGGGGAGTCTGATGGGTGATTCTGAACTCAACTGGTGAGATTTTATACCAGGTTCATGAACGATAGGTTAATGAAATATAAGTAGTGTTAAATACAAGTAGATTTCCTGTCCACAAAACCTATGGCAAGTGGTCCCCTAGTTTCTTGACTGAAAGAGGAAAATGAAGGTGTTGTATAATTGTAGCTATGCCCCTTTAAAGAGAATCTACAAAATATAAAAACGCCCCCATTGGTAGCAATCTGTGCAGATGTTAATGATTTAAGTAAAAAGATAGAAGTGTTGAGACACAGGATTGGGGCCGTTTGAGTTCTACAGGATAGGAGACCTAGGACAATAAAGAAATCCTTCACAGGGCAAAATTCAAAATCTAAATCACAAGGGTTTAGTCAATGTAAGAGTTCACCCTCCAAAGCAAGTAAATAGAACCAGAATATAGTTCAGCAAAGGACTTGAACAATCTGCTTAATTCAACAGTCAATGGACTCTAAGTACCAATCAATAACCAAATGACATAGACTGCTCCTTTCATAAGGTAAGAAAAAGTGTAAGTATAAATCAAATAGAGAGACTAAGGTGGAGTCTGCATGGTATAAAGAACAATAAATGTTTTACGAATAAATCAACAGACAGACTAACAGCGAGTCTGCCTTCAAGAAAGTAAGGAAAAAGTCTGGCTCACCTCCCAAAAAGTGTTTTGACACGACAAGGGAAACCCAAAAGGAATCACACTAGGGTCCTTGGGCAATAGGCTATTTTACAGAACAGGGGACCCTAGACATTTGAGGATCAAAGTAAATAATAGACATATACTAAATAGTATATACGACCTCTGCCCAGCCGGGCAGGTTTTTTAATTATCCAATTTTTTATGTTACTCAGTATAAATGACAGTTGTACAAAAGTGGGCACAGCCTGTGACCCACAAGAAACAAGGACAAAACAAGTGACACAAACAATTATGTAGAAACACTCAAAAGCGGTCTGTACTCATTCCATGGTAATACAGACTAGTTTACAATCACAGCAACCCATTGTTGTTCAGAAATTATGAAGTCAAATCAACATATGGTGCATTTAGGTCGACGACGTTTTGATGCAATTACACAATACTTGCATCATCATCAGGACAAAAAAATATATATGTCATGTTTGTCTTGAAAATTGATTACAATCACAAAGCCTTTTTTTGCGAGTTTACATAATGCATAGGAAAAGGGAAGAAACAAAAAATAAAAAATAAAGAAAAAGTCATTAGAAGAGACTAGGCATGAATCCAATTCATCTCATAGTGAACATCACTACCCAGCAATTTTCATGGTGCTGTGTGGAAGAACTGGATACAATTAGTGCAATGGGGCACATGCTAGTGATTTAAAAGAAACATGCACAGGTGTGCGTTTCTGGTGTATTAAAAAAACGGCGCAGTGAAAAGAGCTGTTTAAAAAGCTATGAATATCAAAGGCTTGTGAGGATTTCTTGGAGTGATAAAAACGGCGCAGATGTAGAGGTGTTCTACTTAAGGTGATTTATATACATGCTCATGGCCGCGGGTGCCAGGAAAACCGGTGAATTATGTTGGGCTGTAGGTCTGTTGTGGGATCGGCGCAGTGAGGGAGAGGGGGGTGTTGGAAATTAGTGCTTAGAAAACGGCGCAGTTTCGATAGGGATTTGACAATCAACCGACTAAATATGCGTGAAGTATCAACCCTTTGAGGCGCATATAAGAAGTGGTTACCTCGTGATTGTTCAGAATGGCTCCATAATAGGCACTAATAAAGGCAAAAGTTAAACCAAGATGAACTATTAGAATGGTTACCGTGTTTGCAATGCGTGCAATTGAAGTAATGCGGGGCGAAAATAAATACTCACGATAGTTTCGTTTCCGTGAGAGATAAATAGGAGGCTGAAACAAGGGGAAGGATTAATTAGGTCTACCGGAGGATTACAACAACATGCGGGAGAGCCGAGGAACGTTAATAGACTTACTTTTTTCAGCCGTTCAATGCGATTGGTCCTGGTTAGTATTTCTTATGAGGGATCTGGCGGGAAACACGACTAGCCATTAGTTATCTGCCCGAAGAGTAATATCAATAAAGTGAAGGGCAAGGAGCGGTACTCACAATCAGTTGCAGCATGATGGCTGGACGAGGGGGTTCTGGCGGTGATCGCTAGTGGGCTGGTACGAGTGACTCGTAGTTATAGTAGAGAAAGGACTAAGCGCCGGCGTCAATGACTTCGGCGGCGATCTTGTAATGGGTTTAGTTTAAGTTAGTTCAGCTAAGGGAGCTACAGTTAACAGGGAGTTACAGTGGCTTGCTAAACGCTTATCAGGATAATGAATAACTAATTAATGCAAGAAGGATAGAACGAAGTTGTGTTTACATGGCTATGAAGGGGAGTGACTTCGCAAGAGTGAATAGCAAGGTGGTCATCAAGTGGTGGTGATGGTGATGCGGCGCAAGTGGGGCGAAGGTGCTCAGTGAACATAGGTTCTAAGCATTTCAATTCTGAACTTATTTACAATTTATACCATTATATTACAGCTTCATAACAAGGAGGTCCAGGCCTCAACTCTGTTTAGTCCTTTTCGGATGCTGTCAGTTCTTAGGATCCAGTGGAGTTCCACTTTATTCAGCAGTTGAGAAATATCCGCTCCTCTTGGGGGCGGTTTTACCTGTGTGATCACTGTCCATGAAAAGTCATTCTCTGTGTGCCCTTTTTCCATGAAGTGTTCCACTAAGGGTGCATTGGTGGTTTGGCACCTAATCCGGCTTCTATGTTGTCCCATCCGGAGCTTGATCTTTTGGCTGGTCTGTCCTATGTATATTAACATGCAAGGACAGAAAATTGCGTACACCACATTTTGTGAATTACAGTTCGTAAAATAGTGCCTTTCATATCTGATTGTACCAAAATTGAATGTTTTGCCTTCTATAGTTGACTCACATGAAACACATTGACCGCACTTTGCGTGGCCTTTGAGAGTTGGTAAATTCCATAAATCATTTAGGGTATTCCTTGAATCAGATTGTGGAAGTGAGGCACAGACCAGATGATCCTTTATGTTCTTTGCTCTTTTAAAGGCGAACATTGGTCGTTCTAAGTTAAGGATACCGGCATTTAGAACTGGCCAATGTTTTAGGACACTTTTTTTGATGGCATTTGATGCTGGGGAAAATGTGGTCACACATGTAATTCTTTCCTGATTATGTTTGGTGCGGGGTTCTAATAGTGTCTCCCTAGGACAGTACCATGCTCTTTTCATTGAGCGCCTCACTAGTTTGCGTGGATAACATACACGCAAACTAGTGAGGCGCAAACATAATCAGGAAAGAATTACATGTGTGACCACATTTTCCCCAGCATCAAATATTTCTCAACTGCTGAATAAAGTGGAACTCCACTGGATCCTAAGAACTGACAGCATCCGAAAAGGACTAAACAGAGTTGAGGACTGGACCTCCTTGTTATGAAGCTGTAATATAATGGTATAAATTGTAAATAAGTTCAGAATTGAAATGCTTAGAACCTATGTTCACTGAGCACCTTCGCCCCACTTGCGCCGCATCACCATCACCACCACTTGATGACCACCTTGCTATTCACTCTTGCGAAGTCACTCCCCTTCATAGCCATGTAAACACAACTTCGTTCTATCCTTCTTGCATTAATTAGTTATTCATTATCCTGATAAGCGTTTAGCAAGCCACTGTAACTCCCTGTTAACTGTAGCTCCCTTAGCTGAACTAACTTAAACTAAAACCATTACAAGATCGCCGCCGAAGTCATTGACGCCGGCGCTTAGTCCTTTCTCTACTATAACTACGAGTCACTCGTACCAGCCCACTAGCGATCACCGCCAGAACCCCCTCGTCCAGCCATCATGCTGCAACTGATTGTGAGTACCGCTCCTTGCCCTTCACTTTATTGATATTACTCTTCGGGCAGATAACTAATGGCTAGTCGTGTTTCCCGCCAGATCCCTCATAAGAAATACTAACCAGGACCAATCGCATTGAACGGCTGAAAAAAGTAAGTCTATTAACGTTCCTCGGCTCTCCCGCATGTTGTTGTAATCCTCCGGTAGACCTAATTAATCCTTCCCCTTGTTTCAGCCTCCTATTTATCTCTCACGGAAACGAAACTATCGTGAGTATTTATTTTCGCCCCGCATTACTTCAATTGCACGCATTGCAAACACGGTAACCATTCTAATAGTTCATCTTGGTTTAACTTTTGCCTTTATTAGTGCCTATTATGGAGCCATTCTGAACAATCACGAGGTAACCACTTCTTATATGCGCCTCAAAGGGTTGATACTTCACGCATATTTAGTCGGTTGATTGTCAAATCCCTATCGAAACTGCGCCGTTTTCTAAGCACTAATTTCCAACACCCCCCTCTCCCTCACTGCGCCGATCCCACAACAGACCTACAGCCCAACATAATTCACCGGTTTTCCTGGCACCCGCGGCCATGAGCATGTATATAAATCACCTTAAGTAGAACACCTCTACATCTGCGCCGTTTTTATCACTCCAAGAAATCCTCACAAGCCTTTGATATTCATAGCTTTTTAAACAGCTCTTTTCACTGCGCCGTTTTTTTAATACACCAGAAACGCACACCTGTGCATGTTTCTTTTAAATCACTAGCATGTGCCCCATTGCACTAATTGTATCCAGTTCTTCCACACAGCACCATGAAAATTGCTGGGTAGTGATGTTCACTATGAGATGAATTGGATTCATGCCTAGTCTCTTCTAATGACTTTTTCTTTATTTTTTATTTTTTGTTTCTTCCCTTTTCCTATGCATTATGTAAACTCGCAAAAAAAGGCTTTGTGATTGTAATCAATTTTCAAGACAAACATGACATATATATTTTTTTGTCCTGATGATGATGCAAGTATTGTGTAATTGCATCGAAACGTCGTCGACCTAAATGCACCATATGTTGATTTGACTTCATAATTTCTGAACAACAATGGGTTGCTGTGATTGTAAACTAGTCTGTATTACCATGGAATGAGTACAGACCGCTTTTGAGCGTTTCTACATAATTGTTTGTGTCACTTGTTTTGTCCTTGTTTCTTGTGGGTCACAGGCTGTGCCCACTTTTGTACAACTGTCATTTATACTGAGTAACATAAAAAATTGGATAATTAAAAAACCTGCCCGGCTGGGCAGAGGTCGTACATACTATTTAGTATATGTCTATTATTTACTTTGATCCTCAAATCTCTAGGGTCCCCTGTTCTGTAAAATCACCTCCCAAAAAGGGCACATTTTATTGGTTTTCAGACAGTGAAAGTTACACTTTTGACATGGTGTGAAGTGAAATCATAGGGCTAACAACAAATCTTCATTCATAAAAATGTGATACACAAACAAAAACATTTTTGGAACACCTACTTTGCAAGCCTAATTATACTGAGGAGATGAGAAATAATGATATGACATTTGCACAAGAACTAAAAACAACACACAGCCCACTGCTTACAGCAGACCCGGACAAAAGGCCTTGAATATTTTGCATATATAGAAACAGTAAGTATATGATTTCGCTCTTAAGGAATACAAATGTATAAATTTCAGCTAGGCAGAACAAATACCATCACAAAACAAAGTATATTTTGATTATGTTACGCAAAGGAAAAAGAGAGAAGTGAAAACATGCACATGGGAATGTTCTTCCACAAATCAATGAATTGTACACTTTCTTCAGCAGCTTTAAAATTTATGTCAATGCAAGCAGGCTGCGGCCTGACAATGCTTCCTTGAGGTCTGGGTATTTTAACTATGGCCTATTGATGGTAACTTAAACATATTGAAATAAACATTATTTTTTTAATTAGTAAAATTGCTTTAATGCATTAAGGGCCAGATGTAGGTCGCCAATTACCGGTCGGTAACGGTCGATTTCGGCCGTTACCGGCCGGTAATTGGTTTTTGAGATGTAGGGGGCCCGATTTTTACTGAATCTGTAAATTTACTGAATTTGTAAATTTACAGATTCGGTAAAATACCGACTCTGTATATTTACCGAATCGGTAATTCCAGATGTAGGTGGAAGTTAAAATAGTGCCACAGGCCCTTAAAAATTCGTTATTTACCATGAGATACTATCTCATGGTAAATAACGAATTCCTGTGTACATGCACATCTGTGCATGTACACCTGTGCCATGTGGCACACATACATGCCCTAAGGGCATGTATGTGTGTCACATTGCACACAAGCCAGGATCAGGGGTGCAACAGGGTGTCAAAGTGGCACCCTGTCCCCCTTGTAA